>NC_081536.1:30177687-30815187 GCF_030273125.1 Centropristis striata
TCTCACATTCACAATTTTACCTCTCACATTTACAAGTTTACCTCTCACATTCACAATTTTACCTCTCACATACACAATTTTACCTCTCACATTTACAAGTTTACCTCTCACATTCACAATTTTACCTCTCACATTCACAATTTTACCTCTCACATTCACAATTTTACCTCTCACATACACAATTTTACCTCTCAAATTCACAATTTTACATCTCACATTCACAATTTTACATCTCACATTCACACTTTTACCTCTCACATTCACACTTTTACCTCTCACATACATAATTTCACCTATGTGTAGCAAAGATTTTTAATTTCTCTGCGCTGCTCTGTTTGAATCCCACCTCTTGTTCTGACTCTTCCAGTGGAGTCCACAGAGGAGACCCCAGATCCCTGTGAAGAACCAGCGAAGAAGAAGAAAAGCAGGAGGAGAGAAGCAGCCAGTCAGAGATTAATGGCCGTGGGAAACAAGATAAAACATGTCCTCATCTCTGGGTGAGTAGGTTTGTTGGAAATTGTCTGAAAGACTGTATATTCCTCCAGCATTACAATAACATCAGTGTGTAACATTGATTGATTTTCTTACATTCTGAATGAATTAATCCATACATGTTTTGTTCCTCTGCAGTGCTCAGAGTGTTTACAGGCCGGCTCAGGGGTTCTTCAGTGGGATTCTTCATGCTGAGTATCGGGCCGCCACAGATGTCTACGCACTCATGTTCCTGACTGATGTCATCGACTTCATTGTCATCGTCTTTGGCTTTTGGGCTTTTGGGGTGAGAGATGGATGGAAGTTGTAATTTTATAATTATTTTTTTGGCTGTCAGTGATTAACATGAAGTGTCATAATTTACCAATTGACACTCAATAGTCATAATCATTAATAAATACTCGCAAAATACACATGTTTATGAAGGGCCGTATAGGCCATAATTCATTCTTCTCCTCACATACACAAAAAATACCTCTCACATTCACAATTTCACCTCTCACATACACACATTTTTTATGAATGTGAGAGATAAAATTGTGTGTGAGAGATGTAAATTTGTTAATGTGAGAGGTATTCTGTGTTAATGTGAGAGGTAAAATTGTGAATGTGAGAGGTAAAATTGTGAATTTGAGAGGTAAAATTGTTAATGTGAGAGGTAAAATTGTGAATGTGAGAGGTATTTATTGTGAATGTGAGAGGTAAAATTGTTAATGTGAGGGGTAAAATTGTGAATGTGAGAGGTATTTATTGTGAATGTGAGAGGTAAAATTGTTAATGTGAGAGGTAAAATTGTTAATGTGAGAGGTAAAATTGTGAATGTGAGAGTTAAAATTGTTAATGTGAGAGGTAAAATTGTGAATGTGAGAGGTATTCATTGTGAATATGAGAGTTAAAATTGTGAATGTGAAAGGTAAAATTGTTAATGTGAGAGGTATTCTTTGTGAATGTGAGAGGTAAAATTGTTAATGTGAGAGGTATTCTTTGTGAATGTGAGAGGTAAAATTGCACCTCTCTCCTGCAGAAACACAGCGCAGCAGCCGACATCGCCTCCACGCTGTCGGAGGACCAGGTTCCCGAGGCCTTCCTGGTGATGCTGCTCATCCAGTTCAGCACCATGATCATCGACAGAGCCTTGTACCTGCGCAAGGCTGTCCTGGGAAAACTCATTTTCCAGGTTCAGTTTATTTATTCACAATATTAGCATTCAAGTTTCTATCTGTCTTGTTTCATTCTTTCCTTTAAAGAGGTCAGGGGCCGGTTTCGTCTCACTTATTTTCAGTTCCATGTATCCAATTCAACTAGTTTCCCAGTGTAGCGGCTTCTTTGAACTACCAAAATTGAGAATGTGAACCTGCTCTTCACTGGATATATTTTTTCTCTTCCCCTTCAATATGAAGAATGATGCTTGAGACTGTGTACTTTGAATGTGACAGTAAGTTAAGTTAAAACTGTAAAACTTAAACTATCGAGAATTAGCTTTTTATGGAACCAAATCAAGTTAAAATGAGCCAGACCGACCAGAATAAGTCAGGTTTTATTTAGTAACTGGGTCATAACTGTTTCCTTATTTACCATCACAACACCAATAAGTGCATTTTCATGACTGTGTTTCAGTATTCTTGTTACAGGTGACTTTCAGAGAGGCCTGCGATCTCCATTTTTTAGTAGTCCCTTATTTACCCTTCCTATCCTTCTCCTGTCATTCCAGGTGATCCTTGTGTTTGGGATCCACCTCTGGATGTTCTTCATCCTGCCTGCTGTCACTGAAGGGTGAGTCAGAGTTCTTATTCACTGGTTATCACCTGTGGACTGAATCACATAGAGGGACTTTCAAATCCTTTCAAATGAAAAACAATCATTTTGATAGAACAATACCATTTATGTTGTTAGATCTAACAAGCTCTGTTCTTTCTCCTTCTCTCTGTTCAGGATGTTCAATAAGAACTTTGTGGCCCAGCTCTGGTACTTTGTCAAGTGTATTTACTTCGGCCTGTCAGCCTATCAGATCCGCTGTGGATACCCGACTCGTATTCTCGGCAACTTCCTCACCAAGAAGTACAACCATCTCAACCTCTTTCTCTTCCAAGGGTACGGACACAAAGCCAGGCTGCAGCTGTCTGGGCCTTTCCATAAAATGCTATATATAAGCCGTGTTTCCTTTAGAGGGAAGAGTGGCCCCCTGGAAAGTCTCAGGCCACGCCCTCTCAAATGTCCGCTCACTCTGCGTGTCTCCATTACAAAAAAAGGCCCCAGAGGGATTTAGAGACTCCGGAGGTGACGTATGGTTTTCGATCGTCTTAGCAACAGTTTCGACCGTGATCCGTGATCACAAACGCAACGGATTAAACACGGGAGACACAACTGTGGCCGCCGTCACTAAATGTGCACAAAGTCCACTGCTGATCATAAGCAAACCAGCATGTCTAATTATGCACAGCGTCTCCGCTGATCATAAACATTGTGATTGTGAATTAACCAGCATTGCTAACTGTGCACAGAGTTGTAAACAAACAGAGCTCGCTAAGTGAACACCTCCTGCAGCAGCAGCACATACACACTGTACTGCTCAAGAGCTAACTGTTAGCCTATTAGCAGTTTGCAGACTGGACGCTAAGGGGTTAAAATCCCCTCCGGCTCTGTGGCTGCAGCTGGGAGAGACTGCTGCAGGAGGACTGTGCCGCTTCGACTCGTTCTTACTCTTCTTAACGAGCAGCAGGGTCCGGCAGCTCGTTAAGAAGAGTAAGAATGAGTCTCCAAAAGTCTCCAAAAGTCTCCAATAACACCAGAAAAAGTTGCTGGATTTGTGCTAGTCACTTTTTTGAAAAAATAGTCGCTAGGGGGGTCTGAAAAGTCGCTAAATATAGCGACAAAGTCGCTAGGTTGGCAACACTGCTTTTACGGCTTTTACAAATGGCGTGTTTTGTTGTGGCGTCTAGTACTACGTCACATCCTGTTTAGCGTTCCATATAATCAGCAACCAGGCTTTTTCAGGGGAGAAAACCATATTCAAATTCGGGGCGTTTTGGCAAGTGAGACCTGCCTCATTCCAGGTATTGGACTGTAATGGACACCCCTATCCATACTTTTATTCAGTGGAAACAGTATGTTCTCATCCTTATCTTTAATGACTTTAATGAGATCTACACATTATTTTGTGTCCAGCAGCCAAAACAGCCATGCAATCCTTTTGTGAATTCGACCCTGCAAATGTTAAAGTTGTTAAGAAGAATCAGTATATAGTAAACTGTCAGTGTGACATGGGTGTTGTGCTTCTGTTTGAGTGTAGATTTCGTCTGGTGCCGTTCCTGGTGGAGCTGCGAGCCGTGATGGACTGGGTGTGGACGGACACCACTCTGTCTCTGTCCAACTGGATGTGTGTGGAGGACATTTATGCCAACATCTTCATTATTAAATGCAGCCGTGAGACGGAGAAGGTATGAAGTGTGCGGGTACAGAAAAAAACTAAGAAAAATGAATTAAAGGGCTAAACTCCTCAGATTCAGCTGCAAAAACGACATCCTTTGCATTTGACATTTTTTGCTTATCTCCATGTGTTCTGCCTTCAGAAATACCCACAGCCTCGCGGACAGAAGAAGAAGAAGATCGTGAAATATGGCATGGGTGGACTCATCATCTTCTTCTTGATCTGCATCATCTGGTTCCCACTTCTCTTCATCTCATTGGTCAGATCAGTAGTGGGCGTGGTCAACCACCCCATCGATGTCACGGTGACCGTCAAACTGGGAGGATACGAGGTAACTGAGTCTCTAGAGCTGCAGCTAAAATAAATGAAGTTAATGATTAAATAGAGTCTACATTTATAAGTTCCTTGTTCTGCATCACAGTAACCCTAAGTGAAATCACTTCCACTTAGAGATAAAGACTGCCATGTAAAACATTTCTATAGTGATGTAATCAGAGTTATTCCAGTTTTGTCCAGAGACTCCAGACGTCAGTGTTACAAGCTGAAAGACAACAGCCTCTTAACTTGTGTTGTAGATCTGATTTTGTATTAAATCTATACATGCTCTGTACATTTGCCATGAAGGTAGAAGTTCATCTTCATTCACAGATGGAAATCTATTCAGTAATATTGGATCTTTACTGTCTGTACAAGCAAATGGATTATTGGTGCAAATGTACAGAGTAAATGGCACCACGATATAAAATGTGCATAATTCACTGATGTATTTTTTCCTCTGTGTATGTCTAGTCCCTGTTCACCATGAGTGTGCAGCAGCAGTCCATCCAGCCCTTCACAGAAGCTGAATATGATGCACTCACCAAGAAATTTGGAGACAATGCGGTATGTACTGATTTCAGTTTGATGTATATACGTCTGTCCTGCTGTCTGAGTGCTGTAGCAAATATAAATCATTTTAAGACTGTTTTTTTTCTAGTGATGGCAACATAGGTGTGCAATTTTCAAGTAAACAGTTCGGTCAGACTGTATCTCCAGACAGGAATAATATTGACAGATGACTACAAATGTTATGATATAATTTACTTATGTGTATTAATATGAATACCTCTATAGAGTAGCTCAAAACATAGAGCTGCAGATTCTGGCTTTACTGATGGCAGAAACTGTGAGGAAAACAATTGGGATCTATGAGAATAATAGGAAAAAGGAGAGTTTCAGGGGGTAACAACATCTAGCTGGGCAGTTGGATGCCAGAACAGAAAAAGTAACAGTAATAGTAAACAATGAAATTAATTGGGAAGAAAATGTACACATGCTGTGACAAAAACTCAGGCTCAACACAACTTTGTTGTGAAAATTGATGGACTGTCTTCCCTCTCACATACACAATTGTACCTCTCACATTCACAATTTTACTTCTCACATTAATAATTTTACCTCTCACATTCACAATTTTACCTCTCACATTAACAATTTTACCTCTCACATTCACAATTTTACCTCTCACATTAACAATTGTATGTCTCACATTCACAATGTTACCTCTCACATTCACAATTTTACCTCTAACAGTAATTTTTCCTCTCACATTAATTTTTCCTCTCACCTTAATAATTTTACCTCTCACATTCACAAAGAATACCTCTCACATTCACAATGTTACCTCTCACATTCACAATTTTACCTCTCACATTAATAATTTTACCTCTCACATACACAATTTTACCTCTAACATTAATAATGTTTTCAATGCATATTTTTGTTGTTTATGTCCATCTAGGTGGCCATGCAGTTCATCACTCTGTACAGTTATGATGATATCGTGACGGCCATGATTGAAGGTAGTTCAGGCTCCGTATGGAGGATCAGCCCTCCCAGCAGACAGGAAGTCATCAAAGAATTACTTGGGAGTCCTGTTGACCTAACACTACGTCTCGCCTGGACTTTCCAAAGGTAAAACGTTGCTCTCCTAGTAACAAAATTGCATAATTATCGCCAAATGAACTTGTAACAGTTCATCTGCTAACATGGTTATATGTGTCATATCTGTGATTGTTTTTGTATCTCTAAAGGCTGATTGTGTCTGTCTTTCTGTCTCTCTGACAGGGACCTGGGTAAAGGAGGGACAGTGGAACACACATTTGACAAACACTCAATAGACCTGGAACCGGGGAACCCAGTCAGAGCAGATCTGGCCTCACTGCTGGTTGGCAATCGCACTGAACCTGTGTAGGTCTCGTTTATGGGAATACAAGTTTGTTTGTTTGTGTTTTAGTCGATGCACACTGTACAGTTGGTTCTTACACATGGTGTTCTGACTTTTTACCAGGCATGTTCCTAATATGTTCCCCAACTACATCCGAGCCCCCAACGGAGCCGAGGCCAAACCAGTCTCCCAACTATATAAAGGTCAGAGTCCATTGACTTATGTTACATGTTATGTTTGTTACATTTGTGTTGTAGAAAAATGTTTTCCGAACATGTAAAACATAACAGGCATGGAAGAGCCAACTGACACACCCAAATTAGTTTATTACTGCTTTGCAAACAGTTCAGCAAAGTTCTAGCAGGATCAAGTGAGAAGTAACAAACAGGTTCTCTATAAGTGTCAGTTCTCTCTAGGTGGCATTATAATATGGAGAAAAGATGTCTTGAATCCATGCTCTTATTGGATTAATTTAACTAACTCAGTGTCAGTAATTCTGCTGCAGTATTCCCACAAACAATGGAACCTGGTACCTACATGAGATTTATATTCAAGACAGTTTGGTGAAGATCCAGCGTTATACTTACTATAGATATATACGGTGTGTCTTATTAATAGTAGGAAAATTCTGCAGTTGACTTCCCAAAAGGTTTTGTTGGTCAGTGCTGTAGTCAAGACCGCACCAACCAAGACCAAGACATTACCAAGACCAGAGAGTACAGAGACCGAGACAAGACCAAGACATTTGGAGTTCGAGACCGAGACAAGACCAAGACCATATATATCAAAGGAAAATCATAACAAAACATCAAAATTTAAGTTTTCTTTTTATTTAAATTTGTATTCAAATAATTGCGACAACAAAAACAATCTTTGCTCTGTTGTTCTCAGAGCAGCACAATGATTTGAAGTTATTAGCTGTTTTTGAGAGGGTCCTTTTTCACTCTTATCAGTAAGGTAGCGTATCAGCGGTGGTCTTGACCAGACCGGTCTGAGTCTGTCCAGTCCAAGATGAGACCGAGTAAAACTGTCAATTCTGAGACAAGACCAAGAACCTCAAAAAATGGTCTTGAGACAAAGACCTATCTCGAGTACTACAACACTACTGTGCTGCACTATGAGCTGTTTGTGCTGGGTGTACACCACCAGTTTTATTGATCATTCATACATCAAGGTGTTTTAACACAACTGGTTGGTTGTCTTTCAGGTAATGAAGACGGCTTCCTGGACATAACCCTGTCCATGAAGAGCGACCGGTCCCTGAACAGCAGTGGGAACCAGGAGTGGTGGGACATTGCCATCGCAGGCTGCGCCTCCTCCTGCGGGGTCCTACCCATGGTCATATTCAACGACAAAGTCAGTCCCCCCAGCCTGGGCTTCCTGGCGGGATACGGGTAAGGAACCACTCACACACATTTACATGGGTTGGTCTGTTTAACAATAAGGGGTAAAATGTCAAAATGTAGTCATCAACTAAGAGTCTAAAGAGGAGATCTCAGCCAAGGACTAGCTATCGTTCTCTTCTTTCCAAGATCCAGACTCCATTTCTCTAAATCTCCATATAACTACAATATTTCTAGCAATGTGCTTGATATTTGTTAACCCTTATGACCTCCTCAAATTTACTACCCTCTTGTGACCTTTGTGGCCAAAAAAGGCACACAACAACTGCCATTAAATCACCATACATTAATATTTTTTTCAGTTTTTTCCCATAAATTTCTTAAACAACTTCAGACTTGTTCAAAACTACCAAACATTAAATCATTTTCAGAATTTTAACCCTTTGTATGCCAGTTTATATATTTGAATTTTTCCATAATTTCTTCCCAAAAAACACAAAAAATAAATTATTTTCCATATAATTAATAGTAGGGAGCTGGGGTTTTGGCGGTGAATAGAGTCTTGGATATGCACTTTGAGTTGCATTTATATGTATGAAAAAGCGCTATATAAATAAAGTTTGATTGATTGATTGATATGTCAAAGATTAGCAACACAATTGATTTGATTGCATTAGTATTTTTTATGTAGTGCCAGATTCTCCCAATGTAGTGCCACGCACACAAAAACTATTAAATCACCATACATCAATATCTTTTTTAAATATTTTCATAAATCTCTACAACTTTAAACTTAATAATTTTCAGAATTTTAACCCTTTTTTGCCAGTTCTCTAATGACTTTTGTGGCCAAAAACATCTCAAAGACTTCCATTCAAACCACATTTTTTAATCTCACTGCCATTATTTTATTAAACCACACAGCTAACCCTAACCCAAAATGATCTACAAATGGGAAAAAAGAGAGAAAAATGTACAAAAATGCCCAAGGAGGGCATAAGGGTTAACAGGAGGACCAGATTGTTACTAAGTTAGCTGGTGAAATTTGATGATTCCTTTACTTTGACCTCATATTAATCCTTGGTAATGGGTCTATGTATTGAGGAGACAGTGGCTTTAAATTGGACACAGGTAAATAAGTGGCAGTCTTGCTAATAAAATGTCCCATTAAAGAATTAATCAATCAATTCTTCAAATATTCACGGCAACTATTGTTAAGTTATGGTTGCATTCAGGCAACTAAAATGTTTTTTTCATGGTTATGAAGATACATTATGGTTAAAATTAAGCCCCTCCCTTCTGTGCATTTACTAGTTTTAAAGATAACTATGACTTGTGAGTTGTTTTATACCCACACACCTCATTATTTTCCTTTTCTTTTCTCTGCTTCCAGGATCATGGGTCTGTACGTGTCGGTGGTTTTAGTCATTGGGAAGTTTGTGCGTGGGTTCTTCAGTGAGATCTCCCACTCCATCATGTTCGAGGAGCTGCCCTGTGTGGAGCGCATCCTGAAGCTGTGCACAGACATCTTCCTGGTGAGTGTGTGCACATTAACACCCTGTTACTAACATGTGCACACACATACAGGTGCATCTCAATACATTAGAATATGACAGAAAAGTCTATTTCCAGTAGTTCAAGTCAAACAGCCCCAACCAAGTATTGAATCATATAGATGGACATACTGCTCAGAGGCCAACATTTCCATAATAAACACACTTTTTAAAATTGGTCTTTTGCAATATTACAATTTTGAGATAAACGTCATAATGAGATTAAAAGTTGAAATTATGAGATAAAAGGTCATAATTTTGAGACAAAAAAAGTTAAAAATAATGAGATAAAAAGTTGAAACTGAGATAAAAAGTCATAATTTTGAGATAAAAAGTCGAAATTATAAGATAAAAGATCATCATTTTGAAATAAAAAGTTGAAATAATGAGAAAAAAGTCATTTTTGAGATAAGAAGTCATAATTTTGAGATAAAAAAAGTTGAAATAATGAGATAAAAAGTCATAATTATGAGATGAAAAGTCATAATAAGATTGGCATACTTTTCAGAGGCCAACATTTCCATATTAAACATACTTTTTATAATTGGTCTTTTGTAATATTACAATTATGAGATAAAAGTCATAATGAGATTAAAAGTCGAAATTCTGAGATAAAAGGTCATCATTTTGAGATTAAAAAAAGTTGAAATAATGAGATAAAAGGTCATCATTTTGAGATTAAAAAAAGTTGAAATAATGAGATAAAAAGTCATAATAATGTGTTATTTCCACTTTTTGAATGTAATTACTGACATAAATAAACGTTTCTATGAGATTCTAATTAATTGAGATGCACCTGTATCAGAGTAATACTTTACACACCTCGGGTTGTTGCCATGTTGTTGGAGGTGTCCTGTAAAATAACGTCTCTGTCGTCCTCTAACACCAACCTCTGTCCCGTGTGGTCCAGGTGCGTGAGACAGGAGAGCTGGAACTGGAAGAGGAACTTTACTCCAAGCTGATATTCCTCTATCGATCCCCGGAGACGATGATCAAATGGACCAGAGACATGCACAGTCGAGACCAGGACAGATACTGACCCACCCACAGACTGATTCAAACAGTGATATCTGAAGCACACTACAGAGACTTCACGAGGACAGCACGAGCAAGTGGACATCCAGAAGCCTTAGAGCCGAGGAGACGAATGGATGAGATGTACACTAAGAGACATACTGTATGACTGTATGACACGTTGCTGTTGCACCTTCACAGCTGCCGAGCACTTTTCATCAGACGAGCGTACACTACAGACTATTGAGAGTGCAGCTGGACGTCTCTCCTGAAGGATTTTACAGTTAAACTGAGCTGTGTAAACTGTCAGAGGGAAACCAGAGAGACATTTCCAGCCTCTGAGTCCTGGAGACGCCCTGGTGGAGCGAATGGTGGCTGAAACTAGAAACTAAACGTAGAACGAACCACCTGCAGGATCTGTCTGCTGATTCATTTGAAAACATGCCATGCTGTCAATGAAATGTTTTAAAATCATTCATTAGTGTTGAAGTAACGTCTGGCTTCACATTATGAACAGAGGGGCCGTTTTAGGCTGGATTTCTCTTGTCAGATGTAGCAAAAGTTCGGACGAACTAATCAACAGCAGCTTTCATTTCCACCACAGGCAGAGTAACAGACATGTACGTGGTATAAAAACGCTAAACTGCCAAGTTCTTATAATGTCTGTTACTATTTTGCAGTTTCAGAAATCTGTTGATTTTTTAAAAAACCTCTTGAAGACATCATTGTAAAGTCTTCCTGAGGGCTCAGTGCACTGTAAGTTAAGAATGCAAATAGACAAAACACAAGCAAATTGAGAAAACTTTTTGACATTAGCTGCAAATAGCACTAATTAACTAAGCACAGAACAGAACAGAACAGAACAGAAACTGATTCCTGGAGACACACAAAAAAGTGATGGACACAGCTGGACAAGCTTAATAATATCGTGTTTTTTAGCTTAAAATTATCTGGTTTATAAGACTCCAGACTGGCATGTCCAACAGAGAGAGAGAGAAAACAAAAGGGCTGTTTCCATTAGGTACTTTTCCCTCTAGCAAGTCGCTATGCCTGTTGCTTAGGAGAGAGGATCCGACCAACTTCACCAGGTAGCGGCTCAGAAAGTACCTGCCTCAGGTAGGTACTTTCTGAGCTGCTACTGAGCGGCAAATTTTGCGCATGCATGATTCATTTGCAAACTGGAGGCTGAGGGGTTAACATCTCCTGCTCTGACTGCAGCTGGGAGAGACTGCTGCGGGAGGACTGGGCCGCTTGTGAGTGCTTTGGGACGGCGCCTGCTGCTCGTTAGGAAGAGTAGGAACGAGTCTCCAAAAGTCTCCAATAACACCAGAAAAAGTCACTAGATTTGTCGCTAGTGGCTTTTTTGAAAAAGAGCCTCTAGAGGGTCTGAATAGTCACTAAATATAGAGACAAAGTCAATAAGTTGGCAACACTAATTGCCGCATCGGTCTGTTGCCACATTCGATCTCCGTTGGTTAGCCGCTACAAAAGTACCTGTATGGGAACAGAGGCCGAGGGGAACTAACTAGTGGGCGGAGCCAAAACACTCTTCAAAAACTACTCAGAAAGTACTCAGTGGAAACACGCCTAATGGGAGACTTTTTTTTACGTAGTAGCACCCTGGAGGGCCAGAGTTATGCTGACCAATGATGAAAGTTTAACACAGAGGTGTGAAAAGTGAAAACACTAAGTATTCTGGGTAATGGAGTTCATTGTAGGCTGTCTGGAGGACACACAAGGGATAAGTGCAGCTCATCGCACTTATTTGACATTTTCTAATTTCTTGCTTGAACTGGAATTTTGTCCAGCACTGATGTTTACCACCATCTCAGAGCTCTTCATTACGCTTTGAGGAACGAGCAGCGAGGGATTTTGGATGCTGCAGCTGATCAAAATGATGTGATAAATTAAAACATCATGGGCAGTTTAATAGAAAACAGATTAAACTTGAGTGTATCACTCCCAAGTCTTATTATTAAAGCCTTTTCTTTTCATGATCTGGTATTTTCTCCCAATAATGATCCCAATCTACCCATCCATAATTATGGATGGGTAGATTCCTTCTCTCAGCAAGAAACACTTTTAACATAATTTATTGTTATTTCCATTAAGATCATCACAGGTTTGATCTGAGTTTCATGATTTTATTCTTTTCCTGAAACATTTTGCCTAATAAAAAACTCCCAATGTTCGGAAAAAACACCATAATTATATTCTGTGATGTAAATAATGAATTGGAATAAATTCAGGAGCAAATCTGAAATAAATAATATAAGTTCTACCAGTAGGTTGTTAATCATGTGCAGGTGTTTGTTAAACAGGTAAACCACTGCTGCTCCTTCACTGATGACACTGTGTTGCGTTTGCTGACCCCTCTCCCCGGTGGGAAAAGACACAACTGAGGGAACATGGGCACATCAAGGGACATGAGACAATCCGAGGAGTGTCCTCTATAATTTTGACGTCATATGGACAGAGATTACTTTTACATTTTACATTACAAGTACAGTTAAAGGTGCACAAATGAACAAGTCCATCTGTTAAATTCCTGACGGCGAATTTAATTAAAATATGTTAAGAAATAAGTCATTTGTAATAAAAGAACAGTCCGCAGTTAATAACAAAAGTTTGTCGGAATACCTGTGTACAGCCTCTGTTTTTAGCGCTTATATTATTACGATATAGCGCCCGTCTCTCCTTTACATTCAATAGAAATTGGGGGTGCGGGACAAGGGATATTTAGGGGGGGATAGCAGGTCAAGGTAAGGGCCAGATGGAAAGAGGTGTACATGGTCTGAAAGCTGGAATGATTCATTTGAGATGCAGCTCAGCCATAAAAATGAATAAATTAATCAATTTTACCTCTCACATCCACACAATTTTAACTCAAAGATTCACAATTTTTCCTCTCACATTCACATTGTTACCTCTCACATTAACACAGAATACCTCTCACATCAACAATTTTACCTCTCACATTCACAATTTTAACTCTCATATTCACAATGAATACCTCTCACATTCACAATTTTACCTCTCACATTCACAATTTTACCTCTCAAATTAACAATTTTAACTCTCACATTCACAATTTTACCCCTCACATGAACAATTTTACCCGTCACATTCACAATAAATACCTCTCACATTAACAATTTTACCTCTTACATTAACAATTTTACCTCTCAAATTCACAATTTTACCTCTCACATTCACAATTTTACCTCTCACATTAACAATTTTACATCTCTCACACACAATTTTATCTCTCACATTCATAAAAAATGTGTGTATGTGAGAGGTGAAATTGTGAATGTGAAATTGTGAATCACAATTTTTCCTCTCATATTGACATTGTTACCTCTCACATTAACAAATTTTACCTCTCTCAGACACAATTTTTCTGTGAATGTGAGAGGTAAAATTGTGAATGTGAGAGGTAACAATGTGAATGTGAGAGGTAACAATGTGAATGTGAGAGGTACTTTTAGCATATATGTAATGTGAGAGGGAAGAATGAACATATGCGGAACGTGCGGAACAGTCCATGCGGGATGCTCAGATCTCCGTGATGATCCTGAACGCACCGCACCGCGTCACCAGGACAAGCAGGACTTCCGGCGTGTGACGTGTCTGGCCATACCCCGGAGAGCCGGATGTTGATGGCTGTCCAGTGTGAGTGTTAGATGCAGAGAAAACTGCGGAGAGGAGTCCGATAAATCTCTCTCCTGTTGAAGGTTTCGGGGCCGGTGAGGATGCTCCGGTGGCTGCTCGGAGCCGCGCTGCTGCTGGCCCGGGCGGCCGGCTTCTACCTGCCGGGTCTGGCCCCTGTCAGCTTCTGCGAGCCTGACACTGGGAAAGAACAAGTTCCAGACTGCAAGGTAAAACAAAAATAACATGTTGAGATCAGCTGTGGAGCTGCCAGAATAACCAACATACACCCAAAACACGAAATAAACAGACAAGAGGTGTTCAACAGCAGCAGGTGAGCTAGCTCTGACAGCTAGCGGTAGGCTAACGACACGGAGCTAAGTTAGCCAAAACAAACAGGGAAGCTAGCAGATATCATGATAAACACGCTAAAGGGAGATATAAACATGTGTTGGAAAGTAACTAAGTACACAGCAAAAGTTTCAGCATAAACAAATGTACTTAAAGTGTCAAAAGTACACGTTATGCAGAATAAACCCAGAATAAATAAAAAATCTTTCCTGCCACATGCCATCACACTGTACAATAACAAATAATAACCTGGTTCATTACATACTGTCTATGCACTTCATGTGTTTTTATGCACACTGTTCATTGCACCTTATTTGTTTCATAGCACCAACATTTTTATACTGCATATTCATATTTATTCTGCACTGGAATTCCATTCCACTCCTTCTTTAGACACTTTATATTTTATTGTATTTTTATATTTTATTGCTTGAAGTATGCCTAGGTTGTTCTTTTTACTTAATTGTGTTGTTATTGTCTCTGTGTGTAATGCTGCTGCTACACTGTAATTTCCCAGCTTGGGATAAATAAAGTATATCTATCTATCTATCTATCTACATTTACATTTACATTTACATTTAGTCATTTAGCAGACGCTTTTATCCAAAGCGACTTACAGGAAGAGTAAATATCTATCTATATATCTATCTATCTATCTATCTATCTATCTAAACCCACTCAGATTGTCCAAATATATTACATTATTATTCTTTGATGCATTTATGTAAGCTTTAATTTACTGTTGTCAAGGTAGGGCTAGTTTTAACTACTACCTACTGCTAAATGTAGTGTCGTAAAAAGTACAATATTTGCCTCTAAATGTGGTGGAAGAAGTATTCAGATCCTTTACTTCAGTAAAAGTACTAATACCAGACTGTGAAATTACTCCACTACAAGTAAAAGTCCTGCGTTCAAAACTTACTGAAGTAAAAGTACAAAAGTATCAACATCAAAATGTACTTAGAGTATCAAAAGTAAAAGTACACGTTATGCAGAATGGACCCACTCACATCGTTAAATATAATCGAAATATTGGATTATTATTATTATTGATGCATTTATGTAAGCACCATTTTAATCTTCTCAAGGCAGGGCTCATTTAATATACTGTTTTGAGGTTTAATTGAAAAAATGTCTAATCCCTTTTAAATTGATCATGTTTTTTATGTTAAATCTCGACCTGAAAAGTAACTAAAGATGTCAGCTAAGTGTATTGGGATAAAAAGTATAACATCTGCTTTTAAATGTGCTGGAACAGAATTATACAGTTACATGAAATGGAAATAAAATAATAATAATAATAATAATAATAATAATAATAATAAAAGTTTATACTTAAGTACTTGCTGGAAGTACTGGAAGGAGCCAAACTCATGTCATGGTTTATTTATTCACCCAAATAATAAAAAACAACAAAGTTCCTTACTTACCCAGAGTATGCAGGACATTGTTTTTGGGGGATTTTAAGACCTTTATGTCCTCACATCAAGATGTAAAAAATAGTTCCAACCAATCATGATTCAATATCTAACAGCATGTAAATGAAAGTTTAATAGGTCTTTCTGATATGTGTGTCTGCTTTGTTTTCTTCCAGACATCCATCGAGCTGTTTGTGAACAGGTTGGACTCAGTGGAGTCTGTTCTGCCTTATGAATATACCGCGTAAGTCCATAACACTATAGCAACATGCATGTGTTTTTCAAGAAATATTTTTGCAGTTTAAAGCTGAAGTTGAATAATGATATTTAATTTTTTATTGATAAAATGCAAAAACTAAACAGAGAGTCACTACCCTTCTGCTTTAAGTTGTTTACATTTTTTTTATCTTCATTTAGACGCAAAAACACTTATGTTTTCATGTAAAATTTGTATATATTGGATACATTTACAATATATGTACAATTTCATTGTTCCTTAAAATCTTATTCAGGGACAGTCCTACTCTTCAAAGTAATGTCAAGATAGGCATTTATTAGATAAGTTACTGGAAAACACCTGTGACATCAGAACTGATGAAAACATTTCAACATCATTAAAGGTGTCAGTCCATTGACAACAATCAGAGAATATTAGGAGGGGCCGTATAGGCCATACTTCATTCTTCCCTCTCACATACACAAAAATACCTCTCACATTCACAATTGTACCTCTCACATTCACAAAAATACCTCTCACATTCACAATTTTACCTCTCACATTTGCAATTTTACCTCTGACATACACCAAAAATACATCTCACATACACAAAAATACCTCTCACATACACAATTTTACCTCTCACATACACAATTTTACCTCTCACATTCGCAATTTTACCTCTCACATATACAAAAATACTTCTCACATTAACAGTTACCTCTCATACTCACAATTTTATCTCTCTCATGCACAATTTTACCTCTCACATTCACAACTTTACCTCTCACATTCACATTTTCACCTCACATTCACATTTTCACCTCTCACATTCACTATTTTACCTCTCACATTCACATTTTCACCTCTCACATTCACTATTTTACCTCTCACATTCACATTTTCACCTCTCACATTCACTATTTTACCTCTCACATTCACATTTTCACCTCGCACATTCACTATTTTACCTCTCACATTCACATTTTCACCTCGCGCATTCACTATTTTACCTCTCACATTCACATTTTCACCTCGCACATTCACTATTTTACCTCTCACGTTATGTAGAGTGTGTCATTCTTCTCATCTGTTAGAAGTTCTCTCTATCTTCTGGTTGTTGTGCTGTTTATAATCCTGCCACTGCTTCAGACTCTGAACAGCCTCTTCTTTGTTTGTGCAGGTTTGACTTCTGCTCAGAGACAACAACGAAGCGTCCATCGGAGAATCTGGGCCAGGTTCTTTTTGGGGAGAGAATCGAACCCTCACCATACAAGGTAACACACACACACCCACACACACTCACTCACACAAAAGAGAAGTAAAACTTTTGTGCATTTTTTAAATACTTTTCATTCTGCCACTTGGGAAAAAAAGTGTAACAGTCATATTTAACATATTTAACATCGCTATCATTCTTTAATTTTTTTGCACAATCTCATTTATGTAACTTGATAATTATTTTTTAAATTTGACTTACAGGATTAACATTTTGAACCCAAAAGAAACCATAAAACAACAAACATTAAAATCTGATTTTAAAAAATCATGTTTTTTTCCCCCTTTCGAAACAATAATCTAACCCATATACAGTCTATGGTGACACACACACACACACACATACTAATTCTGTCTTGTGTGTCAGTTTGAGTTTAAGAAGCCTGCGGTGTGTCAGAAGGTGTGCACCAGAGACTACGACACCAGTAACCCATCAGACAAAGCCAAACTGGACTTCCTGAAGAAAGGCATGTTACTCAACTACCAGCACCACTGGTACGTATCATTCACTGTCATACTCGTATCAAAAGTGACAGAAGATGCAGCCACACACACCAGAAACATATTAACTGTGATGTTGTATGGTCAGTCTTCACTTTGATAATTAATAGAACCAACTTCAGTTGTCCTTATTTAGATACTTAGAGCAAGATAGTGTATATACAGCTAGGAAAAAATGATTAGACCACCCTTGTTTTCTTACCTTTCTCGGCTGTTTTTCGATATGGTGTTCCCCTCTTCTCTCCACTCTAATGCTGCCCTAATCACCATAGCAACCAGCAAAGTCGGGGTGAGCCAGGCCTTCAAAATAAAAGCCTGCAATGGTCACTGTATGTTAACAGAACACTGCAAATTATTTGGTTCTTACCAAGATTTTTAAAAAACTTAGATTTAGAAGTGTTAGATAATTTATCATGTTTTAAGAGTTAATTTCTTATTTTAAGTGTTCAACATGCTTATTTCTAAATTTAATAATCTTAATTCAAGAAATCTTCAAGTCAAGTAAAATTATCTGTCCACGCAGCAAGATCATTTCCCTCAGATTTAGTGTTTTTATCTATAGTTTTTCTCCTTTTCTGAATGGTGATTCAAGCTGTTTTGGGACCTCTGTCTCTACATACTACTATTGTAATTTATCACCAGTTCTCCAACCGTGACTCATCAGTTTCAGACATCTGATTAAATCTCCATTAGATTCTCTCTGTGTCTGATTGGATCTGTTTTGAGTGACAGTGGGTTGTGGTGGGCTGCAGGGGACAGTTTTGGGCCTCTTTCATGATTGAATCACCTTGTATGCTGATGTTGTTTTGTGTGTGTGTGTGTGTGTGTGTGTGTGTGTGTGTGTGTGTGTGTGTGTGTGTGTGTGTGTGTGTGTGTAGGATTGTGGATAACATGCCAGTCACTTGGTGCTACGACGTCGAAGAGGGTCAGAAGTTCTGTAATCCTGGTTTCCCGATTGGCTGTTACGTCACAGAAACAGGTCGTGCCAAAGACGCCTGTGTGGTCAACGTGAGTGATTCACACAAAGATAAACACAAAGCCCTCATTCATCAACTCATGAGATTCTATTGTGTGACACATTATCAGTGAGTGAGCTCTGATAAATGAACATTGGTGAGATGTTGACACTGCTATAACATTAGGGGGGTTTGTCTTATAATATAACCACAAAAACTGCATTTAATGAGAAAAGCATGCACATTTTAATATAAGTGCATACTATAAAGTCTAATGTTCAAGTATTGGAAATATTGGATTTAGGGTTTCATTTCTAAATAAATGGAGAGTCTTCAGGAATGTATTGGGGCAGACAGACAACAAGGGATTTCAGTAATCTAACCTTGAAGTAACAAAAATGTTTCTGCAACCTTTTGAGACAGAATGTGTCTGATTATTGCAGTGTCGGGGAAAAATACAGTCCTTGAAGTTTGGTATCTAGCCATTTTCCATGGTTTTCTTGATAATGATTTTGGTTATTGTCAGAAATGTCTAGATATCAGCTCTTAAATTAAACTCTAATGAGCTATTTGTGTTGTTATCATTCAATATGTCCAATCAAATGTACATTTAGTTGTACCAGGCATTAAAATGAACAAGAAATTGTAGAAAACAATGGTCCAATATTGACTGTTGACACTACTATAACATTAGGGGTTTTTGTCTTGGGGATAACCACAACAACTTTGCATTTATTCAGAAAAGCATGCAGCAAATTTTACATATAGGGGCATACCATAAAGTTTATTTTCAGATGTGGGGGGAAGTCAGATTTGATCTATGAGGACGGCCACCAGTCCACTGAGCCTAATGTTCAAATATTGGAACCAAACAGTGAAGAAAATCATTTAGGGTATAATTTCTAAATAAATTGGGGAAACCCATTCAGGCGGTGATACTGTTGAGATCGCCCCGTGGCCCTAATAAAAGAAATGAGACTAATGATAATAACAATAGTAGCAGTAAAGATAATGGAATGAAAGTAACATCAGAATTATCATCAATAGTACCAGTAACAATAACAGAAATATACCTATGATAGTTATATTAGCAATAAATATAGTGGGATGATAAAAACAGCAGTAGTATCGGTAATGATAGCAGCAATAATAACAATATGACAAATAATGAAGATCGTAGTGGGTGTCATGCAGGACCAACAGCCACGATACAGGCTCAACCAGGAGCCATGGAAACCTGCACGCTGCCTGACAATACAGGGCTTTATTAGTAAAAGGATTTAAAATTCACTTGTGGATTATACAAGCAGCCAGTGCAGTGAGGCTGATGTATATGATCCCTTTTTCAGTTCTTGTTAACACACAGCCTTCTGCTCCAGCTGGAGAGTCTTTAGGAATTTATTGGAGCAGACAGACAACAAGGAATTTCAGTGATCTAACCTCGAAGAAACAAAAGTTATTTTGCAACCTTTTGAGACAGAATGTGTCTGATTATTGCAATGTTGGGGAAAAAAGCAGTCCTTGAAGTTTGTTATACAGTCATGGAAAAATAATTAGACCACCCTCTAATTTCTTGTTAGTTTTAAAGTCTGGTACAACTAAAGGTGCATTTGTGTGGACAAATATAATGATAACAACAAAAATAGCTCATTAGAGTTTAATTTAAGAGCTGATGTCTAGACATTTTCCACGGTTTTCTTGATACTGATTTTGGTTATTATCAATAAAACCATGGAAAATGTCTAGATATCAGCTCTTAAATTAATCTCTTATTAACTATTTTTGTTGTTATCATTATATTTGTCCAAACAAATGTACCTTTATTTGTACCAGGGGGTCAGCAGCATTCATCACTGTCTGCCGCAGAGTCTTTTCAGGTTCATATCCCCTGTTTATGCCTGGGGTCTCGGTTTTGTTTTCCAGTCTAACTTTAATGAAAAGGATGCTTTTTACATCTTCAACCACGTGGACATCACCATCCATTACCACGTCGTTGAGCATGAACAGCTGGGAGCTCGACTGGTTGCTGCCAAGATTGAACCCAAAAGGTAATGGACTCCAGTCTCAGCTGCTGTGGATCTGTCTATAACATGGAGCTGTCCTAAACAGGGACTTTACACTATGCTGTCACACTGATGTCACACTTATAATGCACTAATTACTATGCAAAGGTGTTTTTTCATTTTTCTGATTATATTGTTTAACTGTTTTGATTTGATACATTCAACATTTAGTTTAAATGTAACTTTCTTTTTGCCTATCTGGGATGTGGTTCAGAGATTTTTCTTTTGATTTGGGTAAACTGTAAAACTGTGAATGCATAAAGAGCCCTGTCATACTGCTAATCAGATAATCAGTGGCCTTTAATCTTTTTTTATTGTCTCTCTTTCCATGCATCTCTTAAGCTATGAAAACCCGAATGAAAACAGCCCTGATTGCACTGGAGGGCCAAAGTTCCTGAAAAACAAACACACTGGACAGTTCAAGATCCCGTACACCTACTCTGTCAACTTTGTGGTTAGTACAACAGTATTTTCTGTGTGTATTTAGAGGTGTAATTTGTAACGTTTGGACAGATTTTTAGTTTAAAACATTCTAAAAATGCACTTACATTATAAACAGAGTGGGATGAAGTGACAGTAATGTTGAAGATGTTTATGTATGAGGGGCTGTATAGGCCATAATTAATTCCTCCCTCTCACATTTACGCATATTACCTCACAGTCACAATTTCACCTCTCAAATTAACAATTTTACCTCTCACATTAACACATTTTATCTCTCACATTAACACATTTTACCTCTCACATTCACACATTTTACCTCTCACATTCACAATTTTACCTCTCACATTCACAATATTACCTCTCACATTAACATTACATCTCACATTAACAATATTACCTCTCACATTAACAATATTACCTCTCACATTAACAATAGTACCTCTCACATTAACAATAGTACCTCTCACATTCACAATTTGAACCTCTTACATTCACAATTTGAACCTCTCACATTCACAATTTAACCTCTCACATTAACAACATTACCTCTCACATTGCACCAGTCTCATAAACACAGACTCCATTAGGAGTGTAGGTCTGAATCTCTTAAATTAAGTACACATTTTTTTCATTAAAGAAACTGCAACATGTGTCATCCCTGCATTTAGTAAATCACTCTTACTTAATAACTTTCACAAGGTGAAGTAGTGCCCCCTATTTTAATTTTTTTTTTTTTGCAGCATTTAGCCAATAGTTACAAATTGCACCTTGAATGCTGTCTATGTTTTGTAAGGTGAAAGTAAAAAATCACATCTAGCTTATGTAGTTTAAGACGTTTCACATTAAGTTTTATTCTGTTTCGGCGGCATTAATGCTTTTATCAGAATAAGACTTATTATTTCTGTGAGATTAAGTCAGCTGGTTGAGGAACAAATCATGAAAATGCAAAGATGAGCAAAACGTGAATAAGGGGGGATGTGTGATTTGTAGAGAAGTCTATGTGGACGTACATACATCAAATAACAAAATACAGCTGAAGTCATGAAGTCAGTGGAGGCATACAAACATAAAAACAGCAGCAGGGAATCATGAGTCTGATTCTGTGTCTCTGTAGGAAGTCAAGAATATTCGTTGGGCCTCTAGATGGGACTACATCCTCGAGTCGATGCCTCACACCAACATCCAGTGGTTCAGGTGAGACTGATGTGACATTACTTTTTTATTCTGAGTTCTTAAAAAAATATAAGTTTACAATAGAGAGGCTTCTGGTGTTTTTAGTTAGGTTAAGCATTTTCTATTCCATTCTCATATTCTCCATTCTCTCATTCATATTCTCGAGATTTAAAAATGAATTGCTGTTGAAAAGGATGTACTTACTATGCTCTAATATCGTTATTAAACTAAAACAACATCGATACAACGATACTATCGTTTATCGTGATAGTTTCTGGGAAAATATCGCCCTAAAAAATGTGTTATGGTGACAGGCCTAAGTAATAGTAATAAGTAAAGTATTTTAGCGTTGTTGTTGTTGTTGTTTCCTCCCCAGCATAATGAACTCGTTGGTGATCGTGTTGTTCCTATCTGGGATGGTCGCCATGATCATGCTGAGGACTCTACATAAAGACATCGCCAGATACAATCAGATGGACTCTGTGGTGAGTAACAGTCTGTCTGGCTGAAAGGAATACTTCTGATGGAGCTTTCCCATGAATCATAGTTATACAAGGAAGTCATGGCACTATATGACTAATTACAGGGTTCGTACGGTTGTTTGAAATCCTTGAAAATGCTTGAATTTAAATGCTGTATTTTCAAGGTTTGAAAAGTGCTTGGGTTTTGGATTAAGTGCTTGCAAATGCTTGAAATTCTTACTGTATTTCTTTTGCAATCTGACTATATCCATCTATAGCATGGGTCTTAAACTTGCGGCCCGCGGGCCAATTGCGGCCCTCGTGATGATATTTTTCGTTTAGTTTCCGTTTATTTCGGTCATACATGTCATTAAAAGAGAAGTAACAAACCAGAAAAAACATTGATCAAAGTGAACAATAAGTGAACTGACATATTTCACATATAAAACTTAGCAAAAATGATGATATTTTGTGGCCCCCACCTTGATATGAAAGTTTAATGTGAGTTTTATATGCACTTTACTATGTTGTGTGTGGAAGGTCCCTTTAATTACTTTTTGGGTAATTTTGTGTCTTTTTTAATAATTTTGGTAATTTTCTTTCTTTTTTAGGTAATTTATTTATTTATTTGTCTTTTTTTTGTAATTTTGTGTCTGTTTTTGGTCATTTTGTCTTTTTTGGTCATTTTGTGTCTTTTTTTGTGTCAGTTTGTGTCTTTTTTTTAAATAATTTTGTGTCTTTTTTTGGTAATTCTGTGTATTTTTTGGTCATGTTGTGTTTTTTTGTAATATTGTCTTTTTTTGGTCATTTTGATACTGCCTCCTGCGGCCCCCAGGTAATTTGAGTTTGAGCCCCCTGATCTATAGACTATAGATAATCACATGTTCAATGTAAAAATAATTAGTAGTCTGAAATGAAGACCGTTCCTCCTAATAGTCTAAAACCATCGCTGTTGGTATGGTTGAGTGAAATCTCCCCCTTTTAGTATGTTAGTACGCATCTAAAACATGCAATTTACAACAGGTGTAAGATACTGGAAAAGCTTGAAAATTAACCTTGAAAGTCCTTGAAAGGTGCTTGAATTTGACCACTGCTAAAGTGTACAAACCCTGTAAATATCTGCTGCTCCGTCTCGTTCTCCAGGAGGATGCTCAGGAGGAGTTTGGGTGGAAGTTGGTCCACGGAGATGTTTTCCGACCCCCCAGGAAGGGAATGCTGCTGTCGGTTTTCCTCGGCTCTGGAACCCAGATCTTCATCATGACCTTCGTCACCCTGTGTACGTCTTTTTATCTCCGTCATTGTTGAGAAGAATTTAACAAAAGTCACAGATGCCAAACTTGTACCAGCTTTAGGTGCAACAACTGAAAAGACATCTGAGACACATAACACATACAAGTAATTTGTGATTATCAGAAATAGTTTATCCTGATACTTGAGTCAAGATACAATATTATTATTGTGATTTTAAGCATTTTGCGATATGGTGAGTATTGTGATACAATATATTGTGATTTAACTGCATTTTGTGTCCACAAAATTAAATTCAACCAAGAATTGTTTTGTCCAATGAGAGAAAATTCTCAGTGTGTATTCATCTCACTTCAGTCTTTTTAGTGTTCTTTCAACAACTTCACGACACGATATCCTGACACCCAAAACAACCACAAAGACACACATGGTGCCTATAGATTCCTTACAAAAGGAGGTAAAACAACCACAGAGATACAAAAAGATCACAGAGACAAAAAAGATAAAAAAAGAGGCATAAAACAACGACAGAGGCGTTAAACAACCATGTAGATGCAAAACGAGCAAATAGATGCAAATTGACCACAGAGACGACCAAAAAAGGGCATAAAGGGGCTTATAGAGACATAAAACAATGCCTATAGATTCCTTATATCTTTTAGTTTCATATGATACCATTAACTCCAGGATATTCATAAAAGCGTGTCCGCTACGGCCTCATGAAAAAAATCAATATAATATCGCCACGAAAATATGGCAATACTATGCTGTATTGATTTCTTCCCCCACCTCTGATAGTGAATAAAATGATTGTAGTTACATAAAATCACCTCGGGGCACCACCATGAAAAAACAGGGAAAGTAAAGCCAGTTGTACAATTGTAGAATTCTGGTCTTAGGTTCAAATATATTTATTTAAACTATAATAAAATTAAAGCACAATATCTATTTTTACCCAAATACACAACTAAAGTAATCCTGTGATCTCTCTCCAGTCTTCGCCTGTCTCGGGTTCCTCTCTCCAGCGAACCGCGGTGCTCTGATGACCTGTGCTGTGGTTCTCTGGGTTCTCCTGGGAACTCCTGCTGGCTACGTGGCTGCTCGCCTCTATAAATGTAGGTGTTTTATTCCTGGCAGGGCTGCAGCTACAGTTTTTTTTTTCATATTTAAGTTGGGGTTGATTACCATAATTTTCTTTTTTTCTAATTTTGTTTTGGTTGATTTTCAGCTTTTGGAGGAGAGAAGTGGAAGACCAACGTTCTGCTGACGGCCTTCCTCTGCCCAGGGTGAGACTGTTGACTCGCTCACTCACTCGCTCACTCACTTGCTCTCTTGCTCACTCGCTCTCTTTCACTAACTCACTCACTCGTTTGCTCGCTCACTCACTCACTCACTCACTCACTCACTCGTTTGCTCGCTCACTCACTCTCTCTCACTCACTCGCTCTCGGACTCACTCGTTCTCGTACTCGCTCACTCACTCGGTCTCGGACTCACTCACTCGTTCTCTCACTCACTCGTTCTCGCACTCACTCATTCGCTCACTCAGTCACTCACTAACTTGCGCGCTCTCGCGCTCGCTCGCTCACTCACTCACTCATTCTCACACTCACTCACTCGCTCACGCTCACATACTCACTCACTCACTCATTGACGCTCACACTCACTCTCTCACTCACTCTCTCGCTGTCACACACTCACTTAATCACTCACACTCGCTCACTCACTCGATCACACTCGCTCACTCACTCGTTCACTTGCTCACTCACTCGTTCACTTGCTCACTCACTCGCTCACTCTCTCGCTCTCTCACTCACTCACTCACTCTCTCTCTCATCAGCCCCTCCTCTAACCTCCTGTCCGTCTCTTCAGGGTGGTGTTTGCAGATTTCTTTGTGATGAACTTGATCCTGTGGGGTGAAGGCTCGTCAGCAGCCATGCCGTTCGGGACGCTGGTGGCCATTTTGGCTCTTTGGTTTTGTATTTCGGTGCCACTTACGTTTATCGGAGCGTACTTTGGCTTCAAGAAGGCAGTAAGTAACTCCAAACATACATCCAGTCACACCTAATACATTCTGTAACTGTTGGTAAACATTTCATGCCATCGGTAGTTTGCAGATGTCATCAGTTAAACATAAAGTACCAATAGAGGAAAAAATGTATAAAATACTAACTCCTAACTAATTAAGATTCTCTCTCTCTCTCTCTCTCTCTCTCCCTCCCCCCCCCCCCCCTCTCTCTGTCTCTCTCTCTCTCTCTCTCTCTCTCTCTCAGGGTATTGAGCACCCCGTGCGGACCAATCAGATTCCTCGTCAGGTCCCGGAGCAGTCCTTCTATACGAAGCCTTTCCCTGGTATCGTGATGGGAGGAATTCTGCCTTTTGGATGTATATTTATTCAGCTGTTCTTCATATTAAACTCCATCTGGTGAGAATGAAGAAAAAGTAACGATTCATAACGATTCAGAGCTGATATCTAGACATTTTGTATGATTTTGGTGATTATCAAAAAAAAATGTCTAGATATCAGCTCTTAAATTAAACTCTTATCAGCTATTTTCGTTGTTATCATTAAAGTTGTCCAAACAAATGTACCTTTAGTTGGATTTCTGACTATAACAACTTGAGCTGCACATGTAGCATCTACTGTTGACCTGCTATCTGCCCCTAAAAAGATGCCCAGTCTGTTTTACGCCTATAAAGAAATGTTTTGGGATGGTTTTGGTTAAGGACCTTATAAGAACCCCACCCACTGTCTAATAAAGCCAAAATCACTGAACGAAAATAATCTTTTCTCTGCCTGTCATCATCAGATATGATGGCGGACTGACAATAACATGCATCCATCAATAACTGTAATCTTTAGTTAATCTGTATTTTCTGCTTGTCTCCGGCTCTCCTCAGGTCCCATCAGATGTACTACATGTTCGGCTTCCTCTTCCTCGTCTTCATCATCCTGGTGATCACCTGCTCCGAGGCCACCATCCTGCTCTGCTACTTCCACCTGTGTGCTGAGGTAAACACCATCATCACTGCCATACTGTAACACAAACTATATTAATACTGACATTTTTGTATTGAAATTGACACAAATCCTAGAATTTCAGCATATGATGAAATTATGAGATTAAAAGCCGAAATGAGGTCAAAGTCATAATTATGAGATAAAAAGTCAAAATTATGAAATAAAAAGTCATAATTATGAAAAAAAGGTCATTTTGAGATTTTAAAAAATTGAAATGAGATAAAAGAAGTCGAAATTATGAGATAAAAAAAATCGAAATTATGACATAAAAAGGCATAATTTTTACATAAAAAAGTTGGAAATATCAGATAAAAGTCAGGGATAAAAAGGTGAAATTATGAGATAAAAAAGTCATAATTATGAGATGAGGTCATAATTTTGAGATTTAAAAAATCATAAGATAAAAATTCATAATCATCATAGAAAAAATTATTCAAAGTCAAAATTATCAGATAAAAAGTAATTTCATATTTTTTTAACTGGGCTTCCGTAAAAGGACGTCTTTACACAATTCTATTTGTTTGTATTTGATTTCGTTGTGTTTTCTGGGGCTCCTGCTCCTTTAAGCCCTTCAGTCAGATCTCTTCAGACTGTTTCTCCCCTCTGTGTTTCAGGACTACCACTGGCAGTGGCGATCATTCCTGACCAGCGGCTTCACTGCTATTTATTTCCTGGTCTACGCCATCCATTACTTCTTCTCCAAGCTGCAGATCACCGGGCTGGCCAGCACCATCCTCTACTTCGGATACACCATGATCATGGCTCTCATCTTCTTCCTCTTCACTGGTAACTTCATAACTAATTATATGACTTTATTATTTATCCTGCAGTGGGGAATTTTAGTCGTCACAGCAGCTCAACATACAGACACATAGATATAGAAAACAGAATATACATATTATATTGATATTATTAATATTATATACAAATAAATTAGAATATAAAAAATTACACACATACATTATATATACATTATATTCATACATTTCTGCTGTTTTTTTCTTGCATTTTACAGATATAGTAGTATGAACATAGCAGATATATTTATTCATTGATCTTCATACGACTGCATGAGATAAAAAGTCAAAATTGTGAGATAAAAAGGCAAAATTGTGAGATAAAAAGTCAAAATTATGAGATAAAAAAATCTTAATTATGGGATAAAAGTAATAATTATGAGATAAAAAGGTTGAAATTATGAGATAAGAAGTCAAAATTATGAGATAAAAAAGTCAAAATTGTGATATAAAAAGTGGAAATTATTAGATAAAAAGTCGAAATTATGAGATAAAAAAATCTAAATTATGAGATAAAAGTCATAATTTTGAGACTTTTATCATGTGGTATGAACATTAATGAATACACACACACACACATACACATATATAATATAGAAAATATACAGAAGGCCTAATATAAGCCTAACGCGGTCGGATGTAAACAGAGAGATGCCATCCTAAATGAAATAAAATAAAACATGCATATTTTATTGTCTGTTGGTGCAGTTTAGTCTCACTTGTTTTGAGTAAAACTTGATGTAACGTCTCTAATGGTTTATTTTCTCTGTCTTCAGGCTCTATCGGCTTCTTTGCCTGCTTCTGGTTTGTTACTAAGATCTACAGTGTGGTCAAAGTGGACTGAAGGATGCAACAGAAACACACCAGAGACTCTATGTGACGAGAAGTTGCTTTCTCTGAGCTTCAGCAGCTTTCAGCATCACAAACTGGACTCAACGTGAACCTTCACCTCCTCCTTTCCTCAAGACTCTTTTTACACAGAGGACTATCTGACTCTTGTTTGTGTGCCTAATATATTTCTGTGTGAGCATGTGTACACCCAGTTGTGATTTTGAACATTCAGTATCTTCATGCATATAATCTAAATGAAACGAATGAAGTGGGTTGGTGCTGCCCCGTGTGAAGGAGGCGGAGTCGGACTGACCAGAGAACGTTTCAGCCTTTCTGTTTCATGTCGCACATTTCAGGTTCGCTCCAGGATCCGTGCACTGTTGCAGATGTGGTCGGACAAATAAATGGGCTGCTGCAACACACACTGCACACTGTGTCCCAAAATGTACATTTCAACCCCAAATATGTCGAAATGGGTCAATGAGACTTTTGTTGTATTTTTGTTGAGATTTGAGGGTCACAACCAGTGAATGAAATCCACGTGTAAAAAATGTGAGATAAGTTTCAAGAATGTATTTCTGATGCATACGCAACATCGCTTGTTTTGAATAAAAGTAATATAAATCCACAAAAAAGTCATGATTATGAGATAAAAATATGTAATTATAAGATAAAAGGTCATCATTTTGAGATCAAAAGTCATAATTATGAGATAAAAAGTAGAAATTACGAGAAAAAGTTGAAATTTACAGAAAAAGGTCATAATTATGGGATAAAAAGTCATCATGAGATAAAATGTTGAAATAAAAAAATAAAAAGTCATAATTATGAGATTATGAGATTGAAATTATGAGAAAAAATCATAATGAGATAAAAAGTCAAAACTGAGAGAGAAAGTTGAAATTACGAGGAAAAAGTTGAAAATATGTGATTAAAAAGTCGAAATTTAGATAAAAATTGAAATTATGAGATGAAAAGTCAAAATTATAAGAAATTATGCACACTGTCCCAAAATGTACACAACATTGCTTGTTTTAAATAAAAGTAATATAAATCCACAAAAAATACAAAGTAGAAATTATGAGATAAAAAGTAGAAATTATGAGTCCAG
Source organism: Centropristis striata (assembly GCF_030273125.1). Classification (NCBI taxonomy): domain Eukaryota; kingdom Metazoa; phylum Chordata; class Actinopteri; order Perciformes; family Serranidae; genus Centropristis; species Centropristis striata. Next base: position 30,207,244 of record NC_081536.1, read on the forward strand.
TCCAGTTATGTTTTCTACTTACTGCAATGAAAATGAAACGGATGCGAGGAGTGTAGGCGGAGGAGAAGACATGACGTCATATTCGTGATAGTAAAAGTATAAAGTTACATAAAATGGAAATACTCCATAAAAGTACAAGTACTTCAAAATTGCATTTAAGTATAGTACTTTAGTAAATGTACTTTTACTGCTGTCACCAACGTCGCAGCTCCAGGTAAACTGCGCATGCGTTGTACTCCCGATAATATGACCCCGTGTCTTCTCCTCCTGCTACCCTCCTTGTACAGAAACAGGAAACGAGTCGTCCGTGGGCCGTCTGCGGTTGTTCTTTTATTCCTAGGTGGGTGAGGCAAGAGGCATGACCCGCCCCCGAGCCTTCATCCAATCAGAGTGATGAGCAGGGAGCATTAGCTGCCAGCTATGTGAACTCAATGACACCTTTGACAAACTTTATTAAAATAAATGTTAAATAACTTGGAACAACTAAAGGTACATTTGTTAAGACAAATATAATGATAACGACAAAAGTATTTCATAAGAGTTTAATTCAAGAGCTGATATCCAGACATTTTCCATGGTTTTCTTGACAATAACCAAAATCATTATTAAGAAAGCCATGGAAAATTATATCAGCTCTTAAATTCAACTCTTGTGAGCTTTTTTTGTTGTTATAATTATTTGTCCAAGCAAATGTACCTTTAGTTGCACCAGGCATTAAAATGAACAAGAAATTGAAGAAAGCAATGGTCTAATAATTTTTTCCATTACTGTATATACAGACACCGGGGAGGGGGATAATATTTCGAGAAAAAAAATGGCAAATATACAAGAAAAAAGTAGCAGATTAATGAGATTAGAGACAAATCTGTTACCTTTTTCTCGTAGATTTGCCACTTTTAATCACATACATCTGCAGACGTGTGAACAACTTAGTTATGTCTTAAATCATCAATGAAAAATCATTTTTTTAAATTGGAAATCTGTTCAAGAACTGTCGGAAATTAAAAAAATTGACGATAATGCCTGTTTTTATAGTGATGTATTTTTGGCGATTACTTAAAGAAAACACATATTTCAAAGGGTCAAATAGGTCTAAAGGTACAAAAAGATTTTAAAGCTGTCATTTATGAAGCCAATGGGTTCAGTAAAAACATTGTATAAGTTTAAATGTTCCAACAATGGACATTTCTGCAGAAATCCCCCTTTTTATATAACCCCAGCTGTCACGCTCCTGTCTGTCCTGCACTCTGATTGGCTGAACAGCTATCGCGGATCAGCCAATGGGAGGCGGCGGGGGGGCGGGACATGCCTTCACCCACCTAGACCTTCTATTTGAGAAATATCTGTGTGACCGTCACCGAGTGGAAACATGGCGGCGCACAGGCTCTCACCATCACTGAACAAGCTGCTGTTTGCTGCAAAGGTGAGTTATTAAACATGTCGACAGCTGTGTGTCTGCAGCGAATGATGACTGGACAGTTTAATGCATAACCTGTTTATAATAAGAGACAAACCAGCAGAGAGATAACACACACGTGAATATCTCTGAGATCAGAATAGACACTAAAAAACAAAGTTTGTTGCCAAAACGTGACAAGTAAACAGTTGAAATAGTTGTCTGTGTGACAGCGGCAGAGCAACATGTTCCGTTATGCTGCAGTTTAACATTTAGACTTTGTTTTTGTCTGTCTGTTTGTTTAACATTTGTAATTACCTTTACTTGCCTTAGCAACCTCACTGAACAGCTGAAAAATACAACTTTTCGACCAAAGCAATTGAATCAGCATGTCCCACGATACGATTTTATCCCCGATACTTGAGTCACGATACGATATTATTGCGATTTTAAGCATTTTGCGATATGATGAGTATTGAGATACAATATATTGTGATTTAACTGTTTTAACTGCATTTTGTGTCCTCAAAATTCAATTCAATCATGATTTGTTTTGTCCAATAAGAGAAAATTCTCAGTCTATTCATCTCACTTCAGTCTTTTTATTATTGTTTTTCTTGTATGTACTGTTTTTGTTTATGTTTTTTGTATGTCATGTTATATGTCTTTTTAGGGACCCCAGGAAGACTAGCAGTCGCCAAGGCGTCAGCTAATGGGGATCCATTCAATAAACAAATAAACAAATTTCTCCACAATGAGAATCAAACCCACAGACTGACCAACAAAGTATTCAGTGAAACTGAACTGAACTAATATCAAACATGTATGGATGACAACAACTGTTTTATCAAACTTTCAAAAACAACAAGCTTCACTGCTCTCAATGTTTCTTGAATGAAACATAAAAAATAACCAAACTTTGCAGCATTATTTCAACAACTTCCCGACATGATATCCTGCACATGGTGCCTATAGATTCCTTAGATCTTCTAGTACAGGGGTCGGCAACATTTACTAACAAAAGAGCCATTTTTGGACAAAAAAATGCAAATGAGAGGCTTGACACTGAAGAAATATCTCAGGAGATTTGGAATTGAAGCTAGAAACTCAAATGTAGAACTGAAGTTTTATAAATGTAGTGGTAAAGGCACTGGGCCGTCGACTCTCGTAAGCTACGATGCACATTTTAGTGCAATTAAAATGTTATAACATTTGTTTTAATGCCGTTTATAAGCTACACATTTTTACAATTGAAGAATACAGATTGCTTTGGGCCTACACCAATGATAAATTAAAATGTAAAGAAATAACCGTTTCATTTCGTCTAATTTTTTCCGTCAGAGCCACAGGGAGTTACTGCAGTAAAGTGAACGCAAAATATCAATACTTGGCGGTCATGAATTGATATAATATTGCCACAAAAAATATTGTGATAGTATGCTTTATCAGTTTTTTCCCCCACCTCTAATGTGTGAGGGGCTTAGGATGCTTGAACTTGAAACAAAACAAAAAATCTCACTGTAAATTTGGATTAATTTTCATTTCTCAGACAAGGTTTAAGGATTTGGTTTAAGGTTTTGGGATGTGCAAAAACTGACGAAACTTTGCAGCCTTGATAAAACTACGTAGTATTTTGTTGTGATGAGCCACGATATACTGACATGGTGCCCCATTGGAAAAAATAACAATGAATGAAATGCGATGGTAGCCTAATGTTGTGTATCTGTCTGTTTGCAGTATGCATCATGTCAGCCCAGATGCTGTGCAGTTCACTCCAACGCTCAATACTCCACCGTCTACAACTCCAGCGAAAAGGTAATGCATAGCTCTCCTCTCTATTTATTTTATTTATTGTTGTTTGCACTCAGAAGAAACATACAATCATAAAGAAAGAAAAGACAGTACAAGAAACAGATAAAATGTGCAGGAAAGATCAAAAAGCCCAAAGTGCTTATAGTGACCTTCCCTCTTAAACCTATAAATAACTATACTTAAATTACATAGCTAAATGAAAATACAAACAAAACAATGACACAAAGGTGCCTGCCTCCCTGTTTGACTGAGGAGCTGTAGAAATGTGATTTATGTATCATTGATAAGAAGAAGAAGGTGTGATTTCTAAAACAAATGCCATACTCGGATCCCTAAATCCAGAAAAGTTGGGATGTGTCTAAAACCTGAATAAAACAGAATTCAACCATTTGCTTTGCATCATTTTGACATGTATTCTATTGAAAATTATACAAAGTTAATATATTCTATGTTCACACTCTGAATTCTGTTTCTATTTTACATCTTACTTTAACTGTTTTGGACTTGGGTCGTAGGTGAAGAAAGTCCTTGTTGTGTCAATGATAAACTGCTAATATTTCTGTTGTTTTCCTTCCACAGACCTTTGATAAGGTCCTGATTGCAAACAGAGGAGAGATTGCTTGCAGGGTAAGACCGGCTGACAACCAGAGATCTGAATTAAATCTAAAACAAACTGTTGTTCAATTACTGTTGAACTCACTTGAAAACTCAGCGGTGCAGAATCTTTTTCAGCACTTTTAGCCACAAACATTTTGTAAAATTTTGTACATTTGCAACACGTACTGTAGCAATTAGTAACCATAATGTAATCCTCAATATTTGACTTAGACTATAAAGTGAAGAATCAGTGTTAATGTGTGTTTTTTTTATTCACCAGGTGATTAAGACCTGTAAGAAGATGGGCATCCAGACTGTAGCTGTGCACAGTGATGTCGACTCCAGCGCTGTAAGTCTCCATCCAGTGATGAAAATGAGTATTGAGACAAAAGGTTTCCCCCAGCCCACATTCTTTATTTAGCCTGTTGCTTCCTTTAGTCCTATTATCAGAGATTAAAACTCATTTGAACCAGCCACTGAGTTAAACCTGAGAGAATAGAGATATATATACTCTTTTTTTTTCTGTGAAATGACAACAATTGTATGTCGTGAAATAAAAACACGTTCTTAAAACTTAAAATCACCCGACTGTCGTGGTACAACGACAACATTACAACATTACAACTTATTGCCCAAAATGTCTAAAACAGAAGGGACTGAAGCTAGACCTTTTGTTTTGCAACCTTGTGTTATAAAATGATAATAAAATTTGAACCATAAAAAAAGGGGATAACAGGGATTATAAATGCCAAATCCAATTTGCATTACAGTGTTTTTCACACGAGTCCACTTCAGACTGTCATTTCAAGCCGTGATATTTACACCAGGAACAGTGTGAACTGGTGGAGCATTATGTGTGCGACCAACACTCCAGTAATCACTCAATCAATCAATCAGACTTTATTTGTAGAACATTTTTCATACAAGAGAAATGTTATACAGGCTCTCTGGTCCCCACACATCTCCTCTTTACATACAAGGCTGCCTCCCAATTCAGAACTGAGAATTTTTTCTCTTATTTTACAAAACAATTCTTGATTGAATTTGATTGTGTGTGTCTGTAGGTTCATGTGAAGATGGCTGACGAGGCGGTGTGTGTCGGCCCCGCCCCCACCAGTAAGAGCTACCTGAACATGGACGCCATCATGGACGCCATCAGACTGACTGGAGCTCAAGCTGTAAGCATTTACATATAGGTCTTATTATCACATAGTCCCACTGAGTCCCATTCAACTGGTCAGATGGTGATACTTTATCTCTTAGTTTATAGAATCAGAATTATAGTTTTGTGTTTGAAAACCTTTGAGACAAATCCTGTTGTGTCCTTGTACAGGTTCATCCTGGCTACGGCTTTCTGTCTGAAAACAAAGAGTTTGCAAAGCGACTGGTGAGTAATTCATACACATATTTTCTCTTAACACTTTACTGTTGTGATGGGATTTTTAATTTTTTTATTTAACTTTTATTTTACCAGGAAGTCCCTTGAGATTGCATCTCTCTTTCGAGGCAGACCTGGCCAAGATTGGTTGCCAGTTACAGATTAAAATGACAGTGACAAAACACGGGAACATTTAGTAAAAACAGCAAAAAAGAAAAATAGGCAATACGCACATTATACATACAGAAAAGTACTGAATCCAGCTCAGGTAAAACAAGTGCACTTTTCAGTAACATGGACTGTTTGAATTGCTTTAAATTTTCCCAGGGATACTAGGTTTGTACAAGATGTAGCATGCATATAGAGAACATAATCCTGTATCCTGTACAAGTTTTTTCCTGGCTAACATAGTTAAGCGAACCTTATTTCGATAATAAAATCCTGACCTTGGTTTCAGCTTTACAAGGTTCTCTATATGGGTTTTGTAAGACAAATTCTCATCAAGCCAAATACCCAGATACTTAAATGATGACACTTTTTCAATTTCACCTCCACTTTGAGTGTAGAGATTTACATCATTTTTTGCTTTTCAGCACTTTGTTCTCCTTATAGTGTTGTTTTTATTACTAGTACCATATGGTAGATTGATGGTAGATTGTTATTATTGTTTTGTTGCTAGGCAGCAGAGGATGTGGCGTTCATCGGCCCAGACACCCACGCCATCCAGGCCATGGGAGACAAAATAGAGAGCAAGCTGATCGCTAAGGCTGCTAAAGTCAACACCATCCCGGGATTTGATGGAGTCGTCAAGGTAACTTTTAAAGGGTTCACAGAGTCACGGTATAATGAAAAAAAAAAAGCCAGTTCATGCTCTGGTTCATCATCAGTAACCATGAACTCTCTCTGTATCTCTGTCTCAGAACGCTGACGACGCTGTGAAGATCGCACAGGAAATCGGTGAGTCATTGATAGAGTTCCCAAACGTCCTGGAAAACACCTGGAAAACACCTGGAAAATGAGAGAAAAAGCTGCCTCAGACACAGCAGTGTAAGCCAATATTGATTTATCTTTTCTTTGTTTCCAGGTTACCCAGTTATGATCAAAGCGTCTGCAGGAGGAGGAGGGAAAGGAATGAGGATCGCCTGGAACGACGAAGAGACGAGGTGTTTTATTTCTCTCTTCATGTTACAGCCAAAACATCAACGTTATTAATGAAAACAACTAGGGCCGGGACTTTAACGCGTTAATTAAGGTTAATTAATTACATAAAAATGAACGTGTTAAAAAAATTGACGCATTTTAATCACACTTATTTTTGCACCGCGGAACGTTTCTCACTGGATGAGTTTCAGGCGGGCCGATTATACTGGAGCACCAACTAGCGTTCATGAGTTGAGACAACAACAAACCACAGTGAACATGAAGGAAGAAGCTGATGAGACCTTTGGTTGGCCCCGTGGATGATGGGACATTTAGTTACTAAAAACCAACGGATGGAAGCGTGGATAAGAGCATGGTTGTGTTGCTATGCAACAAGGAATTCACATATCACCGCAGCACATCAAGCCTCAAGTATCACCTCAATGCTAAACATATAGCAGCTAGCGGCTAGTGTGGTAGCTAGCGTGGACTGAAGTTGGAGTGAAATTAATTTGATTTTTTTTAAACCAGCTGTTGGTAAATCAACAAAGTCTGTTATGGCCTCTGAAGCAACAGAGAGATGTTTTCTAATAGTCAGGGTTTCCAATGTTCTGAATGTACTGAACCAAAGTATTCTAGTTTACAGAAGGTCTACCTACCTATAGGCTACCTGAATTTATGAAATGTACTATATTTCTAAATATGCTATTGCTTCACTTAATGGAAAAAATTGCACTGGTCTGTTGGACAATTTTTTTGTTGCTTAAGCTTATGTATTCAGTCATTATTCAATGGTATACTAAAAATCCATGTGAAAAAAAATTACTTCTCACTGTTCTCAGGTCAAATATTTATATGCAATTAAAATGCGATTAATTTCGATTAATTAATTACAAAGCCTCTAATTAATTAGATTTTTCTTTTTTATCGAGTCCCGGCCCTACAATTATTTGTCAACAATTATTGATCGCCACCTTGCCACTTGTGTCCTGTAACAGGGAAGGTTTCCGGTTCTCGTCCCAGGAGGCAGCGTCCAGCTTCGGAGACGACCGGCTGCTCATCGAGAAGTTCATAGACAACCCCAGACACATCGAGATACAGGTGGGACACGCTGAGGTCATTCAGTGTTGACAGTTTGTCAATTTGGGTGTGATTGGGACATACAATTTTAATTATGTCAGATGTAATTCACTAAAAAACAGCCCTGTTGCCTCTCCTGAACCATAGAGAACCAGAGAATACTGTGTGCTTGTTGCAGGTTCTGGCTGATAAACACGGTAACGCTCTGTGGCTCAATGAGAGGGAGTGCTCCATCCAGAGGAGGAACCAGAAGGTGGTGGAAGAAGCTCCCAGGTTGGTGTTGGACCGTCTTGTTTTCTGCACAAAAATATCAGAAAAAAGCTGCAAAAAATCAGCAAAACTCTACGATCTACAGCAACGTAGTTAGAACGGAGTTGGAGCCTTGTAGTACATTAGTGCTAAATTTAAAATAAATTACACCTTTTACCTTTTGCCACAGTGATTGTTCAACAGTTTTATTTTTCTTTGTAAAGAATAGTGGTCACAAGATCACAATACAATGTTATATGGATTTTTTGTTATATCAGAATATTTATCGTATTGTCTGCCACGACGAATTTTGATTCAATGAGAATATGGATTGAAACTTGAGAATATATTAAAGGTTTTAATCTATATTCTCAAACTTTTAATCTATATTCTCAGACTTTTGATATTTATTCTCAAACTTTTAATCTATATTCGCAGATGTTTAATTAATATATATATATATATATATATATATATATATATATGTGTGTGTGTACCTTTAGTTGTACAGGTGTAGTAGTTGTACCAGACATTAAAATGAACAACAAACTGGAGAAAACAATGGGTGGTCTAATAATGACTATCTAAATTTTTTATATATATAAAAATAGATACAAATCAAAGGTACATTTTTATGATGATGAAATGTATTGATGTACCATATGTTTTTTTAAATTAAAATTAAATAAAAAAACAACTCTCCACCTCTACCTCATACATTGTAGCAGCATATCCAGCTGTGCAAAGCTCAGCACCAAAGAGATGAGCTTGAGTTTTTATTCTGGAACTGTAGAAGTAGTTTAGTTTAACCTGAGCTGACTGTGGTGTCGTGTCTCCTCTCAGTACCTTCCTGGACCCGGTGACGCGGCGGGCGATGGGGGAGCAGGCGGTGCAGCTGGCCAAGGCCGTGCAGTACTCCTCCGCCGGCACCGTGGAGTTCCTGGTGGACTCTAAGAAGAACTTTTACTTCCTGGAGATGAACACGAGGCTACAGGTCAGTGTGCAGTATGCTTCCTCCTAACATTTTTAACTTATCTTCTCTATCATATGCTGGTTTATTAAAACTTATTCTGGTACGGTGGTATTGATATTTGAATGCACAGTCAATCTTCTGTCTTTAACCTTTGACCCCAGGTGGAGCATCCGATCACAGAGTGCATCACCGGCCTGGACCTGGTGGAGCAGATGATCAGGGTTGCCAAGGGTTACAAACTGAAGCACAAACAGGAAGATATACCCATAAATGGCTGGGCCATCGAGAGCAGAGTCTACGCTGAGGTGTGTGTGTGTGTGTGTGTCTGTGTGTCTGTGTGTCTGTGTGTGTCTCGGTGTGTGTGTGTGTGTGTCTGTGTCTGTGTGTGTCTCTGTGTGTGTGTGTGTGTGTGTGTGTGTGTGTGTGTCTCGGTGTGTGTGTGTGTGTGTGTGTGTGTGTCTCGGTGTGTGTGTGTGTGTGTGTGTGTGTCTCGGTGTGTGTGTGTGTGTGTGTGTGTCTCGGTGTGTGTGTGTGTCTCGGTGTGTGTGTGTGTGTGTGTGTCTCTGTGTGTGTGTCTGTGTGTGTGTGTCTGTGTGTGTCTCTGTGTGTCTGTGTGTGTGTGTGTGTGTGTCTGTGTGTGTCATTGATGTAATTCTACAGCTGTTGTGAGTAAAACCTGATAATAACTCTGTTTTCCATCTGTTCAGGATCCGTACAAGTCTTTTGGTCTTCCCTCCATCGGAAGGTTGTCTCAGTACCAAGAGCCCATCAACCTCAGCAACGTGAGTGAGACTGTTTCGTTTAGTTCCCGTTTATTTCGGTCAATACATGTCATTAATAGAGAAGTAAGAAACCAGAAAAAAACATTGATCAAAGTAAACAATAAGTAAACAGAGAAAGAAAATTGATAAAAGACATTTGGACCGAAAAGGCGTAGGCTACCCTGTTACAACAAGTTATTTAAAAAATTTAAAATGTACAGTCTGTTATTTATTAATAGAAGAAATAAGACCGTGTGAGACTGTCAGTGTGTTTACATGCACAGTTTTATCGAGCTATGCTTAATATTCGATTTTGGTGGATACATACATGTTGTTGAAAATCAAATTCCAATCCCATTATCTGGGTGTCTTAATCAGAGTTGGAGAACTCCGACATTAGTCGGACTAACACGTTTACATGCACTTCAGTTGTCCAGTTGTAGTCGGTAGGGGTGTGCATTGGTACTTCCCTCACAATTCGATCCGATTACGATTCACCAGGTAGCGATTCGATTCAATTCGATTCTACGATGCATTGCGATGCAACACAATTATACTGCACACAACAAGGGACATTTTTCGTCAGTCATGGGGCAATACAAGCAGTCAGATAGGCCTAATAACAATAGATTTTATTGCCTATATTTTGAAAAGATGACAAAATGAACCTCCTGCCTGAGTTCATCTAAAAGTAAGGAAAGAGAAATGCCTCCTCCTGCCATAAAAAAGGAACCTGCTGAGGTGAAATTTACATCAGCTAAATGTCGAGCCCTTTGTCCCTGAGGTAGGGAAGACGTTAGCGCTATCCCACCTAGCTAGCTATCGCTAGTTTTTATGACGCAAAAATGTAACGTTAAGGAGTCGACTTTAAATAGGCAAATACAATGGTAATTACCTATCAATAGTACTTTCTATAAAAACATAAATGTTAAGTTCTGTCAAATACTACCACATACTTCAGTGACAACATATCAAAACAGCTTGTCGCTAGCTTACCTGTGCTGCGCATCAACACATGGCTCATTTGAATATTCAAATGAGCCATGTGTTGATGCGCACATGTCTCGAAGGAAGGGGAGTGGGTCGGGTTAGCGTTGTGTTTACTGGAACTTTGACAGCGGCGCAAAGGCCACCTTGGCCGTAAATTGCACATTTTTTCACAGGGCATCAAGGCCAGAGTGTGAAATTCCCACCCTGTCCCCCACAACTTTCCACTGGAGGCCAGGAAATAAACATAATCGATTATGGCACTTTGCCGCATCGATGCTGAATCGTGCATGCCCCGCATTGCGATGCATCGCTGAATCGATTATTGTTGACACCACTAGTAGTCGGATTAAGGCAATAATTTGTTTTTTTTTCAAGTTCCCGTAAACGTACTGAGTGTGAGACTGTGTGGGTTGTTATCTAAACTTTCGTACCGAGAGAGAGAAAAGGAGAGATGGGGATTCATAGCTTCACCTGTTTGTTTGTTTGTTTGTTTGTTTCTTTCCTGCCAATAAAAACATTTTCACCTCTGCCTCTTTTATCTGTCAGGTCCGTGTGGACAGCGGCATCACGGAGGGAAGTGACATCAGCATTTACTACGACCCCATGATCTCTAAGGTGAGTGATGTGTTAAATATGTTATGGTTTATTACATAGTGTGATCCTTATTTTTTTGTTTTTGCACTAATTCCCTCTGGTGTCTGTCTGTAGCTGGTAACATATGGAGCTACTCGAGCTGAAGCTCTGTCCAGGATGGAGGACGCTCTGGATAACTACGTTATTAGAGGTACAGCAGCAGGTTTCCATAGTGACATACAGACACGTTTGAAATGGATTTCAGCCTTTCAGGTTGGTGATCTTGTCTCCAGGTGTGACCCACAACATTCCCCTCCTGAGGGAGATCATCACCCACCCTCGCTTCATCTCCGGAGACATCACCACCAACTTCCTGCCGGAGGTTTACCCCGACGGCTTCAAGGGTCACCAGCTGGAGGCGGAGAAACGCCGCGAGCTGCTGGCCTCGGCCGTGGCGCTCTACATCACGGCTCAGCTCCGCTCACACAACGTCCTGGGGAACCTGAGGTAAGGAGGCCAGGGAAGCACTATTTGTAAGATGTAGACGGCAGCTGCTTTAGAAGAAGAGATACAGAAGAATAATTCACTACAGGCCTTTAATACGGCTCAACTCGAGCTCCAGCAGGAGCAGAGCTTCATTGACACTAGAGTTGGGGGAAAAACAATTCATATATGTTGTTAGTGTGGCTCCGTCTATTTTTACTTTAAAACGCACGCTTCAATTATGGAGCCTGAGGATGTAGTTGACGCGTGTCTTAAGCCGAAAAAATCCCACAGTTTCTTTCTTATGGTTTATTGAAAACCTTTTGTTTGAGCATGACAAACAATAAGCTGCAGCAATCCAAAAAATAATAATAATTATGAGCACGGTCAAAAACTAGTGTGCTCTCCTCGTCTCCATAATCTTAATTAAAACAAAGTTCGCAATTATGATGTTGCACACGTCTCAGCCAATAAGAAGAGTGCAATTACTACTAACCAATAGGCATTCCTACAACCTCAATAAAGAACTATGAATCAAATCTGAATTATTTATCAGCTTCTCCGCAATATACAAAATGGCTCTAACATATGTAGTATCGCGATATTTTGCTTGGCAATATTATATCGATTCATGTCCACAAAGTATCAATATTTATTTAGTGTTATTTTTTAGTCTTTAGCTGGCTCACTTTTAGGAATATACTGGAGATAATAAAAAAATGTTTAAAATCGCAAAAATATCGTATCGTGACTCAAGTATCCGGATACAGCTCTATAAAATACATTAGTAAATACCCCCACTTGTGAATTTTGGAGTTTTTACGTGTCCTTTTATGTGTGTGTCTGTGTCTGTGTGTGTGTGTGTGTGTGTGTGTGTGTGTGTGTGTGTGTGTGTGTGTGTGTGTGTGTGTGTGTGTGTGTGTGTGTGTGTGTTCTTATAGTTCCTACATAGTGAGGACCGGAACACGTTTTTGACCAACAGAGTAAGGACATTTCGGCCGGTCCTCACTTCTTTTAAGGCTTGTTTGAGAGTTCAGACTTTGTTTTAGGGTTCAGGTTACAATTAGGTTTATGTTAGGGTTAGGGTTGGCTATTTATCTGTGATGGTGAAGGTTAGGTTAAGGCGCTAGGGAATTAACTATTCCAATGAGGGCCCTCACAAAAATAGAAGTACAAGAGTGTGTATGTATTTTTGCATCATTGCATGTCTTCAGATGTTTTTGTATGTGTGATATTTATGAACAAACATTTTTATTGTGTGGCTAATTTACCTTCAACAAACCGGCTTGATGCTGTTGTTTTTTAAAGGTGTGTGTGTCTCTCTGTGTGTTCAGGATTTCTTCCTCTCCTGTGGCTTGTAGCCGCTGGGAGCTGGTTGTGGAGCTGGAGGACGGATCTCATCCTGTCGAGGTCACCAAGTCAGGAAATGTTTATACAGTGAGTATTTGATTTTGCATCCACATACGGAATGATATATAATACTTTATTTAAACTCGTAAGGCACCGAGGGTTCCCTCATATACAGTGACGACGAGAACATTTACAAACAGAAATACCAATTCAAATACAGGTAAGAGACAAGATAAATAGATGAGGAAAAATGCTATTTTAAAATGACCAAAGCTGAAAACAGTTGCAGAAAAGTCTGCAATGAAGCTTCGAAATTGACAAAATGTTCTGGGCATATAGTGTAAATTGAAGATCGTTCCAGGTTGCGGGGCATTAAAACAAAATTCTGATATGTATATGTATATTTTCTCCATCTGTGCCTTTTCGTTCTTGTTCTTTTTCTTTCTTTCTCTCTTTCTAAGTATACTGTAAAATGAATGACTTCATAACAAAAAGTTTAAAAAAAACAATAACAAAAGCCCACGTTCAGTCAGCACATTATTAACCGATTATTTGATTGTGTCAAATAGTGTGTATGGTTCCAATCAAGTAGTCTTGTTAAGTACGGAGGTACTTTTCTGGTAATGGCCTTAAAGACAAACATGTACCAATGTTTGATCAAGGAAATATATTAGTTAATTAAAACACCATCAACTTTATCAAATCCAAAGCTTGTACTCCAGTCATGCGGGGAATATGTAACTATAGGAGGTAAATGTGTCTTTGTAATGAGTCTGAGCCATTGGGACACTTATAATTAATAAAACAATGTGTGTTTGTAGGTGGAGGTGGATGGAGGGAAGGTGGAGGTGAGTGGACAGTGGAACCTGGCCTCCCCACTGCTGCCGCTCACCATCAACGGCACCAACAGGGTGCTGCAGGTACAGTAACACACACACACACACACACACACACACACACAGGCTCAGCTTGTATAATATATAATATATTTATTGCATATTCACTACAGATGTCTCTTTTGTTTTAGTGTCTGTCCAGAGATGCTTCAGGAAGAATCGTCCTGCAGTACCTGGGCACTTCGGTAAGGTTCACAATCTGCCTTGACCCTGGCCCAACGAAATATTCCTAGAAAAAAGTTGCAAATCTAGGAGACAAAAGTATCAGATTTATGAGATTAAAAGTGGCAAATCTAACAGAAAAAGTAGCAGATTTATGAGATCTAAAGTGGTAAATCTAGAAGAAAAAAGTTGCAGATTTATGAGATTCAAAGTGGTAAATCTACAGGGAAAAAAATTGCAGATTTGAGATTAAAAGTGGCAAATCTAGGAGAAAAAAGATTTATGAGATTAAAAGTGGCAAATCTAGGAGAAAAACGTAGATTTATGAGATTAAAAGCGGAAAATCTCTGAGAAAAAAGCCACAGATTTATGAGACTAAAAGTGGCAAATCTACAAGAAAAAAGTGACAGATTTGAGATTAATAGTGGCAAATCTATGAGAAAAAAATTAGATGATATTAAAAGTGGCAAATCTAGGAGGAAAATGACAAATCTAATAAATCTGCTACATTTTTATCGGAGATTTGCCACTTTTTTCTAGATATATATATATACTAAGTCTTTGATTATATTGCAGTACACGACACCACCTTCCTGTTTGTCTCATTCTGTGTCTTTTCCTGATGCAGTTTAAGGTCCGTGTTCTGTCCAAGTTGGCTGCAGAGTTCAACTCCTACATGCCAGAAAAAGTTCCCGAAGACACCAGCAGCATCCTGAAATCACCGATGCCGGGCACAGTGGTGGCCGTGTCCGTCAAGCCTGGAGACACAGTAAGTCATCACAGCATGTCGGGGTTAACAACATACCTGTAGGACAGATCTACGGCAGTTATTTCACCTGCTGGCTAATCTTTAACCCCTTAACTACCTAGACGTTACAGCAGAGACTCAACAAACTGATGTCCCTGGTTTCAGACTACTATGTGTCCATATCTCTGTCTAGGGATTGGTTTTGTTAGGATTTTGACAATCCTACTATCTAGACTTTACTAATAAAGATGGCGAATCCAAGTTGGCTGCCATATAAAATCTATGAGAACCAATATGTCTTCCAAACCACTTAGAAGGTCGATCTTGGTGTCAAAATATACTTTTTTTGCATAAAGGAATCCTTTAAAGCTATTGAGAATATCACTAGATGATTATTTTGATTAAACAGATATGTTCATTTTAACCATGTATTTATATAATTTCCACTCAGTTCCCTAGCGGTCACACATATATTAATATAGGTCATAAATAGTGCATGTATTCTGGAAAATGAGAAATGTCTGTGTGTGTGTGTGTGCAGGTTTCAGAGGGCCAGGAGATCTGTGTGATCGAAGCCATGAAGATGCAGAACAGTTTGACTGCTGTCAAGCAAGCAAAGGTAACAAAAAACAGTGATAGTTAATTTGACTTGTGGAAACCTGCAGAGAGAGAGTTAATCCACATCATAGCTTTTTTTTTTAACTTGACCTCACTGAATAAAATGACCTGTTTTTGACTTTTTTTGATTTTTTAGATCTTTACAACCACAAACTAGAGACCTAGAGCATTCAGAGGATGGATGTCTTTACTGGGTTTACTGACAATAAGTCTTTGTATTTCAGGAGTTTACAGAACAGAATTGCTGGTCAAACAAGTCACTAAAAAAGAGGAATTTCTTGCAGAAATCTCCAAATGTTAAAAGTTTTTTTTTAACCAAATCACAGCCTGGATTTTCTATAGTGTGTGATTTATGAGATTAAAGTGGCAAATCTACGAGAAAAAAGTCGCAGATTTAAATGTCAAAAGTTTTTTAAACCAAATCACAGCCTGGATTTTCTATAGTGTTCCTCCAAAAAGTGTTTGATATCAATTAAGTCAGATGTAGGTGAAAAAAATCAGTACAATGAAAGTAGAATATAATAATGTATAATATTTTTTTAGAGCTTGCATTTTAAGAGAATTTTTTGCAGTCAGCAGTACAAGTGTGCATACATTTGAAGCGGCCCTGAGGGTTAAATGTTGATGTTATTGTGTCCTCCAGGTGAAGAGTGTCCACTGTAAGCCGGGGGAGACGGTGGGAGAGGGAGACCTGCTGGTAGAGCTCGAATAACAACCCGACCTTTGACCTTTGATGTGTGACATCAGCACCAGGACGAGCCTTACCCTCTCTGTGTCCACGGAGGAAGATCCACAACCAGACGGACAATAACGGAACAGAAGCATCGTTTATCAGCCGGTGGTCCGTCTGTCTGTCTGACTCCAGAGTGTATATTTTAGTTTCCCTGATGGCGACACAGAGACTCATTCATGTAGTTTGTTTTAATGCAATTACCTTGGGAAAAATGGTTATAAATCTTTCCATTATTGCAATAAATAATGTTCCTATTTCTTACTAACTTTAATGTCTCGCCTTGCTGATAGTTTTGGTTCATGTGTGGTTTAAGTTTTGAAATGTCTGGTGTGAGTCCATTAAAATGGACATGGGACTTTTATAACTTTTAACCCTCAGATAAAAAAAAAAGTAGCAGATTTATTAGATTTGCCATTTTCTCCTAGATTTGCCACTTTTAATCTCATAAATCTGCTACTTTTTTCTCCTAGATTTGCTTGATTTAGAATATATTAAACAACCTGAGTGGGTCCATTCTGCAGAATGAGTACTTTTACTTTTGATACTTAAAGTCCATTTTGATGCTGATACTTTTGTACTTTTACTTCAGTAAGTTTTGATTTCAGGACTTTTACTTGTAGTGGAGTAATTTCACAGTGTGGTATTAGTACTTTTACTGCAGTAAGGGATCTGAATACTTCTTCCACCTCTGCAGATTATTGATAAAGTTTAAAAGAAAAACCCTTTCTTCATCCCCGTGTGGTCAGGCTACATGGATACTCCTTTAAGGATGCTGTTCTAGAACAAACGCGTCATGCAAGTGGCCTCAATCTGAAAATATTCTTGGATCAGAAAACCAGTGTTGACTGTGAACCGAGGTTACAGTGTAACTAGAAGGTATTCACATTATCTTTCCACTGGTTACATATTCCATACACAGGGTCCTTCTAAAGGTCAACCCGTGAGGACACAGTGCAGCTCATAAGTTGCAAACAAATGATTCACAATGTGCCAAGAAATATGCCTACATTTATATATAATTATTTTGTAAACTGTGGTTTCATCTTCATCCAAATCAGTTGATGAGCTGACAGCTTCTCACTCACTTAAACCTCTCAAGTCCAGGAGATTTTGGTCCAAATGTGTCAACTTCCTCTGCATTAATTTCTGTCTCTGTTCAGCATCTTTCAGTCTGTCCTTACATCACATGCATGGCTCCTTTTTCTCCACACAAAACAAGGCTATCAGTCAGATTTTTCATTTTATTTTAAGCTGCCAGAAACCCAAAATACATACAAAAGACACAGGTTTCTATGGAAATGTACCATTTTTTTTAACCATTTATACACACAAAAAACAGCAGAAAAAATAATAAATAATAAAACTACGAAACAGTCTAGTTGCATATAAATTAAAAATAGTAATAGTTTTCATTGTAGAAAGAAAATTCACAATTTAAAAATGGTCTAGAAACATAAATGTCACACTGTGAAAGCTCCTATGATTGAACTTTCAACTAACTTTCTCAGCTTGTCTACATATCAGATATAAATAAAGTTATTACTGTAAAGAAAATGTGTATTTTCAATAAATAGATGGACTCCAGAGGGTTAATGTGGCTGAATGGTAATAAAGGCACTGGAGAAATCAGAGAGTGAGCACGCTGCAGCAGATAAATGACAGCATCACCCACCCCAACATGAGGCTGGTGAGCAAACTGAAGTGGGTCCAGCACAGGTTGCACCATTGATCTCAGATGGGACAGAACCAGTCTCTCTAGTGTCTTCATCAGTGGTGGAAGAAGTATTCAGATTCTTTACTTCAGTGTACTGTGAAATCACTCCACTACAAGTAAATGTCCTGCATTCAAAACTCACTGAAGTAAAAGTACAAAAGTATCAACATCAAAATGTACTTAAAGTATCAAAAAGAGGAAAACCTGCAATACTGAATGATGAAATTAATTTATTGCAAAGATATAGAATATAAAAGCTTAGTCGGGTCACTTTAGACCATGTTGTGCATCAAAGGATTAAGAAACGGTCAATCTATGGGACTGTTATTTTGGAAAAACAAGCGTTGTTGAGTTCCCCGGTTAAGATACATTGACATTATAGTGCTTTTATTTTGAAAATGTAGGTCCATCCATTGATTCCTGTTGCATACCATAACCCTTAACCCATAAGAACCCGTGGTGACACTTTAAATCTTCTAGAATCTCCCATATACTAATCTGAAAAATAATTTATTGGTAAACATCACAAATTAATGTCACAATTCTAATATATGTTGTGGAGATGCAAAAGAAAAAGCAAATTTGTGTTTCTGTAAGCAGAAAATGTGTCATTTTTAAAATTTTAAAATAAGAAATACTATAAACATAAATACCATAAATGCCCATTGTAACATCACAGATCTTTGACATTTAGGGGTAATATTTAAAAAAAAAAAATCATCAGAAATGTGTTTAATGTGGTACGCATCCTTTAAGGATAACTGGGTCTTGGTTCTTATGGGTTGATGTGTAAATAAAAATACATTTAAAAAAAGCTATGCTACGCTATTTGCTGTATAGTCATTTTAAGTATATTTTGCCTTTTTGATCATGTCTATGTATTTCTAGTTTCGAGCTGTGGTGTAGGTATATGTTCCTCCTGCAGGGGGCGGTACTGCGCCCAGCCTCCAACTGTCAAACTCAACAGCAGAAGAAGAAGTAGAAGAAGAAGAAGAAGTATAACGTGTATGAAGCTGAGCTGGCTCATTTAAAATATCTATTTCATAGCGATTTAAGAGCAAAAACCACAGATTTCTGGGATGGAGAATGACATTCTCGTCTCTCTTGAAGATTTAGGGTGAGTCAGTCAATCCTCTAATGTGTCTGTTTCTGTGTTTTATCGCCTTTTCTATTTTAGCTCCCCGTTAGTCTGACGGTGAAGGAGCTGTTCATCTCGTTATTAATGTCATTTAATTATAGCTGTCTATGAATAATAGACCTATTAACTGATTGGACATGTTGTGCCACAAGTTGCGTCAGCAGAAGCTGCCGTCATGATTTATATTATCAGCCGAGCTCAACGCATTCCTCTCTGTTAACCGGTTCATGCCCCATCATCTCAAAATAAACGCTTTATTTTATGTTTCTTGGTGACTTGCGACGCTAAAAATACCGCGCAGCTTCTCACAGGTCAGCAAAGGTTAGAGGCGGGGCTCAGCACAGGCCCCACGATACGATTTCATCCCGATACGATATTATCGCGATTTTTTGATGTGCCTTTTTTAGTAATTTTGTGTCTTTTTTTTAGTAATTTTGTGTCTTTTTTTTGGTAATTCTGTGTCTTTTTCTAATAATTTTGTGTCTTTTTTTTAGTATTTTTTGTTTTTTTTAGTAATTTTGTGTCTTTTTTTTGGTCATTTTGTGTCTTTTTTAAGTAATTTCGTTTTTTTTTTCTGTCATTTTGTGCTTTTTTAAGTAAATTTGTGTCTTTTTTTTGCGCATTTTGATACTGCCTCCAGCGGCCCCCAGGTAATTTGAGTTTGAGACCCCTGCTATACATCATAAAGTAAACTAATTATTGAAACCGTATTGAAAGGGTTTCATAATACAAATATCTGGTCCGTCTGGTTAGATCACAAACTCACTTTCTAATTTCATATTGCAAGTAAACTAAAACATAAAATCGGATACTTGTACAGAAACAAAACAAAAACTTCCCTCAGTTCTGCAGGAAATGGATCATTCAGACTGTCTTTTTTTTTTATCACTTCTAGATTATGCTGATGTTGTCTCTGTTTATCACTCTGCACTCTGATTCATTACTGCTGGCAGTTACTCCACCCATCATTGACTCCTATACAACAAGCTGGGATGGGCACCTTTATCTGTGAGATGCAGATAAAGGTACGATACGATTTCATCCCGATACGATATTATCGCGATTTTTCAAAAGCCTTTTTTTTAGGATACGGTGAGTATTGGGATACAATATATTACAATGCAATCTACAAGAGTTTGGAAGAGCTCAGAAAAACACGACTAGAGGCTGTAAGATGGTTTAGAGCAGCGGTTCCCAAACTTTTTCAGCCACGCACCCCCTTCTATGTCCCAACCGGGTTGACGCACCCCAATCCCCCACACCTTCAAAAAAAACCAAAATGCAATAAGAGTTTTTATAGCCATATTAAAGGTGGAGGTGGAGGTGGAGGCTCAGGATCAGAGGCAGAAAGCAGATCAGTTGGGAAAATGTTATAATATTTTGAGCTGCATTGAACAAAAATTGCAGCAAATTTAAATGAGCGTGGAGTGAACACAACCCCGTCATCATAAAACAGGCTGGAAAAATGATACAAGAACAAGAAGATAACTTCTTCTACGCTTCATTATAAGATCAAAAACAACCAAAAATGATGCAAAAATGACCAAAGATGACACAAAATTATCAAAATAGACACAAATTGACCAAAAATACATGTAAAAATTACCAAACAACCAAAAAATAGATGCAAAAATGACCAAAATAGATGCAAAAATGAACAAAAAATGTCACAAAATTGAATAGCCTGTATTTATTAATTCATTAATAA
The DNA here is from genome assembly GCF_030273125.1 of Centropristis striata. Taxonomy (NCBI): domain Eukaryota; kingdom Metazoa; phylum Chordata; class Actinopteri; order Perciformes; family Serranidae; genus Centropristis; species Centropristis striata. The sequence continues at coordinate 30,227,743 of NC_081536.1, forward strand.
CACGTCTTTATTGTGTAGGGGAAATTTTTTTAATTGTGTCATTATCAGACCGCACACTTTGGGAATCCCTGGTTTAGAGAGTTCCCGTTCGTGTCCGGCGTGAAGCAATTAATGTCCCAGACAACCGCTTAGTAACCGTTAGCAACCGTCTTTTTAAGGACACAAAAAACTCACACAAAAATCCACCAGTGGGAATATTTACTAATGTATCTTATAGAGGGGTGAAATATCTATAGGCATATCTATAGATTCCTTAGATCTTCTAATTTCATATGATTATCTCCAGTATATTCCTTAAAGTGAGACGCTATGGCGATACAGTGTAACTGGTTACATATTTCATCCCTCTGAAAGTCGACCTGTGAGGAGACAAACAAACAATTCACAATGTGTCAAGAAACATGCCTACTATATTTAATTATTTTGTAAAATGTGGTTTCATCTTCATCCAAATCATAACCATATATGGCTTCGATCACACAGTTGTTAATGTTCAACCCCGACCTGAAAAGTTACTAAAGCTGTCAGCTAAATGTAGCGGAGTAAAAAGTACAATACTTCCCTCAAAATGTAGTGGAGTAGAAGTATAAAGTTACATAAAATGGAAATACTCAAATAAAGTACAAGTACCTCAAATTGATACTTAAGTATCTCCAGTATAGTCCTAAAAGTGTGACGCTATGGCAAAAATACTGACAGCTGCCAGAACGCTAAATATCGATACTTGTTGCCATGAATCAATATAATATTGCCACGCAAAATATCATGATACTATGTATCAATTTCTTCCCCCACCGCTTGTAAAGGTCCTGAGCCAATTTCTGTGCGGCAAACTATGTTTTGCAAGAATCAAGACTTTTATTAAACAACAAACAATAATAACTTTTATTTAAATGTCTTAATTTCATATGCCACAAGTGTCATACCTGGCTGTGTTCTCACTCAGTATGGCTCAGCATTATTACCATTACTGATAGAAAAATCTAGGAGCAGTGCCAGATGTCAGACTGATCGTGTCTATGGCCAAATTCTCCACTTTGCCCGGAGTTTTTAGAAATAATCGTTTTCTGTGATTAAAAACGGGGTTTTCGTGTAAAAGAGAGGCCAAACCGCATGGAAATATCTGTGTTTTCCCTTCGTGTAAACAGGGCCTTTGTGTTCTTTATGTGTGTCTGTAGGTACCAGGGCCCTCTGCTGGAGGAAGGAGCTCTGGACGGTGCTGTGAGTGGAGGAGCAGCTTCCCCCGAGTTTACAAAGCTTTGTGCCTGGATCGTCTCAGAGCTCCGACTCTACTGCAAGCTGGAGGAGAATGTCCACGCCACCAACTGTAAGACATGCTTCACCCCTAAAAGAAGAGCTGCTCTTGATGATGCAGAATAGTGACACAGAAGAATTGCACATTAAATGGTTCTACTATAGGGTTGTAAATAAATGGCCAGAAATATTATTATTCCTGTTAAAAACAACGTATGTTTCAAACTAATAAAATATCTGTTTCTCTGCGTTATGTCCATAAGAGGGCAAACAACACACTGGAATAGGTGTATCTATATTTCAACAAACATGTCTTTTAAAACATCTACATACCCATACATCATGAGTCTCAAACTCGCGGCCCGCGGGCCAATTGCGGCCATCATGACGATAATTTTGTGTCCTTTTTTGTAATTTTGTGCCTTTTTTAGTAATTTTGTGTCTTTTTTTTTTTTTGGTAATTCTGTGTCTTTTTCTAATAATTTTGTGTCTTTTTTAGTATTTCTTGGTTTTTTTTAGTAATTTTGTGTATTTTTTCTGTCATTTTGTGTCTTTTTTAAGTAATTTAGGTTTTTTTTCTGTCATTTTGTGCCTTTTTAAGTAAATTTGTGTCTTTTTTTGCTCATTTTGATACTGCCTCCAGTGGCCCCCAGGTAATTTGAGTTTGAGACCCCTGCTATACATCATAAAGTAAACTAATTATTGAAACGGTATTGAAAGGGTTTCAGAATACAAATATCTGGGCGTCTGGTTAGATCACAAACTCACTTTCTAATTTCATATTGCTAGTAAGCTAAAACATAAAATCAGATACTTGTACAGAAACAAAACAAAAACTTCCCTCTGTTCTGCAGGAAATGGATCATTCAGGCTGTCTTTTTTATCACTTCTAGATTATGCTGATGTTGTCTCTGTTTATCACTCTGCACTCTGATTCATTACTGCTGACAGTTACTCCACCCATCATTGACTCCTATACAACAAGCTGGGATGGGCACCTTTATCTGTGAGACCAGATATGCACTGGTTCCTTTTCATTTGCTTAATGCTCAATGTTCCCCGGACACATACTGAATCTGCATCTACCTGGAACATCTACATACAACATTCACTCAAACTCAACACAATTATAACTGTGAGCCACTTTAAAACTATGATAATCAACAACTCTGCCTTTCACTGTAACTGTCCTATACTGTAAAACTTAATTTAAAGAATGTAGACCCTCTCTCTCTCCTGCAGACCGTTATTAAACAGAGCTATTAGGTTGTGTACTTGCATTTGCTAAGGAAATCCTGCTGACACTGCTGCCTCTGCCAGGCAGCAGCAGTGTGATGAGCTTGATAGTGGTGGGAAGGAGTGCTGGCTGGTGTCAGATCTTTGTGGAGCACCGGAATAACAGCACCAATATCACAGACCCTTTGATAAGAGAAGATTAGGACGCAGCATCGTGGTTGCACGACTGGTGTCAGTCTGTAGCATATGTTCAAAGATGCATTTCCATTAGGTACTTTTCTCGCTATGAGTTTGGCTTAGGAGAGAGGATCTGCCCACGATCCACCCAACTTCACCAGTTAGCGGCACAGAAAGTACCTGCCTTGGGTGGGCACTTTTCTGAGCCGCTACTTGGATACGGTTGAGGCGGCGACTTTGCGCATGCGTGATTCATTTGCAGACTGGACGCTGAGGGGTTAACATCTCCTGCTCTGACTGCAGCTGGGAGAGACTGCTGCAGGAGGACTGGGCCGCTTGTGAGTGCTTTGGGACAACGCCTGCTGCTCGTTAAGAAGAGTAGGAACGAGTCTCCAAAAGTCTCCAATAACACCAGAAAGAGTTGATGGATTAGTCGCTAGTCGATTTTTTTGAAAAAGAGTCACTAGAGGGGTCTGAATAGTCTCTTAGTCGCTAAGTTGGCAAAAAGTACAAAAGTACCTGTATGGGATCAAAAGCAGAGGGGAACTAACTAGTGTGCGGAGCCAAAACAGCTGCTTTCCAAAAAGTACTCAGAAAGTACTCAGTGGAAAAACACCTCGAGTCTCCAGCTCTCCTGTACCCCTTTTAGACCAACGCGAACCTAGTTCTGTTGCTGGTGCTGGTTCGCAGTTGGTTCAACTAGAACCTGTTTACTTTTCCACGTCATTACAAGACATTTTTAAAAGGAACACTAGCACCAACATCAAGCGTTATAATCACAGTTGACTACATCATCTCTACTGCTTTGAACGGCAGTCACAACGTTTTCTTTGGTCTTGATGGTCACGTTAATCCCGCCCTGTCGGTGCCACTCTGGAACCAGTTTTCCAGGCCGAGAGCAGTTTTTTTTTGGCTGTCTACATTGGGCGCTGGCTCTGAACCGGTCCTCAAACTGCCTCGGGTGAACTGATATTTGGTTGCCTGCTTTTCTGTTGATGGTTAATGATGAGTAAGGAGAAGAAAGTCCAACTTAGCATCCCTAATATTATACAGATATATACAGAATGTTTTATTCAGCCCCTTGAAGTAAGTCATTAAGTTGGACTACTAGAAGAACTAAAGGCTCCATGTTGCAATTTCAGCAGCAAGAATTTCTGTTTGAGGTCTGTCGAGTTTGTGTTACATTTATTCAGACTATTTTAAAATGCATGTTTGTCCCTGTTCCCGTCCAGGTCCGAGTGAAGCGGAGAGTTTCCAGCTGGAGATGAGCGGCCTGCTGTCGGAGCTCATCTGTCCCTACTCGGTCCTCAGCAGCCGGGACATCGGCCAGAGGTTCCTCAGCAGGACCGACTGTCTGCTGCTGCTCAGTAAGATCACAGCGCACACTAACTCTGGCTGAACAGACCTCTGCTCAGGTGGAAGTGGCTTGGTTCTCTGCTGTTATTACATCAAAGAAAAGTTTATTTGTATAGCACAATTCAACACAAGGTAATTCAAAGTGCTTTACATAAACATTAAAAACAGCAAGACACAATTGAAAACAGTAAAAACGGTCAATTAAAACAGGGAAATAGAAATAAAAATACAAATAAGATAAAGTAAGATACGGCAGGATAAGAAAATAGATAAAATAATAAAAAGCACAAGTCAAACATTGCGTAGTTAAAAAGTAAGGGCAGCAGAGTAGAGCAGATAAGTGTTAAAGTTAAGAGTACGCTGCAGTAAACAATAGTGTTTTTAGTCCTGATTTAAAGGAGCTGACCGTTTGGGCAGACCTCAGATCTACAGGTAGTTAATTACTAAAAAAGACACAAAATTATGAGAAAAAGACACAAAGATACCAAAAAAAGACACAAAATTACTAAAAAAAGACACAAAATTACTAAAAAAAGACACAAAATTATTAGAAAAAGACACAAAATTATAAGAAAAAGACACAAAATTATTAGAAAAAGACACAAAATTACTAAAAAAAAAGACACAATTACTAAAAAAAGACACAATTACTAAAAAAAGACACAAAATTGCCAAAAAAAAGACACAAAATTACTAAAAAAGACACAAAATTATTAAATTATTCAATCAGAGACCTCCTGGATTTGAGTTCATTTTCTGTATTGATTGTTTCTGCTCCTGTATCAGTTCTGATTCAGCCTGTGAGGTCATATTGGGCGTTGCCAGTTTATTTTGGCAGCTAACGCCAGCTTAAACAAGCATGTCAAACTCTTTTAAATGTGTATATACTGCACCATGTCTAGCATTAAAGCTCACATGCCTTGTTTCTATTTGTGGAGCATAGTTTGACAAACACAGGTGTAACTAACGGCTGCAGGTCCTGAAGGTGTGCCTGTTCAGTGGCCCTGTCATTGTGCATGATTTCTTACTTTCACATCTGTGGTAGGGCTGGGCGATATACCGATATAAAAGATATACTGATATATTTTTAAATGTGATATGGAATTAGACCATATCGCATATATCAATATAGTTCAAATTGTTTTTCTTTCTTTATATATAAATGCTGCCCTTACTAGTGTTTGTCATATTTAATTATTTTGTAATGTTCATTATTCTTTTCTCATATAAATATATTTATTTCAGAAAAAGATTGGCCGATTTTATTTCATAGGCTTTTTTTTTTTTTAAGATTTTTTTTTATTTAAATGTTCACTTTATGGAGCTTTGATAAAATAAAAAAGGTATTTATAAAGGTATTTATGCTCACTTAAATAAATGGTTTCAATAAAACTACATGTGACATGTCATATTTGACTTTGACTGAACATTTTCTCTCACTTTGTGATAAAAATATCGGGATAAATATATTGTATATAGATATTCAGCCTAAATATATCAGGATATGACTTTTGGTCCATATCGCCCAGCCCTAACCTGTGGTGTCTTTTGCTATTCTTTTTGGCACAAGGCAACTTCTTCAGCCAGATTTTCAATTTCTTGTAAGTTGGTTTTGTTTTATTTCAGATAGCAATGAGAGAGATGTGACGTTCTGTAACCTAAAGCATCCTATAACCAGAGTTAAAACCAGTCCAATTTTTGTTATTTCAGGTTTTCTGGTGTCTCACTTGGAGGCGTCCAGGATGATCCTGGTTAACGAACCCGAGAAGAAGACCCAGGAGTCGGGCAGCCCCGTGTTCCAGGAGCTGAAGGGGATCTGCATGGCTCTGGGCATGTCCAAGCCTCCAGCCAACATCACCATGTTCCAGTTCTTCAGTGGCATCGAGAAGAAGGTCAGTGATCTGGTGGCACACAGAGAGAGGATGAAAATAGTTAAAGCTGCATTTCAAGCTCTCTGTAGCTGCTGAATTGTGCAAATCAACGTTTTAATCAAAGTTCGCTCTTCTTCTGAATGATGTCTTAAAAGACCCATTTTCCTCAGGCTTTCAAAGAGAAATGCATGTTGAAGTGCTGGCTTCATCCTTAAATAGAGGCCACCTGATTCACACCTGTGTTTTCACAAAATTGATGACCTCACTGATTGAATGCCACACTGCTATTTTTTTGAACACACCCCTGTAGAACCTGATAATGTAATAACTTCCCGATAATGTAATAAAGTGCATTTCCCAATAATGTAATACACTTTTTTACCAATAATGTAATAAAGTATAACACCAAGCTCCTTTAGATTTCAAGAAGCTGTTGAATGCATTCGGTTGTCATGGATACCTCGTTTGTGAAAAACAGATGAACGGGTCAAAAGTTAATAAACATTCAACTTTGACCTGTTGGTGGCGCTAGAGCTCTGGAGCTAGAGTTGCCTACACAGTATCACCACTTGAACCCAAGTAATGGGTGGTCTGCTGTTAAATTATTACAATATTGGGGAATTATTACATTATCAGGACTTGGGAAATGAAGGCTAACCTGATAATGTAATAACCTCCCATTAATGTAATACTTTATTACATTATTGGTAGAAACTGTATTACATTAATGGGAAATGCACTTTATTACATTATCGGGAAGTTATTACATTATCAGGTTTTATTACATTTTCAATGGACTCAAGTGCAGATTTTTATTACATTATCGGGAATTTATTACATTATCAGGTTCTACACACCCCTTTCAACTAATTGTCCAATGTCACAGCCTTAAGGACGTTCATATCACCAATGCTGGGTCTTGTTGGTTTTCTGAGAATCTACTGCACCTACTGGTACCTTGTTTACCATGTAGCAATAAAAAAATATACTAAAAACCTGGATTAATCTGGTTAGTCACATTGGACTGCTATTATATTGAACACTACTGTATGTGCAAATTGAAAATGTGCAATGCAACAGCGGACGGACACACACCTAAAGACTGTGTATTAAGGCTGGGCGTGGCATTTTTAAACATTTTAAACCCATCCAATATTACCTGTTTTACCCATGAAGCTTTAATGCAGATGTTGCTCCACTGTCTGCTGGGCTCCGTCTTTGTATTAGAACATGGGCTAAAGCAACAGAACACCATACACAAAAACAACAGCAGAATGCACTATGAGACTGTTTATTTTCAATATTTACCTAATTTGTAATCCGTGAAAAAGCTGTAGAGACAACAGTCTGATCTCCTAGTTTCATAGGAAACCAGAATCTCTAGTATATTCCTAAAGAAAGAAAGAAAAACAGAGAAAATCCTGATGCCAAAAACCCCACTAAATATTGATACTCTACCTATTTTTTTCATTATTGTTATTTTAATTTTTTTTTTCTTTTTTTCTTTTTTTTTTTCCTTTTTCTTATTTGTCAACACTCAATGTTGTTGATATGTTTGGTTGGTAGTATTGCCATTGTTATTTATTTATTTATTTTTTGTTTGTTATGCTACACTACCATTTTATCGTCTTTGTTGCTGTTGCTATTATTGCCCAATTGATGCTTGCCACACCTGCTTGTTTGTTTTAAACTAAATGGGAAAACCAATAAAAAATTGATCACAAAAAAATAAATATTGATACTTGGTGGCCATAAATCAATATAATATTGGCTTGCAAAATATTGTGATACCATGCTGTATCTATTTTTTTCCCCCACCTCTGAAAAATATTGTCCTGTAAGTCACTGTCACAGTATGAGAAGAAATCTAGTTGTACATATTTCTGTTTTTGTCAATCTTATAAATCTACATGTTGTCTTTCCTTCACAGCTGAAAGAAGCCCTGAGTAGAGTCCCACCAACCCAAGTAGGAGAACCTCTGCTGAAGAAAGCCCTGGGACCAGTTCACCTGGTAAACACAGAAACACAACCACTAAATGGAGTAAAACTGAAGAAAACTGCACGAGTGGTTTACTGTTATTATTCTCTATTTTTTTTTCCAGGAAAAAATTGAAGCTATAAACCAATCACTTGTAAATGAGTACGAAGTGAGAAGAAAAATGCTGCTGAAGCGTCTCGATGTGACGGTGCAGTCCTTCGGTTGGTCCGGCAGAGCCAAGGTACGTAGAAACACCAACAGCAACAAGTAGAGCAGAAAGATTAGTATGTTTAGTGTTTGCTTTAGCAGCAGCTAAGTCTATGAGGGGCTATAAGTAATTATTCCCTCTCACATTAACAATTTTATCTCTCACATTAACAAAAAATACCTCTCACATTAAGAAATTTTACCTCTCACATTCACAATGTTACCGCTCACATTAACAAAAAATGCCTCTCACATTCATACATTTTTGTGGATGTGAGAGGTGTTTTTTGTGAATGTGAGAGGTAAAATTGTTCATGTGAGGAGGTGAAATTGTGAATGTGAGAGGTGAAATTGTGAATGTGAGAGGTAAAATTGTGAATGTGTGAGGTAAAATTGTTAATGTGAGAGGTAAAATTTCTTAATGTAAGAGGTAGAATTTCTTAATGTGAGAGGTAAAATTGTGAATGTGAGAGGTAAAATTGTGAATGTGAGAGGTAACATTGTGAATGTGAGGGGTAACATTGTGAATGTGAGAGGTAAAATTGTGAATGTGAGAAGTAAAATTGTGTATGTGAGAGGTAACATTGTTAATGTGAGAGGGAAGAATGAATTATGGCCCCTCATATAAGCCTCTGTGGTCCACATTGTGCGTTTTGTCCTGCTGAGGCGAGAAACGAGTCATGGAAGAGGAGTTTGTTTAACAGAAAAGTAAAAACATAAACACTGAAAGTATGTAGACAAACTAAATAATGATCAACATATTTGCTGTGCTTTTATAAACCAGACTTGTCTTTGTTTGATACAGACGCATGCTGAGAAGTTGGCCAAAGTCTACCAGCCGCTCCGTTCTGCTCTCGGCACCAAAAGTAAAATCTCCGTCGCCCACCTCCTCGCCGCTCGACAAGACTTCTCCAAGATCCTGCGTACGAGCAGCGGCAAGATCAGAGAGAAGACTGCTTGTGCCATTAATAAGGTAGGTCAAATCTGTAATTGCAGCATTTTTTTTTTACGTCATAGGTTATTTTCCTGGGGCCTCTGGTGATTCCCACCTCTAAACGATTCCATAATCGACTGTGTCAGATTTGCCTCTACTTGAACAATATGTCTGGAATTATTAAAAACATTTTTTTACTGTGTAACACCAGAATTCACTGACTGCCTTGACACCGTCAAGAGCCACTGTCATTTAATGTTCAAGGCTCAGAGATTATCTGCTGATCACTGTAGTTTTTACTCAATCATTACTGTTATCAGCAGCATATTAACCCTCCTGTTATGTTCGTTTCTCAGGAACAGCAATAATGTTCATGGGTCAATTTGACCCAGGGCATGTTTAATTATCCAGAGGTGTCAGAAACTAAAAAATCACAATAAACATTGTTTATATTTCATTATAAGTCCATTGCTAACAATATTTAGTGCAGTGATGTTCTTTACCTCTCACTGATCAGGTTCAATGAGGATAATTCACTTGTTTTTCATTAAAAAATGCAATTTTTTAATTTTATTTTACATTTTAATTTTTTTATTTTTTTTTTAATGAAAAAATACTTTTAACGATTTTTTTTTTTTTATCTTTGAACTTTGAAATGGGTCAGTTTTACCCACAACACAACAGGAGGGTTAAATACATGTTTGGTGCTCTACAAAAATATGTTTTGAGCAAAATTATTGTTGATTAATCAGACAAATATCATATCAGAAGTGGGCTCAGATATGACCCGTGGGCTTCCTTTTTGAATGTTTTTTTCAGGGTTCATACGGATGCTTGAAATCCTTAAATGCTTAAATTTTAATGTTGTATTTTCAAGGTTTGGAAAGTGCTTGGATTTGGATAAAGTGCTTGAAAATGCTTGAAGTTTTTACTGTATTTCTCTTGCAATCTGACTATAGATAATCACATGTTCAATGAAAAAAATACTAAATTGAATATTAAGATTAGCAAACTGTACTTTTGGTTGTTAAAAGTGTAAAACTGTCGCTGTTGGTATGGTTGAGTGAAATTACCCCTTTTAGCATGTAAGTACTCATCTAAAACATGCAACTTATAACCGTTGTTAGGTCCTGGAAAAGCTTGAAAATAGACCTTGAAAGTGCTTGAAAACCCCTCAAAAAGTGTATGAACTAGGGGTGTGCCATATCATATCGTTTATGATTTTATGGTTAAAAAAAAATGCATATCATGATATTGGCAGCGTTCCTACTTTTTGATGTAGTGGTTAAAGTTGTTTTAATCACAAAAAGCTACTTAATCCCTGTCACTAAACACATGCAGCTTTCAAAATAAGAGCACAGTGTGTTAAGAGAACCCACCACAGAATTTACAAGAAGACTGTCAAAATAAGATGCCTTAAATAAAACATACAATAACCTTTATTCTCCTTTACAAAATTCCATTAAAATATGCCCCCGAAACCCCCAAATGGTTATTTTTATTATTTGCTCATACTCAAGAGTCGAGAGTAATTTTTTTTGTATTTGGCAACTGTTGAGATTTGCACTTCACACTACATTTTAGATTCTTAATTATTTATACAGACTACAAAAACAAATCATATTTTCTATCTTTTTAAATATTTCCTAATATCGTCAAGAATACCGTTATCGCAAAAATAGCCTGCAATATCGTGATATTCTTTTAGGGCCATATCGCCCACCCCTAGTATGAACCTTCTTTTTCTTAACGTGTACTTTCTTCCAGGTCCTAATGGGCCGAGTCCCGGACAGAGGAGGCCGACCCTGTGAGATCGAGCCTCCTCCTCCAGAGATGCCCTCCTGGCAGAAACGCCAGGACGCTCCTCAGGGTGGAGGACACTACGGTGGACACGGAGGAGGAGGAGGAGGCGGCAGGGGCGGCTACGACAACTACTCACAGTCCGGCCGCGGAGGGTACGAGAGAGGAGGACATGGAGACCGGGGAGGTAGAGGAGGAGGAGGAGGAGGAGGAAGAGGAGGGAAGGTGCAGGGAGGCTGGGGAGACGGAGGAGGGAGAGGCAACTACAACCAGGGCCACTATCAAGATAGAGGAGGCTACGGAGGAGGAGGAGGAGGGAACAACCAGGGAGGCTTCCAGGACTACCACGGAGGAGGAGGAGGAGGAGGCGGTTACCATGACAACTACCACCAAGACGGAGGCTGGCATCAGGAGAGAGGCGGCGGAGGAGGAGGAGGAGGAGGTCGAGGCGGTCGTGGAGGCAGGGGAAGAGGAGGCCGAGGAGGAGGAGGAGGAGGAGGAGGAGGACAAGGAGGCTGGGGAGGAAGAGGGGGTCAGAGTTTTAACCAAGGAGGACAGTTTGAACAGTTCTTCCAGCACGGCGGGCAGCACTACAACCAGGCCGGCTTCAACCAGGGCAAACACTACACCAGTTGAAGAAACAGTCGGGGGTCATTTCAGCAGAGTCCACTCACAGGATCGACTCGTCATGAGTGAACAGCTTTAAAACATCGTCTGGTTTAGAGTTTCAGCATGGTTAAAAGTGGTTAAAACGTTAAACGAGAGCCTAGATGCACAAATAACACATACAGCTGCATATAAGCTGCAGAGAGGGAGCGTTCCCATGGAGTCCTTTGCTTTCTCATACTGGTGTGTTACTGTTACAGATATCCAAGCCAAAAGCTTCAAGCTATAATTAGTCGATTAGTTGGACTTTGCTGTTCTAACCTCATTTTGACACTTTATTAGCCTTATATTTGGACAGGAAGGAGGTCCTAACGTTTCATTTGTTGGTGCACTTGTGTGTCTAATGACTGAATAAAAAAAAAAAATCCTTAATAGTTTAATTGAATTGCTTGAAAACGGCTTCATCTCTATTCCAGTTTTTGGTTTTGTTACAATAGATTTGACTGGAAATCTCCTTTTGTTTCTTATTTAAAAAAAACTAAAAAAAACCTGTCATCTTGTACGGCTCATGGAAGATTGTGTGCGTACAGAATTTGGATGTTGGAAGGTTTGCATGGGTGTGTGAATGAGCAATAAAAAAATCTGAAATGAGAACATTATTACTGTTGATTAAGTGGTCTGATTGTCAACTATGAAACATTATTATAGGGCTGCAGTCAGTTTATTTCAGGCAGCAATGAGAACCACAAAGGAGGGCCTGTCTGAAGTCTGATGTTATTTTTGGTCACAATTTGGTTAATTATAGGCAACAAAACTACTTGGTTAGGTTTAGGAAAATATCAGAGTAACCACCTGTTACAAACTCTTTCTGACAGAAAACCCTGAAGCTGGTTGCATTTACATTTATTATGCTCCTTTTTAATGTTTTCCCTTCTTTCCTATCAGTGTCAGTGTTTAACACATTACTTGAAGCATTTTGAGGTGTGTATGAAAGGTTTTAATGACATGGTGTTATTGAGTAAATACAAGGGGAAAGGTTACATGATTGGACCTATGCTTGTACCAATATTCTTTCCCAAGGGTATAATTAAATAATTAATTCATGTTGTAGGTTACGTAAAGTGGTTTAAAAATAAACTTGGATAAGACTACCCTATGGAACCATAGACCATATATAATTTTATATATATAGATATATATATGGGCTGAGTCTGCCTCTATACATTCATATAGCGTAGAGTTAAAGCACATAACAGTATATTAAGTAGTTTAAATGAGCCCTACCTTGACAACAGTGAAATGCTGCTGACATAAATGCATCAATAATAATAATAATAAAAAAGTATATTTAGAATATATAAAACAGTCTGAGTGGGTCCATTCTGCATAACGAGTACTTTTACTTTTGATACTTTAACATGTACATGTTGATGCTGATACTTTTGTACTTTTTTTACTTCAGTAAGTTTTGAATGCATGACTTTTACTTGTAGTGAAGTAATTTCACAGTGTGGTATTAGTACTTTTACTGCAGTAAGGGATCTGAATCCTTCTTCCACCACTGATGTAAACGAAACTACCCAAATGACCGAAGAAGACCTTTACTTTGAAAGAGTTACCCCGGATGCTGTTCTGTGTTGTGTTTCCGGTGGCAGCCGTCGTGGCGGCAGATCGTGGGTCCCTGAGTGAAAACACCACATTTTCTCGGAAGTTATTTAATTTGGTCTCTTCTCTGTGATAGTGCACTTAGCTTGCCCGCACTCCAACACGGACCATGTACCGGCCCGGTAAACCTTCACACGGGCCGCCGCCGTTCGGACCCCCGCCGCCCCACGGCCCTCCCTTCAGACCCGGAGGGCCCTGTGGTGCTGCTCCTCACCCCGGACACTTACCGCCGGCACCTCGCGGGCCATTCTCGGATAACCATTTCCTCCACAACAGGACTCCAAGAGGACATTTCATCAATGTACGTACCGATCAGGCTGCTCAAGGCTACCTAGCGTTAGCTGCAGGATCCAGATAAGAGGCTAACACAGAATGCTAGCCACTGGTAGGGCTGGGCGATATCACTTTAAATCAATATAACTATAGGGCTGGGCGATATCACTTTAAATCAATATCACTATAGGGGTGGGCGATATCACCTTAAATCAATATCACTATAGGGCTGGGCGATATCACTTTAAATCAATATCACTATAGGGAGGGCGATATCACTTTAAATCAACATCACTGTAGGGGTGGGCGATATCACTTTAAATCAATATCACTATAGGGCTGGGCGATATCACTTTAAATCAATATAACTATAGGGGTGGGTGATATCACCTTAAATCAATATAACTATAGGGTTGGGTGATATCACTTTAAATCAATATCACTATAGGGTTGGGCGATATCACCTTAAATCAATATAACTATAGGGGTGGGTGATATCACCTTAAATCAATATCACTATAGGGCTGGGCGATATCACTTTAAATCAATATCACTATAGGGCTGGGCGATATCACTTTAAATCAATATCACTATAGGGGTGGGCGATATCACTTTAAATCAATATCACTATAGGGCTGGGCGATATCACTTTAAATCAATATCACTATAGGGCTGGGCGATATCACCTTAAATCAATATAACTATAGGGGTGGGTGATATCACTTTAAGTCAATATCACTATAGGGGTGGGCGATATCACCTTAAATCAATATCACTATAGGGTTGGGTGATATCACTTTAAATCAATATCACTATAGGGGTGGGCGATATGGGGAAAAAAAATATATATCTGAAATATATATATTTTTTTTAATTTTGCCATTACAATAATCTGACGATATCTTTCAAAATGTGATTTATTTACAAAAAAACCCTGTTCAAATTCTGAGCAAGAGAAGGAGTTGTGTCACTGAAAGGGAATACAATTATGCTCTCAAACTGAAAGTCTACGCTCTTGAATAAAGATGGGATATTTCTTCCATACTTCATCAATAATCTGTAGTAGTTGAAGAAGTATTCAGATCTCTTACTTCAGTAAAAGTACTAATACACACTGTGAAATTACTCTACAAGTAGAAGTCCTGCCTTCAAAACTTACTGAAGTAAAAGTACAAAAGTATCAGCATCAAAATGTACTTAACGTATCAAAAGTAAAAGTACTCATCATGCAGAATGGACCCAGATTGTTTTATATATTCTAAATATATTGTTGGATTTCTATTGATCCATTTATGTACGCAATGTTTCACTGTTGTCAAGGTATGGCTCATTTTAAGTACTCAATATAATGTTGTGTGCTTTAATATATATGTGTATATATGTATATATATATATATATATATATATATATATATTACACTAAAAAACACAGTAAAAAAAACAACCAAATAACAGTCAACAGAATTTAATAACATAAAACTCTAAAATAATAAATAATGAAAAAGCCAGATTTAAAAAAAGAAGAAAAAGTGTGTAAATATGCATTGTAGTTTAAAATTGGAAGGTAACTAAAGCTGTCAGCTAAAGTGGAGTTAAAAGTACAATATTTGCGTCTAAATGTAGTGGAGTAGAAGTATAAAGTTACATAAAATAGAAATACTCAAGTAAAGTATATGTACCTCAAAATTGTATGGTTATAAATTGTTAATGGTTATAAATTTATGATATTTTATATTCATATTAAAAATAGCCTACAACGTACTAACGTTTCTGAAGAACGAAGTACTTAGCCTACATGGTGCCTATTGAAAATCAGTATATCATACTGGTTTTCAGTAGTATGCAGCATGAAACTGTTAATTTGTTTGTTGTATGCGAGGCTTTGTTTAGTCCAGTAATGTTAGCAGTTATGTATATTAACTTATAACCAATATATGATATAAAACACAACCCTGTCTGATTTCGTTGTAAATTGAAAAACATGATTTTTTATAATTCACTGTTATATTGTCTCACCTATAATGTATTTATATAGTTTTTTTAATATATCTAAACATATGCAATGCCCCTATATAGGGCTGGGCGATATCACCTTAAATCAACATCACGATGAACTGAACATTTTACTTCGATTACCATTAACAATTATTTTGTTTTGGACTGTACTGTATATTTGCTACTGTTAAAGTTTGGATATTTGTTCTAATGAAAGAGTGTATCTTTGTGAATTTTAAAGAAATTAAGGAAACGCACACAGATTACTTATTTTGTTGGTATTTACTGAATAGTATGAACTGAAATCAAAGCATCGCTTGAAAGGAAAATGTCACATTTACGCTTTAAAGAAGAAATCAACTTCTCTAAAACAGTAGAATATATAAAAAACTGCATTACTTGAGGTGCGGGCTGGGCAATAATTTATTATATAGAATTATTGCCCAGCCCTACACTGTACACAGCTCCCACATAACACACCCTCTACATGGTCACAGTTTGGTTAGGTTTACGCACCAAAACTACTCGGCTACAAAGACTACTTGGTTAGGTTTAGGGTTAAAAAATATATACTTGGTTAGGGTTAGGAAAAGATCTTGTTTTTGATTTGGAAAAAGTCACACCAAGTTATTTCGAGTGATGTTTCTTGTAGTAAAGTGGACGAATCTTGAAGCATGTGAATTATACTCTTCTTGGTCCGGTTACTTACCAATCAGTGCGAGTGTTTTTGGCAGACTGCAGATTTTGATTTGTTTGCGTGCGTATAGCTAGTTTGTGATTTTGAATACAGGCTGTGTCTTTAACATTGTACCAGGAGAAAGGTTGCATCGTGGCTTCTTAAGTACATTTCTCGTTTCAAACAAATTACTGTAATCCTACCGTGTACTGAAATATTAGTGGTTTATTATTCTTCAGCTTATAGTGTCATATAGAGATATTTTTCTTTCCACGTAGTCTGTGGGCATCACCCTCAACACTGACATTACAACATGATGGACAAAGAAAAATCGGGTATAAATAACAAATCTTTCATGTAATAATGAAACCTGTGGAGTAGAGGTGAGCAACTTGGGACTGTAGGGTTGGGTATCGAACTTGATGTTTTTACGCATATCGACCAAATTACATGGGTACTAGAGGTGGGGGGAAATTGATTCAGCATAGTATCGCGATATTTTGCGTGGCAATATTATATCGAAGTATTGATAGTTAGCGTTCCGACAGCCGGTGGGGCGTCAGTATTTTCGTATGATTTGATACTGGTATGATATGAAACTAATGGATCTAAGGAATCTGTAGGCGCCATGTGCGTCAGGATATCGTGTTAGGACGTTGTCGAAATAAACAAAAAAAATTGGGTTTTTTTATTTTTCATTCAAAAAATTGAGAGCAGTGAAGCTTGTTGTTTGTGAACGTTTGATAAAATGCTGCAGTTGTTGTCGTCCATACATGTTTGATATCAGTTCGGTTCAGTTTGACTGGATACTTTGTTGGTCAGTCTGTGGGTTTGACTCTCAGTGAGATGAATAGACTGAGAATTTTCTCTTATTGGACAAAACAACTCTTGATTGAATTTAATTGTGTGGACACAAAATGCAGTTAAACAGTTAAATCGCAATATATTGTATCACAATACTCGCCATATCGCAAAATGCTAAGAATTGCAATAATATCGTATTGTGACTCAAGTATCGGGATAAAATCGTATCGTGGTGCCTCTGGGGATTCACACCTCTTGAGATTACATAATTAAGATAAATGGTTATAATTAGATTATAATTTTGAATTGTTGAAAGACATTTTGCTTAATCAGAAGACGTGGTTGGCACTGAATCATTTTACATGCAGCCTGGCTGCTTTCTTGCAAACTTGAAATTTCTCCGACAACAGTACTGAAGAGGTCATTTTGGGTGCATGATGTCAAATTTGTCAGAACAGTCCGGATCAGCTGCTTCCATTGGCACCACAATGGACCTGCTTTACATCAAAATTGGTAAGTGAGTTTTTTGGATGCCAAATATTACACTTTTTGTAGCCTTAAAGACTTTTTTAATATATGAAGACATAATTTTTTTTTACTGCAGCTATGATATAGCTATTATATTAAATGAAAAGTCAATTTTGTGTGATTTATGTCGTAGAAATCATGATATTGTGATACATATTTATGTTATTATAATGTGTGGCCAATGCATTTTAACAGGAAATGTTTTTTTCCATTGCTTCCCATATATTGCAGTACAAAATAAAAGAATCAAGAATTGACAGAGCCATTGGATCTGGAAATGTGTTGGCACCATTCCTCTATCGCTGGGAGGTAAAAAAAAAAAGAAAAAAAGAGGACGAAAGGTGAAAGCAGAGCCGCAGAAGAAAGGAAAGGAAGTCAAAAAAGTACAGAAGAAAAAGGAACCTGAGGGGAAAAGTGGTGTTTTTAAAAAATCTTAATGCAATCCCTGTTAACTTTGGATTTTGGCCTTGCCCCTTTATATGCAGATATTTCTGTGGATTTTCTGATATAATAGATTATAGATGGTGACCTATTAATCTGTGGGATTAAATGACATGTGACTGGGCCTAAAGGACAGATATGATGTTTAGCATCTATATATTAAAGGCTTTTTTGGAGAAAAAAAAAGCACACTCGAGACCTTTCCCAGTACCTACTAACTAAAGGAGATCATAGCAGTGTTAATCAGTATTAATAGTAACTATAGATGTCAGATGGATTTTACTTGTTGACATTCAATATGTCTCATATACATCGTATGCATTGTATCATTTCCTTTACACTGTGTATTATTAACTTGTGATGATGTGTTTGTGATGTTGTGCTTTGTTTTGTGTCACAAAGGGAATTCAGAGGTGTCAGTTACAAATATACAGGAATGTTATAAGGAAAGCCTGTTGACTTTGTCTTTATTTACGCTGTTATTTTATCTTTTCTGTGGTCCAAGTGCTGGAAACAAGCTGCACAACAAGCTGTGGTTCATACACAAGCAGAATAATTCACAGAATGTAAGTACAGTGGTTGCACAGAATAGTATCTGAGTCAGTAATGGCACAAGGCAAACCTTCCCGTTATTGTTCTGTCACCAAGTAAATAAAAGAATGAAAGCTTAATTACTGTAGAGTAAGTGTAATTAACGCACAATCCATGTCCCTAAACTATTGCATATCAAAACTTGACTCCCATAACCCTCACGCCACATATATTACCAGCGATATTCAGTTACAGTCAGACATTTGGTAAACAGAACAGTGTAAAGGTGTACAGTCACAATACGGTTCATGTCTTGGTTTAGGAGTCATGGTTCGGTGCAAGTTCAATCTTGGAATCCATCGGCAGTCACTCTTTCAATTTAGCCTCTGGGGTCAAGGGTCAATGTTCCTCAATGACTGACTTTACATGCACACAATAATCCCATAACCATTAGGGGTGCGTTAAAAAAATTGACACAGCTTAGATATTTTGCATGGCAATATTATATCGATTCATGGCCGCCAAGTATCAGTTAAATCGCAATATATTATATTGCCATAATATCGCAAAATGCTTAAAATCGCAATAATATCATATTGTGACTAAAGTATCACGATAAAATCGTATCTTGGGGCCGATACGCTGATTCACACCTTTTAATAACCAGGTCGTATAACAACAGCTACAGTTGTTGCTGTAACTAAATGCAATAGCACCATTATGACTCAACAGCCAATACTTTATTAATACAACTGGGTGATTCTCATGAAGCTAGTCTAAGTTCTGTCTGTGAAGATTATAAGGACATACTTTATTAAACTAAAATATATTTCACTTTTATATGAATGATCAATATAGCCATAATGAGGCACAATTCATTGTTTTGTGTTAAATAATATTTTTTATATCTGCGTCCAGATAATGTCATGGTTTCCCCTCACTTATATACAATAAGTATTTAATAAACTTTATAAAAATAAATATACATTTGTTTAAAAATGTATAATTTAACAGAATATAATCAAACATAATGGTTTTTAACAATGTATAAAGAACAAAATCTGAATGAAAATTGATGAGAAAAAATGATTAAATGTTACGGTAATGATAGAATTGTTTGCATTAAAATATGTGCATATTTTAATAAAATACATTTTGGTGATACCAGCTACTTTTTGTAAAATACAAAAATGTAGGAGTTCTAAAACTAGGATGGACAAAGCCATTTATTTGAAGAGTTATTTCTAAATCAGCAAGGTAGGATCTACTTTTAGCTTTTAGATGTTTTGCGAATATGACAAGAGGTGTTAAACTTGTTCCTGCTCTTGATCTGGAGCTCCATCTTCTGGCTGCTTTTTCTGTATTTCTGCTCGTGTTGGCTGGTTCCTCTGGACGTGCCATTTCTGCTTTAATTTCATGAAAATGAGGTGGAATGGGGGAGAAAGACCAGACTGTCATGTATGTTGAGCTCACATGATAGGATGGTCTTACCAAGCTAATATTCATGTTATAATATATATTCATATCTCAACTCCAAAGCCACAAACAAACCACGATTATATCTATGTATAACAGCAAACATAGTGTAATTGTTGCAACATACCAATTCTGATAGGGTTACAGATTATTATAACAATGGTTGTGATGATTAGCATTACCAGCAGTGGTATTTCCCTGTTTTTATTATATTGTTACCATTAGTAGTCATATTTTTAGTGTTGCTATTGCAGCTATGGTAATGAAAATGAAGATGGTGATAATTCTTATTATCATTAATATTATTTTAACCCCAACCTTAATAATATCCCATCTATCAAAGCTTTAAGGAAACATCTGTCAGATAAGATCACATTGTATGACTAATAATGCAGAAAACTAGTTACTTTCAGAGGGTTCACTTCTTATTTCTTGCCACTGTATTATCTTAACCCATAAGAACCCATGGTGACATGCATGTAACAAACACTTTAAATGTGCTAGAATTTCACATATATAGCTTTATGCTTTACCTTAACTCATTAAATCCCTTAGCAAGACTGTTTGACTGTGTGACTGTGACAAGAAATGACTTCTCCAAATGTGGTTGTGACTGGAAACAGAAATGTGAAAAAGTAGCCAATTTCAAAAAGCTTATTTTTTGTTACTTGGCTAAGTTTAAACCCATTTAACAATTCCAAACTGTTAATGTCCTGTATTACATTTAACCTGTTTTGACCATAATTCCTGAACAAATTAATATAAAACAAGTAACAAAAATATCGCTGTGACGTATACATCAGAAAAAGGCAAATTTGTGTTTCTGTAAGCAGAAAAGGTGTCTAGTTTGTTTATTTTAAAATAAGAAATATCATAAACATAAATACCATAAACGCCCAATGTAACGTTTATGTCACATCACAGATCTTTGACATTTAGGGGTAGTATTTTTTTTTTTTTTAACATCAGAAATGTGTTCTATGTGGTCCACTTGGTCTGTTTTATATCCCCCATAATGTTCCTTCAAGGATAAATGGGTCTGGGTTCTTATGGGTTAAATATGCTATTGCAGTCATGTCTTGTACGGCACTATAAAATTCTATAAATTGTGAATATTCTCAGCCCCACTGTAGCAGCTTCTCCATAGACCATAGTACAGGGACTGGTTTGGGAGGCAGCCAGCAGATTGTCCGTCCTGCACAACCACCGCACATTCAGGTCCCACAGTGGAACCCACCTCCTGTGGAACATCATCTGCCAGACAGCAGGTATAAGTCTGTGTGTGTGCATTAAATGTGTTTTGTAAGTCTAAGCAGAAACCGTTTCTTGCACTCATTTCTTAATGCATATTCTGAAGTTCCTGTTGTTTGAAACACATGCATGTGTCCTTTTTAGCGAACGAGCCGGCGAGGAATTCCTGAGATGCATCGCAGCCAACAAGCCTCTCCCGGACTATCTCAAAGGAAACATGGCATACAACCTGGCTGATGCATTGAAGTCGGCCAGCGCCTTAAAAGAAGCGCTCAAATCAGACCCGGGGCTTCAGAAGCCTGTGTCCAGGAGCCGTAGTCGAAGCCCCGACAGATCTCGTGCCAAGAGCCGGGGGCGAAGCAAAAGCCAAGCACCCGGCCAGAGCAGAGCGAGGAGCAAGAGTCGTGCTCGGGGAAAGAGTCGAGCAAGGAGCAAAAGCAGGGCGAGGAGCAAAAGCAGGGCGAGGAGCAAAAGCAGGGCAAGGAGCAAAAGCAGGGCAAGGAGCAGAAGCAGGGCCAGAAGCAGGGCAAGGAGCAGAGCCAAAAGCAGAGCCAGAAGTAGGAGTAGGAGCTGGAGCCGGAGCGAAAAGAAGAGTCATGTACGGAGCAAGAGCCGGGCCAGAAAGTCCAGGTCACGAAGTAGCAGTGGTGAAAAGAGCCACGGCAAAGACAAAAAGAGAAAGAGGAGCCCCAGCCCCAGCAGCAATAATCTGACAGGAAACAGTATTTTAGAAGGACTGAAGATGGTCATGAACAGCAAAGAGCTGGAGGAGCGGCTGCCCACCCTCAAAGATGCTATCCTCACTATTCAGGTAAATAAAAGCTCATTGTTGATTCTGCAAGATTAATTGTTTCAGTCAGTTCTCAGTCTTATTGCTTTTCTGCTTTTAAAAAAATGTTTTATTCCTTAAAATTGCAGTTTATGTGTGTGTTTCATACATCTAGTTGGAGATTCAACTTGAGCTGACCTGAGTGTATTAGCCTTTACAATCATTAAAGACTCCCCAAGATCAGAGAAATGCGTTCTCTCTCCCACACTGTTACAAATAATGGCAGAATTTGTACCTTCAGGGGTACAACTGCTTGTCACTGTGGCAGTACCCTCTAAACACAGCTGTTGTACCCTTGTTGTACCCCAAAAAAGCCAACATAGTTAGTTGAGTTCCAATAAATTGCCCTTGGGGGTACATTCATGTAGATTATACATTGGAGTACTCCCACTGTACCCCTATTTCTGATAGGGCTAACGCCTGGATTCCACTGGATGCGTAACGGCTGCAGATCCGTCGTCGGAGCCGTTACGCACCCATTATAATCAATGTGTGAGATTCCACCGACTGCAGATCCGCTGCGTAATGAGTCCGACAACGCAGGGCCATCCGACAGCCCTCGCAACACTTGCGCAGAGCTTCTATTTTTGTCGGACGACGGAGCACTACGCATAAATTCAGCACAGAGCAGATCGTTCGGGACAGGAAGTCTTGCACAGACACAAAATAAAACACCGGTATATTTTCAAAATAAAATACCTCGGGTTCGCTAACGAGGTCGGCCGGCTCGTTAACAAGCCGGCCGATCTCGTTAGCGCTGGTTAAGACGGAGTCGCTGGATTTGTCTCCAGTCATTAACGAGGAGATGTTGATTATCTTCCAGTTATATCAATTGAATTCGCGAGATCTCGTGCGTCCTCGGGACTCTGCTGTCCGCAACAGCTCCGACACAGACGGATCCGGTGGGTGTTGACGGACTGCGTAGATACGCAGCCGTTGCGGACAGACCCCTGTCGGAGTCGTTACGCATCCAGTGGAATCCAGGCGTAAGGGTACAAAAGCTGTACATTAAATGGTACTGACCTGTTGTACCCCTAAAGAAATTTGACTTTGAATGAGACGTGTGCTGCAGTGGGAGGGCCCTGTGACGACTTCCCAGGAGTTCAGCAGTGGAGTTTCTCTTGAAGTTTGAAATGTCCTGGCCAGAAAGAACTTTTTTCTTGTTCTTGCCACCTTGAGAACAAGAACGAATGTATCTGTTCTTGTGGAGTATGTAAAGGGCTTAACAATCACTGGTGGTTCAATCAGTTGCATGCTTGTACCTCATTATTTCCCAAAACATCAAACCAAGCTAGATCACAAAGTGAAGGACCTACCATGTGTTAAGTGTATTTTATTGTTGTGAACCTCTGCCCAGGGCTCAGGTGACAGCAAGAAAGTGGAGCCTGTGCCTGACAAGCACAGATATCAGCAACAGCACAGCATTGAAAATCCAACATCGTTGGAAAATGACAGCATGCTGCTTCCCCACGACAGAGTAGGCAGTGACTTCTCATGGCTCCAGGCTCAAAGTCAAGAAGACTCGACCGCCCTGAGAGCTAACGAGCTTGAAGATGAAGAGTCGTTCCTGTATGGGAATGAAGACGCTGCCGGAAAACCAGCTTATAAATCCCCTACCGCACTTTTTGCGGCATTTTCCCAGATGGGAGAAGGTGCCAAACCACTGGAAAAAGATAGTTCAGGCAGTCGAGATCATCACCAGAACCAGCAGCCCATGTTCAGTAGCTTTGGGGATCTGCTCGATCTGAAGCAGCCCCTTCATGCGACGTCCTCGAGCGTAGGCTCGGCCGGTCTGGACAGCAGCGAGGGCGAGAGGATAAGGAACATTTTAAAAGGTCTGGGCAAGGTAGACCTCAGCGAGATCATGGTTAAGATGCAGGAGCAGAAAGAGGCGAAGCAGCCGTCTCCTGCACCTCCCGGTTCGATCCTCACAGCAGCAGGCTTAGCGCTGCCTGCACTGAACAACCCCAACGTACGGCAAGCTCTGGAGTCTTTACAGTCACTGATCAAAGGTGAGAATCCTCTATTTAATGTTCTAGTTTTGGTAGTCTTTATACTTACTAACCATGCCTTAGGTTATTCCTAAAGTCTCAACCGTGTCTTTTATGTGCAGTTACACATCTTTTCATTGGGGCCATTGTAGGCCAACCCAGAAGTCAGCATCAGCATTTTGGATCATGGCAGAAAATACTTCTACTCTACTGACCAATTAATTTGGTCGATATGCTTGAAAATATCGAGTTCGGTACCCAACCCTACAGTCGCCAGTTGTCCACCAAAAGTAGTAGTCACTTATAATATCTCATTATAATATCTCCATTTTTCTGCATTTTTGCTCCAGTTCTAAAAATATAGGAGACGCCACAAACATGAAAATGTCTTGACATTCCACATTGCATACTTAAAAAAAAGATAAATAAATCACCCATACTTTCTACAAAGCTTCGACACATCCACTGATTTTGCATCCTTAGATCTCTAAGTTTCATATGATACCAGTTTCTCCAGTATAAAAAACTTCAAAAGTACTGATGCTAAATTAACTCTAAATATCAATACTTGGCGGCCATGAATCGATATAATATGCCCACTCAAAACATTGATTTTTTCCAACACGGCTACTGACCAATTCATTTGGTCGATATGTTTGAAAATATCGAGTTGGGTACCCAACCCTACAGTCGCCAGTTGTCCAACAAAAGTGGCCCAGTAGCGGACAGCGGAAGATGAAAGTATAACACACATTATGCATTTCATGTCACTTTCAGGAGCAACTTTGTATAACATGTATCAAGTTGATTTGAATCTGTTTCTCTGCAGCTGTCCAGGGTAAGATGTTGTGACATCTGAGCGTGGAGGTGCATCCAATACGTTGGAAACTGATGCCACAGGGCTTGATGATGATGATTTATCTTGTTGTCTTACTTTTGATGTAAAATTCACGATTGTCTTGCTTTTGTTCTCTCTTCTTTAAGCTACGAAGGAAAAGCGGGAAAAAAGTGATGGCAGTGGTACATCTCAGACATCCTCCAATAAACACAAGGTAAGGGATTCCCAAGCCGCGTCATTGGCACATACTAAACACATTAAAGAACTGTGAAACCCCTCTGGTATCACATTTTTTGTTGAAATTTGTCATTTTTCACTTTTCTGATATATTTTAGAATTCAAATTTCAATTTTTCTAATGGGTCTATAATACACTGTGTATAAATTTACAAATATACAAATAAGTCCACTTCCCAAAAAAAAACGCAAAAAAAAACTTTACAGATTAATATTTTTTTTAACTTTTTTCTGCATAGACCTCTTAAACAACTTCCGCCCTGCTCAAATCCACCAAACATTCAATTATTTTGAGGATTTTAACCCTTTAAATGCCAGTTTGATCACTGGACAAAAAAACACAAAAATTGGTTATTTTCACAAAACTGGGTTATTTTCACAAATATTGATTTTTTTATTTTTTTTTCACAAAAATGGGTTATTTTCACAAATATTGATTTTTTTCACATAAATGGGATATTTTCACAAAAATGGGTTATTTTCCATACAATAAATGTTGAGTGGCTGGGTGATTTTTATACATACCAGTCTTGGATATGTCAAAGATGAGCCAAAATATTGACTTTGATGCATTATTAGTTTTTGTGTAGCATCAGGACTGAAATGTAAGGGTTGAGGGTTAATTGTTACTTGTGCTTCCCAGACAGGTGATGAGGAGGACTGTAAGAAAGAGAAACAAGCCAGAGCGAATAAAATTGAATCCTTGATGAAAGAATTGGAAGGATTGCTAAAGCAGGACGGTAAAGCAGTTCTCTCATTAACTCCTATACTTCCTGTTGTCTTTTGTCTCTTCTGCTGCTTAAACACTCCGTATTGTATTATGCTCCCCTGCCCTTTCTTGTCTCTTTGCAGGATTGAGTTTTCTGACACCAGTAATTGGATTTTACTGCCATAAATGTGAGGAGTTCATTAGCGATTTAAAAAGTGGTGAAAGCCATGCAGCCAGCCATCGTCATGGCAGCTCCAGCAGTGTAAGTAGAACTCCATGTTGATAATCAAGCAGAACTTTCTTTCTTTCTTCCTCTTATTTTTCTCCACAAAAAGTTTTTGTGCAGCCAAAATCCTAATAATAAAGTCATCAAAATTGGAAAGTGGGCTGCAAATTCCAGGCATATCAAATAGCATTAATTGACTTTAAGGTGGTGCTATTACAAGTAGAGGTAGGGGAAAAAATCGATACAGCATAGTATTGTGATATTTTGCGTGGCAATATTATATCGATTCATGGCCGCCAAGTATCAATATTTATAGAGGGCGGTCAGTATTTTTGCTGGTTTCGTTTTTTCCGGAGGCCATATCGGGCTCACTTTTAGGAATATGCTGTAGTTACTGGTATCATACTAGTCAGGCGGCTTAGGACCAGATTTGAGGAGAATGGTGACATGCTGGACAAAAGCATCACATATTTTCCACATGCTTTCCATCAAGTTTCAATTTTTGATGGGAGCCACTTCATCAAGATTGCAGATCCAAGATGGCTGCCATATAAAATCTATGAGAACCAATATATCTTCCAAGCCACTTAGAAGGTCAATCTTGGTGTCAAAATCTACATTTTCTGGGTCAAGGAATCATTTAAAGCTATTGAGAATATCACTACATGATTATTTCATCAAATATATATGTTCATTTTCACCATGTATTTATATAATTTCCAACGTGGTTCTATATATGATAGTGATTCGCCTCTTTGCTTCCACAACGTCTCCAACATTCTGTCTGATTGGAATATGATCTCTTTTGATATGGAGTGCAGAAATAGCCAATGAGATTTTTCCATGAATATTCTCTCCAAAGTGGAGAATTTGTTGTTTTCCATTGCTGTTTGAAATATGTTTTTTTTTAATGTGTTTTAAGCAGAAAGTGCAGGCGGACAAGCGTGCTGGAGACAACAAGGGACACTCAAGCCATGTAAGCAACAGCTCTCAGCGCCCACACCAGTCCGACAAGAGAGATCACAAGGACGGTTACGGTTACGGCCGAGACTCGGGGGACCACAGAGCTCACAGAGACCACCAGCGGGACTGGAGGGACGACAGGGATCACAGGAGCAAACCCCAGGAGGAGCGCAGGGGCCACGGGGCCGGGCAGCAGGGAGGAAACCTCTCCCTGAAGGAGGAGATGAGGAAGGAGAGGCTGCTCATAACGGTGTCCCGCGGACTGACGCCTCCTTCCTCGGGCCCGAGGGTGAAGGAGGAGGCGAACAAGGAGCAGAGCAAAGTCAAAGTGGAAAACACGGACGGAAAATCGGGAAAATCATCCAAAGGCAGCAAGGAAAAACATGATGAAAGCAGCGATAGTAGTGACGATGATAAGGGGAAAAAGCACAAGACAAAATCTCCTAAAAAGAAGAAAAAGAAGGATAAAAAGAAGAAGAAGAAGTCCTGATTGTAATATAATGGTTCCCATATCTGTACTGGACTGATCCCTGACGTGATGTTCCTTAATTTAAAGGTCCAACTGTTGTCTTTGCACTCCTGCAACCAATGCTGTGGTTTGTTTTTCTCTTCCCCTCGGTTAGTTATGTTTTACTCCTGTGATCAGCAGAGGGAGGTAAGCCTAAAATAAGTGGATTTTTACAAGATGATTTATGTGTTGGTTATGGATGATATGCCTGAAGTTTGCCCATCATTTCATTCAATGAAATAATATCTTACTTTTCTGCATTTTTATCTGAAATGACACAAGTCTTTGTCCTGTGCTGACTTTCTATAATAAAGAGATGTGTAAAAAAAGATGTATATGGTGAAATGTTATCCTAATTATTGAGTGATAAGGTGATTGTCTCTGTGTACAATAATCTAGATCAGTGATTCCCAACTGGGGGCCCCGACCCCCCCAGGGGGACGCCAAAGATCCACGGGGGGTCGCGAAGCCCTCTTGATTTTAAGGGACGTAATAAATCTAATGTGTTAAATATAGATGAGTCAGCATTTGATTCATTAGTGGGACAAAAACAACTAAATAAGGGCTACATTAAACGTCTTCTTTTATTTTAATAAAAAAATCACTATAAAGTTTAAAAATATAGACTATCGCGAGAATAAAGGCGTGTGTAACATCCCTCCTGCAGTATATACAGAGGTAACGTCACCTGGCGGTAACCTCACCTGGCGGTAACCTCACCTAGCAACAGAAACTGAGAGCTAATGGAAAAATGGTGAAGCGTCAGGGAGACGAGAACGCTGAATATCTCAAATAGAAAAAGAGAGGGTACCATGAAAGTTACATTGAGTTCGGCTTCATAGCAGCAATGGACAAAATTAGAGCCGAATGCATCTTTTACAGTGAGAAACTGGCAAATGAAAGTTTGAAACCCTGCAAGCTGAAGCGACACCAGACAAATAAACATCCACGGACGGTGGGTAAACCCAAAGAGTTTTTCCTCAGAAAAATGGAACTTGTTGTCACAAACAGGCCCCAAAACATTATGGACAGTTTTAATGAAGGACCAGAAGCAGTCAAAGGTTACGTCTTTTAGTGCTCTCTCCTTATTGTGCAAGCCAAAAAGCCACACAACACTGATGAAACCTGCTTGCATTAAAATGGCTGAGATACTATGTGGACCGCAGGTGGGTAACAAATTTAAGACTGTACCACTGTCAAAAACACAGTGAGGGGGTCGCCAAAAATTTACAATGGTAAAAATGGGGTCCCGCAAGAAAAAGGTTGGGAACCACTGATCTAGATGACATTTACAGGTTTGGAAATTACAGGTGGGGATGTTTTTGGACAGGTAGTGTAATAACAAGCAGGGCTGGGCGATATGGCCCTAATATATGGCCCTATATCTCTATGGCCTATATATTTCAGGGTATTTCTGCAACAACAATATTATTGACGATATGAGAAAATACTCATTGTTTTTTTATATATAAATAAAAATCAACCATAAATCAAAATTGTAGTGTAAAGTGCAAATCTCAACAGTTGTCAATTACAAAAAAGTACTCTTGACTCTTCAGTGCAAAATGGAAGTATTAGAAAATAAAATATAATATAATAAAAATAATGCTGCAAATGTAAGTGGTCGATTGAAATTAAGTACTTGCGTATTTTCACTAAACTGCTACTTCACTGAATTTTAAAGGCAAATATTCACACATATTTATAAATTAAACCACATAACTTTATATTAAGTTGTTAAAATGAGCCCTACCATGACGACAGTAAAATGCTGCATCAAAAATAATTATCCAACAATATTTTGAGAATATATAAAACAATCTGAGTGGGTCCATTATGCATAACAAGTACTTGTGTTCTTTAAGTATATTTTGTTGCTGATATTTTCTGACTTTAACTTCAGTAAGTTTTGAATGCAATGATTTGACGATGTCACTAGGTCAAGAAGTAGGAATGTTGCCAATATCACAATATGAACCAAAATTACCCAAAAAAGACCCAAAATGACCAAAAAAATTATGCAAAATTACTAAAAAAAGACACAAAATTATTTTAAAAAGACACAAAATTACTAAAGAAAGACACAAAATTACCAAAAAAGACAGAAAATGACAGAAAAAACTAAATTACTTAAAAAAGACAGAAAATGACAAAAAAAATACACAAAATTACTAAAATAGACACTAAATTATTTTTTAAAAAGACACAAAATTACCAAAAAAAGTAATTCAAGGGACATTCCACACACAACATGGTAAAGTGCCATTCATATAAAACTCACATTAAATTTTCATATCAAGGTGGAGACCACAAAATATCGTCATGAGGGCCGCAATTGGCCCGCGGGCCGCGAGTTTGAGGCCTATACTCTACATCTTACTCCTTTATTCATTATCAACATTTTAAGACTTGCCCAACACATCAGTGAACAGTATTTCCATGTCTAAAACTCATCAAACTGGTTTGATATTAAGCCAAACAGTGGAGCGGAGCAGTACATGAGTTTCACCACTAGGTGTCACACTTGACCTGACAACAGACTCCACAGTGGAATGAATGAGACCGGTGACACAACTACAGCTGCACCTCAGTAAATTAGAATATCATAGAAAAGTTTATTTATGTCAGTAATTCAATTAAAAAAGTGGAAATAACACATTATATAGATCATGGGTAATTTGGGTCTCGTAAAATGGGTCTTTTTTGGTAATTATGTCTTTTTCTAATAATTTTGTGTCTTTTTTTAGTAATTTTGTGTATTTTTGGGGTCATTTTGTGTCTTTTTTGGTCATCTTGTCTTTTTTAAGTAATTTTTTTTTCTGTCATTTTATCTTTTTTTTTTAGTAATTTCGTGTCTTTCTTTTGGTCATTTTGATACTGCCTCCATCGTTCCCCAGGTAATTTGAGTTTGAGACCCCCGATATAGATCCATTACACACTGAATAAACATTTCATGTCTTCATTTATGTAATTTATTCTAATTATAATGATTACGGCTCACATTTAATGAAGACCTAAAATCCAGTGTCTCAAAAAAAAAAGTAATCTTACAAAAGACCAATTTTAAAAAGTATGTTTAATATGGAAATGTTGGCCTCTGAAAAGTATGTCCATCTATATGACTCAATACTTGGTTGGGGCTGTTTGACTTGAACTACTGGAAATAGACTTTTCCATCATATTCTAATGTATTGAGATGCACCTATAAGAGGTCTAAGTGGTGATGGTCAACTTACAGGAGATGCTCCATCAGTCAACTAGACAACTGATGTTTCAAATGACATACAATTCAATATATATAATTTTGGTCTTTAATTTCTTCAGATCCTGTTTGTTAAATAAAGGTTGGATCAACAGCTCCAAGCATTTGGGAGTAGTCGCTTCTGTTGATCTTCTGATTTGTTTACAGAATTGATTTGTTTATCTTTGTTTATCTTAAGGAGAAGGAGCCAATAAGTCTAATAAGCCATTTGCATCCGCTAATCCAGGGCCGGGTCGGGTCTATGGTTCGAGTAGAATTTGAATATAATAATGAGCTTTGACCTTGACCTGGACATCCAAACCCAGAATGTTGCTAAACCCTTTAACGGGCGAAGAACTATATTTGGTAACTTCAGTGGATATCAAACTGGGGTCCCCATGTCTCTCTGTTTGGTCGTAGAACCACATGGATTTCTTCCAGCTAATATAATAATAATAATATTAACTTTATTGACCTCAACCTCCAATGTAAAAATGAAAAATTTAGAAAAAAAAATCTGCAAGAAACAGTCGTACAAACAGAGTTATTCTTTAGTGACTTGTACCAGGAGAACTTGACTATGACGGCATATTAGGGCATATTAAGTGTGAATAAACATAAAAATACAAACCTGGGGAGGGGGGTAATATTTCAAGAAAGAAGTTGCAAATTTACTAGATTAAAGTGGCAAATCTACAAGAAAAAAGTAGCAGATTTACGAGATTTAAAGTTCGGGAAAAAAGCAATTTATTTTTCGCAGATTCAACCTTTAAATGTCATAAATATGCATATTTGTAGATTTGCCACTTTAATCTCATAAACTTTTTCTAAAAAATATTACCCCCCTCCCCTGGATCCATAAGTTTTTTTTACACATTCCCCAGTCCACGTTCTGGCTGTATGTAATATCCTCTGTAATTTGGAAGTATTTCAATGAGTGTCCTATTAAGTGTTAAAGGAATCCCTGGAATATCCTGAGAAACATTGTACATCAAACTCCATGGTTGATGGGTTATTATAAATCCTCTGGGTGATTAATAATGGTCCTAAATAAATGTCAGAGTTTGCTACAGCAGGGATTCCCAAAGTGTGGTGCGTGGACCCCTGGGGGTGCGTGAGCTGCTGCTAGGGGGTGCGCGAGATGAAAAATGTAATGGCGGTCTGATAATGGCACAATTACATTTTTTCCCCCCACACAATAAAGACGTTTTATTAATTAATTAATAAATACAGGCTATTCAATTTTGTGTCATTTATTGTTCATTTTTGCATCTATTTTTTGGTTGTTTGGTCATTTTTACATGTATTTTTGGTCAATTTGTGTCTATTTTGATAATTTTGTGTCATCTTTGGTCATTTTTGCATCTATTTTTGGTTGTTTTTGATCTTATAATGAAGCGTAGAAGAAGTTATCTTCTTGTTCTTGTATCATTTTTCCAGCCTGTGTTATGATGACGGGGTTGTGTTCACTCCACGCTCATTTAAATTTGCTGCAATTTTTGTTCAACGCAGCTCAAAATATTATAACATTTTCCCAACTGATCTGCTTTCTGCCTCTGATCCTGAGCCTGTCATCATCCTCCACCTTTAATATGGCTATAAAAATTATTATTGCATTTTGTTTTTTTTGAAGGTGTGGGGGATTGGGGGTGCGTCAACCCAGTTGGGACGTAGAAGGGGGTGCGCGGCTAAAAAAGTTTGGGAACCGCTGTGCTACAGCATACACTGCTGCTTCATAATTTTATGAACGTCATGACGTCACAGACTGTCTGCTTTCTAAGTAGTCAAACAAACTGTTGTCTGCTCTGTCTCCAACCTCAGAATGAGCAGCTGAAACACTCTCAGGATGTGCACCAGTGGCAAAGTCTTGAAACACAAATAAACAGCAGTGTGAGTACAGCATGTCCCAGTGTGGAAAGCCGATTGAGCAGTTATTCCATATCCTTGATATCAGATGTCAGTTTTCTTCACTAGTTCATTGTCTTACTAGTTGACAAAAACTCTTAGTAGTCAATCTTTTTCAGCAACTAGAAAAAAAGTGAGGTCCAAAAAGTCCACGAGTAACACTAGTGAGAGACATTTAGACTTAACTAGTCAACTAATGACGTCCCAAATGTTTACTGGTTCACTAGTTAAAGTGTTTAGTTTAGTTTATTATTAAGATCCCACTAAGCTGCAGCAAAGCCACAGCTATTCTTCCTGGGGTCCAACAGTATCAAATATACAGTTGAAAACAAAAAACATAAACATTATAAAAATTAAAAACTAAAAACAAATAACAAGTGAACGATATGCTTCACCTAACAAAACAAAAACAGAGTGAGCGTTTACACTTTTTAACTGTGCTTCAATCATTCTTTATTATATTAATTATTCACATACTAATCCCTATTACACACATTTCTACATATCATGTATGTATACATCATTACACAATCTACTAACACAAAATACATATCATATTGTATATACATTCATTCTACAGCATATACATTATAATAACACATCATTATCTATTCCACTCCTTAATACATACTCTTCTTTAGACACTTTATTTTTATTGTATTTTATTGTATTTTTATATTTTATTGCTTGAAGTATGCCTAGGTTGTTCTTTTTTTATTTAATTGTGCTGTTATTGTCTCTGTGTGTAATGCTGCTGCTACGCTGTAATTTCCCAGCTTGGGATAAATAAAGTATGTCTATCTATCTATCTATCTATCTATCTATCTATCTATCTATCTATCTATCTATCTATCTATCAGATATCGATAGAAATATACTAAATACATATAAATATACCATGTTTCTGTGTGAACATGGATGGAAGGATGAACTAGTAAGGTCCAAAATGTCCACAAGTTAACAAGGGAGGTCCAAAGTGTCCACTACTTACACTAGATGCACTAAATGTTAAATAGTCTTTCTGGTTCTTTCTTGGTTGTCTTCTATATAATTTAGGGGCGTGACAGTAAATGCATTTGACACGGATGCAGGAACTGACTTGTCAACATCCATATCAATGAATAAAACACTTTTCTTTGAGCTTTGTTACTACTACTATTCTTGTTGGTCAAATATAAACATCCATTATTTCATATTTTTTATAAGTTATAAAACTCCGACATTCACCAACTGCGTCATTCATGATCTCTGTCTCTGTCCCGGAGCTCCGGCCGGGGGGAGTAGCTCAGCTGATGCTGCGTTCGATTGCACTCGGAATTCGGAATGATCCGACCTCCGAGTCAGAAAAGTGCAATAGAACGGCCCTTGAACTCGGGATTCCGACTCGGGAATTGGGGTAGGATCCAAGCAGCCCGAGTAGGTCGGAAATACGTGGAAAGCAGTCACTTTATCTTCAACATTTAGTCTGTTATGTGTCGTTTAATTTAGCATTTGTGTTACTAAAATGTAGGATTATTTTGTAGTGGTATTTGCACTCCCACTCTGTCAATTAAAGAGTTTGTGTGAGCGTAGTAGGGACGAAAAAGCACAGCAAAAGTGTAGAAATTCACCTTGCTGTGGCCGCCCACGTTTTCCGAGATTGATCAATAAAATGCATTATGTTTTCTACATCAATATAAACACACGAACACAATCAATGTATCAAATCATATTGTCTGACTTAATATAAATGCTTAGAGATATTTATTACAGTCAAGGTTTGACCTTTGATAGTGACCTGCGTCACTCACAGAGAACAGAGACAGAGAAGCAGAAATGAAGCATAAAATAATTTACCAATATAGAAAATAATCAATTATTTTAACAATTACCTCGGGAGTCGGAATTTCCAACTTGGTTTGGTTTCGTTTACTGTTTTTTTTTTTTTCATTAGTTTTAGTTTTAATTTTGTTGTGAATTTTTGTTTTCAAATTCAGTTCGTTTTAGTTAGTTTTTAGAGTGAGTTTTCTAGTTTTAGTTTACTTTTTATTTTTTGAAAATGCTTAGTTTTAGTTTAGTTTTTATTAGTTTTAGTGTTAGTTTTAGTTTTTTTGTAATGGGCTATGTGTTGGCTGCCAGATTCAAAGTGGTCATAATACATTTTGCCTTTATTTCCTTTGGTTTATCCATCTTAGCCCCAATAAGGTTATTAACGGTTTTGTATTTTGGTTCTAGTGTAAACATCCCAGTCTCAGTAAACATATTCACCATGTGTTGCATGTTCAAATAGAAACACTGAATTATGAATGAAAAAAGTTGACCAAAACGAAAACTAAGGACATTTCCACTATAATTTTAGTTAGTTTTAGTTAGTTTTGTAACCACACAATACAGTTTCAGTTAGTTATCGTTTTTTTAAAAAAAAACTCTAGTTTTTATTTTTATTTCAGTTAACGAAAATGTTTTTTCAATTCTAGTTTTCGTTAACTATAATAACCTTGTTCCGAGATTGATCAATAAAATGCATTTACCTCGGGAGTCGGAATTTCCAACTTGGATATTCCGAGTTCCGAGTGCAATCGAAAGCAGCATAACTGATGTTGGGGCCGGCCTATAGACCGAGGAGAGGAGGAGGATCTAGAAGGAGAGGAGGAGGCTCTAGAAGGAGAGGAGAGGAGGAGGATCTAGCAGGAGAGCACAAGTTCCCTTTTCACCACGACTTTGTCACATCTAGTCGCATATTCGTCATTTTAAAGCGTATTAAACCGGTCCATAAAGATGGGGAACCGGGTCGCCCGTGAAGACTATGAGTGGGTTTACACGGACCAGCCGCACGCGGACCGGAGGAAAGAGATCCTGGGTGAGTTAGCTCCTTCATTAGCAACTTCTGGATAAAATGAACCTAATTAACGTAGATATAACTGGTGTCCACTCGGCTCGGTGGGCGCTGAAACACATTAAACATGTAATTCTGCATGTCTACAGTCGCCTTATCTCTGGACTCGGCTTGCTAACTAAGCTAACGGTTTATATCCGCTAATGTGTTTGCTTAGTGCTAGCTGACGTCACCACCACGGCTCTTATCACACATTCACATATATTTAGAGGCTTTTTTAGCTTAATTGAACGTGTTCACGTTAAGTGATATAACCTTATATTGTCACTGTACGTGATCTCGCCACTCCCTGAAATGACCAGAAGTCAACTCTCGCGTTAACTCACTTTTTGAGGCTCTAACAGAAAACTTGCAGTAACGGTTTTCTAACGGGAAAAAAGGCCCAAAGCACAATGTTTTACACTGAGAAAACCCCCATCCCTTTACTGTCCTACAAAGTCTAACTGCAGTAACTACGTTTTTGGTCAAAATTGAGTTATAACTCAAAATGAACTCATTGATGTCTGTTTTATCATGAGACAAAGTTATAGGTTTTAGTTTTGCTTTATTTCAGAGAAATAAATATATAAAAACCACAAAATCCAACTAAAAATGAACTCCTTGATAATAATGACATAAAAAACACAAAATTCAACTCAAAACCAAGCAGTAATTGCACTTACCACGGTCTGCTTTGGATATATATACTAATTTAAACATAAAAATAATAGAAATTATAAGTTTATTTGAAAGGGAAATTATTATCTAGATAGTGATGAAGTAAAAAAAAAATAAAAGTAAAATATAACATTTCTTTATGATATTAAGTCTAAAATACACAAATCGTTGAATAGAGTTGTTTAACACTTTTAAATACAACAAATTTGAAAATATTTATTCACTGAAAACAAAATATAAAAGCTGAAAGAAGACGACGACATTATAGTTACTGCACTCTGTTTATCATTACTATTAGAACCTTTTACAGCAATGCAGTAACTACGTTTTTGGTGTCAAAGGTCAAATAAATCATCATGATTTTTGAGCATAAAAATTACATCATCAATACATGTAGAAATAAGTGCCATATCCTTTATCGACATGTAATCCATTTGGCTGGCCAGTTAAAAAACGTTAAAAAACTTGAAAGCAGTTTTTCTCAGTTTTACCTTTTACGTAGTTACTGCAGTTAGACTTTGTAGGACAGTTTAGGTGAGACTCACACTAAAGTCAGGGCAGTACAGTGATTTCAACAGTGACTTTAAATGCATTTTTAGCAAGGTGCATTAACTCTGTGGAGTCTTGGGCTATTTTGGTCATTCTGTCTTCTCATTTGTGTCTTTTTTGGGTCATTTTGTGTCTTTTGTAAGTCATTTTGAGTCTTTTTTAGTCCTTTTAATCCAACATAAAATGTGATTTGGAATCTTTTTTTTTTTTACTTTCAAAACACTATCATACTCAATAAAAGCCAGAACTTTAGAGGTAAATTTACAGTAGGGCTCCACGCTGCTTTGTTTTTACGTCTGGATGTGATGAAGAAGTCATGATTTGGCGCTTTTGGAGACTCCAGAGGGTTAATACAAAAGAAAGGGTGACTAGGTAGGTTTTGTGACCAAATTCAGGGAAAATGTGCAGGAAAGTAACTAAGTACATTTACTCAAGTACTTTATTTGAGGACAATTTTGAGGTACTTGTACTTTACTTCCATTGTATCTAAATTTATACTTATTTTTTTAGGCCTGCACCTGTAAATATTTTGTGCTGTTAGAGTTGCTGCATTCAGTCAGTTTAGAGCTGTAGCTAATGATCATTTTGACCATTGGACTGAGACACTGACCTTTGACCCATGGCTCTGTGAAGAATGTACCTAGCACAGCAGCAGGATTTTAACAACATCATGAGATTCCAACAAGAATCACAAGATCACATATCTCGCAAATCTTGTCACATCTTGTGTGGCTTTAAGTTTGTGTCCGAAGTGCAGTAGTTCTGACCAGTCAGCATGCTGTGAGGAACTACTGGTGGTTGAGGTGGGGGTGGGGAAAGGTGTATGTGTGACCACCATGAAGACACAGAGGCAACTGTTCACTCAAAATAATGGCGTCTACCAAAGAGGTGAGGGTAGCTCCTGCCATAGCATAACTTATATCAGGACTGGATAGTACGTTCTCTCCCAACCGGAATGGATTAGTATTTCTCCAGTCCTGACCAAGGTTATTATAGTTAACAAAAACTAACAAAATAACGAAAAATAGAATTGAAAAAAGCATTTTTGTTAACTGAAATAAAAATAAAAACGAGAGTTTTTAAAAAACAATAACTAACTGAAACTGTATGTTGTGGTTCCAAAACTAACTAAAACTAACTAATAACTAATACTAATATTATAGTGAAAATGTCCTTAGTTTTCGTCTTTGTCAACTTTTTTCATACGTAAACCTTTTTGGTTGATATTAAATCTATTTCATCTATCTGGTTTTATGACTTAATAAACTTATTGGGGCTGAGATGGATCAGACAAATAAATAAAGGAAACATTTAATGTGACCTTATTGAATCTCTCACCTAATAAATACCCCATTACAAAAAAACTAACACTAAAACTAATGAAAACTAAACTAAAACTAAAAGCATTTTCGAAAAAATAAAAACTTATTAAAACTAGCAAACTCACTCTAAAAACTAATTAAAACGAACTGAATTTTAAAACAAAAATTGACAACGAAATCTAAACTAAAACTAATGAAAAAAACAAAACTATTATAACCTTGGTCCTGACTGACAGTTTTTGTATTGGAAA
This sequence comes from Centropristis striata, assembly GCF_030273125.1. Lineage (NCBI taxonomy): Eukaryota > Metazoa > Chordata > Actinopteri > Perciformes > Serranidae > Centropristis > Centropristis striata. Next base: position 30,265,902 of record NC_081536.1, read on the forward strand.
GCATTTGGTGTGTCATGTTAGTGCCCAGTGATTTACATAATTTAATTTAGGGGGCAGGCCCATATGAAATGTTCCTTTTGTGGCCATCACAAAGACCTCCTTTGTATCAAACTGCCCATTTATGGATATCAGGTGGTCTGCCTCAGTGTCCTGGGACAAAGACTTGATTACAAATGGATACTTTATCTGTAGATCTTTGCGTCTCTCATGTCTCTTCACTGTTTGCAAAAGACACTTAGGTTAATCTGTCAACACACGTCCTGCCATTGTGTTGAAAGTGAGACGAGTGCCGTGGCTACAGGTACTCATTGATGGCAGAAGGTTGAATTATTCATGTCAGTGAATGCAGCGTGATCATGAGGCACTGCTGCACTCCAGATCAGCAAGGTAGCTGTGAATGTGTTTACACAGAAGCAGTATAGAGCTGGATATTGTTTTTATTTAGAGCTTGTTCAAAACTATTTGAATGGTGTTCATGCAACAAATGCACGTACAGATTCTTGACTTGATTACGTAGGTTGTTGCATTGTTTAGAGAAAAACAAAAACAAAATGCTTCTTTCCCCGCCCAGCTCTGTGAAAAGAATTCCCCACAAAATACCAGTGACACATTATCTTTAACAGCATGTTCTTTTAACCACTTTTAACCTTTACATTTTGTGGAGCTATGTCACGTCTTTGCTTGTTTAAAGATTAGCTGCATACAGTCACATGCCTCAGGCCGACTCAGGGCCAGCTCAGCCTTGTGGGGGTGTAGACCAGCCTATAGGGCTTTTTGCCATTGGCTATTTAGGTTCCCTGATTTACATTTCCATTACTGGTTTTTAGAGAGAAACACTTTTTTTTAAAGTCACTGTTTGTTCAACTCTCAGTACTTCTGTAGCTTCTATCTGTGGTATCTCCCCTTGAAGATCACAGAGCGCTTTTCAATTATACCCACACTTTACAACTAAGTAAATGGTTTAAAAAACTAATGGATGCTTTACAACTTAGTAAGTACAACAATTTAAAAACAGGCTATCCGCAGGGTCTTAAAAAGCCTTAAAAAGTCTTAAATTTGACTTGTTGAAACCTGCAGAGACCCTGTAAAAAGTCATACAAAAACGCAGTTTGAGCCACAGAAGTATAACAAAACAACTTGAAGCAGTCACACATTAAAAGCAATTATGAAAATGTGAATTTTTGCACTTTTGGTTTGGGAGCATCTACGGTAAACGCTCCGTCATCCCAAGTCCGCCACTATTTCAGCAAATTTTGGGAAATCTAAAATCAAGTCATATACTATCTCAATAAAATCATATTACACAAATCTGTTCAACATGGAATCAGTCTTAAGTGGAATATTTCTCACAACAGTTACATTTAAAACCAATTGAAAGCATTATATGCATTCTAATATACTTTATCAACTGTCCGCTGAGTGTACTGCTTTCCCTTACACTCCAGCTTCCTGTTGGGTCTTATCTTTCCTCTCCCTTTCCTTCTCTTTTGTTATACTCCACGCCTCTTGAATATCCTACTGGAATTCTCATTTGCTCTGAACAATGTCAGATAAGCACAGGCAATACACCAGTTAAACACTTAAAGGAGTGTTTAACTAAAAGGATAAATTGAGCTGAACATATGTGGCATTGTTGGACTGATAAACCTTAACCCTCTGGAGTCCATGAAAGCAGCTGCACATTACTTCTTCATGACTTGAAGACATAAAAATGAAGCAACGTCGAGTCATGCCACCAGCTTCCTTCTAAAGTTCTGGCTTGAAACTCCATGCCAGATTTTTTTTGATGATATTCGGCCAAGTAAAAACGGAGATAATGTCAAATATATTTAGTATAAAAATATAGAACTAGATATTATCCTCATTGTACCTGTTATGTTATATTTGCAACCCGTGTTCATATTTGCAACATGTACATTTCTGTGTGTGAATTACGGTTGTCACAATACTAAAATTTTTCAAAAAAATATTCGACACTCATTTTCGATACCACAAGGATAAAAACCAAGACCCGAAAATTTAACAGAAATATTTTTCATTAACAAGAAAAATGTAAAACAATTAACAGAACCACAGGTTAAATATTAATAATAAAAAACAGTTGTGCAAAAATAAACTGCAACTATGATAACAAGCTTCAGGTCTGAGGTAGTGCAAAAAATAAATAAATACAATAAACAATAACAATTAGAACAATATTTTGAGGTTGTATGCTGTGCACAATATTAGGCAAGCTTGATTAAAAAAAACAACATTAACTTAAGTGTTCATTCCTTGGCTAGGTATGGATACTTTTAAAATGAGTATCGTATCTGGATGCAACGTTTTAGTATTGATACTTTTTTGAGTATCAACACTTTTGACAACCCTAGTGTGAATCATAATTTTCAAGATCAGATTTTATGTTTTCCTTTGTTTCTTTTGGGTTCAAAATTTTAACAAGTAAGTCAAACTTAAAAATGAATTATCAGGACATATAGGTGAGGTAACGCTGAAAAAACTGATACCAACATGGCATGGTAAAATTTTTTAACAGACATAATAGCCCAAGATTTCAGAGGGTTAAACAACAGCTCACTTATAAACCGTTTCTCTTTCAGTTAGTCTGCGGGGACTCTAATTGACTCCCAGCAGACACAGGTGTGCCAGTTGTTCTTCCTAGAGCCCAAACAAGGGACTTCCAGCAGTTACAGTGCTGATGAGGCTGATTGAGGTCATATTAAATTATGAAATCCTATAACTTTATCATTGGTGAAAATGTAACGTGTCTGCAGTGTTCCGTCGCATGCAAATTTCCATCAACATTCAGGAAGAAGATTATTCATAGCAAAAAAGTAGCAATGATCCGGCTGTAAGCAAATTTAAATGACACCACAAACATGAACTGCTCCATTGTTGGCAAGTCTGACGCTTCTGTCCTGCTTTGCCTACATTACCATGATGAGACGAGCTACATGCCTGAATACCGGGACTAGTAATGACTTGCACTGGCTTGTAGAGCGTTTACACAAGCAAGCTGGTGTGTTTCTTCTCAAAATCTTTAAGTGTGATACCTCAACAGGTGGGAAAGAGCCTGGGTTGAATCAGTTCTTCAAGTCACCTGAAATGCTGAAATGCCCTAAAATGTTTACTGTTCTTCAGTCTCCTGTCAGTGATTAAGATAACAAAGATTTGATAAATAACTTACTACATTGTTACTGCCCAGGTCTCAGTTTCTGTCCCAGTTAGAGAAGTATATCAGCTGCAACTACACCAACATGGCCCAATTACCATTATTCTTGGGTGAGAGCCACCAGTTTATTTCTTTAAGCATCCATAAAACTGTCAGTGTTGGTAAGGGCTACAACTACACCAACATGGCCCAACATATCTGCATATTAAAGGCTTATTACATGCTTATTACAACTGACACTTTGAAATGGCATTATTTAAAGATTACATTTCCAAGAACTTCCTAAGAATTGTTTTTTCACACAACTTGTAATTGCAATTTTACTGCCAGTTATATTGTGCAACAACTTAAATATATCAAGATAGGAATGAGCACTTAGATGTTAAAGGAGATAAAAGATCATCTAAGAACATAAATGAAGTAAAAAATATCAAGTAGTTGGGAGGACATTCTGCCATTTGAGCTCTATAGCAAGTCCTTACACAAAGTGGTTCACCAATTACCATTATTCTTTGGTGAGACCCACCAGTTTATTTCTTTAAGCATGCATAAAACTGGCAGAGTGTTGGTAAGGGCTACAACTACACCAACATGGCCCAACATATCTACATATGAAAGGCTTATTCTGGGTTTATTACAAATACATTTTGAAATGACATTATTTCAAAGATTACATTTCCAAGAATTTCCTAAGAAACATTTTTTCAATATCTCAAGTATTTGGACTTCTCTTACCAATATAACTGACCTACTGAATCCATTGTGTGGCAGTGTTATGTCAGATTACATTGTACTGTAATATGGCTGTGCGGTATTTTGTTTTTTTTATACTGTTAATATAGTTTGGTGTAGCGTAACATAACCAGTTTCTTCTGTAAAGCCACACCAGTGTTTGCGTCTCTCGTCGCTCCACACACAGATAATCCTGCAGCATGGAGAGAGGCACAGCGCTGGGCCACACTGATGACATTTTCCTACATTCCTATCATTATTTGCACAGCTGTGTAGCTTATCAGGAGGAAAACCTGTGATTGTAGCAGAGTTTCTGCTGGTTACATTCTTACTTGATGTAACAGTGACTTCAGAGCAAGAGGGCACCAGGATGTGGGCAGGAGATGTCAATCAATAAAAATGCAGCACAGCGACTATACAGACATTGAATACATCAGATGTATTAAATGCAGAGCTGTTGATGCACATTCATTTGACTTATTTACTCTATAGATGACTGGACTGAGCTCTCCTCAGCAGTCTGTCTGACAGGATGATAGTTCTTTGAACTCCGATGATCTGATGTTGTTGTTGTTTTTAATTCACTTTTTATTGAGGAATTTTTAAACATTTTATACAGAACAAAGAAACAGGAACAGTCCCTACACCACACAGCATCATCTTTTTTTAACCAGCATCGTCATTTGCAGCAGTCGTCATTAGTTAAACGACAGCTTTACATAAAGTCAGATCTTATAGGCTTGACATATTCTGTCCATTTTGACCAAGTTTTGTAAAATAAGTCCATTTCCATTTTTTCAATTTTAGTTGAAAAGTAGGGTTGTCACGATACTAAAATGTTCAACTCGATACCGATACTCAGGAAAATATTCGATATTCTATACCATTTTCGATACCAAAAGGATAAAAACAAAGACCCCAAAATTTTACAGAAATGTTTTTATTAACAAGAAAAATGCAACATGTAAAAATTAACAGAACCACAGGTTAAATATTTATAATAAAAAACATTTGTGCAAAAAGAAACTGCATCTATGATAACAAGCTTCAGATACTCGATACTTTTGAAAATGAGTATTGTATCCGGATACAACGTTTTAGTATCAATACTTTTTTGAGTTTCGATACTTTTGACAACCCTATTAAAAAAAGTCACTTTTTCCATTTTGTAGATTTCTTGTATAATGTTGATCCAGTCCTCGTTTCTTGGTTGCTCAGGCTTGAGCATCTTCTGGTAATGGCCTTTTTGCTTGCTGCTAAAAAAATATAAAGCAGTTTCTTGTCTCCATTACTAAAGCCGTATAGTATTATATTACAGAGATGCACAGTTTCAAATAAAAAGGGGAAAACAATTGAGAACACATTCTAATCATGATGGTGAATCTCAACCCAATAGCTTCGAATAAATTGACAGTTCCAGAAAACATGGACATGATTAGCTCCTTCTATACCACACCTCCAGCAGGCATCTCCACTTCCACTGTATCTTTTTTTGAGCTGGTGTCGATTATCTGATGTTTTATGTTCAGCATGTAAACCTTCACAGAGTTTAACTGGAATTTACTGTTTTCCTCCCACAGCTAAATACCCAGAGATCAAGACGTTGATGGGCCCTGACCCGAGGCTGAAATGGATCGTGCTGATGATGGTGGCGATACAGTTTTTAGCATTCTACCTGGTCAAAGATTTGGACTGGAAATGGGTTTTGTTTTGGACTTATGCCTTTGGCAGCTGTATCAACCACTCAATGACCCTAGCTATTCACGAGATCTCCCACAACACGGCCTTTGGGAACAACAAGGCCATGTGGAACCGCTACTTTGCCATATTTGCCAACCTGCCCATCGGCCTGCCCTACTCCGCCTCCTTCAAACGCTACCACCTCGACCACCACCGCTACCTGGGCGGGGACGGGGTGGATGTAGATATCCCCACTGAGTTTGAAGGCTGGTTCTTCTGCACGCGCTTCCGAAAATTAATCTGGATTATGCTGCAGCCGCTGTTCTACGCCGTCCGTCCCCTCTGCATCAACCCCAAACCCATCACCCAGCTGGAGGTGACCAACGTGCTCATCCAGCTCACCTTCGACGTCCTGCTCTGCTGGTTGTGGGGGCCCAAGCCTCTGTTCTACATGCTGGCTGGCTCCATGCTGGGGATGGGCCTGCACCCCATCTCCGGGCACTTCATCGCCGAGCACTACATGTTCCTCAAGGGCCACGAGACCTACTCCTACTACGGCTCCCTCAACCTGCTCACCTTCAACGTGGGCTACCACAACGAGCACCACGACTTCCCCAGCATCCCCGGACGCAGACTCCCCATGGTGAGTATCACTGGTTCACACAGTCAGCTGCACAGGGCTGGGAAGGAGAAATAATTTGGGTGGAGACCAATCTGAAAAACAGGATGTGCTGCATGGTTACTGTTTAAGAATGGTGTTTCAGAAACTCGAATGGATGGATGGATGGATGGATGGATGGGTGGATAATAAAATACAATAGAATAAAATACTGAGGTAGAATAAATAAAAACAACAATAGAAAAAAACACAGAATAGAACAAGGACACTTAAAAAGTAAAAAAAAACAGGCATTAAAATGAACAATAAATTGAAGAAAACAAGGGTGGTCTAATTTTTCCCGTGACTCTAGTTCAAATAGACTAAATTATAAGTAGAACTGAATGAACGAGTGCCATGAAATTTGGCTCCTTTGTTTAATTTAAGAGGCGATATCTAGACATTTTACATGGTTTTCTTGATAATGATTTTGGTTATTATCAAGGTTATTATTAGGCATTAAAATTAACGAGAAATTGAAGAAAACAAGGGTGGTCTAATATTTTTTTCCATGACTGTATGCCTGGAAACTGTAACAGGAACATCAGTTTTATTTGCCTAGTTGGGTAACTTTAAATTAAATAAAATATTCTAAGAATAGTTTGAAAAAGACAAAAGAAGGACTTAAAGATGGTTCAAGATTTCACACTGTTTATTTACCATGACCTGTCCTAATTTCTTTAAAATTGTATATAAAATTGTGAATAATACTTGGTTTGTAAAATCTAGATATTTCCATAAATGTGTGTAAGGACTAAACTCACAGATTATTCAGTAAGACTATTGTCTTCTTCAGTTTCTTCTTCATTTTAATGCCTGGTACAACTAAAGATACATTTGTTTGGACAAATATAATGATAACAACAACAAAAACGTATGAGTTTAATTCAAGAACTTTTATCAAGACATTTTCCATGGTTTTCTTTAAAAATATTTTGGTTATTATCAAGAAAACCATGGAAAATGTCTAGATATCAGCTCTTAAATGAAACTCTTATGAGCTATTTTTGTTGTTATCATTATGTTTGTCTAAACAAATGTACGTTTAGTTATACCAGGCATTAAAATGAACAATAAATTGAAGAAAACAAGTGCGGTCTAATAATTTGACAATGAAATTGCGACAGTGGCCACCCCATAGCTGTTCAAAAATATTATATTCATATTTATTTATTGCTAGATAAGCATGATAAATAGTAAATATGTGTATATGTTTATATTCTTACCTCCATAGCTTAAAACATGATTTGATTACATTCAATTAATCAGAGCCCCAGCCACTTGTCACATTTGCTTGGTACCTTCTTTACATAACAAGAGCAGAAACGTAAACTAAAAATCTTCAGCAGTAAAGATTAGAAACACAATAAAACGGTTAAATGTGACTATTAGGAGCTGTAAAAACACCTTCCAGTATGTGAGGCATATCAGAGAAAGGCAGTAAAAAAGGTCAAACTCAGATACTGTAGTTCATTCACTACAGACAGTATATTGGTTTGTCTTAAGGGTCGTTCAGTTCATGCAAAGAACAATGTAATGTGATGGTAAATATTGGTCAAATCACATTTTCCACGAATGATTTATTACAGGGAGAGACTCACTAGGTTACACTACCAGTTCATTAGAAGGGCACCAATCAATCACTGTCCCTTTATTCCCATTATGTATTCATTTTTTATTACACATTATTACTGTTTGATTTCCTTATGACGTGTTCGATGTCCAAAGGCTTTAACAGCTCTGCCACATTTAATCACAAGAATCAAAGGTCTGTCTGTCAGCACCCAACATCACAAATTGAAACTCTATAAATGATCCGTATGTTAGAAAACATCAAGCAGTGTTTCCCTTCGGTTTATAGTCAGACTTTAATTAATCAATCTTGTGCACTTTGAGACATTTTTCACAGTCAGGAGATACTGTGACATAGAGTCTTTATTGTTATCCTACTGTGACATTTTCAGTTGCTGTTAAACAGCTTTACACTCCTACATGGAGAAGACAGTCAGTGTCTGCGGGCATGCCCCCTGGAGAATTATTTTTTAAATAAAAAGCCCAAATTTGGTGCCGCTCACACATTCTTTTTTGTGTATTTATTTTTATTGTTTTCGTACCAGGAAAATATATACAACTTAGAGATAGTTGGTGGAGCTACACAGAACAATACATGTTTGAGTTTTTGACATGAGACAAACAAAACATGGGTATAAAATAAATGGCACAGCAACAGAATAGCACTAATTCAGTTTTTAGACAAGAAAAGGTTGCCAGATTTTAAAAAAGATATCCTCTTTAGCAGATATGATATACCTGATTTTCTCCAAGTGTAATACATTTCCCAGCTCTCTCTCCTCTCACACATTCTAATGCCACTATTTCATCATATACACTGATCTTAATGATTGCATATTTTATTAATTATTGTAAAGATATTAAGGGTTCTTCTAGGTCTTATTGAAGGCATCTTATTTTGACAGTCTTCTCGAAAAATTCTGTGGTGGATTCTGTTAACACACTGTGCTCTTATTCTGAAAGCTGCATGTGTGTAGAGACAGGAAGTAATTCAGATCATTAGGGTACTTAGTTTGTTTAATAAAAGGACAAAATATAGACCTGTTCTATAGGAAAGGTAACCTTAAATGACTTCTGTTGTGATCTGGTTCTCTATAGAAAATAAAATCACCCTCCTAATATAATGGTAGTGGAAACATTGAAGGCATCCAGTAGTGTTTACTCTCCTGTTTCTGCTTCTTTTCCAGGTGAAGAAAATAGCGGGAGAGTATTACGACGAGCTGCCTCAGTACTCGTCGTGGGTGAAGGTCCTGTACGACTTCATCATGGACGACACGCTGAGCCCGTACTCTCGCATCAAGAGGAAGCTGACCAAAGATCTCAAACTGGAGTGATTTCACCGTAAAAGCTCCTCTAGAACAAAGCTGCAGCGTCCACCATGACAGCAGCCCGGCTCACATCCCATAAACTTAACCGCTTCTGCATATTAATGCATCCAGCATGGGAAATATGAGTGGACGTTATGAAAGAGTGCCTTTCCTTTACAGAAAGAGAGTGTATTTGTTCTCCAGGTAGAAAAAAAACCTCAAAAAAGATATCATGTGCAAGATTATGATATTAATTGAAAATATATGAGTTTTCGTTTGAGAACAGAGGGCTGGTTGCACGAAGATTATTAAACAGTCATGAAAAAAAACTTATTAGACCACCCTTTTTCTTCAATTTCTTGTTCATTTTAATGCCTGGTGCAACTAAAGGTACATTTGTTTGGACAAATCTGATGATAACAACAAAAATAGCTCATAAGAGTTTAATTTAAGGGCTGATATCTAGCCATTTTCCATGGTTTTCTTGATAATGATTTAGGTTATTGTTGTACCAGGCATTAAAATGATTAAAAATTCCCCTGACTGTAGTTCAAAAAGACTGAATTCTAAGTAGAACTGAATGAAGGAGTGCCATAAAATTTGGCTCATATACTCCTGCCCCCCATCATGATGAATTATAATCAATTTGTTCAATAGTTTGGTTGAAACAACTCCTACATTTCTGTCTCTGTCACTGCTGTAAAAGTAAAACAGCCCTGAACGTAGGGCTGGGCGATATGGACCAAAAGTCATATCCTGATATATTTAGGTTGAATATCGATATACGATATATATCCCGATGTTTTATCGCAAAGTGAGGGCCAAGTAGTTTTATTGAAACTTTTTATTTAAGTGAACATACTGTATAACAACAGGAATACCTCTTTTTTTTTTATCAAATCAAAGCTCCATAAAGTGCACATTTAAATAAAAAAATATCTTAAATAAAAATAGCCTATGAAATAAAATAGGCCAATCTTTTTCTGTAATAAATATATATGAGAAAAAGATACCGAACATTACAAAAGAACTAAATGTTACAAACCCTAGTAAGGGCAGCATTTATATATATATATATATATATATATATATATATATATATATATATATATATAAAGAAAAAAAATGTAACTATATCGATATAAGCGCTATGGTCTAAATTTAGGGATGGGCAACTGGAGGCCCGGGGGCCGCATACGGCCCGCACCCTCACTTCAAGTGGCCCTCAGTACAACTACATGCATTTGAGCATGAAATCTTAAAAGTGCAGTGTAAAAGTACACAAAATTACTTCTTGCAATTAATGTTGGTCTGCTGTTCTTGCACTGACAAAAAAAATCACAGTAAGTGGTTATTTTTTATTTGCTTCAAACCTTTTGTAATCCTGTTTATACTGTTATACATGCATTTGAGCATGAAATATGTTACGTTACTGCACTTTAAACATATTTTAAAATTGCAGTTTAATCATATCTGGTTAAGTGCACGATCCTATATGTGTCCATGAAAAATTGTGTCCCCTTCCAGTATTTAAGTTGCCCATCCCTGGTCTAATTCCATATCACATTTAAAAATATATGGATATATCGCCCAGCCCTACCTGAACAACAGTAAAACATGTCCAGGCTGCTGAAAGATGTTTAAACTGAGCTCCTGGTCCCCTCCCTGTTGTTAAACCGTTTGCGTTAGACTGTAACAACAAAACAAGAGCAGTATGAGATGTCTTCATGCAACCAGCCCCAGAGGTTAGCCACCAGGATTGCTACACAGCCAGCTAAAGTTAAACCCACACAGGTATTGTATCATCTACTCCTGTGAGGATGGAGGTGTTTGCTCTGCAGGATGGTGTTCTGCCACAGAGATTAATTATTACAGCTGAATGAACTCAGACATGTCTCACTCAGTTTTTGGAGCCCAGCTTTGCTATTGTTTGACAGCATCTCTGCTTGTGTGTGTGTGTGTGTGAGAGTGTGTATCAAAGTGGACCAAAGTTGAACTCTCTGAATCCACCCCTCCGTATGAATTGTTGCAAAATATATGAGTGTGATCGGATGTGTTTGATAGGACACGTATTAAGTTCACGGGGAGGCCTGCACAGATTGTTGCTTTATATCCAGGTGGAACGGTTCAAGCTTTTCTTGCCTCTGACCACTTTTTTTTTTCTGCTCTTTTAACTTGTAACTCTTTAATCTGCCGCCACATTTCCACCTATTGTCAAAACTTCCACACAAACCGTTAGATGTTCCTCATCAGAGCCTCAGAGCTTTGTTTTTAATTCCACATTTGTGGTCTCCAATTTAAATTTTATGAAGTTACTCACTTTAAATGTCTTAATCACTGGAATGTGTTGTTCTTTTTTTTGTCCACTTCCTCTCTGTTGACTCCATGTCTCTGTCTGGTGTTGTTTTGGTTGGAGACTTGGAAGATTTGGAGCTAAATTTCATGGTTGAATAAGCTGATATTCTGCCATTTTTATATCCAGTATTATTCATTTTGACTGCTTTAAACTCAAATAAATAAATAAACGTGAATAAATAAATCAACTTATTATTTGAATTTCTGGACTAGATGTAACAAACTGTCGTGTGGATCTGTGTGAGTTCCTGAAATAACATGTTGGAACGTAATATTTTTACCAAATACTGAAAATGACATGTTCAATAAATCATAAGTAATTACAGCATGTATTTTTATTTTTGGACACAGCATAAAACATCTATCCAAACGATAAATCCAGGCTAAATAAAGGAGTTATACTCTGGGTGTGAGCATAAAAATGGCTGTGATCTATGAATGAAATGTGGAACCTGTCAGGTGTTGTCTCCCCCTGGTGGATGATCCACAGACCTGCAGATCTTTGCTTATTTAGAAAAGTTATGCTAAGAATACAATTATGAATGTTACTTATATTTCACATATGTATGTATTAAATTGAAAAAAAGTTATTTGATGTTAAAACCGTATTGAAATTGCATTCATCACATTTTTATACTGCAGGTTTAATGGCGATTAATCAGTAAATCCATCAACCATCATTTTATTGTATTTTAAGATTACATTTTTGTCCTTAATATTATTTTTTTGTTTATTTGTATGTTTATTCCCTGTTAGACGTCTTTAAGTGTTTAGAAAAGCACTCTATAAATGCAAGGTATTATTATTATTATCCATCCATCATTTTCCTCCGCTTATCTGGGGCCGGTCGCAGGGGCAGCAGGATAAGCAGGGCATTCCAGACGTCCCTTATTATTATTTTTATTTTTATTATTATTATTTCACCAGATGAGTCCCATTGAGACCTAGCCAAGACAGCAGCATTAAAGTAACAGGAAAAACAATAAAATAAAACAAGGAGAGATGCACAGTATCTCGCAAAAGTGAGTACATATTTTTGCAAATATTTCATTATATTTTTTCATGGGACGACAGTGAGGAAATGTCACTTTGATACAATGTAAAGTAGTCAGTGTACAGCTTGTTTAACAGTTAATTTACTGTCCCCTCAAAATAACTCAATACACAGCCATTAATGTCTAAACCGCTGGCAACAAAAGTAAGTACACCCCTAATAAATGTCCAAATTGTTCCCAATTAGCCATTTTCCCTCCCCGGTGTCATGTGACTCGTTAGTGTTATGAAGTCTCAGGTGTGAGTGGGGAGCAGGTGTGTTAAATTTGGTGTTATATCTCTCATACTGGTCACTGGAAGTTCAACATGGCACCTCATGGGCAAGAAAGTAATTGTTGCTCTGCATGAATTTAAAAGCTGTGCACTGAATGCTTTACATTGTATGGAAGTCTTTTTTTCACGGTTGTCCAATGAAAAGATATAATAAAATATTTGCAGAGTGGTCAGGGAAGACCAACCAGCCCTGGAATATAGCGTCTAATGGTGAGTAAGAGATTTACAGTGTGCAGTATCAAGAGGTGTGAATCAGCGTATCGGCCCCATGATATGATTTTATTATGATACTTGAGTCACAATAGGAATAAGAATACAAATACGAAAACTTTATTATCAACTGAGTGGAAATTCCTCTTTGGTTTCACCATAGACATGTCCCAAACAACAGAATAAATAGTAAAACAATAAAGAAAAAGCATTTCAAGGATAGAAAAAATATAAAATAGCCTCCAGCAATAACTGTACTTCACATCTCACCCATTCAAGTACAACATTTCCTAAAAGCACACCACAGTACAAATCAGGTTTACAAATGTAGGTCTAAGACCTGCCTTATTCAGAGAACCTGCTGGGCACGATACGATATTATTGTGATTTTAAGTGTTTTGCGATATGGCGAGTATTGAGATATTGCAATTTGACTGTTTAACTGCATTTTGTGTCCACAAAATTAAATTCAATCGAGAACTGTTTTGTGAAATAAGAGAAAAATCTCAGTCTATTCATCTCACTTCAGTCTTTTTATTTCTCCACAATGAGAGTCAAACCCACAGACTGACCAACAAAGTATTCAGTCAAACTGAACTGAACTGATATCAAATATGTATGGACGACAACAACAGCAGCATTTTATCAAACTTTCACAAACGACAAGCTTCACTGCTCTCAATTTTTTTTTGAAGGAAACGTATAAAAAAGTCTAACTTTGCAGAATTATTTCAACAACTTCCCGACCAGATATCCTGACACACATGGTGCCTATAGGTTCGTTAGATATTTTAGTTTCATATGATACCAGGATCTCCAGTATATATTTTCTTAAATATTTACATTCACAAAAATTTGGGAGGTAAAATTGTGTCACACTTTCTCATTGGCTGCTGAGCATTAAAGGTTAAAACATCTCTGTAAGCCTCAGGTTAGGTTTCCCTTATTTTTATTTTTTTTGTATTTTCTTCCTTTTTTTGTAGCCTTTAAATATAAAATATTTGGTTTTCAGTTTTACATCTGCAGTTTTAATGTTATTATTATTATTATTATTACTAATATAATTATAAATATATTATAATATGACTAACTGAATTTCCCCTCGGGGATAAATGAAGTGATTTTGATTTGATTTTGATTGATATTATCTCATTTTGCTCCACTACTGCATTTTTTAGGTGAACAAACACTTTAGTGGACATTCTATCACTGAAGCCTTTCATCAAATATTAGTTTTATATCATTAAATATCTGAATAATTGTATGGAGAAACACATTTAAACTTATATCTGTTAACTAATATCTGATTTTGGACAACAAAACACTTTTCTGTGACATTTAAATGTAATTTATGACCAGCAGAGGGCACATGTTCACTGATAACTGCGATTGTTGGAACTTAAACAGGCGATTCCTTTGTTCACCACAGCTGATATTAGACATTTTAATTGAATATATCCTGTGACAGGAACCTGGAAACCAGACAAATCTGCAGAGCTTGTTTTTATTTGCTCTGGCAGGTGAGTCTGGTTACTCTCGTCTGGTTGCTCTGATTGGTTAAAGGTCTATTCAGAGGCATTCCTGTCTGCTCCTGTTGGAAATTAAATTGAACTGACAGGACTCAGATTAATATGCATTTGCAAATTAGAACCAAGGTTATAATAGCTTTGGATTTTTCATTAGTTTTAGTTTTAATTTCGTTGTCAATTTTTGTTTTCAAATTCAGTTCGTTTTAATTAGTTTTTAGAGTGAGTTTGCTAGTTTTAATTAGTTTTTATTTTTTGGAAAATGCTTAGTTTTAGTTTAGTTTTTATTAGTTTTAGTGTTAGTGTTAGTTTTTTTTGTAATGGGGTATTTGTTGGGTGGGAAATTCAATAAGGTCACAATAAATGTTTCCTTTATTTCCTTTATCTGATCCATCTCAGCCCCAATAAGTTTATTAAGTCATAAAACCAGATAGATGAAATAGATTTCATATCAACCAAAAAGGTTTACGTATGAAAGAAGTTGACAAAGACGAAAACTAAGGACATTTTCACTATAATTTTAGTTACTTTTAGTTTAGTTTTGTAACCACAAAAGACAGTTTCAGTTAGTTATAGTTTTTTAAAAACTCTCATTTTTATTTCAGTTAATGAAAATGTTTTTTCAATTCTAGTTTTCGTTACTTCGTTAGTTTTTGTTATCTATAATAACCTTGATTAGAGCTTGTAATAAAATGTACGTGTGGCAAAGTGCTGGGCCTGTATGTGTTCTGCTAATTAGTTTCACTTTACAGCATTTATGGAAACAAACATACAAAAAAGTAGTTAAAATGTCTTTCTGACAGTAGGCCTGGGCGATATGGACCAAAAGTCATATCCCGATATATATATATATATATATATATATATATATATATATATATATATATATATATATATATATATATATATATATATATATATTTAAGTGAACATAAATACTATATAACAACAGGAGTACCTTTTAAAAAAAAAAAAAATCAAAGCTCCATAAAGAGCACATTTAGATTAAAAAAGTATCTTGAATAAAAGCCGCAGCTTGCCTTGAGCAAGGATCACAGTGCAAATTTGAACTATATCGATACATGCGATATGGTTTAATTCCATATCACATTTAAAAATGTATCGCCCAGCCCTAACTGACAGTACGAAACCTGGAATAATATATATATTTTACCTTTTTCCATGAAATGATTGTGACAATGTGATTTATTCTGTACAGACAAAGTGTATATTATCTTCTCAAAACTTTATTAATCAATCTCTTCCAAATTTATCACAATGAAAATGAAACCACAATTAACAGAAGATTTTGTCTGAAAACAAAAATATTCCAACTTTATGGCTGACCGTGTAATAATAGTTATATTTGACTGTAGTCAAGCTAACTTATTATATAATATGTATTGTTTAAGATGTATTTATTTACGGAGTATTAGGGCCACATTTAGAAAAAAAATAAAATAATTATGAGATTAAAGTCTTAAATATTAAATTAAATACGAGAATAAATTTGTAAATATTGAAATAATTAATTCAATAAATAAATTAAATCTGCTAAAAACACACTTGTGAATAAAAGCAAGTCATTTTGTGATAAAAATAACCTTTCTGTGACAAGTGAGACACTGCAGTCAGTTTTTGGTGCTGTTACTATTTTAAAGATTTATAAACTGGAAAAAAAGGGAATGCATTTGTTATCGTATTTTTTTTTTCTTTTCTCACAATTGTGATTATTTGGTTCCTCATTCCTCTCCTGTGAGTTTCAGCTAGAATTTCCTTTCCCAGCCAAAAGGCCTCTGGGCGGTCAGCCAAATGACTCCCAATTCCCAGTAAACTTCCAGTCACTGGGAGTCGCCCAGTTGCTGTATTTAAACCACTAAAATGAACTGCACCTTTAACAGCTGTGACACTGAAGTGGTGGACACATTAATGCATCAATAATTAGGATTCAAGAACAGAAATTAAGCATCACATTTAAGTTTTAGACCACCCACATTTGAAAGAAGTCTGATAAACTGCAGGAGGAAAACGTTTTGGTGAAATATATGAAAGTTGCTTAAATTTGAAAATGGCTGATTTGTGTATGTAAGAGGTAAAATTGTTAATGTGAGAGGTAAAATTGTGAAGTTGAAAGGTAAAATTGTGTATGTGAGAGGTAAATTATGTATTTGAGAGGTAAAATTGTTAATGTGAGAGGTAAAACTGTGAATGTGAGAGGTAAAATTGTTAAAGTGAGAGGTATTTTTTGTAAATATGAGAGGTAAAATTGTGAATGTGAGAGGTAAAATTGAGTATGTGAGAGGTAAAATTGTGAATGTGAGAGGTAAAATTGTGAATGTGAGAGGTGAAATTGTGAATGTGAGAGGTAAAATTGTTAATGTGAGAGGTGAAATTGTGAATGTGAGAGGTAAAATTGTGAATGTGAGAGGTAAAATTGTGAATGTGAGAGGTAAAATTGTGAATGTGAGAGGTGAAATTGTGAATGTGAGAGGTAAAATTGTTAATGTGAGAGGTGAAATTGTGAATGTGAGAGGTAAAATTGTGAATGTGAGAGGTAAAATTGTGAATGTGAGAGGTAACATTGTGAATGTGAGAGGTTAAATTGTGAATGTGAGAGGTTAAATTGTGAATGTGAGAGGTAAAATTGTGAATGCGAGAGGTGAAATTGTGAATGTGAGAGGTAACATTGTGAATGTGAGAGGTTAAATTGTGAATGTGAGAGGTGAAATTGTGAATGTGAGAGATAAAATTGTGTATTTGAGGTAAAATTGTGTATGAGTGGTAAATTTGAGTAAAAATCAATCATCTGTTGTCCACAACATAAAGCAATGTATTTAAATATGTGAAACAACCCTCTCCCTCCTAAAAAATGCCCTCATCCAGTTCTTAACTTTACATTTCACTTATAAAAGTCAGTGCAATGTTGATTTAATTTCACCCTTTCAACACTACTTAAAGATCACTTCTCATGGATTTTAAGCCTAAACTAAAAGTCAGCCTTTTGTCCATAAGTTAGTGTTGAATGAACATGTTTTGCTGCCCGGGTGGTCTGTATAAAGCAGGTTTCTGTGTGCTGATCCCTGCTGCAGCCAGCCTGACTGTCTGTCTGCTGCAGCCTCACTCATGTTGTTTTATGGCTGCTGGACATGATAAGACACCTTCCTCTAACTGTAACACACACAGTGTTTGTTTCTCTTTACATAGGAATAGAGGACGCCCCGCCCAGCTTTACTGAGCTCTAACAGCAGGCAGAGATGTGTCTGAGCCTGAAAGAAACCTTGGTGGAAAAAAAAATATGAGCCACAAGTAGTCTGACCTCGATAACTTGAAGTACTGTTTTAACATCTTATTCTAAACCAGGGGTCTCAAACTCGCGGCCCGCGGGCCAATTGCGGCCCTTGTGATGATATTTTGTGGCCCCCACCTTGATTTGAAAATTTAATGTGAGTTTTATATGAATGGCACTTTACCGTGTTGTGTGTGGAAGGTCCCTTTATTGCACAAGCTGGAGCTTTGTTTCACTTGTTTCTATGGCGACGTTTACAAAAAGAAAGGCAGCTGCTTTTTTGTGTCTTTTTTTAGTAATTTTGTGTCTTTTTTTTTTTTTTGTAATTTTGTCTTTTTTGTCATTTTGTGTCTTTTTTTAGTAATTTAGTTTTTTTCTGTCATTTTGTGGGGTTTTTTTTGTAATTTTGTGTCTTTTTTTTAGTCATTTTGTCTTTTTTGGTCATTTTGATACTGCCTCCAGCGGCCCCCAGATAATTTGAGTTTGAGACCCCTGTTCTAAATGATTGTGGGTTAATAGATAAAGTGTAATGCCCTCTCTGTTTTTGAAGGTGGATTTGCTCCGTGTTGTTGAATGCCAATGACTGTAATTGTAAAGAGGAACCACACCTACACTGGCAGAGCCGCCGTGACAATAGACTGGTAGTTAAACACACACAATAAGGATAAAGAGAGGTTAAAGTGTAGGGTGTGGTCAGGAGCTTTCTCAGACAGCTCTTATCCTCAGGCACCTTTCCTCACCTTAGAGGGGATTAGGAATGCTGAGAAATTCTTTCAGGTTTTTGCAAGTTTCATTTTGGAAGAATACTCCTTTCTTTTAGATATGTATTGGTGAATTTCCATTTTTCATCATATGCATATCGAGTAACTCAACTTTAAGAGTTCTGCGGAAACAAATATGAGAAATTCACAGCTGAAGAATGCATGACAGGACATGTTCTGATAGGTGTGTCCCACCACAACAAGCAAGAAATAAATAGGATTAGAGAGTGTGAGAGGTGAGAGCTGAGCCGTTTGAACTCTGGTGACACATATTTGATATGAGAACAGAAAGAGAACCAATGTGCTGAGTCAGCAGATTATGAGCTTATGAAGTGGTGGAAGTTAACCAGACAAACCAACTGTTCAGTCTTTATCATCAGTGTTAAAACAAAAGAACTGTCTCACCTTTGTGGGGCTCTAACTGCATATATGTATGAGTGCAATTAAAAAACCCTATTATGCAGTATAACTACTTAAGTGAAAGTAAAAAAGTACCAGCAGATGATTTACTTAATGTACAAAATGAACTTAAAGTATCAAAAGTAGAAGTACTCATTATGCAGAATGACCCCACTCAGATTGTTTTATGTATATTAAAAATATTATTGTATTATTGTATGTTATGTAAGCATCGTTTTAATTTCCTCAATGCAGGGCTCATTTTAACTACTTCATATACTGTAATGAGGTTTTAAAAAAGTCAAATTTCTTTAAATCTCTATATTTTTTATGTTAAATCTCGACCTGTACAGTAACTTAAGCTGTCAGCTAAATGTAGTGAAGTAGAAGTATAAAGTTACATAAATGTAAATACGCAAGGAAAGTAAAAGTACCTCAAATTTTTGCTTAAGTACAGTACTTGAAGAAATGTACTTAGTTACTTTCCAGTCATTGTGAATCAACTTGAGTCAACTTAAATTAACTTGAATTAATTTGAGTCACCTTGAATTAACTTGAATTAATTTGAGTCAACTTGAGTCTACTTTTTATTCTAATTTTTGTAATTACGATACATTAAGATACGATGCCTATAAAAAGTATTAACCCCCCTTGGATATTTCACCCTTTTGTTACTTTTTGCACATGAAATCATGGTCAATAAAATTTGGCTTTTTGCACATAAATTTGCAAAAAACCCTCTTTAATATCAAAGAGAACACAGATTTTTTTACAAAATTATGTCAATTAATTAAAAATGTATAGGGGGAAGTAAATGATTGCATATTTATTTAATTACTTAATTTACATTTCATATTAAAGAGTTTTTTGGGGTTTTTTGCTAATTCTTGTCAAAAAACATATTATATTGACCATGATTTCATGAATAAAATAAATTGCTAGTTTTGGGTCTTTCATGGGATTAAATACAGCCTCGTCTTTATAAAGTGTGTTTCCTTTTGTCATTCGCACAACAGACCTTTGTCTCTCTGTTACATTAGCTGTCAGGTATTAAGGATAATAAATGGGGAAATTTGCCGCTATCACATGGACAAAAAATCAACAAGGGCATAAAAAAAGAGAACCAAATGTTCCCCTTATAGTTCATAACAGGAAATAGCCCTCTCTCTCTCTCTCTGACGGACAGTCATCTTCATCAGCTTCTGTCATGAGTCTGAATCAACATTTCCAGTACATCAACTCATGAGTCATGTGACTTTTGATCTGCAATTAGAAAATCTAAACAAAAAAAATAGAAGCATACGTACAGCGTGACATTCAGACTATTCAACTAGTCATTTTGTTTCTAATCTGCTATACAATGGCCATAGAAAAAGACATGTTTATGATTTGTTGGACCTAATTTAAAATGAATATGAGGACACCTCGAACATTGTGCTGGTACTTCGAGACTATTTTTTAAATAATTCTAAAGGTACCAGTACTGACTGTAAAGCGTGAGCTTTAAAGGAAGGCAGAGTGCTGTTTACGTATTAATAATTACTGATGTTTATGGCTGGAATAGGAGAAGTCTCCGCCCACCAGAGGAGAATGTGGGAGGACTCTTTCATCAGAGTTTCAGTCAAAGTTCCCCTTATCACTGCATGACCGTCAGAGACTCATCACAACATGACTCACAAGGCTTCAGGGGCATGACCAGCACACACACACACACACACACACACACACAAAGGGCAAACAGGAAGTTGCACAGAAGCATCAGAAGACTATCAGAGTAGTTTCAGCTCATCATGACTGCGAAAGCCTGGAAGGGATTTTTACTACTTGAGTGCTTGACTCCATCCATCAGTTTGTCCGTTTGTTAGTGATACTGCTGGGAAAAAAATCACCCTTTTGTTTTGCACACAATTTTACCTCTCACGTTCACAATGTTACCTCTCACATTAACAATTTTACCTCTCACATTAACAATTTTACTTCTCACATTCACAATTTTACCTCTCACATTAACAATTTTACTTCTCACATTCACAATTTTACCTCTCACATACACAATTTTACCTCTCACATTGACAATTTTACCTCTCACATAAACAATTTTACCTCTCACATACACAAAAAATACCTCTCGCATTAACAATTTTACCTCTCACATACACAAAAAATACCTCTCACATTCACAATTTTACCTCTCACATTAACAATTTTACCTCTCACATTAACAATGTTACCTCTCACATTAACAATTTTACCTCTCACATTAACAATTTTACCTCTCACATTCACAATGTTACCTCTCACATTAACAATTTTACCTCTCACATACACAATGTTACTTCTCAGGTTCACAACGTTACCTTTCTCATTTACAACTCTCACATTCACAATTTTACCTCTCTCATACACAAAAAATACCTCTCACATTAACAATTTTACCTCTCACATTCACAACCTCACTAACATTCATAAAAAAAATGTGTGAATGTAAGAGGTAAAATTATAATTGGTTATTTAAATTGTGTGTGTGTGTGTGTGTCTGTGTCTGTGTCTGTGTCTGTGTGTGTGTGTGTGTGTGTGTGTGTGTGTGTGTGTGATAATTGTTTTTCCTGGAATGTGTGCTGGGAGGAAGTGGTTTCACCTGACGAGTCACTTTAATGCAGCGGAGGGCAGAGATCATCTTCCTGCTGCAGCTCTTCTTGTTTACTGTCTGACCGCTAAACTGAAGCTGATCAAATCACAATGTCAGCATTCAAGCACAGATTCAAGATTTATGAGCTTCTGCTTTAAAGGTTTAACTGCAGACTTTATTGATTCATTGAACTTTTTGATTTTGCAGCAACAGGAACAGAATAGGTAAATAGAGACAGCAAAACTATAAGAGAAACTATACAAAAAGAGTCACAACTTTAGATTGGCATTTTATCAAAACTTTCTGAAAAAAAATCCATGTAAGGACAAAATGGCAATGATAATTTTGTAATACTTCAACATTCTTGAGCAATAGTTTCTTCTTATCGCTTTTTTAAAATGACTAATTTGTCAAACGGTCATCCACGTCATATTTGAAAAAAACTCCTTTTTACTGTAAGAGATCTTTATGTGGAATAACTGTGACAACCGTCCGCTCCCTTCAGCTCAAACTGATGATGACACACTGTTACACCACAGATTTACAGAAAGGAAAATGTGGGAAAAAAAAGGCTGAAGTTTCACAAGTGGTGGTGATTCAGTGAAACACACACACAGACGCCAACAGACAGACAGACAGACAGACAGACAGACAGACAGACAGACAGACAGACAGACAGACAGACTGACAGACAGGCAGACACAGACACGCACGCGCACAGACACACGCACAGACACAGACACGCGCACAGACACGTGCACACGCACAGACACAGACACGCACACAGACACACGCACAGACACACGCACAGACACAGACACAGGCACAGACACGTGCACACGCACAGACACAGACACGCGCTCAGACACACGCACAGACACAGACACAGGCACGCGCACAGACACAGACACAGACATGCGCACAGGCACAGACACACGCACACGCACAGACACACGCACAGACACAGACACGCGCACAGACGCGCACACATGCACAAACACGCGCACAGACACACGCACAGACACGCTCACACGCACAGACACGCTCACACGCACAGACAGACACGCGCACACGCACAGGCACACGCACAGACACAGGCACACACACACACACACACACACACACACACACACACACAGAGAGACACGCACACACACAGACACACTGACTGATATAATCTAACCTCTTTAGTGTTTCAGGTGTCTCATCTTGTACCTTTTCACCAGAAGCTGAAGTTGTTTGTGTGTCTGCTGGTGTGTGTGTGTGTGCGTGTGTGTGTGTGCGTTGATCATGTGACTGCTCTTAAGTGAGTGTGTACATGTGAAGCTCTAATCAGAGAGGGAACGGCTCGCTGCCATTATCATTTGATGGGAACTAAAAGCCTGTGAATGGCCTGATGACGGCTCTTAACAGGAAGTCTAGTGTTACTGGACGGTGAAGTGCATTTGTGCTGCAGTCAGCTGGAGACGTATAGATAAACAGAGACGCAGGGACACACAGACAGAGATTATATATACTGTCCTACAGAGAAGCATTTCCTGTAATCCCCCTGTCTGGAACTCCACATCACTGTACACAGTCACTGCTCACAGATGTAGTATTATTCTGCTTTATGAATTTCTTCAGGGGTTGTAGTTGTCTTTTTGGTAAAGTTTTATCTTACAGGTGACGAGTGCCTCGCCCGTCACCTGTAAGATAACTGTTGCATCCTGGGAAGACCCTCGACCCCTCCCCCCTGCACATTACCTCTGCTAACCAAGGTTATTATAGATAACAAAAACTAACGAAATAACGAAAACTAGAATTGAAAAAACATTTTCGTTAACTGAAATAAAAATAAAAACAAGAGGTTTTTTTTAAAAAACGAGAACTAACTGAAACTGTATTTTGTGGTTACAAAACTAACTAAAATTATTGTAAAAATGTCTTTAGTCGTCTACCTTTTTGGTTCGTATGAAATCTTTTTCATCTATCTTATTTTATGACTTAATAAACTTAATAAAATAACCAAACAAATGTACCTTTAGTTGTACCAGGCATTAAACTGTACAAGAAATTGAAGAAAACAAGGATGGTCTAATCATTTTTCCCATGACTGTATATATGTGTGTGATTCCAACCCTGTTTAGGGACCCCAGTATGTAGTAATATTCAAATACAATAGGTGAAAATAACTTAACTGGTGGTTACTAAATGGTTTCTGTCAGAGGTCAAGGGACCACTCTGTAGGTGGCCTTGTCAGTTTTTTCCCTTGAGCGTCATTTAGTGTTTATATGATGCCGTAACTGTACAACCGAGCCAGGTAAAGCCTCTAAAAAAGGCTACAGGGCTTGGGAGTTTAAATATTATTGATGTTGTCAAACTGCAACTAATTTTGACTCGACTTTCCAAACGTCCCTGTCTGCGCTGTTGTTTTAAGTCCAGCAGGTTTCCCAGTTGCTGTCAGCAGATACTAGATGCTAAACATTGACCGGACAGTTAATGATTGACATGATGACCCATTAGCAGCCACCACTAATGGAGACGATCCGCCGAGCACAAAGTCAAAGGAGCACAGCGGTTATTCCTCACAGAGGAGCTCAGTCGAATCCGTCTATGTGGAGCTGACTCGTGTGTTTTTATTCAGTGATTTAGGGGCAAAGAACAGTTTACACTACACTGGATTACAGGAGAGGTTAATGTTTGATGTGGTCTGTTTTGGTTACATGTGAAATAGTTTGAGGCATCTCTTTATTATTTAACCCATAAGAACCCAGATCTATTTATCCATAAAGGAAAATTATAGGGGATATACCACAGACTAAGTGGAGCACGTAGAACACATTTATGATGTTTTAAAAAAAAATTCTACCCCTAAATGTCAAAGATCTGTAATGTGACATAAATGTTACATTGGCCGTTTATGGTATTTATGTTTATGATATTTATATTTATGATATTTCTTATTTTTAAATAAATAAACTAGACACCTTTTCTGTTTACAGAGACACAAATTTGCCTTTTTTTTCTTTGCATCTCCACAACATTTATCAAAATTGTGACATTAATAGTGCTGTTTAAAAATAAAAAAATGTTTAGATTTTTTTAAAGTAGCTAAATAATATGAAATCAATAATAAATAAAGACAAATAACCATTTGCCTGTTTTGTTTTCATCTCCATAACATATATCAAAAATTGTGACTTTAATAGTGCTGTTAGACAACAAATTCCATTTCAGATTTGTTTTTAAGTCACAAAATAATAATAAATCAATAATAAATCAATATAAATAACACTGTATATCTGTAGTTGTAGAACTCTAAAAAACAGACTTATGTACTTGAGGAAACATACATAAACATTACTAGAACATTTTAAATGTTTGTGACACCCGCATCACCGTGGGTTCTTATGGGTTAACTGAATCTTGAGGATTTTCTGTTATTTGTGTTCTTTTATAAGTGTTTTGCTGTTGGAGATTAAAAGTGAAAGAAAGTCAACCCCCCACTGTTCTTCCCTTATCTGATGTCAGTCCAGTTACTCATTGATCATGACCAGTTGTTCTACAACAAGAGTCCACAGTGACATCAGCAGCTCTGTGAGGCAATGTGCACACAGTGTCAGCTAACATGCTACATGTTTTATGGGAATACTGTTAACTGAAACTGAAATAGTGATATGGGCCTAGTTGTCCATCTGAATCACAATGTTTAGGATTTGGAACTCCCATGTTTTGCCATTCAGGAGCCATTTTTTTTGAAGCAGCATTGGATTGGCTTATCCTGATCCAAATGCAAAAAAATCTTAGGATTTCTTAATGAAAATGTATGCAACATAGTATGGTATCCTTCAGAATAAACATTGGACAATCACTGCTTTGAACATGTAACATTCTGTTTAAGCACCAAAATGTTTGATGGTAGTAAAAAACAAAAAAAACATGACTAAAAAAGTATAAGGTAAGCAGTTTATGTATGCAATGGCATTGGTGACGTAAAACACGAGTAAAAATATTTTCCAAATGGACACAAACACTGTATGAGGGGAGAGGCCGTATAGGCCATAATTCATTATTTTCTCTCACATACACAAAAAATGAAAATACTGATTTCCTGTTGCCAACCCAGCCTGCCTTTGATGATTTACCTCTCACATTCACAATTTTACCTCTCACATTCACAAAAAATGTGAACATGAGGTAAAATTGTGTATGTGAGATGAAAATTGTGTCTGTGAGCGGTAAAATTGTGTCTGTGTGTGAAATCACCGCGACAACCTTCCGCTTCCTCCAACTCAGACTGATGATGACACACTATTACACCACAGATTTACAGAAAGGAAAATGTGGGAAAATTAAATGGTATTTTAAATTATTAAAATTAAATTAAATTATTTTAAATAGACTGTGTCGTAACTACACCATCAACACTGATGATGAACAGCAGAGATTGTAATATTCCAGATCCACCAGGTCTAGTGTTTCAAACTGTGAACCGGTTCTGGGGAAAAAGATTTTCATGCATGTAGGAACAAAGGCTGAAGTTTCACAAGTGGTGGTGATTCAGTGAAACACACACACACACACAGACACACACACACACACACACACACACACACAGATGGACAACAGAGACACACACACACACACACACACACACACACACATGCACACAGACAGACACAAACAGACACTAAGACAAGCCACTATGTCTTGATTAGTGATCAGAGGTGGATGAGTGGAAAGATGAACACAATGTGGACCAGCCAACATGGGGTTCCTTTTTTTTAAATACTTGATGCACTTCATAAACTACTTTTGACCGTGTCATTGAAACTGAGAGTCATAATGGGAGGTCTAATGTAGACTTTTTTTACTTTATCACTGTAACAGTAAAACAGATCAAGTGCAAAATATAAATACATATGAATAAAATATGATAAGATATACATACTTGACCAATTAAATGTTTTGTTACATTTTGTTCCCTATTTTATTTCAACAGGACCCAAGTTTTATGAGTGTCTGTGCTGTTCCTCCTGTAAAGCATCGTCACTGTGTAAATGTGTTTTAAAACTGCTTATGTCACTTTTAGAAGCCAACTGAAGACATTTTTATTTGTTCAGGCTTTTGATTTGTTGCTTTGGGTCTGCTATGGTTCTTTAATTGCTGTTGTTTTGGTCTTTTAAAACTTGTGTGTACATTTTTAATTAAACTAATTAATTTAATTTTGTTTGTTATTTTATTTTATTTTGTTTTATTCTTTTTGACTTGTTTATCCTCTGTTAATGTGAAGCACTTTGACTTCTGTCTGCGAAAGGTGCTATATAAATAAAGTTTACTTACTTACTACTTACTTTATACATAAATAACATTTAATTGCTCGCTTAATACTTATCTGACATCTTTTTTCAATTCTCAGCCTTTTTGCTTTCTCTGCTAATGAACCAGAATCCAGAACCCAGTCCGTCTGGAGTGTGGGAACTCATTCTACATTCCAGTGTGATAGTGGAAGAACACAGTGGTTGTTTATGTGTGTGTGTGTGTGTGTGTGTGTGTGTGTGTCTCTGAGAAAGAGATAGAGAAAGTCAGTAAGATAAATGATGTGGTCAGAATAAACTTTGTCTCTTATTCGACACACAGTCAAGGTCAGCTGATTGTTTGTTCAGCTTGAATAAGACGGCTGGTTGGAAGAGACTTCTGTTTCTTTTTCTCTGGTTTTACTGAATTATCAATAATTAAAGGTGCAATTCTAAAGACGTGTACATCTGCATAATGCAACACAAATAGACATATCATAGGAAGTTTGATATCAAAGGCCAAGACTATAATTTTGTTTGTTTGGCTTAAATTGATTAGGAAATAGAAAATAAGCTTGCAGGGGAAGCAATTATTGTGAATTTATGCCATAATGAGATTAGTTTTAATAAGTGTGCAGCACTAACAAGAATAAACTAAGACACTGTCTCAGGGCTCAGTGTTAGAAGGAGGGAATGCTATTTATATCAGTTCCTTTTCAAACCTGGAGTTCCTAATATTGCTGGCTTCATCTATCAATGCTTTTTTGTCATATACACAATGGTTTCTGTCTCTGAATACTTTTTCCACCACTGTAAACAGGTCAGGTAACTCTATGTACAGATTTGGGGTAATTATAATACAATAAAATCACAACTAAATATTAAACTATTTTACTTGCATTACTGCTATACAATTAGCCTTGTTAGTAACATCATGGGAAAGTCAAAAGAAATCAACCAAAATATCAGGAAGAGAATTGTGGACTTGCACAAGTCTGGTTCATCCTTGAGTGCAATTTCCAGATTCCTGAAGGTGCCACATTCATCTGTTCAAATAATTATACCCAAGTATAAACACCATGGGAATGTCCAGCCATCATAGCGCTCAGGAAGGAGACAGGCTCTGTGTCCCAGAGATGAACGTGCTTTGGTCCAAAATGTGCATATCAACCCAAGAACAAAAGCAAAAGACCTTGTGAAGATGCTGGCTGAAGCTGGTAAGAGTGTGTTATTATCCAGAGTGAAACGAGTACTGTACCGACATGGGCTGAAAGGCCACTCTGCCAGGAAGAAGCCATTACTCCAAAAGAAACATAAAACAGCCAGAGCATTTCCCAAAAAATAAAAACTAATTAAAACTCACTCTAAAAACGAATAAAAACGAACTGAATTTGAAAACAAAAATTGACAACGAAATTAAAACTAAAACTAATGAAAAATCCAAAACTATTATGACCTTGATACGTATACAGATGCAGACTTGCATGCAGTTTTTTGGACATCTGTATTACTAAAATATCACATTGGTTACAACTGGCTCAATGTAGTATCCACTTGGTGTGAAAGGTGCCATGTAAACTTTAATGAATAATAATCATACATAGAAATTAAATGCGTGAATACACTCACAGTCCCACATAAGGAAGTGAATGATTCACTGTCTAAACTCAACAAACTAACACTGTAATGTGACACTGCTTGCTGCCTTCCTCCCACTCCTGCCCCCTCATTCCTTTCCTCCTCTTTTCTTTTCTCCATCTCTTCCTCTTTATCCTCACATTGACCATTATCACTGGCTAAGTGGTGGACACTGTGAGCTGACCAGTCTTTCATCTGCCCCCATATCCCCTTCGCTTTACATTTTCTTAGCAGTCCTGGGCAAAAATTTTTAGCCTCTCATTTTAGGGGAGAATAACCAGTTTAGCCTGGCTTTCAGGTCCAAGAAGATCCACCTTTGTGGGCCTTGTGCTCCTAGTTATACACATGATAAATACACCATTATTGTTACACTGACCTAAAGAAACCAAAAACACATTGGGAAAAAATGAATTAACAAAAAGACAAATTTACAGTTTAATCATATGGAGTTACATTTCCAGGCCATAGTTGGAAAAACTGAGAATGTACACATATTTCCTTACTTTCTCTGGATGGAGTCCTAATATTTGCCTAGTGTAATAGAAATAGTAGTGTATTAATAGTTTAGTCTTTATACCTCTATACCTTTCTTGCTACCCACCCAGTTGTGTTCAATAAAATGCATGTTTACTTTAAAAGCAAACTGCAAAACAATGGCAGCATCGGGTGAAATGATTATTATTTTTCTCATTCAATTTCAGTTTATAATATATATATTAAATTCAGGTACACAAACAGCCTATGCAAGTATTTTAATGGGAGTAAATAAATACCAATAAACAAATGTAAGCCCTTATTTGAACCAGCAAAGCAGGTTTTGCGTATAAGAGGTGCAATAAAAGTTGCTGGGGAGTCAGGAGTCCACGGCCATTCACCTACTAATTTTTAAGTCAGCTGATGTCGACATAGTCAAGAGAAGAAAAGAAGGGATGGATGAAGAGATAGCTCTTGTTTTAGGGATTAATTATTAATGTGTATTGCTAGAGAAGGGCTTCAGTGAGCACATTAAGAAAATGGTTTATTACAAGACCCTACTACGGACTATTGGCAACAAAAAAACATTGATGATGATGTTCAGTTTAATGTTGATTATATACAAATCCAGATATTAGTATCAGTATACCACTATACAACTCTGTAAAGTATCAATATTTAACACAACAGGTCTCGACTTAAATCTGTGGTGGTGTACAACATTCTGAAACCTTTTTTTATTTGGCAAGGATCTCATTTAGCTTCGTGAAAATGGGGAACCTGAACTTCCCCTGGTTTCTAGGTGTTGGTTTCATATAATGGTGACAGAAAACAGTCCTTGATGTGGTTCACATAAATTGGTCATCTCAATCTCCACAAGGTAGTTTATTGATTTTGCATTCCACTGTTTTTAATTGTATCATTCGAGAGAGAGAGAGAGAGAGAGAGAGAGAGAGAGGGGTGTCCATAAGAGGAATTGAGACAGAAAGTAGAAGAAAGCTGCCTACTCAGCTCAGAATCATTTCTGGTTAATAAGAAACGCTTTGGGGGGTATTGAATACCATCTCTTGACGTGACAGGAACTTGTGGTCTGTGTCTCTCCAGGTGTGTTCAGCCTCTATGACCATATAGGGAACACGGAACCCGTGCGCACCTGTGAGCTGACGCTGAAAGTACCTGCTGAAACTCGTCAAGCTGGCTGTGTCCCAATGTCAAGGAAGGATGCTGAAACGGCTGAGTGTCTCTTAAATCTCACTTGCGTCTCTCCATGCATCCTCAGTCAGTAAGAGTCTGCCTGCAAGGGAAGAAGACACAACAGAAAAAAAACTCGCAAAGGAATACTTTTTTCATTTCTACAATTATTTATTTTTTTATTTTTAATTACTTTCATCGAGAGGAATAACTGAATGAGGATTAAGTCACAAATGGGGACCACTCCATTTGCCAGTTTGGGCTTTTTAATTGCCGTCTTTCAGGTGAGTTTCCTGCTTTCGTTAACTCCTCAAAAAACTGCCACCCATTTACAGTTGAAACCAGAAGTTTACATACACTATATAAAAAGACACATATGCTTTTTTTCTCACTGTCTGACATGAAATCAGACAATCACTTTTCCTGTTTTAGGTCCGTTAGGATTACCAAAATTATTTCTATTTGCTAAATGCCAGAATAATGAGAGAAGGATTTTTTTAGACAATTTATTATTACTTTCTTCATAGTCAGAAGTTTACATACACTAACATTATTATGCCTTGAAACAATTTGGGAAAGCCCAGATGATGCTGTCATGTCTTTGGAAGCTTCTGATTTTTAGGTTTATTGACAACATTAGAGTTAATTCGAGACACACCTGTGGATGTATTTTAAGGCACACCTGAAACACACTGCTTCTTTGTGTCAAGTCATGGGAAAGTCAAAAGAAATCAACCAAGATATCAGGAAGAGAATTGTGGACTTGCACAAGTCTGGTTCATCCTTGGGTGCAATTCCCAGATGCCTGAAGGTGCCACATTCATCTGTTCAAATAATTATAGCCAAGTATAAACACCATGGGAATGTCCAGGCATCATACCTCTCAGGAAGGAGACGGGCTCTGTGTCCCAGAGATGAACGTTCTTTGGTCCAAAATGTGCATATCAACCCAAGAACAAAAGCAAAAGACCTTGTGAAGATGCTGGCTGAAGCTGGTAAGAGTGTGTTATTATCCAGAGTGAAACGAGTCCTGTACCGACATGGGCTGAAAGGCCACTCTGGCTGTTTTATGTTTCTTTTGGAGTAATGGCTTCTTCCTGGCAGAGTGGCCTTTCAGCCCATGTCGGTACAGTACTCGGTTCACACTGGATAATGACACACTCTTACCAGCTTCAGCCAGCATCTTCACAAGGTCTTTTGCTTTTGTTCTTGGGTTGATATGCACATTTTGACCAAAGAACGTTCATCTCTGGGACACAGAGCCTGTCTCCTTCCTGAGTGGTATGATGGCTGGACATTCCCATGGTGTTTATACTTGGCTATAATTATTTGAACAGATGAATGTGGCACCTTCAGGCATCTGGAAATTGCATCCAAGGATGAACCAGACTTGTGCAAGTCCACAATTCTCTTCCTGATATCTTAGTTGATTTCTTTTGACTTTCCCATGATGTTACACAAAGAAGCAGTGTGTTTCAGGTGTGCCTTAAAATACATCCACAGGTGTGTCTCGAATTAACTCAAATGTTGTCAATAAACCCATCAGAAGCTTCCAAAGACATGAAAGCATCATCTGGGCTTTCCCAAATTGTTTCAAGGCATAATAATGTTGGTGTATGTAAACTTCTGACTTTGAAGAAAGTAATAAAAAAATGGTCTAAAAAATCCTTCTCTCATTATTCTGGAATTTAAAAGCATATGTGTCTTTTTATATAGTGTATGTAAACTTCTGGTTTCAACTGTATGTCGTTTCTCAGTGTTTAACTTAAGAAGACACGAATTAAACGGATAAAAAATGTCGTTAACTTACTTTTTTACTTAGGCTGGGACACTATTGTTTTTTAAAAGAACTTTCTTGTCCATTTCTGAGGATAATTTCGGTCCTAATTTCAATCAAAAAGTCAAGTAGGCGCACCACTTGCCGCGGCTCTGCACTATTCAATGAGATAATGGCGAAAATGTGTTTTAATAAGTGCTTCTTATATAATAAAGCCGAATAAAAAATAACCATAATAACCATAGTAAAATGAACCATAAGATGCTGCTTACATAAATGCAGCAATACAAATAATCTAATTATATATTTCGAACAACATTTTGATGCTGATACTTTTGTACTATTACTTCAGTAAGTTTTTGCTAAAATTGTATTCATACCAATGACTTTAACCTTTTATGTAATCATTTTCAGAAAACATTTCATATACATGATTGTGCACGTTTTGTCCAGTTGGTAATTAATTATGCAAAAGCTTCAAATGCGCTACTTCCAAAAACGTCAAATGTGCTACTTCCAGCTTTTCAAGAATGATTTTCCCCCTATTTTTCTATCATATTATTATATCTGTTGGATGTCCAAAACAAAGACAACCTCAACTTAAGTTTTGACATATAATATATATATGCAAATTTTGTCCAGTTAATTAATTATGCAAATTAAAAGCTTAGCTTTTCAAAAGTGATTTGCTTCATTTTTTCCCTTTTTTTTGTGTTTGTTGGATAAGTGGTGGAATGTAACAAAGTACATTTACTCATTTTGAGGTTCTTGTACTTTACTTGAGTATTTTCATTTTATGCAACTTTATACTTCTACTCCACTACATTTTGAGGCAAATATTGTTTGTTTTTTTACTCCACTACATTTAGCTGACAGCTTTAGTTACTTTTCAGGAAGACATTTAACACAAAAAACATGATAAAGTTAGTAAGTAATTAGACTTTTTTTCTAATTTTATTTTAGTTAAAATGAGCCATAAGATGCTGCTTACATAAATGCATCAATACAAATAATCTAATAATATATTTAGAATATATCTAACAGTCTGAGTGGGTCCATTCTGCATATCGAGTACTTTAACTTTTGATACTTTAAGTACATTTTGATGCTGATACTTTTGTACTTTTACTTCAGTAAGTTGTGAATGCAGGACTTTTACTTGTAGTGGAGTAATTTCACAGTGTGGTATTAGTACTTTTACTTGATCTGAATACTTTTCCAACACTGTGTTGGATGTACAAAACTTTTTGACATTTCATAGAACAATCTAAATAAATGATTCCAAAAGATATGGAGATATTTAATGGTACTGCAAAGTATTGAGCATCAATCAGGGATTACACTAATGCATGATTATGACTCATCAAAACACTTTTTTTCTCTCCTAGGCTTCTGCTTTAGAGCCGACTGAGGAGCCAGCATGTGTGCCTGGATTCAAGTCGGACATGTTGGTTTTCAAAGTGTCCAGAAAGCACCTGGAGAAGAACTTCAGACTGGGAAAAGGTACGAACAAATCCAGGAAGCTGGGGGTTTTTCTCGCTGATGCGCACACACACACACACACACACACACACACACACACACCTGAAGGACAGTGCACGGCTTGCTTTTTGCATGTTTGCTACAAAAAAAACCTAATGAAAACTAAACTTAAACTAATAAACAGAACTTAAACTAATAAACAGAACTTAAACTAATAAAAATCAATACTAAAACTAATAAAAACAACTTAATCTAACACTTAAACTAATAAAAACAATTCAAAAACTAATAAACAAAACTTAAACTAACACTAAAATTAAATAAAAACAAAACTAAAACTAATAAACTAAAACCAATAAAAAACAATACTAAAACGAATATAACAAAACTAAAACTAATGAAAAAAAACTTAACCTAACACTTAAACTAATAAAAATCAATAATAAAACGAATAAAAACAACTTAATCTAACACTTAAACTAATAAAAACAATACTAAAACTAATATAACAAAACTTAAACTAACACTCAAACTAATAAAAATCAATATTAAAACTAATAAGCAAACTAACTCCAAAAACTAATTGGAATGAACTGGATTTGAAAACAAAAATTCACAACGAAATGAAAACTAATGAACAATCCCAAACTATTATAACGTCAATTTTCCAGTTTTCTACCAACAGAAAATCAGAAAAAAAACAACAACAACCTTGTGATTTATATTGTTGCAGGAGCTCAGCTGTTAGTGTTTATATGGTGTACAAGTAAATAAAAGCAGTGCAGTCTCTCTGGCTCAGGTTCTTTATAAACCTTTAAGGAGCGGCTCGTCTGATCATTATCAAAGTCTAAACCGTTTGGTCCTCCGCTGCTCGTTTGTCAGAAATTGTCTCACGGCAGATCTTTCTCTTTACTTGATTTCATCAGCAGTGCTGCAAGGTAAGTCATGAGGCGTTAGTCATTTCCTGGGTGTGTGTGTGTGTGTGTGTGGGTTGGTGAAGTGTCATGACGTACATTTTGTTCTATGTTCTGAGAATATTCAGAACATTGGAAACCTTGACTATTAGAAAACATCTCTCTGTTGCTTCAGAGGCCATAACAGACTTTGTTGATTTACCAACAGCTGGTTTAAAAAAATCAAATTAATTTCAGTCCAACTTCAGTCCACGCTAGCTAGCACACTAGCCGCTAGCTGCTATATGTTTAGCATTGAGGTGATACTTGAGGCTGGATGTGCTGCGGTGATATGTGAATTCCTTGTTGCATAGCAACACAACCATGCTCTTATCGACGCTTCCATCCGTTGGTTTTTAGTAACTAAATGTCCCATCATCCACGGGGCCAACCAAAGGTCTCATCAGCTTCTTCCTTCATGTTCACTGTGGTTTGTTGTTGTCTGAACTCATGAACGCTAGTTGGTGCTCCAGTATAATCGGTCCGCCGGAAACTCATCCAGTGAGAAACGTTCTGCGGTGCAAAAATAAGTGCGGTTAAAATGAGTTAATTTTTTTAACGCTTTAATTTTTGTTGGGTTCCAGAACTGGATGTTGAGCCGTCTCTTTATTCTCAAGTGAATCTAAGAAGGACTAAAAAGCGTATAGATCAGTTCAAACTGTGTGCAAGGAGACGCGGCAGATTTTCTGATTGCAAATACACTCTTTTTGATCTTCCCGTAGTGCCTAAACAAAACAGAATATTTTGTTTTGATCCGTGTCGTCTCGTCAGAATTGATGCTAATGTGTAGTTGTTCAGGAACCAATGAGCAGAACTGAAATTAAAGTTTCTTTGAGTCCTTTGCAATCTGACTTTGTGATCCGGTTTGACGGACTCTGCCTCTGCTTTCCTTCAGCGATAGACACAACACTCCTCTGATCTGTTTCTCTTTCAGAAAGCATTTGCATAATGATGTAATGCAGATAGTGTGATAGTGTGGCCATAAGGGGAAGGTAACTGCAGCTAGAGGTGGGCGATATCGTCTATGATAATATCATTAATATTGTTTTGATGACGCAATTTTACATTATCGAGTATTGTGTCTTTTTGGGATCATTTTGTGTATTTTTGGGGGTTTTTTTGGGATCATTTTAGGTCTTTTTTTGGCCATTCTAGGTATTTTTTGGGTCATTTTGTGTGTTTTTTGTGGTCATTTTAGGTTATTTTAGGTAATTTTTGTGACATTTTTTGTTAATTTGTGTATTTTTTGGTAATTTTGTGTCTTTTGGGTCATTTGTCTTTGGGATCGTTTTCTCTTTTTTTGGGTCATTTTGTGTCTTTTTTGGTAATTTGTCATTTTTTTTTCATTTCATAGGTCTTTTTTGCGTCATTTTGTGTCTTGTTGGGTCATTTTGAAAGTTGCAATCATCATAAAACACACAGAAATGCAAAGCATCAGAAAGCATTTGCATAATGATGTAATGCAGATTATACCCTCTGGCGTGGCCATAAAGGGAAGGTAACTGCAGCTCGAGGTGGGCGATATCTATCGTCTACGATAATATCGTTAACGTTGTTTTGACGATATGCAATTTTATATGATCGAGTATTTATAATATCTCAAAAAGAAAGACAAAGTGATGTTAACCCTAACATCTCTTCTCTACATTTAGGTTTAACTGTCTTTTGAATACTTGAGTTTAAAGAAAATAAACAAGAGCTGTTGTTCTGAAACATTGTGTCCATCCATAGATGTCCTGGTAACAATAAGAATTTAAACAGCTTTTTTTGGGGTAAAGAAATCCCATTTTAAAGGAAAATCGTCAGATTATCGTTATGGGAAAATTAAAAAAATAATGGAGAGATTTTTTTTTTTGCCCATATCGCCCACCCCTAACTGCAGCACGTCTTTACAAAACTTGTTTTTCTTCATAAAATCTAACAAATACACTCAATTGTGTGTTGATTTACCCTCAGCTCGTGTGAGGAGTTGTGTCAAATCCTGAGCAAAAATCTCAGTTTCTCTTACTGCAAAGCAATCTGAAAGTGGTATCTTGTTAGTTTTTTTTTTTCATTTAACCCTTTGCTGCTCTTCCCGCATGGCCACTATCAAACCATTGATACACACTTTTATTCCTTTTGTGTTGGAAAGGGGGGCTTCTTGTTGTCTAGGATGGATGCTGTTCTTAGTGACGCCTCCATTGCTAGCTCTACAATCATTTATTTCTCATTGATTTTACGGTTATTGTGCTGGAATCTTGATATGGCCACTTAAAGCTGGTTTAGTTTTGTGGTTCTTTGGGGATATTTCTGTTCTAAATGGGCCTGTTTGTTGTCATAGTGTTGTTGTTGTTGTTTTTTAATGTTCCATTGCAAATCCAGCACATTGTCCTTGTGCTTCCTTAAGGAAAAATGAATATGCCTTTTTTAGTTCACTCATCCAAACACGCGGTTATTCACTGTCCACTTTCTATATATATATATATATATATCCTGATATTTTTATCGCAAAGTGAGAGCAAACGTTCCATCAAAGTCATATTTGACATGTCACAAGTAGTTTTATTGAAACCGTTTGAGTGAACATAAATACTGTATAACAACAGGAGTACCCTTCTTTTTTCTTTTTTTTTTTTAGAATCAAAGCTCCAAAAAGTGAAAATAGCCCATGAAATAAAATAGGCCAATCTTTTTCTGAAATAAACATATTTATATGAGAAAAGAATAACGAACATTACAAAATAACTAAACATGACAAACCCTAGTAAGGGCAGCATTTATATATAAAGAAAGAAAATTGAACTATATAGACATATGCGATATGGTCTAATTCCAAATTAAATAAAAAAATGTATCTATATATCGCCCAGCCCTACATGATGGTAATGTGTCAGTTTTTGGTGAAATGTTCAGTTCCAGACTCCAGTCTTTAATGGTGATTAAATGAAGGTTTAATCTACATCACTGTTTGCCTGAAAGAGGCAATAAAATGTCACTTTAGGACTTCTTTCTGATTTTGCAAATGGGGAGTATTATGTTACTTAATGTTCCAAATACTTGTACTGCATTTGTAATGAATTACTTTTTTTTCTGTCCAATTCCAGTGCACTTCACGGACTGCACAGACCGCACGAGATTTCCTTTCAAAAGTAATCACAGCCGCTTCCACGTTGATCACGACGGCACACTGAAGGTCAGTAGAGTTCAACAGGAGCAACAAATTTACACTTTGTGTGGTCAATAGGGATTGGAATAATTAATCGATCTATTAATTGTTGTTAAGAATTTGGTCAATCACGCTGAATTGCTGTACTTTTTTGGTAATTTTGTGTCTTAGGTCTGTTTTGTGTAATATTTTGTGTAATATCTTTTTTTGGTAATTTTAGGTCTTTTTTTTAGGTAACTTTAGGTCCTTTTTTGGGTCTTTTTGGGTCTTTTGGGATAATTTTGTGTATTTTTGGGATAATTTTTGTGTCTTTTTGGGATCATTTTGTATCTTTTCTAGGTCTGTTTTGGGTCATTTTTAGTTTCTTTTTTTGTCATTTTAGGTCTTTTTTGGGTTATTTTAGGTCTTTTTGGGATCATTTTGTGTCTTTTTGGGTAATTTTGAAAGTTGCAATAACAATTATAAAATACACAGAAATACAAGAGTATTCATTTGAACAAAACTTGGTTACTGTATTAAACCTTGCTAGCATGAATTACTAGGTTTAATTTTATCCAAAACATTGAACTCCTTGACGTTATCTTTACAGTTTTAATCTCACTTGAGTGAGTTTTACGATCGACAGGATCAAGTCTCTTTTCGTCCTTTCAAAATAAAAGCGTCCATTATCAAAACAGGCTTTTGCATAGTACTGTATATATATCTTTTATTGTAATTTTGCCCATGTATGCATGTTTTTGCACATACTGGAGTATGTATAAAAACATGGCGATTAATTGATCGTTAACATTATAGATGCTCCAGTTGGCAGGTTTCTTCCAAACGGCCATCCCTAGTGCTCAACTCACACCTTTTATGCCTAATAATATAACTTAAAATAATTTGGGGCGGTATCAGGTGAGTAAAATTGCTACTTCTCAGCCACAATCCAGGTGGTTTATCTCAGATGCGGTAACTAAAAACAAGTTAAACATTGTTGTTGATATATCCATTAATTTTGTCATGTAGAGTGAATGTAAGCCTTTTGATATTAACTGTCCGCCCCCCCCCCCCCCCCCCCCCCCCCTTTTTTTTTTTTTAGGTTAAAATACCTACAACGATGCATGAACAGCAGGATTTCATTGTCCACACCTGGGATACGCAGAGACACAAATTTAGTGTTCACGTCAGGGTAGTGCACCAAAGGCATCACCATGGCAACCACACCAAAATGCAGAGCATCACCATGGACACCACCACGCACACCACGACCATGACGCTCAGCCGGACTCTGCTACGAACACGGAGGTAGGATTAGAAACTGGACGACATGTTCACTGTCAGTATAAAACAGTTAATGAAATGTAGATTGCAGGTACATAGTTAGAGACTTTTGACTGCCCCTCTGAGGTCGTGCATGTTAAAGCAATGTTGGATTACAAATTACATTCTTTTCTCTACAGCATTGTTTTTCTTTTTTTTTATTATAGTGCCTTCATGAAACCGTTTCACACCTATTTTTTGTTAAAAAAGCCCAAGTAGATAATATGTAGGCTGTAATTCATTATCTGTGCTATTTTTTGTCTGTTCCTGCTGTTGGATATTTGCAATAACAAGAATATAATAATGAGCTAATAATGAATATGATTGGTCGAAAATTGGACAACAACACCGCTTTTTCTTCTCAAACCGTCCCCTTCGAAGAACATCTTTTCTCTTTAAAAAGTCACCAAATACAGAGTCAGTGATCATTATCAGCTGCATACTGGTAAGCTCTGACTTGCAGCTCTATGTTGCTGTCTAATACTAGTATTTAACATCATTACCTGTCTGTTTGTGTGTTTTATCTTAAGCCTGAATGGATAAAAAAGACCTTGAAAGCTTTCTGTTAGAAATGACGCAGTACTAGTGTAGTACGCAGTAGTAGTGTCTTTCTGATATTCCAAATATCTTTACAGGACTTGAATTTCATAAATTTACATGATCCGATAGATAGACGGATAGATTAGACTTTATTGGCCACCGAAGTGGAGATTTGTCTTTGGCTTCTCCAATGTACAGACATGGAAAAAAATATTAGACCACCCTTGTTTCCTTCAATTTCTTGTTCATTTTAATGCCTGGTACAACTAAAGGTACATTTGTTTGGACAAATATAATGATAACAACAGAAATAGCTCTAAGAGCTGATATCTAGACATTTTCCATGGTTTTCTTGATAATAACCAAAATCATTATCTAGATATCAGCTCTTAAATTAAACTCTTATGAGCTATTTTGGTTGTTTTCATTATATTTGTCCAAACAAATGTACCTTTAGTTGTACCAGGCATTAAACTGTACAAGAAATTGAAGAAAACAAAGATGGTCTAATAAGCTTGTTCTTGTCCTTCACACTCGAATTACCAAACCAAGCAGTGATATCAAACTGTAGAATAGGGTTGTTAAAAGTATCGATACTAAAACGTTGTATCCGGATACAATATTCATTTTCAAAAGTATCGAGTATCTGAAGCTTGTTATCATAGTTGCAGTTTCTTTTTGCACAACTGTTTTTTATTATAAATATTTAACCTGTGGTTCTGTTAATTTTTTAAAAATTATTATTATTTTTTTTTTATCATTAATTTAAACCAAACACAACATAAGTCACCAATGGACAAACACAGTAAAAAAGAAAAAAAAAAGAAAGAAAAAGAACAACAACAACAAAATCTCAAAACCAACCTAAATAAATCAATAAATAAAACAACAATAAATAAGAACTTTAACACATTAAATAACATTAAAAGTAAAACTAGACACAAACGAACATCAAACATAATTACCACATAAAACATACAGTACATCAGTAAACTTAATAACCTAAGAGAAAATATTCTGTTCTGTCAATTTTTACATGTTGCATTTTTCTTGTTAATGAAAATATTTCTGTTAAATTTTGGGGTCTTTGTTTTTGTCCTGGTGGTATCGAAAATGGTATCGAGTATCGAATAGTTTCTTGAGTATCGATATCGAGTTGAAAATTTTAGTATCGTGACAACCCTACTGTAGAATGAAATCAAATATGTATATATTGTCAATGTAATGTACCTGATCCAGTATTTAAGCCAATGAGAGTTCAGTGACTGTAATTTACTACATATGTGTCTCTGTGTGTTCCAGAGTACCACCGATGCACCGGTACCCATACTGGTGTTTCCCGGGCCTGTTGATGGGCTAAGGAGGAGGAAGAGAGACTGGGTCATTCCTGAGCTCCGTGTTCCTGAGAATGAGAGAGGATCCTACCCCCTAAAAGTAGCTCAAGTAAGTGCAACCAAAGCTCCTGAGGATTTTTTTTTACACCCAAGTGTATTTTGAATATTTGTTTCTGCAAAGGATTACACTGCAATCTCTCCCAACTCCTCCCTAAATAGTTTAATAAAAATAATTAATTAGTTGAGTGTGCTTGAAAGAGCAAACAATATACTATTCACCGGGCTTCATCCGAATTTTATTATTCTTCTGTTTCTTACGTGTTTTTTTCCGGTTGACTACTCCTCCCAGAGTTTTGGTCGCACATACACTAAACAGGTATCAAATCGACCGGCTCGGCCTTGACAAGAAGTGTGTGACTATGACTTTTCAAAGCGTTTCGGCAAATGGTTTTCAAATTATTCAGCAAAATCCCCCCCAATGCTACCTTATGGAGAGGCCAGAGTGGATGACATCATCGCTAGAATGCTGAGGGAGAGAAAAATGTGTCAAAAAATACATTTGGAAACTGCGCTTGAGGCCGCAAATGCTACTCTACAGAAATAATTTATACATAAAAAAGTAGGGAAACTCGTCTTCTCACTCACATTTGTCTGCTAGTTAAAGTTATAGAGTTATAGTTTGGGCGTAGGACGCACAGATGCGCCACCTACACGCACCAACAGCCTCATAGACCGCCATGTTAAAAAGACAGGAACATTTTTGGAGAAGAGCAGAGATACCAGTTTCTTCTGATCGCTCTAAAAAAAAACAAATTCCTAATTTTTCACAAAACACATATGTAGATGTTAAAGAAGAACTCAGGATGCTGAAAGTGAAGTCAGTTCAATGATGGGAACTACGGTTTGGCCAAAAATGCTTTCTGTTTGAGGGGAACTTTATGCTGTTTTTCCTGCTCTCTGTCGCGTCAACTGTCACTGGAACAGCTGCGTTTATTTGCAGACGGACAGACGGAGAGACAGTACTGTAAATTACTCAGCAGTGTCAATAATGTATGGGTCAGAGTCACGGGCCAGAGTCAAGCACACTTATAATTTCTTTTAGAAATTTTCTAGTTATTATTTGTTATCTTGGGATAAAAAGGTTCACCATGATGCTAATATGATGCATCAGCACTGTTCTGCAGAGATCGCACCATAATGGACAGGATGTGGAATACTGGAACCAGGCCTCCCTCTCTTGTTTTCTGTGCCACAGAAATGTTAATGCAGTGCAACTCAAAGACCTCTGCACTGCTCAATACTGTCGTCAAAGTTGTTTTGCAATATTGTAACTATTGTTGTAGTCATAAGAGATGTATAACACAGGCCCTGGTGCGTTTCTTTTTGTCCAGATCCGTTCTAATGAAGATAAGATGAAGAAAGTCTTCTACAGCATCACTGGTCCAGGAGCTGATCAGGAGCCTGTGGACCTTTTCACCATGGACCGTCTCTCCGGCATTCTGTATGTCACACAACCGCTGGACAGAGAGAAGCAAGCCATGTACAATGTAAGCATCCTCTCTGATAATAGCTTCATACTAACGCCTTTAAATGATCAGAACACACCTATGACTCCATTCTCTACAGAATTCATTCAAAAGCATAAGCGCATAATTATTAGGAACGCTTGGTCAACGTTTCAGAATGTCTTTCAGGTTATACCTCACCCTTAGTGCAAAAGCTTCAGAGCAGCGATCACATTTTAA
This sequence comes from Centropristis striata, assembly GCF_030273125.1. NCBI lineage: Eukaryota > Metazoa > Chordata > Actinopteri > Perciformes > Serranidae > Centropristis > Centropristis striata. The sequence continues at coordinate 30,308,375 of NC_081536.1, forward strand.
TGCCTGCAGGAAAAAATCCAATAAAGCTTTTCAAGCCACAAATGCAGCATCATCCATTTCTCTGCTGCCCTACAATGTCTGTATGTTCTAATGATGTTAAACTTGTTGAAACATGCATCTGTGCTCATAATACATATTTAGACAATCGTTTTTCGTGACATGATCAAGTATTTGATTCTCAGAAATGCCTACAAAACAAAGGATTGTTAATGAAGCACAAATCACCTAAACTCACAACAGGGTGACACGTTAACCTTTTAACCATTATTTTAGCCATTTTGTTCAATAACTTAAATGGGATTGTAACAATCTGTGTGATCCATGAACAATTGTGTACAGAGATTTTTCATTCATCTCAAAATGGAATTCTACGCTGTCATATTGGGGCCAAGTATTGAAAAAAAAAATATATGGACCCCGGGGAGGGGTGTAATATTTTAAGAAAAAAGTGGCTAATCTATGAGAAAAAAGTATCAGATTTGAGATTATAAGTGGCAAATCTAGTGGAAAAAAGTGGCAAATCTAGTGGAAAAAAAGTGGCAAATTTAGGGAAAAAAAATGCAGATGTATGAGATAAAAAGTGGCAAATCTAGGAAGAAATTTAGCAGATATGAGATTAATAGTGGCAAATCTACAAGATTAATAGTGGCAAATCTACAAGGTTAAAAGTGGCAAATATAGGAGAAAAAAGTGGCAAATCTAGGGGAAAAAAGTAGCAGATTTATGAGATTGAAAGTGGCAAATTTACAAGAAACGATCTGGAAAAAAATTGGCTAGTGTTTTGTTTTTCAAGAAACTAAATCACGAAAGAAGATTCTGCATGGTTAAAATAAGCCGTACAATACAAACATGGCTTGAACCATGACCAAACCAATCTGATTTAAAAAATCAAAAACATTTTAATAGAATTGTTACATCCCTAATGTTTACTTGCTAACAGCCTTCTTACTGCCTATCTTGGCGCCTAACCAACACCTGTGGTGAGTGATTTTGTGTGAATGTGTGTTGAGTTGGAATAAAAGTTTACATGTACAGTATTGTAATACAGCTGTGTTTTTCATTTGCAGTTTCAAGCACATGCTGTAACCGAAGGTTCAGGAAAAGCTGAGGAGCCTATGGATATTTTTGTCAAGGTGATAGACCAGAACGATGAGAAACCTCGTTTCACTCAAGACCCCTTCGTGGGAGAAGTTCCCGAGGCCTCAAAAAGAGGTACCATCAGAGGATAACACTTTACTTTAATGAGACAAAAGAACAGTTAAACTTTCAACCTATAAACTTTATGACCTCAAACTTTGATACATTAAGGGAGCCAGGTATGGCTGTAACAACATTTCTTGTATGATTGCTTTCTTGCTGATCTTGCATGTGTGCATAGGGTGTTAGTCGCTTAAGTTGTTTTTTAAGTTACCTCTTTAATTAAGTGCTGTGAATACTTCAAGAAAGATCTGTAATTCATTTTTACTCCTGACTTTTCTCTCTCTAGGTTTTGAGGTGATTCAGGTCACGGCCATAGATCTTGACGAGGAGGAAAACGCCAACTCAGATATCCGGTACCGTATTGTAAGTCAGGAACCAGAGATGCCCAATCCAAACATGTTTGCAATCAACCCTAAAACTGGAGTTATCAGAGTCAACGGCGATGGGCTAGACAGAGAGGTAAGATTTTGTTGTTTTGTTTCTGCTCTAGCTGAGTCTGTAAGATGTGAAGCCTTCCATTTAATGAGTTCAACTCTGTGTCTCTTCTTACAGGAATTTCCCAAGTACACTCTGACGGTTGAAGCAGCGGACATGGATGGAGAAGGGTTGAGGGGAGAAGCCAGAGTAATCCTTACTGTCTCAGACAGCAACGACAATGCTCCGACCTTCGATAAGTCCAATGTAAGTACAACATACTAGTGGTCGGGACTAAAACGCAAGTTAGGGAAGCGGGGATGCAAAATAAGAGACTTGGGAGAGACCCATGGAGTTGCACAAGAACCCTTTTGTGGGCAGCTTCAGCTCTCACATTGTTTTAGAGACGCCGACGCAAACTGTAAGTGTGTGAAGCCACCAGCCAATTCCAAGTCCTGCCATACCCGATCCATGACTCTGCAACAGATTAACCTAGGAATTCATGGCTTATTTGTATCGATTGAGGTGGCTGCTACCGATGCAGCCGTGTCTCTCACTTGTTAAACCGAAAATCGGGTCGCATCGGTTTATCGTTCACAGTACATATGTATATGTACGTATATGTAGTGTGTGTGTATATATGTGTCTCACTTAATACATTTCTTGTGTTTTCCCAGTATGTGGCAACAGTTAAAGAAAATAAAGTGGATGCTCAGATCGTCGTGATGACTGTAAGCGATGGTGACGTGCCAAATTCCCCAGCCTGGAACGCCAAGTTCACTATTGTCAGTGGTGATTCTGAAGGATTTTTCGCAGTGAAAACAGGAAGTAACAAGAAGGAAGGAATCATTTCTACTGTCAAGGTAGGAAGTAAATAAAATCTCAAATCTGCCACAATATTATAAATCTGTGAGATTTGCCATTAAATATTTCTTGGCAACTTATTTTCATCTTATTATGTAACAATCTCTAAAGGAGGGAATTATGAGTGATAAGACACTTGTCTGATTAATTGTGCTTTTGCTTACCAGGGTCTCGACTTTGAAAAGAGCAAAAGCCACACACTTTTGGTTGCAGTGGAGAATGAGATTCCTTTTGCACTTGACCTGCCCACTGCCACTGCCACAGTGGTGGTGACCGTGGAGGATGTCAACGAAGCTCCAGTGTTTGATCCGATAACAAAGACGGTGTCGAAGCGAGAGGACCTTGCTGTCGACACTGACATAGTGCTGTACACCGCTTCTGACCCAGACACAGCGCGCAAACAAAAAGTCATGTAAGTTCAAACTCTTTTTATTGTATGCATGTATTTTAGCAAAAGATTATCACTGCTCGAGAAAATTAGAAAATATATACACGCTTGGACTGTCAATCGATTAAAATATTGGGTAAAAGATTCACAAATTATGTGGCAAATCTTTTTATCTGAGCTGAATACTCTCTTACGACGTTGTATTAAGGCTAAGTATGAAAAAAAAATACGGACCAGGGGGAGGGGAGTAATATTTATGAGATTAAAAGAGGCAAATCTATGAGAAAAAACATTTTTCCTCGTAGATCTGCCAATTTTAATCTCATAAATCTGCAACTTTTTTCTCCCATATTTGCCACTTTAATCTCATAAATTTGCTATTTTTTTCTCGTAACTTTGCCACTTTTAATCTTATAAATTTGCTACTTTTTTCTCCCAGATTTGCCACTTTTAATCTCAAATCTGCAACTTTTTTTTCTCGTAGATTTGCCACTTTTAATCTCATAAATCCGCTACGTTTTTATCCTAGATTTGCCACTTCTAATCTCATAAATATGCTACTCTTTTCTCCTAGATTTGCCACTTTTAACTCAAAATATTACTCCCCTCCCCCTGGTCCATATTTTTTTTTTTTCATATTTGGCCCTAATACACCATCGTAAGAGAGTATTCAGCTCAGATAAAAAAAAATGAGCATGCTTAAATTACTGCCATCATAAACAGAATTGCATTTCGAACAAATTATATTTCAAGCTTAAATTACCATGTCTAAGCAAAAATAAAATCAGTATATAGTAAATATTCGCTAAATGTTTTTTCCTGGTGGTCTGATCTGTGAATGTCTCATAGTGAAGCATATTTTTTGTAATCTGCTTGCTTGCATAGCATTTACATCTATCTTATATTTTCTTGTTTATGTCCAGGTATAAGGTAATTAGAGACCCTGCCGGCTGGCTGAACGTGTCCAAAGACACAGGCCTGATTAAAGTTAAAACTCCGATGGACAGGGAGTCCCTCTTCGTCAAGGAAAACAAATACACAGCACTCATCGGTGCATACGACAATGGTAGGTGGGAGACGAGACTTACACTTTAACTCATCAGCTTTTCTTCTGCCCAAAAATATGGACTGTATCTTGTGTGTCACCTCACCAGATGAAATCCCGGCCACAGGAACTGGTACTCTGATAATCCATCTCGAAGATGTCAACGACAATGCGCCAACCATCGAGGAACGTAAAATCACGGTGCGTCTTGTTTGTGTGTTGAGGAATTTGGCATCTTAGTCCAAAACTTGTGCATGGTTTGATTTTAAAATATATCACACAAAAGCATCTGTCATTGTGTCTTCATAGGTTTGTAACAAGGAATCGGCTCCTCAACTGCTGACAGTAACGGATAAAGACGGACCAGACTTTGCTGCTCCATTCAGAGTCTTTTTACGGGGCAGCTCAAAGAGCAACTGGACTGCTAAGATGAATGGTTCCAGTATGTACACTATTGATAAACTACTGAAAACACAAACTAATACCATCCATTCAAATAGGATAAAAACTCATTGGTTCACCAAATTTTCTCTGCTGGTGTTTTGGGCAGCAAAAAAGTTCATATCAGGTGCTGCATCTTTTTACAGGGTGTGGACTACACAATGTGAGCTCCACATAGTAATTAATTATTGTTCTGGTACAAGGTCAGACATTGCCTCTGTTAAGGTTTAGAGATAGTTTTCCCAGATTTGAATGCCTAGAGTCTTTAGTTTGTTTGAGATGTTAAGGCACTTGTGTTTGACTTTGAGCCTTTCTGTGAAAATATTGATGGAATAAGACAAAAACATAAGCTCTTTAACCGTGCAGGAACTGTAGAGTGAGTATGTTTGCCTCAACTTTCCTCTTTGCTGCAGAAACGGGCATCATCCTGAAACTATTCTCTGAGTTGCCGAGCGGAGAATACACTGTGGTCCTGAGGGTAGCCGACAACGAGGGCCTGGAGCAGGACAGCACCGTTCAGGCCAAAGTGTGCAACTGCAAGGGAAAAGATGTGATCTGCAAACCAGGGCCGATAGCTGCCAGCAGTCTGCCCCACATCCTGGGAATACTGGGAGGCATCCTGTTGCTGCTCAGTAAGTGTGATATTTGACTTTAGTTATGTTATATGATGAGATGCATATAAATCTACGACGGGAAGGGGGTTATATTTAGAGAAAAAAAAGGCAAATCTTGGAGAAAATGTTACAGATTGATGAGATTAAAAGTGGCAAATTTAGGAGAAAAAAGTGGCAGATTTATGAGATTAAAAGTGGCAAATCTACAAGAAATAAAGCATGCGATTTATAAGATTAGAAGGTGCAAATCTAGGAGAAAATATAGCAGATTTATGAGATTAAAAGTGGCAAATATAGGAGAAAAATGTTGCAGATTTATGAGATTAAAAGTGGCAAATCTCCCTTAGTTTTTGTATTGACCTGTTTTGCTTTTTGATGTTAAGTGGATTTAGCCTCTCCCACTTTGATCTCTGGGGAATGGTTGGACTTGGTGGTGATGGATCTTGAGTGTTTTGTATTAAACTTTGTGCTCTGTATGTTCAGTGCTGGTGTTGCTGCTGCTGCTGTTTGCGAGACGCAGAAGAGTGGTGAAGACGGACCTTCTTTTGCCACCCGAGGATATCAGAGACAACATCTATCACTACGATGAAGAAGGAGGCGGGGAGGATGATCAGGTAAATTTGAGACTTCTGCTTCTTTCTTCACCTACAAAAATTGCTGGCTAACAAAGGAATTCTAAGCATTCTAAGCATTTCAGTGTTTGAGTTTGCTTCAAAATAACTACTCTTTGATAAATGCAGTGGTGTAAAAAGTACAATATTTCTGGAATGTAGTCTAAAGTAACAAATGTAAACGAGTAAAACTACTTCAACCTCAGTTCAACATAGATCGGTAAATCAGACCTTAATTAGGCCATTCAATATGTGATTCTGCATGCATTATGATAAATCTCTTAAACGTGTTGTTCATCAGGACTACGATCTGAGTGTTCTCCACCGCGGTCTGGACAACCGGCCCGAGGTGTTCAGGAACGACGTGGTGCCGAACTTCATGCCGGCTCCTCAGTATCGACCTCGCCCTGCCAACCCGGAGGAAATCGGCAACTTCATCGATGATGTGAGTAAAACATTCAACATCTTGTAAAACAAGACTTCATACAAACATATTGACACAGGGTCTCTGCAGGTTTCAACAAGTCAAATTTAAGACTTTTTTTGAAGACCATATTGAATACAATTTATTTCAAGATAATGAAAATTTTAGCGTAATAACGTGATATTATCAAGTTATTTCATGATAATGATATTTTCATGTTATAATGTAATATATAATGTTAGCCCGCTAGCCCATATCAATTACATTGCAGTTAAACAAATCAAGTAAATGAATGATGCACGTTTTAGTTGGTCTCAACAGCACAGAGTTGGTCTTGGTCTTGCTAGCCTGCTAACGTTAGCACGCTATGATCGCTGGCTAACGTTAGCACGCTATGATCGCTGGCTAACGCTAGCACGCTATCGATCGCCGGCTAACTTTAGCACGCTATGATCAGCCGCTAACTCTAGCATGCTATCAATCGGCTGCTAACATCAGCGAGAACCTATATCTTCTGCTCCTTTCACAGAACCTGAAGGCAGCAGACAATGACCCGACAGCGCCCCCCTACGACTCCCTGCTGGTGTTCGACTACGAGGGAGGCGGCTCAGACGCGGGAAGCCTCTCCTCCCTGAACTCGTCGAGCAGCGGGGACCAGGACTACGACTGCCTCGCCGAGTGGGGACCGCGCTTCAAGAAGCTGGCCGACATGTACGGAGGAGGAGAAGACGACATGCTGTAAACGTACCAAAAGAATAAAAGTTGTATATTGGTGGATGCACATTATGGCTGCGTGAGTGCTAGATTTGTGTAAGCATGAACTGATGAGTGACAGCAGCCCAAAAGGGAAAGTATCGTACAACCAAACAGCCACAGACCCACAGATGACTGTGTGGGGATTGAGGTTTATTGTCACTGCAGTCCTTTTAGTGGTTCACAGCCACTGCTCAGAAACTTCAGGATGAGTTTTATTAATGTATAAGTTCCCCATTTTGAGTGGTTAAGCTCTGTCTGCCTGTCTTTCAGATCTTTGTTAAGTTCAACTATGCTCTTTGTTTTTCTCTTCACTGAGTAATGGAGCGACATCAGTCTCAATGTTGATTTATGGATCTTTATATGCAGATATTTCAGCCTGTGCTGGAGCTTATACTGGTTGACACTGGATATGTACACAAGATGCTTGCAGTTGCACTCGTAACTTTTGTGTCATTTTGGCAATTTATGGTACTTTAAAATTTTTGTTTCTATTTTGTTTGTAGAGTTTGTACTATTGCTTCATTTTAAATTCCATGGTTTTGTATTTTCTTTTTTTTTTTAAAGATATTGTTTTGGCCGTTTTTCAAGACTTTATTTGATAGTGTGAAGGAGAGTGAAAGGGGGAGACAGAGGGGAAGACATGCGGGAAAGGGCTCCGAATCGGACTTGAACCCGGGCCGCACGCTTGCGAGGTCAAGGCCTCTATGGTACGCGCTCTACCAGGTGTGCTACCGGGACACCCCGGTTTTGTATTTTCTGTTTAAGGAATGAAATTGCAAATGATCAAGGGGGATTTCAGGTAGCCAGCCAATAATAACGCCACATCACCCTCCAAGATGTTGGTCTACAAGTTATCAATTAATGCTTTTTAAAATGTTTGTGTTGATGTCCTTATCAAGTGTCAAACACTGTTTTGCAGTTACCTCCAATGGTACTTTATTGAGAATGCTTTGTGCTAATGATGATTTTTTTTATAAAGTTATCTTATACAATAATGTGTTTGTGAATGTGAATGACCCATCTGTTTGGTCTAGCTTTTAACTGATTATTTTACTATTTATTTCCCGTCGTATTTTAGTTTTTATCTTTTATTGTCTATCCTGTTGTCTTTTAGTGTTTTAGTTTTTATCCTGTCCTGTTGTCTTTTAGTCTTTTAGTTTTTATCCTGTCCTGTTGTCCTTTAGTCTTTTAGTTTTTATCCTGTCCTGTTGTCTTTTAGTCTTTTAGTTTTTAGCTCCAGTGCTCCCTCATGGGGGCCTCCTCACTGGGGGGTGTGTTGGTTCTGCCCATGGGGATGTGGTCTTGGAGACTCCCTAGGCCCGGGGGACTAGGTGGCTCTGCACCATGTGTGGAGTCCGCCCCGGTCTCCCCGGGTCCTGGTGGTCTCTGTGACGGCATCCTCTATGGCTGTGGGCTCTGCCACCTCTCAGTGTGGATGCTCCCACAGGTTGCTTTTTCCTCATCTGAATCCTCGGTGCCTTGCCATGTCTCTACACTGTCAATCAATATGTGCTGTGTGTGAGTCTGAGTGTGTTTGTGTGCGTGCATGACTAAATGCGTGTGTGCATGTTTGTGTATGTATACTTACAGATGTGTATGTGGGGGAGGGAGGGGTGGGTTTTGTCATTTTTATTGTTTGTTTTTATTCTTTTTTTTTGTAAAGCACTTTGTGTTGCATTTTTATGTATGAAAAGCGCTATATAAATAAAGTTTGATTTGATACAATCACAAAAAAAAATCACAATTTTGTCTTGACAAAATAACTAAAAAAAGACACAAAATGACCAAAAAAAGACATAAAATGACTAAAAAAAGACACAAATTACCCAAAAAAATGAACAAAAAAGACACAAAATGACCAAAAAAACCCACAGAAGACAAAAAATGACTAAAAAAGACAAAAAAATTAACAAAAAAAGACAAAAAATGACTTACAAAGACACAGAAAGACATGAAAAGGATGACATTGAGTTTTTAGATTTTTTTCTTTTATGGAGAGAAGTTGATAAATTAACACGAGTCACCTCTTCTGTTCAGGGTCAGATTGACTATTGAACCGTATCTATGTAATATAAACATGCAAATATTTGACATGAACCATTTTCATTTTATATGTTGATTACACTTATCAAGCCATGCAGAAGCAGAATTTCATCCCGAAAAAACACTTTTAACTTTTTTATTTTTTAGATTTTTAAACATTGAAATGGGTCAATTTGACCTGCAACATAACAGCAAAAGTCCATGTAACTGAAAAATTGCACTTGTTTCACCCGAGTTAGATTCAGTACCTTCTTGTATGTATAATGTGTTTGAACAAATATATCAATATATAATCTTTAAAAAACAGATCTTCAGCCTGGTTCTCTGGTAGTTCTCACCTTTGCAGTCACGGTACGTGGGGCTAGGTTAAGGACTTTTTTTCCCCAGGATTTGGCAAACCCAACCGTCCACTTCCGTTGTTCCACGGCCAGGACGGAAGCCGCATTGTTCCTCCTGAATCCGAGGTTCGACAATCGGCCGGAGCCTCCTTTCCAGCACCCTGGAGTAGACTTTTCTGGGGAGGCTGAGGAGTGTGATTCCACGGTAATTGGAACACACCCTCCGGTCCCCCTTTTTGAAAATGGGAACCACCACCCCAGTCTGCCACTCCACTGGCACTGTCCCAGACCTCCACGCGACACTGAAGAGGCATGTCAACCATGACAGCCCAACAGTGTCCAGAGCCTTCAGCATCTCAGGGCGAATCTCATCCAACCCTGGCGCCTTGCCGCCGGGTAGCTTTTTGACTACCTCGGCGACCTCTGCCAGGGTTACTGGTGAGTCTTCCCCTGAGTCTTCAGACTCTGCCTCCTCTACAGAGGACATGTTGGCTGGATTAAGAAGTTCCTCAAAGTGTTCTTTCCACCGTCCGACGACATCCACAGGTCGGGTCAGCAGGTCTCCGCCCCCGCTGAACACAGCTTGGGCCAAGCCCTGCTTTCCCTTTCTGAGACGCCCGACGGTTTTCCAGAACCTCTTTGAGGCCGACCGAAAGTCCTCCTCCATGGCCTCCCCGAATTCCTCCCATACCCGAGTTTTTGCTTCAGCGACTGCCGCAGCTGCAGCCCTTCTGGCCGAACGGTACCTGTCTGCTGATTCCAGAGACCCCTCGGCCAGCCAAGACCGAAAGGCCTCCCTCGGCCAGCTTGACGGCCTCCCTCACCGCTGGTGTCTACCAGCGGGTTCTTGGGCTGCCACCACGACAAGCACCGACGGCCTTCAGGCCAAAGCTCCTACCAGCCGCATCAACAATTGAGGCTTTGAACATGGCCCATTCGGACTCCATGTCCCCAACCTCACCCGGGATGTTGGCGAAATTCTTCCAGAGGTGTGAGTTGAAGACCCTGCGGACAGGGGCCTCCGCTAGACGTTCCCAGTTCACCCTCACTACACGTTTGGGTTTGCCAGGTCTGTCCAGCATCCTCCCCCGCCACCTGATCCAACTCACCACCAGGTGGTGATCAGTTGACAGCTCTGCTCCTCTCTTCACCCGAGTGTCCAGAACATGCGGCCGCAGATCTGACGATACGATAATGAAATCGATCATCGATCTTTGGCCTAGAGTGCTCTGGTACCAGGTACGAGCAAGTATGAGCAACTCTATGTTCGAACATGGTGTTTGTTATGGACAATCCATGACTAGCACAGAAGTCCAATAACAAAACACCACTCGGGTTCAGATCGGACAGGCCGTTCCTACCAATCACCCCCCTCCAGGTACCGTCATCGTTGCCCACGTGAGCGTTGAAGTCTCCCAGAAGAACTACAGAGTCTCCAGGCGGTACCCCTTTCAGGACACCACCCAGAGACTCCAAGAAGGCCGGGTACTCCGAACTGCTGTTCGGTGCATAGGCACAAACAACAGTCAGAGACCTTCTCCTCGCGATTTGCAGCCGCAAGGAGACGACCCTCTCGTTCCTCGGGGAGAACTCCAACACAGCGGCGCTCAGCCGGGGGCTTGTGAGTATCCCCACACCCGCCCGGCGCGGGTGTGGGGATAAAATGCCCACACCCGCGCCTCTTCTTTGTGGGCATGATAGATGTTGTCTCTGATATCCTCGGGTGGCAAAAGAAGATCCGTCTTCACCACTCTTCTGCGTCTCGCAAACAGCAGCAGCAGCAACACCAGCACTGAACATACAGAGCACAAAGTTTAATACAAAACACTCAAGATCCATCACCACCAAGTCCAACCATTCCCCAGAGATCAAAGTGGGAGAGGCAAAATCCACTGAACATCAAAAAGCAAAACATCTCTATCAGGTCAATACAAAAACTAAGGGAGATTTGCCAATTTTAATCTCATAAATCTGCAACATTTTTCTCCTATTAAATAAAAAGTCTTTGTATAAATGTCAATTTAAGACAACATCCCAACCTTTCTGGAACTGGGATTCAGTTAATATGGAGAGTTTAAACCCAGACATTGAACGTTTTATACCCAAGAAGACCGATAACATTCAGAACATAAACAATGGTACCATGTGGGGCACCGGGCTCGTTGCTACGAGCTATCCGGTCCCTATATAACCAAAGTGAGAGCTGTGTCCGCATACTCGGCACAACGTCAAACACGTTCCCAGTGGGTGTTGGCCTCCGCCAGGGTTGCCCCTTGTCTCCGATTCTGTTTGTGGTTTTCATGGACAGGATCTCAAGGCGCAGCCAGGGGGAGGAAGGGATTCGGTTTGGTGACCTAAGAATTGCATCTCTGCTTTTTGCAGATGATGTGGTTCTTTTGGCTTCATCAAGCCGGGACCTCCAGCACTCGTTGGTGCGGTTTGCAGCCGAGTGCGAAGCGGTTGGGATGAGAGTTAGCACCTCCAAGTCTGAGGCCATGGTTCTCTGCCGGAAAACGGTGGACTGCCCCCTCTGGGTGGGGAGAGAGGTACTGCCTCAAGCGAAGGAGTTCAAGTATCTCGGGGTCTTGTTCACGAGTGAGGGTAGAACGGAGCGTGAGATGGACAGGCGGTTTGGTGCAGCGTCAGCAGTGATGCGGGCGTTGAACCGGACCGTCGTGGTGAAGAAGGAGCTCAGCCGGAAGGCAAAGCTCTCGATTTACTGGTCCATCTACGTTCCAACCCTCACCTATGGTCACGAACTTTGGGTAGTGACCGAAAGAGCAAGATCGCGGATACAAGCGGCTGAAATGAGCTTCCTCCGTAGGGTGGCTGGGCTCAGCCTTAGAGATAGGGTGAGGAGCTCAGACATCCGGAGGGAGCTCGGAGTAGAGTCGCTGCTCCTTCGCGTCGAAAGGAGTCAGCTGAGGTGGTTTGGGCATCTGGTAAGGATGCCTCCCGGGAGCCTCCCGTTAGAGGTGTTCCGGGCACGTCCAACTGGTAGGAGGCCCCGGGGAAGACCCAGAACACGGTGGAGGGATTATATCTCTCTCCTGGCCTGGGAACACCTCGGGGTCCCCCAGGAGGAGCTGGACATTGTGGCTGGGGAGAGGGACGTCTGGAATGCCCTGCTTAGCCTGCTGCCCCCGCGACCCGGCCCCGGTTAAGCGGAAGAAGATGGATGGATGGAACCGTCCACTTTAGGACTGAGGATTTGTATGATTCACTGTGTCTTACCTCTCTTTATGAAGACAGGATTTTGATTTGGCCATTTGGAAAAGGCATAGATACTTTTGTCTTTAGACGTGGTTGCACAACACTTTGTATGAACTGTTTTGTTTGAAGCATACTGAGGCTTCACAAGAATGGGCAATTTAGAGTCTCCAGCCACTTTTAGCACCCAGGGAACATGAAACGTTGGGAAAAAGTTGATTAGAAAAGCTCTTTTCTCTCACATTCTCCTGTGTCCATGCAAACTCAGATGCATAATGCTTCCTTTAACCTAACTACACTGTAAAAAATGTCTGTAGATTTTATGGTGAAAAACTGCTAAACCATGACAGTAAAAGACCGTCAAATGATAAATGGGTTAATTCAGTTTCAGTAACAATGAAACACCGATACAATATTATTGTTATTTTAAGCATTATGCGATAAGGTGAGTATTGCGATACAATATATTGTGATTTAACTGTTTAACTGTATTTTGTGTCCACAAAATTAAATTCAATCAAGAATTGTTTTGTCCAATAAGAGAAAATTCTCTATTCAGTCTATTCATCTCACTTCAGTCTTTTTATTTCTCCACAATGAGAGTCAAACCCACAGACTGACCAACAAAGTATTCAGTCAAACTGAACTGATATCAAACATGTATGTATGACGACAACAACTGCAGCATTTTATCAAATTTTCAAAAACTTCACTAAGCTTCATTTTTTTAAATGAAACATAAAAAAAGCCGAACTTTGCAGCGTTATTTTGACAACTTCCCGACACGATATCATAACGCATATCATACCAGTATCTCCAAAAATCTCAAAAATGAGCCCGCTTTATGGAAGTAAATCTGTGTCATCGGAGTTTGAAATAAAAAAGACATTCAATTTCTAGCACTGAATATTTATGCATTGAAATTATGTATCTGAATGTCTTTCAACGTTAAAAATTCAACCTCGAAAAAATTCAACCGCAAAAAATTCAACCCTAAAAAATTAAATCGCAAAAAATTCAACTGCAACATCGGGGGACCAAAGGAGGAGCAATCGATTCCAGATTCAAGATCAAGATTGGTTACAACTAGCTCAATGTAGTATCCACTTGGTGTGAAAGGTGCCATGTAAACTTTAATGAATAATAATCATACATAGAAATTAAAGGCGTGAATACACTCACAGTCCCACATAAGGAAGTGAATCATTCACCGTCTAAACTCAACAAACTAACACTGTAATGTGACACTGCTTGCTGCCTTCCTCCCACTCCTGCCCCCTCATTCCTTTCCTCCTCTTTTCTTTTCTCCGTCTCTTCCTCTTTATCCCCACATTGACCATTATCACTGGCTAAGTGGTGGACACTGTAAGCTGACCAGTCTTTCATCTGCCCCCACATCCCCTCCATCTTTCTGTGAGAAGGATGATGATTGATTGAGGGGAAAGAGCAAAAGATAACATCACTTAAATGCTTTTTGAAAAAGTCCCCCATCTTTCATGCTTGTTCACCCTGAAAGCTTTAAGGGGCTTTTTGATTATAAGCTATATCATAATGTCTATGGTGGAATGGACACTTGGAATAATTGTTTTACAATTGAATGCTGCTTAAAGGAATTTCCACATCAAGTCAGTTTTTAAAAAAATCATAAATTGTTAAATATAAATATGACCTCACGTCATGTTTTTATGCATCTACTCGAAATTTCTGTTCATCTTTAAAGTTTTGAAAATAGTTGTGTGTTTCTTGTTGAAAATGTTAAAAGGAAAGTCAAAGTAGATTAAAAATGTTACGTTTTATATGTTTTTGTTAATTCAAGAAGAACAAACTGTGAGCAACAAATTTCACAAAAATACCTGATGTTTAAAATTCAGGCTTTATAGGGTATAGGGATGGTAAATCTTTTTTTATGACTTAAAATTGTATTGATATTTGTACAAAAATAAACAATTACATATACTTTTTTACTCAACCAGGTCATTGTGAAATTAAAACACAAATATCAGACCCTTTCATTCAAATTTCACAGTTTTTTGTTCCTAAATTACTTCATTGAAATTATTGAATTCTGACTTTAAAGTCAAAATTTTGAGAAAAAAAGTCAGAATTCTGACTTTAACCCTATAAAACCAAGTGTATCATATTTGATACACAAGTTTTTGAGACCTATACATCATCAGTGTGATATTTTTTTCCTGAAAAACCTGATGTATACATGTGTTGTAAAAAAAAAAGAAAAAAAAACTGAGCGACAAATTGCACAAAAATACAAGATATAGCAAAATTTATATGCAGGTTCCACTGGTGGATCAGTCATTGCTGCGTGAAAACTTCATATCAGCAGATGTATGATGTTGTGTTATATGGAAAAAAATATTTTGCATGTTTGAGGAAAATGTTAAAAGAAAGTAAAGTCTTAAAAGGTTAAAAATGTTGGGTTTTATATGTTTTTGTTAGTTCAAGAAAAACAAACTGTGAGCAACAAATTGCACAAAAAGAACTGATGTATCAAATATGATACAAATTAGAATCATATATCCCTATTGTTTTTGGATTTTTTTTTAAATTATCTGTCAGCAGGTTCAATAAACACTCCAGTTTAAAAAAAAAGAAGAATTTTCTGGCAATTATTTAATGGTTCAGGCTTTATAGGGTTAAAGTCAGAACTCAAATATTTTTTTCTTGTGTGTTTCTAATCCTCTTCCGTATAAATGCACTCAAGTCAGAGAAAAGAAGCTAATATTGCCTGCTGATATCCATAGTACGGTAAGTCTTCTTTTATCCATAATCAGTCATTTAAGACACTTAGTTAAAGCAGGGCTGTAGAAATGTTTGATTAATCTGAGTATAAAGTTAATAAATATTAGAAACGTCTGCTATCTAGCTGACCTTAGCATTGCTGGGAGGGAGAGGAATATTTTCAGACTAGTTTGACGGTTAATGTTTAAATATTGATATTCACAGTTTGTACAAAAGAAGAAGGGCCTCGGTTACTGCTTGTTAGGTGAGTGTTTTTGTTCTCTTATTTGTACTTTTTTGTTTGTCACTGACAATATTGGGCTATCTGTTAGCTTGTCCCCAGATGCTAGCTAGTAATAAAGTCTGTTTGTGGCTCCGAGTTAACTAGAGGAGGGGGAAAAAATCGATACAGCATAGTACCGCGATATTTTGCGTGGTAATATTATATCGATTCATGCCCGCGAAGTCTTCCGACGGCCCGCCCGCGGGCGTATTTTCGCCGTTTTTTGTTTACTTTCGGAAGCCATAGAGGGCTCATTTTGCACAATATATTGAAGATACTGGTATCATATGAAACTAAAAGATCTAAAGAATCTATATGCAACATGCGTGTCAGGATATCGTGTTGGGAAGTTGTTGAAATAATGCTGCAAAGTTATGATGGTTTTAGCTATGTGCTAAAGACACTGGAACCAACAGGAATGTGACTCTGTTGAGACGTTATTTGTTGTTTGAATGTCCACAGATATTAGAGGACTTCTCAGAAACATATAGCAGTTCATGATAATACCAGTATATTTTTTACGTGATGAGAAAAAAAACCATATCGCCAGCCACTTTTAGCACCCAGAGAACATGAAACGTTGGGAAAAAGTTGATTAGAAAAGCTCTTTTCTCTCACATTCTCCTGTGTCCATGCAAACTCAGATGCATGATGCTTCCTTTAACCTAACTACACTGTAAAAAATGTCTGTAGATTTTATGGTGAAAAACTGCTAAACCATGACAGTAAAAGACCGTCAAATGATAAATGGGTTAATTCAGTTTCAGTAACAATGAAACACAGATACAATATTATTGTTATTTTAAGCATTATGCGATAAGGTGAGTATTGCGATACAATATATTGTGATTTAACTGTTTAACTGTATTTTGTGTCCACAAAATTAAATTCAATCAAGAATTGTTTTGTCCAATAAGAGAAAATTCTCAGTCCAGTATCTTCAATATATTGTCATTTTTCACAATATATTGAAGATACTGGTATCATATGAAACTAAAAGATCTAAAGAATCTATATGCAACATGCGTGTCAGGATATCGTGTTGGGAAGTTGTTGAAATAATGCTGCAAAGTTATGATGGTTTTAGCTATGTGCTAAAGACACTGGAACCAACAGGAATGTGACTCTGTTGAGACGTTATTTGTTGTTTGAATGTCCACAGATATTAGAGGACTTCTCAGAAACATATAGCAGTTCATGATAATACCAGTATATTTTTTATGTGATGAAAAAAAATCCATATCGCAATACAGCACAGTTTTGCAATATTTTGGGTGACAATATCTTGTCCGCCAAGTATCAATTTCCGGAGGCCATAGCGGTCTCACTTTTAGGAATATACTGGAGATACTGGTATCATATGAAACTAGAAAATCTAAGGAATCTATAGGCACCACTGGATATTTTATCTTTTTTGGACCATTCTCTGTAAACCATAGAGATGGCCACATTCAAAGTCACTTAAATCACCTTTCTTCCCCATTCTGATGCTCGCTTTAACCTTCAGCAGCTCGTCTTCATCATTCTACATGCCTGAATGTGTTGAGTTGCTGCCATGCGATTGGCTGAGTAGATATTTATTGTGTTAATGAGCAGTTGAACAGGTGTACCTAATAAAGTGGCCGGTGAGTGCATGTTTTTGTATCATATGAAGGTAGAAGATCTAAGGAATCTATAGGCACCATGTGTGTCAGGATATCGTGTCAGGAAGTTGTTAAGATAACGCTGCAAATTTAGGCTTTTTTAGTTTTCATTCAAAAAAATTGAGGCTTGTTGTTTTTTGAAAGTTTGATAAAATGCTGCTGTTGTTGTCGTCCATACATGTTTGAGTTCAGTTTGACTGAATACTTTGATGGTCAGTCAGTGGGTTTGACTCTCATTGTGGAGAAATAAAAAGACTGAAGTGAGATGAATAGACTGGGAATTTTCTCTTATTTGACAAAACAATTCTTGATTGAATTGTATTTTGTGGACACAAAATGCAATTAAACCGTTAATTCGCAATATTGTATCATAATACTCACCATATCGCAAAATGCTTAGTGCTTAATGCTCTAGTGCTATATATATATATATATATATATATATATATATATATATATATATATATATATATATATATATATATATATATTACAGAATTAAGCTAAATGGTTATAATTAGATAATCATTTTGAATTGTTGAAAGACATTTTGCTTAATCGGAAGAAGTGGTTGGTCCTTAGTTTTGATCCACAGAATAATTTTACCTGCATCCGTCTGTGCATCCTGGCTGCTGTCTTGCAAACTTCAAATTTCGGGATAAAACCGTATTGTGGGGCCTCTGGGGATTCCCACCTGTACTAAATACAGTATTTTTTCAGCCACGGCAAAGAGCTCGGAAAAACCCTTTTACAATCGGCATTGTTCATCATGTCCTTAAGTGAAACAGAAAGTTGCTTGTGTTTCTGAATGTTCTTTCAGTTACATTTTTCTTAGCAGTCCTGGGCAACAATTTTTAGGCTCTTATTTTGGGGAAGAATAACCAGTTTAGATCAACCAGACAAGATCCACCTTTGTGGGCCTTGTGCTCCTAGTTATACACATGATAAATACACCATTATTGTTACACTGAACTAAAGAAACCAAAAACATATTGAAAAAATGAATTAACAAAAAGACAAATTTACAGTTTAATCATATGGAGTTACATTTCCAGGCCATAGTTGGAAAAACTGAGAATGTCCACATATTTCCTTACTTTCTCTAGATGGAGTCCTAATATTTGCCTAATGTAATAGAAATAGTAGTGTATTAATAGTTTAGTCTTTATACCTCTATACCTTTCTTGCTACCCACCCAGTTGTGTTCAATAAAATGCATGTTTACTTTAAAAGCAAACTGCAAAACAATGGCAGCATCGGGTGAAATTATTATTATTTTTCTCATTCAAATTCAGTTTATAATTCAGGTACACAAACAGCCTATGCAAGTATTTTAATGGGTGTAAATAAAAACCAATAAACAAATGTAAGCCCTTATTTGAACCAGCAAAGCAGGTTTTGCGTATAAGAGGTGCAATAAAAGTTGCTGGGGAGTCAGGAGTCCACGGCCATTCACCTACTAATTTTTCAGTCAGCTGATGTCGACATAGTCAAGAGAAGAAAAGAAGGGATGGATGAAGAGATAGCTCTTGTTTTAGGGATTAATTATTAATGTGTATTGCTAGAGAAGGGCTTCAGTGAGCACATTAAGAAAATGGTTTATTACAAGACCCTACTACGGACTATTGGCAACAAAAAAACATTGATGATGATGTTCAGTTTAATGTTGATTATATACAAATCCAGATATTAGTATCAGTATACCACTATACAACTCTGTAAAGCATCAATAATTAACACAACAGCTCTCGACTTAAATCTGTGGTGGTGTACAACATTCTGAAACCTTTTTTTTATTTGGCAAGGATCTCATTTAGCTTCGTGAAAATGGGGAACCTGAAATTCCTCTGGTTTCTAGGTGTTGGTTTCATATAATGGTGACAGAAAACAGTCCTTGATGTGGTTCACATAAATTGGTCATCTCAATCTCCACAAGGTAGTTTATTGATTTTGCATTCCACTGTTTTTAATTGTATCATTGTGCCATCAATGATGAAAAATGATCATATTGGAATCATTTTCAGCATACAATTTTTATTTACAAAACGGTGTGTGTGTGAGAGAGAGAAAGAAAGAGATCTATCTATCTATCTGTCTGTCTGTCTGTCTGTCTATAATCAATAATATAAATCAATTTTATTGTTCATAGTATTGTGATTGTGTACTGTAAATATATGGACAAAGGTTGTTTTGAGAGAGAGAGAAAGAGAGAGAGAGAGATTGTATATTGTCGAAATGTTTGGAAAAAGTTGTATTTATGTTTTGGCAATATGGATTTTTTAAAATTTGTGCCAATAAAGTCTTATTGAATTGAAAGATAGAGAGCGAGGAAGAGAGAGAGAGAGACAGAGAGAGAGAGAGAGAGAGAGAGAGATAGAGAGAGAGGGAGATTGTATTGTCATATTATTGTGATTGTGTACTGTCTAAATATATAGACAAACTTTGTTTTGATACGTTGGCAATACTGGAGAGAGGGAGAGAGAGAGAGAGAGAGAGAGAGAGAGGGAGAGAGAGAGAGAGAGAGAGAGAGAGAGAGGAGGGTGTCCATAAGAGGAATTGAGACAGAAAGTAGAAGAAAGCTGCCTACTCAGCTCAGAATCATTTCTGGTTAATAAGAAACGCTTTGCGGGGTATTGAATACCATCTCTTGTACTTGTGATACCTCAGCCATGACTAGGACGTGACAGGAACTTGTGGTCTGTGTCTCCCCAGGTGTGTTCAGCCTCTATGACCATATAGGGAACACGGAACCCGCGCGCACCTGTGAGCTGACGTCATGCGCTGAAAGAACCTGCTGAAACTCGTCAAGCTGAAACTGAGTCAGAAACTGAGTCTGCCTGCAAGGGGAGAAGACACGACAGAAAAAAACTCGCAAAGGAATACTTTTCATTTCTACAATTATTTATTTTTTTTATTTTTAATTACTTTCATCGAGAGGAATAACTGATTGAGGATTAAGTCACAAATGGGGACCGCTCCATTTGCCATTTTGGCCATTTTAATCGTCGTCTTTCAGGTGAGTTTCCTGCTTACGTTAACTCTTCAAACAACTGCCACCCATTTATGTCGCTTCTCGGTGTTTAACTTAAGAAGGCGCGAATTAAACGGGTAGTTAATGTTGTTAACTTACTTTTTTACTTCGGCTGGAACATTTTTGTTTTTTAAAAGAACTTTCTTGTCCGTTTCTGAGGATAATTTTTCCTAATTTCAATCAAAAAGTCAAGTAGGCGCACCACTTGCCGCGGCTCTGCACTATTCAATGAGATAATGGCGAAAATGTATTTTAATAAGTGCTTTTTCGACATGTATAATAAAGCCGAATTGGGTATAAGGGATTCAAATATACCAAGGCATTTAAAATAAATGTCTAGACTAATGTGTCAGCCCCCTACACTCAAGCAAACCTTAAATCGCCATTTTTCCCAGTGAGGTTCTTCCTTCCTCCCCCCAGGAGTCAGTGGGTCTACACGGCCTCGCCCTAATCCGTTGATGACGTTGTCCCCGCAGGTTCAATCCCTATAAAACATGTTTCGATTGGATTGCTTGCTATCTCATTTGCCATTAAAATTTAATTCATACCATTGAGTTTAACCTTTATGTAATCATCTTCAGAAAACATTTCATATAGCCTACATGATTGTGCACGTTTTTCCATTTGTTAATTAATTATGCAAAACAACTAAATATGCTACTCCCAGCTTTTCAAAAGTGATTTTCTTCTTTTTTTTTCCTCCTATTTTTGAAATCATATTATATCTG
This sequence comes from Centropristis striata, assembly GCF_030273125.1. NCBI lineage: Eukaryota > Metazoa > Chordata > Actinopteri > Perciformes > Serranidae > Centropristis > Centropristis striata. Next base: position 30,329,144 of record NC_081536.1, read on the forward strand.
TTAGATGTAACTAAGTACATTTACTGAAGTACTTTACTTGAGTATTTTCCATTTTATGCAACTTTATACTTCTTCTTTACTACATAGAGGTGAATATTGTAATTTTACTTCGCTACATTTAGCTGACAGCTTTAATTACTTTTCAGGTCAACATTTAGGATAAAAATATGCTGAATTTAAAGTAATTAGACATTTTAAAAAAACTTTATTTTAGTTAAAATGAGCCATTAGATGCTTCTTACATGAATGCATTAATCATTCAACAATATATTTAGAATATATAAAACCGTCTGAGTGGGTCCATTCTGCATAAGAAGTACTTTTACCTTTGATACTTTATGTCCATTTTGATGCTGATACTTTTGTACTTTTACTTCAGTAAGTTTTGAATTCCAAAAATGCTACTTCCAGCTTTTCAAAAGTGATTTATTTTTTTTTTTTGTTGGATCAGTGGTGGAATGTAACTAAGTACATTTACTCAAGTACTGTACTTTAGTAAAATTTTAAAGGTACTTTTACTTTGCTTGAGTATTTCATTTTTTATTAAACTTTATACTTCTACTCCATTACATTTAGCTGACAGCTTTAGTTACTTTTCAGGAATACATTTAACATGAAAAACATGATACATTTAGTAAGTAATTAGACTTTTTTCTAATTTTATTTGAGTTAAAATGAGCCATAAGATGCTGCTTACATAAATGCATCAATACAAATAATCCAATAATATATTTAGAATATATAAAACAGTCTGAGTGGGTCCATTCTGCATAACGAGTACTTTTACTTTTGATACTTTAAGTACATTTTGATGCTGATACTTTTGTACTTTTACTTCAGTAAGTTTTGAATGCAGGACTTTTACTTGTAGTGGAGTCATTTCACAGTGTGACATTAGTACTTTTACTTAATCTGAATACTTTGCCAACACTGTGTTGGATGTACAAAACAAAGACAACCTCAACTTCAGATCTTGTTTCTTGTGACGAGCAGGTTTAATCTTTTTTTTCATAGAACAATCTTAATAAATTATTCCAAATGATATGAAGATATTTAATGGTATTGCAAAGTATTGAGAATCAATCAGGGATTACACTAATGCATGATTATGACTCATCAAAACACTTTTTTTCTCTCCTAGGCTTCTGCTTTAGAGCCGACTGAGGAGCCAGCATGTGTGCCTGGATTCAAGTCGGACATGTTGGTTTTCCAAGTGCCCAGAAAGCACCTGGCGAAGAACTTCAGACTGGGAAAAGGTACGAACAAATCCAGGAAGCTGTTTTTTTTTCTCGCTGATGCACACACACCTGAAGGAGTGTGCTGTTCTTTCCAATATTTACTATAATATTGATTTATTATCTGACTGTGCATTCTTGAAAGAAGATTTTTCTTTCCAGCTTTTGGAAGTATGTGGACCTAAGTTAAGGCCAGAGATGAAACTGATTGTCTTTAAGTGCCTGTGTGCCTCAGATGGCCTCCTGCAGATTAGCTCTCCTCATTGTTGTCAACCCCAAACAAGTTCAGGTCTTAGCTTGCTCTCACTCTGCACCTCCTATAATGCTCTTACCTGCAGGGCAAACAATGTCCCCGAGCCAGTTCTGCGGGCTTTGCTCAAATAGTGTGAAACACCCAAAGAAAAGGAGCACTACACCCTGCATGGCTTGCTTTTTGCATGTTTGCCAGAGAAAAAACCTAATGAAAACTAAACAAAAACTAATATAACAAAACTAAAACTAATAAACAGAACTTAAACTAATAAAACTCCATACTAAAACTAATAAAAATCAATAATAAAACTAATAAAAACAACTTAATCTAACACTTAAACTAATAAAAACAATTCAGAAACTAATAAAAACAATACAGAAACTAATATTACAAAACTAATAAACAAAACTTAAACTAACACTTAAACTAATAAAGATCAATACTAAAACTAATAAAAATCAATAATAAAACTAATAAAAACAACTTAATCTAACACTTAAACTAATAAAAACAATTCAAAAACTAATAAAAACAATTCAAAAACTAACAAACAATACTAAAACTGATATAACAAAACTAAAACTAATAAACAAAACTTAAACTTTTACTAAAACTAGTAAAACATCAATACTAAAACTAATAAAAACTAATAGAAAACAATACTTAAACTAATAAAAACTAAAACTAATAAAAACCAATACTAAAACTGTAGGCTTTGCTCAAATAGTGTGAAACACCCAAAGAAAAGGAGCGCTACATCCTGCACGGCTTCCGTTTTGCATGTTTGTCAGATAAAGGAAGCTTTATAATGTCTTTTTTCCCAGTTGTTTCAGAATAACTCCTCCTTTTGGCATGTCCTAAATCTTTGTCACATCTTTGGTGAGGTGACACGACCATGAACCAGGTTTCTAGATTGATCTGTGGAGTTTTAAAGTCTTGTTTAACTTGTTTATTGTATTGGGAGTAAGAGCAAACACAGGCACTGAGCAAGAGTTGGGGGCTCTTTGGAGAGGACCTGCTGATTTATACAGTCATGGAAATAATTATTAGACCCTTGTTTTCTTCAAGTTCTTGTTGATTTTAAGGCCTGGTACAGCCAAATATATATACGTTTGGACAAATATAACGATAACAACAAAAATAGCTTATACGAGATTAATTTGAGAGCTGCTATCTAGACATTTTCCATGGTTTTATTGATAATAACCAAAATCATTCTCAAGAAAACCATGGAAAATGTCTAGATATCAGCTCTTAAATTAAACTCCTGTCAGTTGTTTTTGTTATCATTATATTTGTCCAAACAAATGTACCTTTAGTTGTACCAGGCATTAAAATGAACAATAAATTGTGGATTCCTGGTCTTAAAAAGCTGTTTGGGTCTGTGGCTCACAATCAACTTTACATTGATAGTCTAACTTGTACAATCTGACTTTGTGGCAGAAAGCCTTGAAGGCAAACTTCTCTAACTTTGTTTCTCAAGCATGTACATTATGCACTGCCTAACAACGCTAACATGAGCTACATAGACTAGCATATTTAGCCTTTTCATCCTGAGTAATGCATGGAAATAACTTTCAATGGCTCTCATATTTACATGAACAAAGTCTAACCCATGATTTGATGCCTCTGATGGGTGATTCTCATGAAGCCAGTCTAAGTTCTGTCTGTGAAGATTATAAGGACATACTTTATTAAACTAAATATATTTCACTTTTATATGAATGAACAATATGCCAAAATGAGGCACAATTCATTTTTTTTGTGTTAAAATAATATTTTCTATATTTTTAAACATATTTTTGATTCACAATTTCAGTACCGTAATGCGTCGAGATAAAAATGTCATGGTTTCCCCACACTTATATACAATAAATATTTAATAAACTTTATAAAAACAAATATACATTTGTTTGAAATTTATAATTTAACAGTATATAATCAAATATAATGGTTTTTGACAATGTATAAAGAACAAAATCTGAATGAAAATGTTTGGTAATTCTATGTTACGGTAATGATAGAATTGTTTGCATTAAAAATGTGTATAATAAAATACATTTTGTTGATACCAGCTACCCTTGAGCACATTTAAGTGCTTGCCAAAGAAAAAAACAAAACCTTTCATTTTTATTTTATTTAAAAATATGTTACGGTAATGAATTTAGCTCACAGTGTCTCGAAAAATGTCAGAAAATACCTTTAAAATTCTTTAAAAAGATAATAAATTCATATTAAACAGTGACTTTAGATTGTATAGGTTATAAAGGGTCAAAGAAAATATGTATTCAATGCTCTTGGATTATTGCTGTGAGCCGCACCATGTTAATGAGAATCACCCTGATGTGCATCAAGACCATCGTACAACAGCAGGATCTGTGTGCAGCCCAAGGTTATTATAGTTCATGAAAACTGGTTACAAAACTAACTAAAACAAACTAAAATTACAGTGAAAATTACCTTCATTTTTCGTCTTTGTCAACTTATTTAGTTGATATGAAATCTATTTATTTAGCTCAAACAGCTGGTTAGTGAACATGCAGGAACACATTGTTGAATCTGTTTATTGAGACTGGGACGTTATGTGATTATGTGAGTCGATCGCCTTCAAAAAGTTCAGCTCTTCACTCCTACCAACATTCAAGACACCCGGAGCTGAAAGAGTCAATAACTTTATTGAGGCTGAGATAGATAAGGCAAAGAAAATAAAGGCAACATGTATTATAACCCTTTTGAATCTCGCACCCAACAAATACCCATTAACAAAAAAAACAGAATGAAAACTAAACTAAAAGTGATATAACAAAACTGAAACTAATAAACAAAACTTCTATTCTATACTAAAACCAAAAAAATCAATAACAAAACTAATAGAAACAAAACTTAAACTACACTTAAACTAATAAAAACAATTCAAAAACTAATAAAAACAAAGTAAACTAACACTTACACTAACAACAATACTAAAACTAATGCAACAAAACTAAAACTAATAAACAAAACTTAAACTATGACTTAAACTAATAAAAACGAATAAAAAGCGATACTAAAACGAATAAAAATCAATATTAAAACTAATAAAAACGAGCAAACTAACTCCAAAAACTAATTGGAATGAACTGGATTTGAAAACAAAAATTCATAACTAAATTAAAACTAGTGAAAAGTCCCAAACTATTATAACCTTGCTGCAGCCAGTCAATTTTCCAGTTTTCTACCAAATGTTCCACCAGCAAAAAATCTGAAAAATAAAAACAACCTTGTGATTTATATTGTGATTTATATTGTTGCAGGAGCTCAGCTGTTAGTGTTTATATGGTGTACAAGTAAATAAAAGCAGTGCAGTCTCTCTGGCTCAGGTTCTTTATAAACCTTTAAGGAGCGGCTCGTCTGATCATTATCAAAGTCTAAACCGTTTGGTCCTCCGCTGCTCGTTTGTCAGAAAACCGTCAGTCAGTCCTGTCTCACGGCAGATCTTTCTCTTTACTTTATTTTATCAGCAGTGTTGCTAGGTAAAGAGTTAGTCATTTCCTGTGTGTTTGTGTGTTTGTGTGTGTGTGTGTGAGAAGTGTCATGACGTACATGTTGTTCTGCTTTTGAAATCATCGTTGTCTTTTGGTTTAAATGTTATTAGGGCGATTTAAAAAAAAAAAAAAAAAAAAAAAAATCTAATTAGAGGCTTTGTAATTAATTAATCGAAATTAGTCGCATTTTAATCACATATAAATATTTGACCTGAGAACAGTGAGAAGTAATTTTTTTCACATGGATTTTTAGTATACCATTGAATAATGACTGAATACATAAGCTTAAGCAACAAAAATAATGTTTATTTTGTTCAAGTCCAACAGACCAGTGCAATTTTTTCCATTAAGTGTAGCAATAGCATATTTAGAAATATAGTACATTTCATAAATTCAGGTAGCCTATAGGTAGGTAGACCTTCTGTAAACTAGAATACTTTGGTTCAGTACATTCAGAACATTGGAAACCCCTGACTATTAGAAAACATCTCTCTGTTGCTTCAGAGGCCATAACAGACTTTGTTGATTTACCAACAGCTGGTTAAAAAAAATCAAATTAATTTCAGTCCATCCGTTGGTTTTTAGTAACTAAATGTCCCATCATCCACGGGGCCAACCAAAGCGTCTCATCAGCTTCTTCCTTCATGTTCACTGTGGTTTGTTGTTGTCTGAACTCATGAACGCTAGTTGGTGCTCCAGTATAATCGGTCCGCCGGAAACTCATCCAGTGAGAAACGTTCTGCGGTGCAAAAATAAGTGCGATTTAAAATGCGATCGATCAGTGCAAACTGTGTGCAAGGAGACGCGGCAGATTTTCTGATTGTAAATAAACTCTTTTTGATCTTCCCGTAGTGCCTAAACAAAACAGAATATTTAGTTTTGATCCGTGTCGTCTCGTCAGAATTGATGCTAATGTGTAGTTTGTTCAGGAACCAATGAGCAGAACTGAAATTAAAGTTTCTTTGAGTCCTTTGCAATCTGACTTTGTGATCCGGTTTGACGGACTCTGCCTCTGCTTTCCTTCAGCGATAGACACAACACTCCTCTGATCTGTTTCTCTTTCAGAAAGCATTTGCATAATGATGTAATGCAGATAGTGTGATAGTGTGGCCATAAAGGGAAGGTAACTGCAGCTAGAGGTGGGCGATGTATATCGTCTACGATAATATCGTTAATATTGTTTTGATGATGCAATTTTACATTATCAAGTATTTATTGTGAGTATTGTGTCTATTTGAGATCATTTTGTGGGGTTTTTTTGGTCATTTTGTGTATTTTTTATATATATATATATATATATATATATATATATATATATATATATATATATATATATATATATATATATATATATATATATTTTGGTATCGATATATCGGCCAGCCCTACATGATGGTTTGGTGAAATGTTCCTGATTTATTTCAGTTCCAGACTCCAGTCTTTAATGGTGATTAAATGAAGGTTTAATCTACATCACTGTTTGCCTGAAAGAGGCAATAAAATGTCACCTTAGGACTTCTTTATGATTTTGCAAATGGGGAGTATTATGTTACTTAATGTTCCAAATACTTGTACTGCATTTGTAATGAATTACTTTTTCTTCCGTCCAATTCCAGTGCACTTCACGGACTGCACAGACCGCACGAGATTTCTTTTCAAAAGTGATCACAGCCGCTTCCACGTTGATCACGACGGCACACTGAAGGTCAGTAGAGTTCAACAGGAGCAACAAATTTACACTTTGTGTGGTCAATAGGGATTGGAATAATTAATCGATCTATTAATGGTTGTTAAGAATTTGGTCGATCACGCTGAATTTTTAATCGATCTGTGTATTTTTTTTATGTGTGACTGTGTATCAGGACTCACTGAAGTCACTAAAGCTACAGTTTGCAAACTGCTTGATTTTTTTCTCATTTTGTCTCTTTTTGGGATCATTTTGTGTATTTTTTGGTAATTTTACGTCTTTTTTTAGGATCGTTTTGTGTATTTTTGGGATCATTTTGTATATTTTCTAGGTCTGTTTCGGGTATTTTTTTGTCATTTTTGGTCTCTTTGTCACTTTTAGGTCTTTTTTGGTCGTCATTTTAGGTCTTTTTGGTAATTCTAGGTCTTTTTTTGGGTTACTTTGTGTCTTTTTGGGATCATTTTGTGTCGTTTTTTTGGTCATTTTAAAAGTTGCAATAACAATTATAAAACACACAGAAATACAAGAGTATTCATTTGAACAAAACTTGGTTACTGTATTAAACCTTGCTAGCATGAATCACTAGGTTTAATTTTATCCAAAACATTGAACTCCTTGACGTTATCTTTACAGTTTTAATCTCACTTGAGTTAGTTTTAGGATCGACAGGATCAAGTCTCTTTTCGTCCTTTCAAAATAAAAGCGTCCATTATCAAAACAGGCTTTTGAATAGAACTGTATATATATATATATATCTTTTATTTTAATTAAGCCCATGTATGCATGTTTTTACACATACTGGAGTATGTATAAAAACATAGCGATTAATCGATTAATTGATCGTTAACATTATAGATGCTCCAGTTGGCAGGTTTCTTCCAAACGGCCATCCCTAGTGCTCAACTCACACACCTTTTATGCCTAATAATATAAGTTAAAATAATTTGGGGAGGTATCAGGTGAGTAAAATTGCTACTTCTCAGCCACAATCCAGGTGGTTTATCTTTAGATGCGGTAACTAAAAACAACTAAATAGTGTTGTTGATATATCCGTTGTCAATCTGCCTTTCACATGTTGGTTAAAAATGTGATCAAACATTTTTTTTAACATCATTGAAAGTTTAATTTTGTCATGTAGAGTGAATGTCAGCCTTTTGATATTAACTGCCCCCCCCCCCCCCCCCCCCTTTTTTTTTTTTTTTAGGTTAAAATACCTACAACAATGCATGAACAGCAGGATTTCATCGTCCACACCTGGGACACGCAGAGACACAAATTTAGTGTTCACGTCAGGGTAGAGCACCAAAGGCATCACCATGGCAACCACCACCAAAATGCAGAGCATCACCATGGACACCACCACGCACACCACGACCACGACGCTCAGCCGGACTCTGCTACGAACACGGAGGTAGGATTAGAAACTGGCCGACATGTTCACTGTCAGTATAAAACAATTAAATAAAACTAATGTAGATTGCAGGTACATTAAGTTGTTGGCCTGGGAAAACCAAGTCATTGTTAGAGACTGTTTTTGACAGTGAAAAGGCTCTGAATACTTACAGTAACAAACACTGCCCCTCTGAGGTCGTGTATTTTAAAGCCATGTTAGATTTCAAATTACATTCTTTTCTCTACAGCACATGTGTCAAACTGATCCAGGAAAGGGCCAAGTGGGTGCAAGTTTTCATTCCAACCAAGCAGGAGCACACATGACTCCACCCATCTAATCACCTGGGCTGTCTTCACTCATTTGATTTGTCGTATCAGGTGTGCTCTTGCTAGGTTGGAACAAAAACCTGCAGCCACTTGGCCCTTTCCTGGATCAGTTTGACACATGTGTCAAACTGATCCAGGAAGTGAAGACAGCCCAGGTGATTAGATGGGTGGAGTCATGTGTGCTCCTGCTTGGTTGGAATGAAAACTTGCACCCACTTGGCCCTTTCCTGGATCAGTTTGGCACCCCTGCTCTACAGCATTTCTTTTTAAATTTATTATAGTGCCTTCATGAAACCGTTTCGCACCTATTTTTGTTAAAAAAAGCCAAAGTAGATGTAATATGTAGGCTCTTATTCATTATCTGTGCAAATTTTTCTCCGTTCCTGCTGTTGGATATTTGCAATAACAAGAATATAATAATGAGCTAATAATGAATATAATTGGTCGAAAATTGGACAACAAAACTGCTTTTTCTTCTCAAACCCTCCCCTTCGAAGAACATCTTTTCTCTTTAAAAAGTCACCAAATACAGAGTCAGTGATCATTATCAGCTGCATACTGGTAAGCTCTGACTTGCAGCTCTATGTTACTGTATTAATACTAGTATTTAACATCATTACCTGTCTGTTTGTGTGTTTTATCTTAAGCCTGAATGGATAAAAGACCTTGAAAGCTTTCTGTTAGAAATGACGCAGTACTTTTTTGTCAGTTACTAATTACTTATTGACGAAAGATGCGGAAAGAATGTCTTTCTGCTATTCCAAATATCTTTACAGGACTTGAATTTCATAAATTTACATGATCCGATAGATAGACGGATAGATTAGACTCTATTGGCCACCGAGGTGGAGATTTGTCTTTGGCTTCTCCAATGTACAGTCATGGAAAAAAATATTAGACCACCCTTGTTTTCTTCAATTTCTTGTTCATTTTAATGCCTGGTACAACTAAAGGTACATTTGTTTGGACAAATATAATGATAACAACAGAAATATTTCATAAGAGTGTAATTTAAGAGCTGATATCTAGACATTTTCCATGGTTTTCTTGATAATTTTCTGATGCTTGCTTTGGCAATATATACATTGTTACGTCATGCCAATAAAGCCAATTGAATTGAATTGAATTGATAATGATTTTGATTATTATCAATAAACCATGGAAAATGGCTCTTATCAGCTATTTTTGTTATCATTTGTCCAAACAAATGTGTTTTAGTTGTACCAGGCATTAAAATTAACAAGAAATTGAAGAAAAAGGGTCGTCTAATATTTTTTTTTCTCCATGACTGTATAAGATACAAGCATGACACACACAAAAGCATACAATCTATGAATATACATAAATACACATAATTGATAAATCAAAACGGTAGAACATACAGCAACAAACAATTGTACAAATGGGCAAGAACCAGCAGCAGCACATGAACACATTTAAAATACTGAGGTCTTCATTGTCGTTGGCCAGACGGAAGCAACTCAACCTCAGAGTTCAGAGGATGTGAAGAATCTACAAATATCTGTTTTGCCTTCCTAAGTACAGCTCTGTTAAAGAAGTCGTAGAGGTCTCTGTGGCTTGCCTACCACCTTCCCTGCAGTCTTAACAATTGTGGAAACCTTGTTCTTGTCCTTCACACTCAAATGACCAAACCAAGCAGTTATATCAAACTGTAGAATGAAATCAAATATGTATATATTGTCAATGTAATGTACCCGATCCTGAATTTAAGCCAATGAGAATTCAGTGACTGTAATTTACTACATATGTGTCTGTGTGTGTTCCAGAGTACAACCGATGCACCAGTACCCATACTGGTGTTTCCCGGGCATGTTGACGGGCTGAAGAGGAAGAAGAGAGAATGGCTCATTCCTAAGCTCCGTGTTCCTGAGAATTACAGAGGACCCTACCCCCTAAAAGTAACTCAAGTAAGTGCAACCAAAGCTCCTGAGGATTTTTTTTTACACCCAAGTGTATTTTGAATATTTGTTTCTGCAAAGGATTACACTGCAATCTCTCCCAACTCCTCTCTAAATGGTTATTAATTAGTTGAGTGTGCTTGAAAGAGCAAACAATATACTATTGACCGGGCTTCATCCTAATTTTATTATTCTTCCGTTTCTTCCGTGTTTTTTTTTCCGGTTGACTACTCCTCCCAGAGTTTTGGTCGCACATACACTAAACAGGTATCAAATCGACCGGCTCGGCCTTGACAAGAAGTGTGCTATGACTTTTCTAAGCGTTTCGGCAAATGGTTTTCAAATTATTCAGCAAAAAAACCCCAATGCTACCCTATGAAGAGGCCAGAGTGGATGACATCATCGCTAGAATGCTGAGGGAGAGAACAATGTGTCAAAAAATACATTTAGAAACTGCGCTCGAGGCAGCAAATGCTACTCGACACAAATAATTTCTACGTAGAAATGTAAGAAAATTCGTCTTCTCACTCTCATTCGTCTGGTAAAGCTGTCAGAGTTATAGTTTGGGCATAGGACACACAGATGTGCCACCAACACCACCCACAGCCTTATAGACCGCCATGTTAAAAAGACATTTCTGGAGGAAAGCAGAGGTACCAGTTTCTTCTGATCGCTCTAAAAAAACAATTTCCTAATTTTTCTTCACAAAACACTTATGTAGACGTTCAGGAAGAACTCAGGATGCTCAAAGTGAAGTCAGTTTAATGAAGGGGGCTACGGTTTGGCCAAAAATGCTTTCTGTTCGAGGAGAACTTTATGTTGTTTTTCCCTCTCTCTGTCGCGTCAACTGTTACTGGAACAGCTGCGTTTATTTGCTCTGCTCTGATTGGTGGCCCCTAGACAGACAGACAGACAGACAGACAGACAGACAGACAGACAGACAGACAGACAGACAGACAGACAGACAGACAGACAGACAGTCATGGCCAAAAATATTGGCATCCCTGCACTTCTGTCAGATAATGCACCACTTCTCCCAGGAAATTGTTGTAATTACAAATGCTTTGGTATTCACATATGTATTTATTTTGTTTGCATTGGAACAACACAAAAAAGCCAAATCTGATCATTCCACACAGAACTCCAAAAATGGACTGGACAAAATTATTGGCACCTTTTCAAATTTGTAAGAAATAATTGTTTTTCAAGCATGTTATGCTCCTTTTAATTTGTAATTAAACCCACCTGTGGCAAGTAACAGGTGCTGGCAATATAGAAATCACACTTGCTTCCAGTTTAAATGGAGGAAAGTTGATTCAACCTTTTGTGTTGTGTGTACCACACTGAGCATGGGGAAAAGAAAAAAGAGCAAAGAATTGTCCGAGGATTTGAGAACCAAAATTGTGGAAAAACATGGACAATCTCAAGGCTACAAGTCCATCTCCAGAGATCTTAATGTTCCTGTGTCCACTGTGCCCAACGTCACCAAGAAGTTTAAAGCCCATGGCACTGTAGCTAACCTCCCTGGACGTGGACGGAAGAGAAAAATTGATGAAAGATTGCAACGAAGGATTGTTCAGATGGTGGATAAAGAACCTCGATCAACTTCCAAACAAATTCAAGCTGACCTGCAGACACGGGGTACAACAGTGTCAGCTGGCACTCATCCATCACCATCTGAATGAAATGGGACGCTATGGTAGGAGACCCAGGAGGACACAGAGACATAAAAAAGCCAGACTGGAGTTTGCCAAAATGTACCTGTGGAAGCCAAAATCCTTGTGGGAGAACATCCTGTGGACAGATGAGACCAAAGTAGAGCTTTTTGGTAAAGCCCATCATTGTACAGAAAACGAAATGAGGCCTTCAAAGAAAAGAACACGGTCCCTACGGTCAAACATGGTGGAGGTTCACTGATGTTTTGGGGTTGCTTTGCTGCTTCTGGCACTGGATGCCTTGACTGTGTGCATGGTGTCATGAAATCTGAAGACTACCAAAGAATTTTGGGGCGCAATGTAGGGCCCAGTGTCAGAAAGCTGGGTCTCCGTCAGAGGTCATGGGTCTTCCAGCAGGACAATGACCCAAAGCACACTTCAAAAAGCACCCAGAAATGGTTGAAGACAAATCGCTTTTTGCTTGTTTGTTTGCGCCTCCCACCACCGGGTGGAGAAGAGCGCTCATTATGGGTTCTGATGTCATGAGTTAATATAAGGCACCGGCGTGATTGGTGTGAGATGCTCGAGAGGCACACAGTTTCTTGACTGCAGAAATGTGATGCATAACTCAGCTAATTGATATACGGACACTGGAAATTTCATTTGTGCGCGTAAAATACTATAAACGGGATCTCATCATACTAGTGGCATCTTTTTTGAGTAGCAATCGGGTCACTACACCTGTGGAGAGATCTCCGAACAGCAGTTGGGAGAAGGCACCCTTCAAATCTGAGAGACCTGGAGCAGTTGGCAAAAGAAGTGTGGTCCAAAATTCCAGTAGAGAGGTGTAAGAAACTCATTGATGGTTACAGGGAGCGATTGATTTCAGTTATTTTTTCCAAAGAGTGTGCTACCAAATATTAAGTTGAGGATGCCAATGATTTTGTCCAGTCCATTTTTGGAGTTCTGTGTGGAATGATCAGATTTGGCTTTTTTTCCTCTGCATTTTTTGTGTTGTTCCAATGCAAACAAAAGAAATAAACATGTGAATACCAAAGCATTTGTAATTGCAACAATTTTCTGAGAGAAGTGGTGCATTATCTGACAGAAGTCTAGGGGTGCCAATATTTTTGGCCATGACTGTACCTAAGCAACGGTAGAGATAATATACTGTAAATTACTCAGCAGTGTCAATAATGTATGGGCCAGAGTCACGGGACAGAGTCAAGCACACTTTAATTTTTTTTTGTTGAAATTTTCTAGTTATTAATTGTTATCTCGGGATAAAAAGGTTCACCATGATGCTAATATGATGCATCAGCACTGTTCTGCAGAGATCGCACCATAATGGACAGGATGTGGAATACTGGAACCAGGCCTCCCTCTCTTGTTTTCTGTGCCACAGAAATGTTAATGCAGTGTAACTCAAAGACCTCTGCACTGCTCAATACTGTCGTCAAAGTTGTTTTGTAATATTGTAACTATTGTTGTAGTCATAAGAGATGTATAACACAGGCCCTGGTGTGTTTCTTTTTGTCCAGATCGGTTCTGATAAAGATCAGGTAAAGAAAGTCTTCTACAGCATCACTGGTCCAGGAGCTGATCAGGAGCCTGTGGGCCTTTTCACCATGGACCGTCTCTCCGGCATTCTGTATCTCACACAAGCGCTGGACAGAGAGAAGCAAGCCATGTACAATGTAAGCATCCTCTCTGATAATAGCTTCGTACTAACGCCTTTAAATGATCAGAACACACCTATGACTCCATTCTCTACAGAATTTATTCAAAAGCATAAGCGCATAATTATTAGGAACGCTTGGTCAACGTTTCAGAATGTCTTTCAGGTTATACCTCACCCTTAGTGCAAAACCTTCAGAGCAGCGATCACATTTTAATGCCTGCAGGAAAAATCCAATAAACCTTTTCAAGCCACAAATGCAACATCATCCATTTCTCTGCTGCCCTACAATGCCTGTATGTTCTAATGATGTTAAACTTGTTGAAACATGCATCTGTGCTTATAATACATATTTAGACAATCGTTTTTCGTGACATGATTATCAAGTATTTGATTCTCAGAAACGCCTACAAAACAAAGGGTTGTTAATGAAACACAAATCACCTAAACTCACGACAGGGTGACACGTTTACCTTCTTCATTTTGTTCAATAACTTGAATGGGATTGTAACAATCTGTGTGATCCATGAACAATTGTGTACAGAAATTTTTCATTCATCTTGAAATGGAATTTTACGCTGTCATATTGGGGCCAAGTATTGAAAAAAAAATAATATGGACCCTGGCGGAGGGGGGTAATATTTTAAGAAAAAAATGGCTAATCTATGAGAAAGGAGTAGCCGATTTATGAGATTAAAAGTGGCATATCTACGAGATTAAAAGTGGCAAATCTAGGAGAAAAAGTAGCAGATTTATGAGATTAATAGTGGCAAATCTACAAAATAAATAGTGGCAAATCTGCAAGATAAATGGTGGCAAATCTACGAGATTAAAAGTGGCAAATCTAGGAAAAAAAGTAGCAAATTTATGAGATTAAAAGTGGCATATCTACGAGATTAAAAGTGGCAAATCTAGGAGAAAAAGTAGCAGGTTTATGAGATTAAAAGTGGCAAATCTAGTAGAAAAAAGTGGCAAATGTAGGAAAAAAATTAGCAGATTTCTGAGATTAAAAGTGGCAAATCTAGTAGAAAAAAGTGGCAAATGTAGGAAAAAAATTAGCAGATTTCTGAGATTAAAAGTGGCAAATCTAGTAGAAAAAAGTGGCAAATGTAGGAAAAAAATTAGCAGATTTATGAGATTAATAGTGGCAAATCTACGAGAAAAAGTGGAAAATCTAGGAAGAAATTTAGCAGATATATGAGATTAATAGTGGCAAATCTACAAGATAAATAGTGGCATATCTACGAGATTAAAAGTGGCAAATCTAGGAAAAAAAGTAGCAGATTTATGAGATTAAAGTGGCAAATTTACAAGAAACCGTCGGGAAAAATAGGCTAGTGTTTTGTTTTTCAAGAAACTACATCACGACAGAAGCTTCTGCGTGGCTAAAATAAACCGTACAATATTTAGTTATTAATAATTTTTTTTTAATAGAATTGTTACATCCCTAATGTTTACTTGCTAACAGCCTTCTTACTGCCTATCTTGGCGCCTAACCAACACCTGTAGATGAGTGATTTTGTGTGAATGTGTGTTGAGTTGGAATAAAAGTTTACATGTACAGTATTGTAATACAGCTGTGTTTTTCATTTGCAGCTTCAAGCACATACTGTAACCGAAGGTTCAGGAACAGCTGAGGAGCCTATCGATATTCTAGTCCATGTGATAGACCAGAACGATCACTCACCTACTTTCACTCAAGACACCTTCGTGGGAGAAGTTCCCGAGGCCTCAAAAAGAGGTACCATCAGAGGATAACACTTTGCTTTTATGAGACAAAAGAGCAGTTAAACTTTAAACCTATAAACTTTATGACCCCAAACTTTGATACATTAAGGGAGCCAGGTATGGCTGTAACAACATTTCTTGTATGATTGCTTTCTTGCTGATCTTGCATGTGTGCATAGGGTGTTAGTCGCTTAAGTTGTTTTTTAAGTTACCTCTTTAATTAAGTGCTGTGAATACTTCAAGAAAGATCTGTAATTCATTTTTACTCCTGACTTTACTCTCTCTAGGTTTTGAGGTGATTCAGGTCACGGCCATAGATCTTGACGAGGAGAATAACGACAACTCAGAAATCAGGTACCGTATTGTAAGTCAGGAACCAGAGATGCCGAATCCAAACATGTTTGCAATCAACCCTATAACTGGAGCTATCAGAGTCAACGGCGATGGGCTAGACAGAGAGGTAAGATTTTGTTGTTTTGTTTCTGCTCTAGCTAAGTCTGTAAGATGTGAAGCCTTCCATTTAATGAGTTCAACTCTGTGTCTCTGTTCTTACAGAAATTTCCCAATTACACTCTGACGGTTGAAGCAGCGGACATGATTGGAGAAGGGTTGAGGGGAGAAGCCAGAGTAATCCTTACTGTCTCAGACAGCAATGACAATGCTACGACCTTTGATAAGTCCAAGGTAAGTACAAAGCAGTGATAAAGTGATAAATCAATACAGTAGCATAAAATAAAACATACAGCAGCAAACAATTATACAAATGGTCAGGAACCAGCAGCAGCAGATGAACACATTTAAAATACTGGGGTCTCATTTAAGCCAATGAGAGTTCAGTGACTGTAATTTACTATATATGTGTCTCTGTGTGTTCCAGAGTACAACCGATGCACCAGTACCAATACTGGTGTTTCCCGGGCCTGTTGATGGGCTAAGGAGGAGGAAGAGAGACTGGGTCATTCCTGACCTCCATGTTTCTGAGAATGACAGAGGACCCTACCCCTTAAAAGTATCTCAAGTAAGTGCAACCAAAGCTCCTGAGGATTTTTTTTTTTTTTACACCCAAGTGTATTTTGAATATTTGTTTCTGCAAAGGATTACACTGCAATCTCTCCCAACCCCTCGCTAAATGGTTATTAATTAGTTGAGTGTACTTGAAAGAGTAAACAATATACTATTCACCGGGCTTCATCCTAATTTTATTATCCTTCCGTTTCTTACGTGTTTTTTTCCGGTTGACTACTCCTCCCAGAGTTTTGGTCGCACATACACTAAACAGGTATCAAATCGACCGGCTCGGCCATGACAAGAAATGTGCTATGACTTTTCTAAGGGTTTTGGCAAAAGGTTTTCAAATTTATTCAGCAAAATCCCCCCCAATGCTACCTTAAGGAGAGGCTAGAGTGGATGACATCATCGCTAGAATGCTAAGGGAGAGAAAAATGTGCCAAAATATACATTTGGAAACTGCGCTTGAGGCCTCAAATGCAAAAACCAAATTCCTCATTTTAGACGTTAAGGAAGAACTCAGGATGCTCAAAGTGAAGTTGGTTCAATGATGGGAACTACGGTTTGGCCAAAAATGCCGTCTGTTCGAGGGGCACTTTATGCTGTTTTTCCCTCTCTCTGTCGCGTCAACTGTCACCGGAACAGCTGCGTTTATTTGCTCTGCTCTGATCTGTCACATACCTAAGCAACAGTAGAGATAATATACTGTAAGTTACTTAGCAGTGTCAATAATGTATGGGCCAGAGTCACGGGACAGAGTCAAGCACACTTTAATATTTTTTTTAGACATTTTCTAGTTAATAATTGTTATCTTGGGATAAAAAGGTTCACCATGATGCTAATATGATGCATCAGCACTGTTCTGCAGAGATCGCACCATAATGGACAGGATGTGGAATACTGGAACCAGCCCTCCCTCTCTTGTTTTCTGTGCCACAAATGTTAATGCAGTGCAACTCAAAGACCTCTGCACTGCTCAATACTGTCGTCAAAGTTGTTTTGTAATATTGTAACTATTGTTGTAGTCATAAGAGATGTATAACACAGGCCCTGGTGTGTTTCTCTTTGTCCAGATCCGTTCTAATGAAGATAAGGTAAAGAAAGTCTTCTACAGCATCACTGGTCCAGGAGCTGATCAGGAGCCTGTGGACCTTTTCACCATGGACCGTCTCTCCGGCATTCTGTATGTCACACAACCGCTGGACAGAGAGAAGCAAGCCACGTACAATGTAAGCGTCCTCTCTGATAATAGCTTCGTACTAACGCCTTTAAATGATCAGAACACACCTATAACTCCATTCTCTACAGAATTCATTCAAAAGCATAAGCGGATAATTAATAATAAATAATAATAATAATAATTAATCCAATAAAGCTTTTCAAGCCACAAATGCAACATCATCCATTTCTCTGCTGCCCTACAATGTCTGTATGTTCTAATGATGTTAAACTTGTTGAAACATGCATCTGTGCTCATAATACATATTTAGACAATCGTTTTTCGTGACATGATTATCAAGTATTTGATTCTCAGAAACGCCTACAAAACAAAGGGTTGTTAATGAAACACAAATCACCTAAACTCACGACAGGGTGACACGTTAACCTTCTTAATTTTGTTCAATAACTTAAATGGGATTGTAACAATCTGTGTGATCCATGAACAATTGTGTACAGAAATGTTTCATTCATCTTGAAATGGAATTCTACGGTGTCATATTGGGGCCAAGTATTGAAAAAAAAAAATGTGGACCCCGAGGGAGGGGGGTAATATTTTAAGAAAAAAGTGGCTAATCTATGAGAAAAAAAGTATCAGATTTGAGATTATAAGTGGCAAATCTAGTGGAAAAAAGTAGCAAATTTAGGAAAAACAATTGCAGATTTATGAGGTAAAATGTGGCAAATCTACGAGATTAATTGTGGCAAATGTATGAGATAAAAAGTGGCAAATCTAGGGGGAAAAAGTAGCAGATTTATGAGATTGGAAGTGGCAAATTTACAAGAAACGATCGGGGAAAAATAGGCTAGTGTTTTGTTTTTCAAGAAACTAAATCACGACAGAAGCTTCTGCGTGGCTAAAATAAACCGTACAATACAAACATGGCTTGAACCATGACCAAACCAATCTGATTTAAAAAAAAAAAAAATTTAATAGAATTGTTACATCCCTAATGTTTACTTGCTAACAGCCTTCTTACTGCCTATCTTGGCGCCTAACCAACACCTGTAGATGAGTGATTTTGTGTGAATGTGTGTTGAGTTGGAATAAAAGTTTACATGTACAGTATTGTAATACAGCTGTGTTTTTCATTTGCAGTTTCAAGCACATGCTGTAACCGAAGGTTCAGGAACAGCTGAGGAGCCTATGGATATTGTTGTCAAGGTGATAGACCAGAACGATGAGAAACCTCGTTTCACTCAAGACCCCTTCGTGGGAGAAGTTCCCGAGGCCTCAAAAAGAGGTACCATCAGAGGATAACACTTTACTTTTATGAGACAAAAGAGCAGTTAAACTTTCAACCTATAAACTTTATGACCCCAAACTTTGATACATTAAGGGAGCCAGGTATGGCTGTAACAACATTTCTTGTATGATTGCTTTCTTGCTGATCTTGCATGTGTGCATAGGGTGTTAGTCGCTTAAGTTGTTTTTTAAGTTACCTCTTTAATTTAGTGCTGTGAATACTTCAAGAAAGATCTGTAATTCATTTTTACTCCTGACTTTTCTCTCTCTAGGTTTTGAGGTGATTCAGGTCACGGCCATAGATCTTGACGAGGAGAATAACGACAACTCAGATATCCGGTACCGTATTGTAAGTCAGGAACCAGGGATGCCCAATCCAAACATGTTTGCAATCAACCCTATAACTGGAGCTATCAGAGTCAACGGCGATGGGCTAGACAGAGAGGTAAGATTTTGTTGTTTCGTTTCTGCTCTAGCTAAGTCTGTAAGATGTGAAGCCTTCCATTTAATGAGTTCAACTCTGTGTCTCTGTTCTTACAGCAATTTCCCAAGTACACTCTGACGGTTGAAGCAGCGGACATGGTTGGAGAAGGGTTGAGGGGAGAAGCCAGAGTAATCCTTACTGTCTCAGACAGCAACGACAATGCTCCGACCTTCGATAAGTCCAACGTAAGTACAGCATACTAGTGGTCGGTACAAAAACGCAAGTTCGGGAAGCGGGGATGCAAAATAAGAGACTTGGGGGAGACCCATGGAGTTGCACAAGAACCCTTTTGTGGGCAGCCTCAGCTCTCACATAGTTTTAGAGACGCCGACGCAAACTGTAAGTGTGTGAAGCCACCAGCCAATTCCAAGTCCTGCCATACCCGATCCATGACTCTGCAACGGATTAACCTAGGAATTCATGGCTTATTTGTATCGATTGAGGTGGCTGCAACCGATGCAGCCGTGTCTCTCACTTGTTAAACCGAAAATCGGGTCACATCGGTTTATCGTTCACAGTACATATGTATATGTACGTATATGTAGTGTGTGTGTATATATGTGTCTCACTTAATACATTTCTTGTGTTTTCCCAGTATGTGGCAACAGTTAAAGAAAACAAAGTGGATGCTCAGATCGTCGTGATGACTGTAAGCGATGGTGACGTGCCAAATTCCCCAGCCTGGAACGCCAAGTTCACTATTGTCAGTGGTGATACTGAAGGATTTTTCGCAGTGAAAACAGGAAGTAACAAGAAGGAAGGAATCATTTCTACTGTCAAGGTAGGAAGTAAATAAAATCTCAAATCTGCCACAATATTATAAATCTGTGAGATTTGCCATTAAATATTTCTTGGCAACTTATTTTCATCTTATTAAATAACAATCTCTAAAGGAGGGAATTATGAGTGATAAGACACTTGTCTGATTAATTGTGCTTTTGCTTACCAGGGTCTCGACTTTGAAAAGAGCAAAAGCCACACACTTTTGGTTGCAGTGGAGAATGAGATTCCTTTTGCACTTGACCTGCCCACTGCCACTGCCACAGTGGTGGTGACCGTGGAGGATGTCAACGAAGCTCCAGTGTTTGATCCGATAACAAAGACGGTGTCGAAGCGAGAGGACCTTGCTGTCGACACTGACATAGTGCTGTACACCGCTTCTGACCCAGACACAGCGCGCAAACAAAAAGTCATGTAAGTTCAAACTCTTTTTATTGTATGCATGTATTTTGACAAAAGATTATCACTGCTCGAGAAAATTAGAAAAGATATATATACGCTTGGACTGTCAATCGATTAAAATATTAGGTAAAATATTAATCACAAATTATGTGGCAAATCTAGGAGAAAAAAGTAGCATATTTATGAGATTAAAAGTGGCAAATCTAGGAGAAAAAAGTAGCAGATTTATGAGATTAAAAGTGGCAGATCTACGAGAAAAAAAGTTGCAGATTTGAGATTAAAAGTGGCAAATCTGGGGGGGGGAAAAGTAGCAAATTTATGAGATTAAAAGTGGCAAAGCTAAGAGAAAAAAATATGAAAATTATGAGATTAAAGTGGCAAATCTAGGAGAACATTTTTTGCAGATTTATGAGATTAAAAGTGGCAAATCAACAAGAAAAAAGTTGCAGATTTGAGATTAAAAGTGGCAAATCTGGGAGAAAAAAGTAGCAAATTTATGAGATTAAAGTTGCAAATTTAGGAGAAAAAAGTTGCAGATTTATGAGATTAAAAGTGGCAAATCTACAAGAAAAAAAAGTCCCAGATTTATGAGATTAAAAGTGGCAAATCTACAAGAAAAAAGTTGCAGATTTGACATTAAAAGTGGCAAATCTGGGAGAAAAAAGTAGCAAATTTATGAGATTAAAGTTGCAAATTTATGAGAAAAAAGTTGCAGATTTATGAGATTAAAAGTGGCAAATCTACAAGAAAAAAAAGTCCCAGATTTATGAGATTAAAAGTGGCAAATCTGGGAGAAAAAAGTAGCAAATTAATGAGATTAAAGTGGCAAATCTGGGAGAAAAAAGTAGCAAATTTATGAGATTAAAATTGGCAGATCTACGAGGAAAACTGTTTTTTCTCATATATTTGCTTCTTTTAATCTCATAAATCTGCTAATTTCTCATAGATTTGCCACTTTTATTCTCACAAATCTGCGACTCTTTTTTCCTAGATTTGCCACTTTTAACTCAAAATATTACTCCCCTCCCCCTAGTCCGTATTTTTTTTTTCATACTTGCGGCCCTAATACACCATCGTAAGAGAGTATTCAGCTCAGATAAAAAAAATGAGCATTAAATTACTGCCATCATAAACAGAATTGCATTTCAAACAAATTATATTTCAAGCTTAAATTACCATGTCTAAGCAAAAATAAAATCATTATATAGTAAATATTCGCTAAATGTTTTTTCCTGGTGGTCTGATCTGTGAATGTCTCATAGTGAAGCATATTTTTTGTAATCTGCTTGCTTGCATAGCATTTACATCTATCTTATATTTTCTTGTTTATGTCCAGGTATAAGGTAATTAGAGACCCTGCCGGCTGGCTGAACGTGGCCAAAGACACAGGCCTGATTAAAGTTAAAACTCCGATGGACAGGGAGTCCCTCTTCGTCAAGGAAAACAAATACACAGCACTCATCGGTGCATACGACAATGGTAGGTGGGAGACGAGACTTACACTTTAACTCATCAGCTTTTCTTCTGCCCAAAAATATGGACTGTATCTTGTGTGTCACCTCACCAGATGAAATCCCGGCCACAGGAACTGGTACTCTGATAATCCATCTCGAAGATGTCAACGACAATCCGCCAACCATCGAGGAACGTAAAATCATGGTGCGTCTTGTTTGTGTGTTGAGGAATTTGGCATGTTAGTCCAAAACTTGTGCATGGTTTGATTTTAAAATATATCACACAAAAGCATCTGTCATTGTGTCTTCATAGGTTTGTAACAAGGAATCGGCTCCTCAACTGCTGACAGTAACGGATAAAGACGGACCGGACTTTGCTGCTCCATTCAGCGTCTCTTTACAGGGCAGCTCAAAGAGCAACTGGACTGCTATGATGAATGGTTCCAGTATGTACACTATTGATAAACTACTGAAAACACAAACTAATACCATCCATTCAAATAGGATAAAAACTCATTGGTTCACCAAATTTTCTCTGCTGGTGTTTTGGGCAGCAAAAAAGTTCATATCAGGTGCTGCATCTTTTTACAGGGTGTGGACTACACAATGTGAGCTCCACATAGTAATTAATTATTGTTCTGGTACAAGGTCAGACATTGCCTCTGTTAAGGTTTAGAGATAGTTTTCCCAGATTTGAATGCCTAGAGTCTTTAGTTTGTTGAGATGTTAAGGCACTTGTGTTTGACTTTGAGCCTTTCTGTGAAAATATTGATGGAATAAGACAAAAACATAAGCTCTTTAACCCTGCAGGAACTGTAGAGTGAGTATGTTTGCCTCAACTTTCCTCTTTGCTGCAGAAACGGGCATCATCCTGAGACTATTCTCTGAGTTGCCGAGCGGAGAATACACTGTGGTCCTGAGGGTTGCCGACAACGAGGGCCTGGAGCAGGACAGCACCGTTCAGGCCAAAGTGTGCGACTGCAAGGGAAAAGATGTGACCTGCAAAGACCTTGCAAAAGCTGCCAGCAGTCTGCCCCTCATCCTGGGAATACTAGGAGGCATCCTGTTGCTGCTCAGTAAGTGTGATATTTGACTTTAGTTATGTTATATGATGAGATGCATATAAATCTACGACGGGAAGGGGGTTATATTTAGAGAGAAAAAAAGGGAAATCTAGGAGAAAATGTTGCAGATTTGAGATTAAAAGTGGCAAATTTACAAGAAATAAAGCACGAGATTTATAAGATTAGAAGGTGCAAATCTATTAGGAAAAAGCAGCAGATTTGAGATTAGAAGTGGCAAGTCTCGGGATAAAAAGGAGATTTATGAGATTAAAAATGGCAAATCTAGGAGGAAAAAAAGACAGATTTATGAGATTAAAAATGGCAAATCTAGGAGAAAAAAGTGGCAGATTTATGACAATAAAGTGGCAAATCTATGAGAAAGAAAGCAACAGATTGTTGAGATTAAAAGTGGCAAATCTTGGGATAAAAAGGAGATTTATGAGATTACAAATGGCAAACCTAGGACAAAAAGTGGCAGATTTATGAGATTAAAAATGGCAAATATAGGAGAAAAATGTTATAGATTTATGAGATTAAAATTGGCAAATCTCCCTTAGTTTTTGTATTGACCTGTTTTGCTTTTTGATGTTCAGTGGATTTTGCCTCTCCCACTTTGATCTCTGGGGAATGGTTGGACTTGGTGGTGATGGATCTTGAGTGTTTTGTATTAAACTTTGTGCTCTGTATGTTCAGTGCTGGTGTTGCTGCTGCTGCTGTTTGCGAGACGCAGAAGAGTGGTGAAGACGGATCTTCTTTTGCCACCCGAGGATATCAGAGACAACATCTATCACTACGATGAAGAAGGAGGCGGGGAAGATGATCAGGTAAATTTGAGACTTTTGCTTCTTTCTCTACCTACAAAAATTGCTGGCTAACAAAGGAATTCTTGTTATTATTTACATTATTTATATTTACAGGATTATTAACATTCTAAGCAACACATTGGCAGCATTTCAGTGTTTGAGTTTGCTTCGAAATAACTACTCTTTGATAAATGCAGTGGTGTAAAAAGTACAATATTTCTGGAATGTAGTCTAAAGTAACAAATGTAAACGAGTAAAACTACTTCAACCTCAGTTCAACATAGGTCAGTAAATCAGACCTTAATTAGGCCATTCAATATGTGATTCTGCATGCATTATGATAAATCTCTTAAACGTGTTGTTCATCAGGACTACGATCTGAGTGTTCTCCACCGCGGTCTGGACAACCGGCCCGAGGTGTTCAGGAACGACGTGGCACCGAACTTCATGCCGGCTCCTCAGTATCGACCTCGCCCTGCCAACCCGGAGGAAATCGGCAACTTCATCGATGATGTGAGTAAAACATTCAACATCTTGTAAAACAAGACTTCATACAAACATATTGACACAGGGTCTCTGCAGGTTTCAACAAGTCAAATTTAAGACTTTTTTTTTTAAAGACCGTATTGAATACAATTTATTTCAAGATAATGAAAATTTTAGCGGAATAACGTGATATTATCAAGTTATTTCATGATAATGATATTTTCATGTTATAATGTAATATATAATGTTAGCCCGCTAGCCCATATCAATTACATTGCAGTTAAACAAATCAAGTCAATGAATGATGCACGTTTTAGTTGGTCTCAACAGCACGGAGTTGGTCTTGGTCTTGGTAGCCCGCTAATGCTCGGCTATGACCGGCTGCTCACCTTAACACGCTATGATCGTTGGCTAACGCTAGCATGCTATGATCGCTGGCTAACGTTTGCACGCTATGATCGCTGGCTAACGCTAACACGCTATGATCGCTGGCTAACATTAGCACGCTATGATTGCTGGCTAACGTTAGCACGCTATGATCGCTGGCTAACGCTAACACGCTATGATCGCCGGCTAACGTTGGCGCACTATGATCGGCCGCTAATGTAAGCATGCTATGATCGCTGGCTAACGTTAGCACGCTATGATCGGCCGCTAACGCTAGCATGCTATCCATCGCGGCTAACGCTAGCATGCTATCCATCGCCGGCTAACACTAGCATGCTATAGATCGCCGGTTAACGCTAGCATGCTATAGATCGCCGGCTAACGCTAGCATGCTATACATCGACGGCTAACGCTAGCATGCCATCGATCGACGGCTAACTTTAGCACGCTATGATCAGCCGCTAACTCGTTATAACGTGATTATCTTGAAATAACGTCATAATATCACAAGCGTGAGGAGAATTTGTCTGTTTGCCCCAAAAAAACCTGAGGAGACGGAGAAGAGGAGAGTTTTGTACAGGATAGCGGAGGGTCAGTCGTTACACCAGAGTATTTGTATGGAAATACCTTCTTGACTATTTTCATTATGGATGCCAATAGCAACCTTGTGTTGTTGTGTACCAAAATTGCATGTTGTGTAAAAATAAGAACCTATATCTTGTGCTCCTTTCACAGAACCTGAAGGCAGCAGACAATGACCCGACAGCGCCCCCCTACGACTCCCTGCTGGTGTTCGACTACGAGGGAGGCGGCTCAGACGCGGGAAGCCTCTCCTCTCTGAACTCGTCGAGCAGCGGGGACCAGGACTACGACTGCCTCGGCGAGTGGGGGCCGCGCTTCAAGAAGCTGGCCGACATGTACGGAGGAGGAGAAGACGACATGCTGTAAACGTACCAAAAGAATAAAAGTTGTATATTGGTGGATGCACATTATGGCTGCGTGAGTGCTAGATTTGTGTAAGCATGAACTGATGAGTGACAGCAGCCCAAAAGGGAAAGTATCGTACAACCAAACAGCCACAGACCCACAGATGATTTATGTGTGGGGATTGAGGTTTATTGTCACTGCAGTCCTTTTAGTGGTTCACAGCCACTGCTCAGAAACTTCAGGATGAGTTTTATTAATGTATAAGTTCCCCATTTTGAGTGGTTAAGCTCTGTCTGCCTGTCTTTCAGATCTTTGTTAAGTTCAACTATGCTCTTTGTTTTTCTCTTCACTGAGTAATGGAGCCACATCAGTCTCAATGTTGATTTATGGATTTTTATATGCAGATATTTCAGCCTGTGCTGAAGCTTATACTGGTTGACACTGGATATGTACACAAGATGCTTGCAGTTGCACTCGTAACTTTTGTGTCATTTTGGCAATTTATGGTACTTTAAAATTTTTGTTTCTATTTTGTATGTAGAGTTTGTACTACTGCTTCATTTTAAATTCCATGGTTTTGTATTTTCTGTTTAAGGAATGAAATTGCAAATGATCAAGGGGGATTTCAGGTAGCCAGCCAATAATAACGCCACATCACCCTCCGAGATGTTGGTCTACAAGTTATCAATTAATGCTTTTTAAAATGTTTGTGTTGACGTCCTTATCAAGTGTCAAACACTGTTTTGCAGTTACCTCCAATGGTACTTTATTGAGAATGCTTTGTGCTAATGTTGAATTTTTTTATAAAGTTATCTTATACAATAATGTGTTTGTGAATGGTTTCTTTCAACAAAAACAAAAATATGTAAGTTATGTTATATAAGATGCATATAAATTTATGACGGTGTATTAGGGCCAAGTAGGGAGAAAAAAAGGATACGGATATATATTTCGCGAAAAAAGTGGCAAATCTAGGAGATAAAAGAAGCAAATTTATGAGATAAAGTGGCAAATCTAAGAGAAAGTATTAGATTTATGAGAAAAAAGTGGCAAATCTAGGAGAAAAAAGAAGCAAATTTATGAGAAAGTGGCAAATCTAAGAGAAAGTATTAGATTTATGAGAAAAAAGTGGCAAATCTAGGAGAAAAAAGCAGATTTATGAGGAAAAAAGTGGCAAATTTACAAGAATAATGTGGCAAATCTAAGTGTCCAACACTTTTTTGCAGTTACCTCCAATGGTAATTTATTGAGAATGCTTTGTACTAATGTTGAATTTTTTTGTGAATGGTTTATTTTATTTCAACAAAAAAATATTTTAGTTATGTTATAAGATGCATATAAATCTACATCGGCGTATTAGGGTCAAGTATGAAAAAAAATATAAAGATACGGACGCGTGGGAGGGGGGTAATATTTTGAGAAAAAAGTGGCAAATCTACGAGAAAAAAAATAGCAGATTTGAGAAAAAAGTGGCAAATCTACAAGAAAAAGTAGCCGATTTATGAGAAAAGTGGCAAATCAAGGAGATAAAAGTCGTAGATTTATGAGAAAAAAGTGGCAAATGTAGGAGAAAACAGTAGCAGCTTTATGAGATTAAAAGTGGCACATCTACGAATGTCGAACACTGTTTTGCAGTTACCTCCAATGGTACTTTATGGAGAATGCTTTGCAAATGTTGAATTTTTTTAGAAAGTTATCCTATACAATAATGTGTTTGTGAATGGTTTCTTTTATCTAAAAAACCCCAAAATATTTTATTTATTTTATATGATAAGATGCACATAAATCTTCAACGGCATATTAGGGCCAAGTATGAAAAAAGTGTCAAATCTAAGAGAAAACAGCAGATTTATGACCTCGATTAATTTACCCCTAACCCTGGGGCACAGTGAGTCCTGCTGAAACATGCCTGATGCTTAATGTCTGCTTGTATTGTATTGAAAAGCTGAGGAAAAAATCTAGAAAGAAGTCTCTTGCAAGTGTTGGGTTTGTCTACATATTTAGGAATGACAACAGTATCTTCAGTTCCACCACTCTGCTTCAAGTCAAGTTTGTTTTATGTTGCACTGACAAGAAGATTTTAGAGCTAAATTGTTCCTAGAGTTGTCTTAATCACCATAGTGAGCTCTACTGGGCCAATAATCCTAGTTTAAAAGACACTTTCCTGGTATATATAACTTGGTTTATGTCCTTTGTCGCATAGTATCTATTATTTAATCTCAATCTTTAATCTTAATCTTTAATTTTAATCTCGTCTTTGGGCTCAACTAGCTGTACAC
Organism: Centropristis striata; assembly: GCF_030273125.1. Taxonomy (NCBI): domain Eukaryota; kingdom Metazoa; phylum Chordata; class Actinopteri; order Perciformes; family Serranidae; genus Centropristis; species Centropristis striata. The sequence continues at coordinate 30,357,080 of NC_081536.1, forward strand.
AGTTGTCATTGTTTTTAACTGTAGTTATTTTGTCCAGTGAGTTAAAACCATAGACTGTATATAAATAATAGACGTACTCACCGTGACGTCACCCATTGGTTTGTGGACTGCCCGTTGGAAGCCTCGAGTTCAGCGTTATACTCGTCGCCACCTTGTTTCCGATACGTGGAGCAGACCATATTTGGACTGTGGCGGAGCGCGAGGGATCTGACGACACTGACTACACGCATCTCTACACCGGCAACCTGACTGAGAGAAGCCGCTGCTAATTCATGTTAGCATTAACTGGAGCATTAACTGGGATGTTAGTTTTGGCTAGCAAAAAAACAAAAACAAAATGTATCTTTCTTACCTCAGAAAACTGAACAGCGACTCCTTGGAGTGTCTGTTAGTCCAACCAAACGCTGAACAAGACATTTAATGAACAAAACGTTCAAATAAACTGTCATTAAGTGAAAATACAGTGTGAAAGGGTCAAAGTTATGAGACCAAATCGGTAAACGTCTAAATCTAAATAACGTTATATATAACTTTATTGACACGTTTCCATGGATACGCATTGTTCTGCTTCTCTCCTGGTGACGGCTCGCCTTGTCAGTGACCTGTCAATCAAAGGTAGCCACGCCCCAAATCATACTTTAAAACCATAGACATATATGTCTATGGTTAAAACAGCCTCTACGTCAGGGGTCTCACACTCAAAATACCTGGGGCCCCCTGGAGGCAGTATCAAAATGACCAAAAAAATACAAAAAATTACAAAAAAAAAGACACAAAATGACCAAGAAAAGACACAAAATTACATAAAAAGAAACAAAATGACTGAAAAAAACACTAAATTACTTAAAAAATACACAGAATCACTAAAAAAGACACAATTATTAAAAAGAGACACAAAATGACCCAAAAAGAGACACAAAATGACCCAAAAAAGACACAAAATGACCAAAAAAGACACAAAAATGACCAAAAAAAGACACAAAATTACTAAATCAGACACAAAATGACCAAAAAGACAAAAAATGACAGAAAAATACATAAAATGACCAAAAAAGACAAAATTACAAAAAAAAAAAGACACTAAATAATTTTTTAAAAAGGCAGAAAATGACCCAAAAAGACACAAAATGACCAAAAAAGGACACAGAATTACCAAAAAAGACACAAAATTACCAAAAAAAGTAATTAAAGGGAGCTTTCACACACAACACGGTAAAGTGCCATTCATATAAAACTCACATTAAACTTTCATATCAAGGTGGGGGCCACAAAATATCGTCACAAGGGCCGCAATTGGCCCGCGGGCCGTGAGTTTGAGACCCATGCTCTACGTTGTTACCTAGTTTAATTTGTCCCTGATTTGATCACTTATTTTCATTTTTAGTCTTATATACTGGGATCATATGCACAACATTATGATCAGAATGTAATAGTGGCCTACACTTAGACAAATAACATGGATGATTTACATGTTTACATGGTTCAGTTGGTAAATGAAGGTCCAACTCCCACATTACACAGTCATCTTGTCTTACCACGTAGAGCCCTCTGCAGGTAATAAAATGCCATTGCAGTGTGAAGGAGCAGGGGCATGTCACCAGGAGGCTGTTTTATTTTTAAATAAGGGACTGTCCCTTGTTATACAGAGCAGGTGGCTCACCATTATATAGATGTGCTCTCTTGACTGTGGAATCACGTTATCCCAAATCTAGATGGAAATGTTCCTGTTCCTATGGAGTGTGGATGTTTACAACTCAGGACTTACAGTCATCTGTTGAGGAAAAACATATATATATAGTAAAAAAGCTCTTCAACTTCTAAATTAATTAAATAAGGGTGATATTATTGTTTTATTAACGGTTTCCAGGGTCAAGAATACACATTCAATCTCTACCTATATATATTTAAATTTACATAAACAGGATGTCTTGAGCAAATTATGACTTTTGTGTCTTAGAAATAAAGGCAGAAGCAGCGTATCATAGTAACTAAACTATTAGGGGCTGTATGGGCCGTAATTCTTTCCTCTGACATACACAGTTTTACCTCTCACATTAACATTTTTACCTCTCACATTAAGAATTTTACCTCTCACAGAGGTATTTTTTTGTGTGAATTTGAGAGTTAAAAGTGTGAATGTGAGAGATAAAATTGTGAATGTGAGAGGTATTTATTGTGAATGTGAGATATAAAATTGTGAATGTGAGAGGTAAAATTGTGAATGTGAGAGGTATTTTTTGTGAATTTGAGAGTTAAAACTGTGAATGTGAGAGGTATTTTTGTGAATGTGAGAGGTAAAACTGTGAATGTGAGAGGTAAAACTGAATGTGAGAGGTAAAACTGTGAATGTGAGAGGTATTTTTTGTGAATTTGAGAGTTAAAATTGTGAATGTGAGAGATAAAATTGTGAATGTGAGAGGTGAAACTGAATGTGATCCTATTTTTTGTGAATGTGAGATGTTTTTTGTGAATTTGAGGTAAAATTGTGAATGTGAGAGGTATTTTTTTGTGAATGTGAGAGGTAAAACTGTGAATGTGAGAGGTATTTTTTGTGAATGTGAGAGTTAAAATTGTGACTGTGAGAGTTATTTTTTGTGAATGTGAGAGGTAAAACTGTGAATGTGAGAGGTAAAATTGTGAATGTGAGAGGTACAATTGTGAATGTGAGAGGTACAATTGTGAATGTGAGAGGTACAATTGTGAATGTGAGAGGTAAAATTGTAAATGTGAGAGGTACAATTGTGAATGTGACAGGTACAATTGTTAATGTGAGAGGTATTTTTTGTGAATGTGAGAGGTATTATGACCTATACGGCCCCCCATACTAAACCGCTGCAAACTAACCATTTTTACCTCTTTATTTCTGTTCATTATGACAACTCAATGCTACGAGTCTGTTTTGGCATACTTTAACTGTATACATCATTATAAGAGACAGAGCAATAGTTGAATCAGTTAACTTTCTGTCTGCTCCTCTCCTCTGACTCTATCTGTAACAAGGCTACTCAGTGATATTTGCAGAGCTGTCCTGCCCACCAACCTTTGTTTCCAGTAAACTCATAATCTATTTATAGACTGCACAAGTGAAAAAGTGAGGGACAGTGTTTGTGAAAGCTATTGGAGACACAGTGTTAAACTGCCACACTTATGGTGCATGATTGGCTCTCCTGAAGAGCACATCGTGATAACAGGATTAATATGATTTGCGTGGTCGGGGTCATCTGGCAGTAATGTTTGTCTGGATCACAGCAAGGTAAGCCGTTCTTTAACAGGGGCTCGTGTCTGGGGAGAACTGACAGGTTTTAAGTTCACAAATTCAGATCTTGTGTAATGTTTTTAACTTTTTTTTTGCACCAATCTTTGCTACGCAGCAGATGATTCTGTAGTGTTTTCTGCTTTACAGTGCTCAGCTATCAGTGGCTAAACTGTATCATTTTGACCAAGTTTGTTCATGTTTGATGTGGCAAGCATATATAAAAGACCAAAAAAAAACAGCATTATTGTATTGTATTGTAACTTGACAGATCATTTTATAAATTTAGACACTAAACAGTTGTGAAAAGTTCAAACTTATACACTAAATACATTTTTTTTTCTTCTCAACTTTTAAGTTTAATCTCTAGTCATGGAAATATTATTAGACCACCCTTGTTTTCTCCTTGCTTTCTTGTTCATTTTAATGCCTGGTACAACTAAATATATAGACATTTTTCATGGTTTTCTTCAAAATTATTTTGGTTTTTATCAAGAAAACCAAGGAAAATGTCTAGATATCAGCTCTTAAATTAAACTCTTATCAGCTATTTTTGTTATATTTGTCCAAACAAATGTACCTTTAGTTGTACCAGGCATTAAAATGAACAAGAAATTGAAGAAAACAATGGTCCAATAATTTTTCCATGACTGTATAAAAGACCAAAAAACAGCAGTATTGAACAGCAGTATTGTAACTTGACGATTGTCGATTTCATCAAAACATAAATTAGTTGTACAATATCAACTGCTGTGACACTAAACAGTTGTGAAAAGTTCAAAGTTGTACACTAAATACATTTTTTTACCCTCAGATTTGAAGATTAATCTCTAGTCTGGCTGTATAATCTCTGTGAAGGTGCGTCAGGATTGTTTCATGTTACATGTGAACCTAAATACAAACAGCAGATATGATTAAGAGGACTATTAGTATAATTCAAAGGGTCCAGAGACATTTTTGTGCATATTTTGTGAATGTGAGAGGTATTTTTGTGAATGTGAGAGGTATTTTTTTGAATGTCAGAGGTAAAATTGTGAATGTGAGATGTATTTTTTTTAATGTGAGAGGTATTTTTTGTGAATGTGAGAGGTATTTTTTTAATGTGAAAGGTATTTTTTGAATGTGTGAGGTAAAATTGTGAATGTGAGAGGTAAAATTGTGAATGTGAGAGGAAAAGTGTGAATGCGAGAGGTATTATTGTGAATGTGAGAGGTATTTTTGTGAATGTGAGAGGAAAAGTGTGAATGCAAGAGGTATTATTGTGAATGTGAGAGGTAAAATTGTGAATGTGAGAGGTATTATTGTGAATGTGAGAGGAAAAGTGTGAATGTGAGAGGTATTATTGTGAATGTGAGAGGTATTTTTTGTGAATGTGAGAGGTATTTTTGTGAATGTGAGAGGAAAAGTGTGAATGCGAGAGGTATTATTGTGAATGTGAGAGGTATTTTTTGTGAATGTGAGAGGTATTTTTTGTGAATGTGAGATGTAAAATTGTGAATGTGAGAGGAAAAGTGTGACTGCAAGAGGTATTATTGTGAATGTAAGTGGTAAAATTGTGAATGTGAGAGGAAAAGTGTGAATGTGAGAGGTATTATTGTGAATGTGAGAGGAAAAGTGTGAATGGGAGAGGTATTATTGTGAATGTGAGAGGTATTTTTGGTGAATATGAGAGGTAAAATTGTGAATGTGAGGAAAAGTGTGAATGCGAGAGGTATTATTGTGAATGTGAGAGGTATTTTTGGTGAATGTGAGAGGTATTTTATGTGAATGTGAGAGGTATTTTTTGTGAATGTGAGACGTAAAATTGTGAATGTGAGAGGAAAAGTGTGAATGCGAGAGGTATTATTGTGAATGTGAGAGGTATTTTTTGTGAATGTAAGAGGTATTTTTTTGTGAATGTGTGAGGTAAAATTGTGAATGTGAGAGGTATTTTTTGTGAATGTGAGAGGTATTTTTTGAATGTGAGAGCTATTTTTGTGAATATGAGAGGTAAAATTGTGTATGTGAGAGGTATTTTTTTGAATGTGAGAGGTATTTTTGTGCATATGTGGAAGAGAGCAAGTAAGCGGCCATGGTCAAGCCTCTTGCATTGTGTAGTGGCTTGCATAATCCTACGGAGGATAAAACTTGTATCTCATTGGAGAGTGTCAAAGGCCATGGTTATTATTATTATTTAACGTTAAAAGAGACAGCCTTTGACATTAACAAAGCTCTAAACTTCACACTCGATGCCTCTCAACCGTGTTTCTCTCATGCATTTTACTGATGATACACTGTGTCTCCACTGGCTGTGACATGAAGTGTTTTACATATGGAGTCTATTTTATTGTGACTTATAAATGCACTCACTATGTACTGGGCTGTCAGGAACACTGACAGCTGCTGCTGATGAGACTTGAGGCACTTATAATTCTTATTTGGACTGCTAGGACTGCTATTGTGTCACATTTTAAGTTTTTATATTTTTTCAGGCAAGAATATATCCATTTGAATTAAAAAAAAAAACACATTTACTGGTCACTTTATTAGGTACACCTGTTCAACTGCTCATTAATGCTGTGAGAGACGGAGCAGATAGATGGGGAAAGACACAGGTGGTTTATTGCAAAAAGTATATTTTTTTAATTTTCCAAAAATCAAACTAAACTAACTTAATCTTTTAAAAAAATCTCTCTGTAAACAGGGGTTTAACACAGGATTAACACCAAGACACAAGAGGGACTTATACAGTCATGGAAAAAAAAATTAGACAGCAAAAATAGCTGATAAGAGTTTAATTTAAGAGCTGATATCTAGACATTTTCCATAGTTTTCTTGATAATAACCAAAATCATTATCACTAAAACCATGGAAAATGTCTTGATATCAGCTCTTAAATTAAACTCTTATCAGCTATTTTTGTTGTTATCGTTATATTTGTCCAAACAAATGTACCTTTAGTTGTACCAGGCATTAAAATGAACGAGAAATTAAAGATAACATGGTCTAATATTTTTTTCCATGACTATATAGTGGCTGATCAGGCCATTTTCACACACAAGGTAGGTCAGAATATTGATATGAAAGTTTAATGTGAGTTTTATATGAATGGCACTTTTGCAATGTCTTTTTTTGGGGGGTAATTTTGTGTCTTTTTAAAATAATTGTGGGTCTTTTTTTGGTAATTTTGTGTCTTTTTAAAATAATTTTGTGTCTTTTTTGGGTCATTTTGTTTTTTTTTTTAAATAATTTTGTGTCTTTTTTTGGTCATTTTGTGTCTTTTTTTTTTGGTCATTTTGTGTCTTTTTTAAATAATTTTGTGTCTTTTTTGGTAATTCTGTTTTTTTTTTTTTTTCATGTTGTGTCTTTTTAAAGTAATTTAGTGTTTTTTCAGTCATTTTATGTCTTTTTTGTCATTTTGTGTCTTTTTTTTTTAGTAATTTTGTGTCTTTCTTTGGTCATTTTGATACTGCCTCCAGCGGCCCCCAGGTAATTTGAGCAATAGACAATTTTCAAACAAAATGCTACAAACAAACTACAATAACACATGCCAGCCTTCTGCAACCTAATCAGAGAAATAAAGGAAATAAAGATAATAACTATAAGAAGGAAAATACTCTATCACTATCAAAAGAAAGAAAGCAAACAAAACGATCCTACCCCCCCGCTGCAGGAGGAAAATGGATTAACCCAATTGGCAATCACTCTCCTCAAGGTGTGTGATTCAGCTGAGTCGAACCAGCCAGAGTGACTCGTCAGCAGCAACCAACAGGAACTGGTAACTCACAGAAAACTGAATTAATGCAATGACAAAGTAACTTAAGGGAAATACAGAAATGTTGATAATGAAAGTTAACGACGGGTACATCTCAAACAATTAGAATATCATAGAAAAGTTTATTTATGTCAAAAAGTGGAAATAACACATTATATAGATCCATTACACAGAATGAAACATTTCATGTCTTTATTTATTTAATTTATTCTAATTATAATGATTACATGTGAACCTAAATACAAACGAGCAGATGTGATAAAGAGGATAACGAGTATAATTCAAAGGGTCCAGAAACATTTTTGTGCATATTTTGTGAATGTGAGAGGTATTTTTGATAAAAATTAGAGATAAAATTGTGAATGTGAGAGGTAAAATTGTGAATGTGAGAGGTATTTTTTGTGTATGTGAGAGGGAATATCAGCCCCTCTCACAAGAATTGTGACATGTTTGAGAGAGATTGATTAATAAAGTTTTGGTAATTCCAACTTGATGGGTGACTGTATATGGGATACAATAACTCTAGGGTTTTGGGCTTTTTTGTCCATTTTGAATCCTTTCCATCCTGCCTGTATACACCACTTAAAAATGTTTAAAGGCCATGTTGGTATTTTTTTTTCAGCACAACCTCACCTATATGACCTGATAATAATAGATTTTTATTCTGACTTACTGGATCAACATTTTGAACCAAAAAGAAACAAAGAAAAACCAACATAAATGTGATCTTATGATTGTGTGATCCTGTCATCAACTCTGGTTTTTATTCTAGTGGGACTCTATTTTATTTGTGTCTTGTGTGTTTAGCGTAACAATTTTGGTCATTTTGTGTCTTTTGTTGTGTCTTTTTTAGTTATTTTGTGTCTTTTTAGTCATTTTGTTTCTTCTTCTGTCTCTTTTTTTGTCATTTTGTGTCTTTTGTGTTTTTTTTTGTCATTTTGTGTCTTTTTAGTAATTTTGTTTCTTCTTCTGTGTCTTTTTTGTCATTTTGTGTCTTTTTTTTGTCATTTTGTGTAATTTTTCTTCTCTGTTTTTTGTGGTAATTTTGTGTCTTTTTGTGTGTTTTTTTTGTCATTTTGTGTCTTTGGTCATTTTGTGTCTTCTGTGGGGGTTTTTTTGGTCATCTTGTTTCTTCTTCTATGGTTTTTTTGTGTGGTCTTTTTTTTTTGTCATTTTGTGTCTTTTTTTAGTCATTTTGTGTCTTCTTTTTTTTAGTCATTTTGTGTCTTCTGTGGGTTTTTTTGGTCATCTTGTCTTGAACTTTAGAGGTAAATTTACAGTAGGGCTCCACGCTGCTTTGTTTTCACGTCTGGACGTGATGAAGAAGTCATGCTTTGGAGCTTTTGGAGACTCCAGAGGGTCAAAAAAATATGAATCTATATCTTTAGGATTGCAGGAGGTACAAGTCAGTGTAATTTTCCCTCCATTTGACACTTTACTAAAGCCCCTTGTCCCTCCAGTAACTGTCCCGTCGGCCCTTGATAAAAAAATGTGTGAAAGACAACAAAAGTTGGATTTCAATTATTTTTGTCCGCCCAAGCAGCAGGATGTGCAGTCAGTGTTTTTTGTTTAGGCAGACATTTTCAGAAGCCCAGAGAGACAAAACAATGTGTACAACGTCATTAGAGGGGAGTATGGGATGGGTTGACCCTCTCACACAAACACACAGCAACAATGTAGACACAAACACACACACACGCACACACACACACTTTACTACACAGTATGAGTGAAGTGGCTGAGTAGAAAAGACAAATAATTACCTAAACTTGCATTCCACTCATAAACGTTGGTGGGATTTAAGACAAAAAGACACAAACACGGACCTGCACACCAGCATATTGTGATACATTTCCTGCCCGGCTCTTTTCCACTTTACCTTGCCTCTATATTTAGCTCAGTCCAGGGAAACCGACCGGCACGGGCAGGAAAACTAAGTTGGGAAAGAATTGGAGGAAGTCTAGTGGCCATGTAGACAAACAACTCGGACACTGGGATCAGTGCTGGCTGGATACACAGCATTACTCTGCATGGCTGAGAAAGACAAAGGGCTGTAGAATGATAGAGGGCCATCTGAAGAAAGACTTAGCAGATTCTCATAGAGCGATGCAGGAGGCTTCAGTGGCAGCTTTTTGGATCCAGCTTGACGTGGATTAGAACAGACAAACAGTGGATCTACACATAAACATGTTCAGAAGGTGGACCTGCTAGTAGATCTCGGCTGGTTAAAAGTCTCAGATAAGGTAAGATGCGTTCATAGTTTCCTCAATGTTCGATTAGAAAGCTGTCGTCCAATGTGACCGCCTGGATTTCAGTCTTGTCTAATAGAATATTCTGACTAATGTGTGCTTGTTTGAGTTGATATTGACCACTGAAATCAGTTCCATGTGTCAGTTTTTGAGTTGGATCGTTGTCTTCGTCAGGTCTAACTGCTGTGTGTGTTTGGTAGTATTTTGGTATTTGTATATATCACATTATATACACTCCACCTTAAAATAAGAAAAGATAGAACTTTATTAACTCTATGGAGTCTTGGGCTATTTTGTCCATTTTTGAATCCAAAATGTCTTTTTTTTTGTCATTTTGTCTTTTTTTTGTCATTTTGTGTCTTTTTTAGTCCTTTAGTCCAACATAAAATGAGATTTTGAGTCTTTTTATTTACTCTCAAAACACTATCATGCTCAATAAAGAATTTTAAATGTTGCAAATGTGAACAAAGGTGTCAAATCTAACATATAAGAGGGTTCCATCCAGTTCTATCATTTTATACTAAATCTATTTGAGCTTGTCTCCAGTTTTACTTGGTATATCATCATCAAACTGAAACTGGCCTCATGGAGTTTACAGCCAGAACTTTAGAGGTAAATTTACAGTAGGGCTCCACGCTGCTTTGTTTTCTAGTGTGGATGTGATGAAGAAGTCTGGATTTGGAGCTTTTGGAGGCTCCAGGGGGTTAACATTAGTCAGTCTGATCTGTTAGCTTTCCTCCTTGCAGAAAGAGGAAGAATTCTACGGTTTGATGGCCACAGGTAGAAAAGTGGCCATCAAACTGTACAACTCTTCCACTTTTCTTTCTTAGTTAGCAAGTTGTACCTAATAATGTGGCAGTTTGAACCTTATCTGCTTCAAGGTTGGGGTACAGAGTTGTGTGTACAGAGATGCTCTTCTTCAGACCTTGGTTGTAACCAGTGGTGATTTGAGTTCCTGTTGAACCAGTCTGGTCTCCTCAGACCTCTGGCTTCAACAAGGAATCAAGGCTTTCTGGATATTTCCTCTTTTTGGGACCGTTCTCTGCAAACCCTAGAGACGGTTGTTAGATCAGCATTTATACTCAGACCAACAACCATGCCACGTTCAAAGTCACTTAAATCACCTTTCTTCCCCATTCTCACTTTGAACTTCAGCAGCTTGTCTTTGCTAGAGGTGGGTAAAAAATCGAAACAGCATAGTGTCGCCATATTTTGCGTGGCAATATTATATCGATTCATGGACGCCAAGTATCAATATTTAGTGTTTTCTCCTAGGTTTTTTTTCCAGAGGCCGTAGCGGGCTAACTTTTAGGATTATACTGGTATCACATGAAACTATGAGATTTAAGGAATTTATAGGCACCATGTGAGTCTTTGTGGTTGTTTTATGTCTCTTTGTGGTTGTTTTGTATCTCTATATAGTTGTTTGGGGTGTCTTTGTGGTCATTTTGCATCAATGTGGTAATTTTACACCTCTTTGAAGCTGTTTTCTGTCTCTTTTTGATTTTTTTTGTGTCTTTGTAGTTGTTTTGCGTCATTGTTTTGTGGTTGTTTTATGTCTCTGAGGTCATTTTATGTGTCTTTGTGATAGTTTTTGGTGTCTTTGTGGTCATTTTGCATCTATTTGGATGTTGTATGTCTCTTTGTAGTTGTTTTGCTTCTCTTTTTGGATCTTTTTTGTCTCCTTCTGATCTTTTTGTATCTCTGTCGATGTTTTGCCTCCATTTGTAAGGAATCTATAGGCACTAGGTGTGTCAGGATACTGTGTCCGGAAGAAATAACGCTGCAAAGTTTTTTTTTATGTGTCATTCAAAAAAACAATTGAGAGCAGTGAAGCTTGTTGTTTGTGAAAGTTTGATAAAATGCTGCAGCTGTTGTCGTCCAAACATCGTTTGATATCAGTTGAGTTCAGTTTGACTGAATACTTTGTTGGTCAGTCTGTGGGTTTGACTCTCATTGTGGAGAAATAAAAAGACTGAAGAGAGATGAATAGACTGAGAATTTTCTGTTATTGGACAAAATAATTCTTGATTTAATTTAATTTTGTGGACACAAAAACCGGGTCTTCACCATGTCTACATGCCTACATGTGTTGAGTTCCTGTGATGTGATTGGCTGATTAGATATTTGCGTTAACAAGCAGTTAAACAGGTGTACCTAATAAAGTGGCGAGTGTAAATACACTGATTCTAGCCTTTGTCCATGATACAGTATTTCAAACAGATAGATAGATAGATAGATAGATAGGAACTTTATTAATCCCTTGGGAAATTGGCAATTCCAGCAGAAGCACAACACCAATACAATAAAATAGAATAAAGTTAGTAACTAATCATAATGTGCAAAATAAGAGTTCAAGACACAATAAAAATACAATATAAAATATAAACTTGTACACTGCAGTATGTAAAGTGTATTGTTTATCTCCCAGGTGAGTGAAGTCACTTTATATAGATATATAGATAGATATCCAATGGACAGTACATTTATTGTCACACATTTCCTCCATAGTGGGTTTCTTGCACGTGAGCAGTATGGCAAGAATTTGTCTTTTGTCTGCTCTACATGCATGTGAGTTACAAGACAGGAATCTTTGCTGTTGAACACATTGTTACAGTTGTGTGAATATTTCATTCTGGACAGCTGCCTCTCAGCATTCAGCATGGAAACAAATACTGTGAGGACGGAATAATCAGCTTCTGTGTGGTTTCGTCGAGTAGATAAGTTATACATTACACGCCCAATTCACAAAAAAGTTGGGATTTTGTTTAAAGAGTTGACCGTCATTCAGCCAGGGATGCTACAGAAAGACACACTGTAATTTAAATGCCACTTAAAAATTACAACACTGTTTTTTTTTTTTCATTTTAAACCTCTGAAGTCCAGGAGATTTTGGTTCAAATTTGTCAACTTCCTGTGCATTAATTTCTGTCTCTGTTCAGCATCTTTCAGTCTGTCCTTACATCACATGCATGGCTCCTTTTTCTCCACACAAACTTGGCTATCAGTCAGATTTTTCATTTTATTTTAATTAACAAAGTATAAAGCTGCCAGGAACCGAAAATACAAACAAAAGACACGTGTCTAAGGAAATATAATTTTAAAAAAAACATTTATACACACAAAAACAGCAGAAAAGATAATAAATATTAAAACTACAAAACAGTATATTTGCATGTAAATTAAAAATAGTAATAGTTTTCATTGTAGAAAGAAAATTCACATTTTAAAAACGGTCTAGAAACATAAATGTCACACTGTGAAAGCTCCTATGATTGAACTTTAACTTTCTCAGCTTGTCTACATATCATATATAAATAAAGTTATTACTGTAAATATATTTATTTATATTATTTATTTTCAATAAATAGATGGACTCCACAGGGTTATCTGATAGTTCACAAGATTTATTCACAACCGTAGCTCCATGAATATAAAAATCAGACATTCCTTGACCACTTTGTGAATCTACCGTAACAGCTACGAGGTGGGAAAACAATAGCAAACATTAGCATCAGCGCTTTAGCTAATAAACACTTTTACAATAGTTAAGACAACAAAAATAGCCACTGATATATATGACAGAAGAAAATAAACTTTAACAAACTTTGTGCCCCTGTCAGCAGGCTCTATATAAGCCCTTTTGATACTTCACAATTTTCACCTTCAAATCACAGCTCAGAATCACTTGTTTACACCAGCCTTTTCTCTTTGACCTCGCCATTCTCACTTCTGCTGTTTGTTGTTTTCATGTAGTTATGTGGCTGTTTGCGTTCTTGCTTTTATCTCATGTTTTTTGCTGTTTGTAAGGAGACCTTGAGTGACGTGAAAGGAGACCATAAATAAAATGTATTATCATTATTATGAAATATGATTGTTATAGAAGCTTTCTGTTTAGTTTTAGCCAACTAAATTCTCAACTCACTGGCTTATTCACAAACGGCCGTTCACCTCAGAGAGTTCAAATCTTTTGTACTTTGATTCATCTCTCTCTCACACAGATCTCATGAACTAGCTAGACTAGTGGGTGTTATCAGCCCATAAGAATGGGTGAGCAGGGGGCTGCCCTGCCTGCCTGCAGGTTGAGAAGGTTGTTATCAACATTTCGTACTTTATACTCAAACTTGGAGCCTTGATCAAACACACACAGCAGATTATTTGTGTGATGTAAACAGTTGTATATGCAGAATACGCTGCACTTAACGAGCTAGAAGACGGAGACAGAGTGGATTGGGACACGCTCATAGACTGGATATAAATAATGGACGTGGTGACCGTGACGTCACCCATTGGTTTGTGGCCCGTTGGAAGCATCGAGTTCATCGTTACACTCGTCGCCATCTTGTTTCCGATACAGGAAGCAGACCATATTTGGACTGTGGAGGAGGAGAGGGATCTGATCACTGACTACAGCCTCTCTACACCTCAACCTGACTGAGAGAAGCCGCTGCTAATTCATGTTAGCAATAGCGTTAGCATTAACTGGGATGTTAGTTTTGGCTAGCAAAAAAACAAAAACAAAATGTTTGTTACTGACCCCAGAAAACTGAGCAGCGACTCCTTGGAGTGTCTGTTAGTCCAACCAAACGCTGAACAAGACATTTTTACTGAACAAAACGTTCAAATAAACTGTCATTAAGTGAAAATACAGTGAAAGGGTCAAAGTTATGAGACCAAACCGCTAAACCTCCTTTTTTTTCTATATAACGTTTTATATAATTTTATTGCCGTGGATATTAGAGAAACTTTTAAAACTCCTCCTCCAATCATTTTGAAGGTTGTTTTTTTTGTCGATTCCTTAGACCTTCTAGTTTCATATGATACCAGTATCTCCAGTATAATCATAAAAGTGAGCCCGCTACTGCCTTTGGAGCAGCGAACGCTAAATATCGATACTTGGCGGCCATGAATCGATAAATCGCCACGCCAAATATCGTGATGCTATACTGTATTGATTTTCCCCCCAACCTCTACTAAGTAAACCAAGCTGTGGAGGTTATGCACTCACTGATGAAACAAAGCAGGACATATGACTGACTGTAAACACACACACACACACACATACACACACACACACACACACAGTCATAAACTCCGAGGCCATCTGCCTGAGCTCTCCTCCTCCTCCCAGCTGTCTGAACTCAAGGTCAGAGTAACATCCGGCTCCAGCAGCAGACTACACATGACTCCAGCGTGTCTGCTCCGATGTGAACATCATTCCCCCTTTAAACACTGTCTGAGTAGTGCAGTCAGGTTATGTACTTTTAAGAGCTTCTACAGCTTCTGGTACAAATGAGGTAACAAAATAATGAACCATAAATGAAAGTACAATGGCCCCTCATGCATAAATGTTTATGTATTTCGGGGTGCAGGACATCTGTTGTAAGTGGCACCTGCAAGGCTCAATAAACTCTTTACTGCCCTGATCACCCACTTTTTTAAGGAATTTGGGCTCTTATTGCCCTCTGGCCGCTGTTTTAGAATAACAGAACAAAAACAAGGGTTTCTTTTATCCCTGTGGCCATGGAGAAGCTTAACCCTCTGGAGTCTCCAAAAGCTCCAAAGCATGGTTTTCTTGATAATAACCAAAAATCATTAACAAGAAAAACATGGAAAATGTCTAGGTATCAGCTCTTAACTTAAACTCTTATTAGCTATTTTTTGTTGTTATCATTATATTTGTCCAAACAAATGTACCTTTAGTGGTACCAGGCATTAAAATGAACAAGAAATTGAAGAAAAAGGGTGGTCTAATAACTTTTTCCATGACTGTGTGTTGTACGTAATCGATCATAAATTTGACGCACACAAAGGCTACAGCTTGACGTATAGTATGACGCATTCAAAAGTGATGCCAGCGGGTCCATATGTGACAACAAGCTGGGAATGAGAACAGCTTAGATCAGGGGTCTCAAACTCAAATTACCTGGGGGCCGCTGGAGGCAGTATCAAAATGACCAAAATAAAGACACAGAATTATTAAAAAAAGACACAAAATGACAGAAAAAATAATCACTTAAAAAAGACACAAAATGACAAAAAAGACACAAAATGACTGAAAAAACACTAAATTACTTTAAAAAGATGCAAAAAAGACACAAAATGACCTAAAAAAATTCATAGAATCACCAAAAAAGACAGTTATTTAAAAAAAGACAAAAAATTATTTAAAAAAAGACACATTATAAAAAAGACACAAAATGACCCCAAAAACCCCACAAAATTACAAAAAAAGAGACAAAATTTTAAAAAAAAGAGACAAAATTACAAAAAAAGACACAATTACCAAAAAAAGTAAATAAAGGGACCTTCCACACACAACATGGTAAAGTGCCATTCATATAAAACTCACATTAAACTTTCATATCAAGGTGAGGGCCACAAAATATCGTCACGAGGGCCGCAATCGGCCCGCGGGCCGCGAGTTTGAGACCCCTGGCTTAGATCTTCTTAAATTTCTAGTGAAGTGTAATTAGGATTCAAGTTAAGATCAAGCCATTTAACCATCAGTGGAAAGTTCTCACAGATATAATGAACCTGATGTGTCCGTCTGAGTGAGGTCACATGGCAGGACTGCTGCTGCTCCAGGCTGCTGTATTTACCAACAAGAGGAGGAGGAGGAGGAGGAGGAGGAGGTGATAGCGTAGTGTAGCTCCACCATGGGAGTCTCTGTACTTGACAGCCAGTAGCAGCTTGCAGCATGCAGCAGCAGCAGTTTTCAGCAGCGATTTCTCAGAAAGGGGACTGATCTTTAGCCTGGATGGTTATGGCCGGTATGCTGCTGTTCGGGGGGTAAGATCTGACTGCTTGTGAAATACTGATCTTGTAGTTTTATGTTAAATTTATAACAGAATGAGAGAATTAAAGGGCTGCTTGATGCCTTTTTCAAGACAAATGAACAAAATGATGATTTGTAGTTAAGTTGCATTGTTGTGTGTGTGGTAAGAAGTCAAAAATGGCATAAACTGTTAAATTGTAAATTAAACAGATCTTAATTTATGGCTTAGCTTGTAGGAGCAGCGTACAGCATGTATGTGTGTGTGTGTGGGAGGGTGAACCGTCCATGCATTTGTTGTGTAATTCCTGTCCGCGAGTGCACCTACGAGCAGCGTCTGTGTCACTGTGGACGATGCATAAAAACACAATGACGCATCTGCGGAACCAGAGGCAGAGACACAGTGACCCATTGTGGAGGCAGAAAAGCACAAGTCATGCTAAAGGGCACAGCTGACTGTAACATGCACAGCCGAGCCGTGAAATCAGACGGAAGAAAGACGAAGAATGTGTCAGTGTGTGTGTGTCCCGTAGCAATCGACATATAATGCATTAATGTTTTACGCACCATGAAAGCAGCGTGATTTCCACACAAACAAAGTGAAAGAGACGCTTCAGAACAGCCTGTTTGTTGTTTGGGAGGCGTCTATGCGTCACAGAGGCAAAGCAACAAGTGCCCTCGCTGTTATTGCACAGGTTTTCATATTCATTTTGCTTAGATTAATGCATTTGCTTATCCCTCCTGTTATCTTCGTTTCTCAGGATCAGCAATAGTGTTCGTGGGTCAATTTGACCCGGTGCATGTTTTAACCCCTCTGGAGTCTCCAAAAGCTCCAAATAATCCAGACTTGTTGACTCCATCCAGACTAGAAAACAAAGCAGCGTGGAGCCCTACTGTAAATTTACCTCTAAAGTTCTGGCTGTAAACTCCATGAGGCCAGTTTCAGTTTGATGATGATATACCAAGTAAAACTGGAGACAAGCTCAAATATATTTAGTATAAATTGATAGAACTTCTTTTAATTCTTTATTGAGCATGATAGTGTTTCGAAAGTAAAAAAAAGATTCAAAGTCACATTTTATGTTGACTAAAAAAGACACAAAATGACCAAAAAAAGATACAAAATGACTTTAATTTAAGAGCTGATATCTAGACATTTTCCATGGTTTTATTGATTATAACCTAAATCTTTATCAAGAAAAACATGGAAAATGTAGATATCAGCTCTGAAATTAAACTCTTATCAGCTTTTTTGTTGTTATCATTATGTTTGTCCAAACATGTACCAGGTATTAAAGTCAACAAGACATTGAAGAAATGTTACTTCTTGGTAAAAATTAAGGTTAAATGAATAAATAAAACAACAACAAATGAGTCTAGTCAGCTATTAAAATGTGTGATAAAAGGCAAGCACTGCTGCTGCTGTAGTCAAATTATGCAATATAGTCTGCAAGCCTGTTGTGCAACTGCATTTGTTTTGTTTGCATTGCATTCTAGATGAAGATAACACTTGGTTTTCTGCTTTCAGTAACATTTAGATAGTTTTACTGGAAGTAGAAATTATTATTTTTCAGTATATCACTTTTACACAAAAGATAATCTGTGTATTGTAACAACACATTGGAATAAAAACACTGAGCAAATGCAAAATGTTAACCACCAACACAAAATATTTACACATGTCCTTCCTAGAATATCCATAATATCTGTTCCTGGCATCAGAGCCACAGTGATGAGACAGTGACTTGGTTCTTGCTGCTGTGGATCTGTTTATAGGTGTGAAACAGATGGGTCTGACAAGTGCTCCAATGTCTCAGTAACTTCTGTTATTGTGCTGCTTCAACCTCCAAGCCTACTGACTCCACATAGTAGAGACGGGGGAGAAATCGATACAGCATAATATTGTGATATTTTGCGTGGTATCATGTGAAACTAGAAGATGATTTCTGGGGGTCGCCAAATCATTTTGGAAGTCAGCTCTGTCTCCACTGTGTTAATGTGTTTTAGTCTTTTTGGTCATTTTGTGTCTTTTTTGGTAATTTTGTGACTTTTTTTAGTCATTTTGTGTATTTTTTGGGTCATTTTGTGTCTTTTTATGATCATTTTGTGGTCAATTTGTGTCTTTTTGGGTCATTTTGTGTCTTTTTTGGTCATTTTGTGTCTTTTTTAGTCATTTTGTGTCTTTTGGCCATTTTGTTTCTTTTTTTGGGCCATTTTGTGTCTTTTTTTGGTCAGAATGGACCTTTAAACTCATAGCAAAGGAAAAGTAAAAGTTAAAAGAAACAATAAAATAATATTTTTATGATTTATTATTTTATAATAAAATATAAAAATTATATAAATGCACAGACAGATGTTTTAGTTGTTCTCTGCTTCATTATTTGTCCAAAATTCGTTGTATCAACTGAGTTTGTCTGATCTGAACTGTGAGATTCTGTTCAGTGAGCTGGGGTCACAGACAACATGCATGTTAAATTGGGGGTCGCAACTCAAAAAGGTTGAGAACTACTGATCTATAGGACCATGTGCATCTTTGTGGTTGTTTTGGATGTTTTTCTGGTCATTTTTGCATCTATATGGATGTTTTACGCCTCTTTGTAGTTGTTTTGCATCTCTTTTTGGATCTTTTTTGTCTCTTTGTGATCTTTTTGTATCTCTCAGAGGTTGTTTTGTGTGTCAGGATATCGTGACGCGAAGTTGTCGAAATAACGCTGCAAAGTTAGGCTTTTTTTAAGTTTCATGGTGATTTTCAAAGCGGTCATGTGACCTCTGATGTCATGCTATCTCAATGAAGGTTCCCACAAGTCTCCTCTTTACATACATGCGATTTTAGGCAATAACCAGATGTAGTAAAATGTGTATTTCCGCCTACTGTATTTGAATATTTGTGCACACTGAGGTCCCTAAACAGGCTTTGAATGACATAAACTGCATAGCACTGGAAAGCTAAGATTGGTGGATTGAGGCCAGTTCTCTTCATGTGGGTTGATGTTAGTCATCAGTAGTAGCCAGTTCATTGCTGTGAGGGCATTTCTTGAGTCTCAACCTCAGTGTATAAAATGAGCTGCTGTGACCTCTGGGATAATCACAGCCTCATGAAACTGTACAACCATAAACTAGAGACCTGGAGCATTCAGAGGATGTGCAGCTTGTCTAGGTATATTGACAAGAGTCAGGATATCATGTCGGGAAGTTGTCGAAATAACGCTGCAAAGTTCAGCTTTTTTATGTTTCATTCAAAAAAAAATTAAAGCAGTGAAGCTTGTTTTTGAAAGTTTGATAAAATGCTGCAGTTGTTGTCATCCATACATGTTTGAAAAAAATTCTTGATTGGATTTAAGCATGGGGCCTCTGGGGCTTCACACCTTTACCACATAGGATGAGCAGGTGTAAAAAATTGTTGGATATAAAAACTATTTGGAGCTGTCTCTGGCTCTCTAAAACACAATCCATAAGTATTCACAACTTTTATTTCTTCAGTGAATTAACATGTTTGTAATAATGGCTATTGAGGATTTAAAGACGGTGTAACCAGTAGAGTCACCGAGGCAATGTCGTAATTGGGACAAAGTTCCCATAAAGCACATAGTAAGGCTGTCATTAAGGCTACAGGAAGAATGTTGATCAGCTGGGGTTTTGTAATTATTCTGCCAGAAGCCTGGCAACACTGTTCACTGTATGTTCAGAAAGTTTCCAGCAAAACCCCTTCAGCAAAACCCCGTATATGACCCTGTAAGGACACGTATACAGTAGATCGACTGTCTTGCTTTAACTTGTAAGCATCTTGGAATCCCACGTTGTCGTACTCTAGTCAGCAATAAAGTAAACTGATTGATTATTCAGTAGAACCTGTCACAAGTGAGGCAGGCTGAGGTAAAAGTTGCTATATTTCTAGACATGACCAAGATATTCAGTGCAGTATATTAATGCTTGTTAATTAACAATCTGGTGATGGCTGGTTCAGGTTTCAGACCTGATAGTGTGCAATTTGTCAGGTGTGGTAATGTTGTTCCTGTTGTCCTGCAAAAGGGAGTTCCCCAGGGATCTATTCTTGGTCCTCTACTAATGTTTTATTATATCACAATCTATGTACCTATGTATGCAATTTGCAGTCTGACAAGTGTAGCATGTCCTTAATGAAATGAAATTTATTTTAAATGCAAACAAAACAAAGGCTTTTTTGTTGTTGTTGTTGCACCCAGTAATACTGAGCTTTAACACTCGTCTCTGAAATGTCTGAATACTGTGAAAAAATGTTCCAGATTTCTATGGCACAAGGTGGCTTTAAATGTCTTATCTAGCAGCTCCAACGTCAAACTAAAGCTGTATAAAGCCCTGAACAGGCCCTTTCACCTTCCGGCATGCAGAACTGCAGACACCAACATATAATAAACTTGACTTGGATAATGGAATAATGGAGCACGAGAGGAAATGTATGTATAATTAATGTATAATTATGTGCTGTTTGCAGCAAAGCTGACTATGTAGTATGCATAGGAATGAACAAAAAATAGTATTAAATACTTCACTAAATTTGTTGGTAGTTGCTTTTAAGAGATAGTCAATAAGAGGGTATGGAAAGCTGCTAAATCTATTGAGAAAGTCACTGATTTCTGCTTGCTCACCCAGCCATCTCTAGCCTGTGGATACCCATGCTGCCTTGCGCGTTTGATTTCATTTCGAACTGCAAGGCGGCATGGTGTCCATGGCCGATTCTAGCTCTGCTTTTGGTATCCAATGACAGAACGGGGAGGGACGGCAAGACGATGAAGCGTACTGTTCGACAGACGGAAGCTTGTAGTTTACTTACGGATCCAACATGGCTGCAGCAGACGCCAAGCTCTCTTTGGATCTAGCTGTAGACAGTTTTAATAAACTTTGAGAATAAACCAAAGTTTATTTTAAAAGAAGAACAACGTTTGACTTTACACTCCGGTTTCACCAACAAAAAGGATGTTTTAACCTTGCTTCCAACAGGATTTGGCAAAAGCCTAATCTACCAACTAGCCCCGTTAGTAGCTAAGCTAATGGGGTTTAGCGAGACCCCGGTCGTTGTGTTCCTGCCTCCTCGTCAAATTTCTGTCGCTCTACATACGTCATCTGGTATAATTGATACGATTGGCCAAGAGCTACGTACAGACGCTTATGATAGACATTCGTAGCTTCCAGTAAACGGCTCTGGACGATTGTAAACCACGCCTCCTCTACAGAAAAATTAATAGGTGGCCTCCAGACTATATCTCATTTGTGATATAGTCTGGTGTTAGCCAGGCTAACCCATCTCACAAATAAATAAATTAACCAAGAGACGTAATTTTCTTGCTGTGACATTAAAACAAAGCATGGACATACCAAAGGCAGACTTGTTTTTAGCTGGATCCCTCACGATAAATCCAAGTGACTGCTGGTAAATAAAGCTGTGTGTCGTGTTACTGTATCTCTTATTACTCCTCAAGTTTTTACACTCGCTTGAGATGGTTTTTGTTTGCGCTAAATGGGAGATGGAAACGCTTTTTCCAAATAAGTTCTGATGTAGGGAACTCTTAACTCATGACTGAGCGGCATGATTTGGAGAGAGAAGTTAAAGAAATAGTTATTGCCATGACTTGGACTAAAGTCAAAAAAAAAAAAAAAAGGTGTGGTTGACATAAATTTACTACCTGTACATTTATCCGTTCAAATGTCTCTGCTTTATAAGAAATATGCATAAACATCAATAAATGAGAAACTAAAGGGTTGCTTTCACATACCGACGATGCTTTCAAAGACTTAAACGTCTGGATGATGTCCGATGAAAAAGGCATGAACTTTCCCTCTGCTCCGACATGGAGAACTGTCCAGACACATACTGATGATGTCATCAACTAGAGACACAGATTACCTGCACTAAATGACTGCTATACAAAACCACCAGCAGGAGGTGCTCTTTAACAAAATGAACTTAACTGACTGATAAGGCAGCACATAGATATTTATTTTGTCATTTGCTGAGCTATCATTGGTTGTGGTTACAGACCAGCAAAATGCATTTATTGTCGTACTATTGTATAAAGACTCTTGGTGTCTTTCTCCTGCTCCAGGAAAACCCTGATTGGTCCGGAGCAGTGAGCGGGAAGTGCTGACCTGAGTCCTTCCTCCAGCTTGGCAGTATGGGATCATCCACACTGGAGAAGGCAGCATCTCTTGATGCTCTCCTTAATGAGTGCATTCATGCATTCGGTAAGTGAACATGAAATTAACCTACCTGACAAAGCCAGAACGCATTTAGTTTATGGTCATTTATTTCATCTTTATACTAACATTTTGTATATTTAAAAGAAATTTGCTTGGGACTATTTCCATCTGTTTCATCCTCAGTTATCCTTTAATATAATAAAGTAAGAAAGCAACATGATAAGGCTTTGTACATGACATTAATGACATAATTATGATACATATTTTGACCCAATTCTATTCATAGATGACAATGGGGAGCTGCAGGCCAACCTGCTTCCGCGCAGCCTGCTGTTGATGCATCGCTGGTACATTACCTCCTCAGAACTGGCGGAAAAACTACTGATGATATATCCCATCTGGCAGAAAGCCTGTGAAACTACAGCTCAAGCAAAACCTTACTTTTAAATATGTTCTTCTACTCTACTGTGTTGTTTGTTAAAGATATCACCAATATCCAACCTAAATCTCATGGTTAAGATAACGTAGCAGATCATGTTCTTACAGTCATTGAGCACCTTACTTACCTTACAAGGCCATTTTTGTGCCACTTCTACAGGTTACGAGATTTTAAGATCTGCATTCATGAAAAAGGACAATATATTAGAATGGTCGTATCTTGTGGAAAAACAGTACATGCTCTCAAGCGATCTGTTTTAAGATTTAATCACACTAGAGTCAATGTTTGGTTGTAAATACGGTAGAACTTTTTTTATATTACGGTAAAAATCTATTGGCACTGTTGATTTCACGTTTAAGATTGCCATTTTATTCCATTTTTAACTGTATAAATAGAAGGTTTTTCCATCAAAAGAAACACTGTTTTGCCATATAATCGACAAGAAAATACTTTATAAATGAAAATGCATAAATTAAAGATTTTACCATTAAATATTACAGTATATTTTAGTTAGAGATATGGTTTTTAGTACATTTAACATAGTATTTTTTACAAAAGATAAATGCAAAAATTACAGTGGTGGCTTGTATATATATGTATATATATACATATATATATATATATATGTATTACATTAAGTACATATTACAGTGTATTTTACAGTGGAGTAATGTATCTTTCAAAAAACGAAACTGTAAACAATACTATTTTGGCTGATATATACATTTACAGTGTTTCATTGTTACTGAAACTGAATTAGCCCATTTATCATTTTACGGTCTTTTACTGTCATGGTTTAGCAGTTTTTCACTGTAAAATCTACAGACATTTTTTACAGTGTAGTTAGGTTTAAGGAAGCATCATGCATCTGAGTTTGCATGGACACAGGAGAATGTGAGAGAAAAGAGCTTTTCTAATCAACTTTTTCCCAATGTTTCATGTTCTCTCTGTGCTAAAAGTGGCTGGAGACTCTAAATTGCCCATTCTTGTGACTGCAGAAGCCTCAGTATGCTTCAAACAAAACAGTTCATACAAAGTGTTGTGCAACCACGTCTAAAGACAAAAGTATCTATGCCTTTTCCAAATGGCCAAATCAAAATCCTGTCTTCATAAAGAGAGGTAAGACACAGTGAATCATACAAACCCTCAGTCCTGGGAAGTGGACGGTTGGGTTTGCCAAATCTTGGGGAAAAAAAGTCCTTAACCTAGCCCCACGTACCGTGACTGCAAAGGCGAGAACTTCCAGAGAACCAGGCTGAAGATCTGTTTTTTAATGAGGTAAGGTGTACCAAACACATTCATCCATAGCAACACATGAGCAGTTTTTATTGTGGATTTTTTTCAGCCTCTGGGAAATCTAATCTAAGCCAAAACAAACAGAGAAAAGAAGCCAAGGCTACTTTAACCTCATTTCACTTCACACTTTACTATGAGGAGCCGTGTAGGCCATAGTTCATTCTTCCCTCTCACATTCACAAAAAATACCTCTCACATTCACAATTTTACCTCTTACATTCACAAAAATCCCCCTCACATACACAAAAAATCCCCCTCACATACACAAAAAATACCTCACATTCACAATTTTACCTCTCACATCCACAAAAATACCCCTCACATACTCAAAAATACCTCTCACATTCACAATTTTTACCTCTTGCATTCACAAAAAATACCTCTCACATTCACAAAAAAACCCTCACATACACAATTTTACCCTTCACATTCACAAAAAATACCTCTCACATTCACAATTTTACCATTCACATACACTAAAAATTATGAATGTGAGAGTTAAAATTATGAATGTGAGAGGTAAAATTATGAATGTGAGAGGGAAGAATGAATTATACCCTATTCGACCCCTCATTAATCCAGATCCACTAGCTTGGCATACAGTTCCAAGTTCACATAAATTAAAATCAAGCCGCGGTTAAATTCCGTCTTTACAATGTTCACAATGAACATTTGTCTTTTGTTTTAACCTGTGAGTAACTCTGCTCTGGAGCCGGGTCACAAAGGGTGGGGACATCCCACTATTCTTAGTTATAAATGTGACACTAGCTCCAGGGAATTTCCTGCGCCATACCACCACAATACATGGACATCACATGTGACTCACATGTCACAAGGTCCTAACTGTCATTTTATGGCTCCGTGGAAAGTTCCTTGGAGCTAAAATGGGATGTTTTCCATTGTGGCAGTAATATCATATTTTTTTAATGGTGCTGAAGTTCCTGTGTGTGTGTTCAGGTACTGGATTGTGACATTCCCAGCAGAGTTCAACCTGGACTTGGGTCTGATCCAGATAACAGAGGAGTTCAGACACGTGGCTTCTCAGCTCGGCAGCCAGGAGCATTTCAAACTCCTCGACATCTCCACCATGTAAGACACCAAGGGTACACAGAAAACATCTACCCAATCAGTGTCACCAATTATATTGTTGATTTGCTTGATTGATTTTATTGTAAACTCAAATGGGCTTACAATAAAATCAATCAAATGAGAAAAACTGTGTTCAATTAATTGATAATCGCTGCATGCATACATGGGAAATATAAATTGTGCAAGTTACTCCAAACGAAAACCTTCTTATTGACCCTGTTTTCATGACGTATTAAGAAAAGCTTACATGGTCGTATAAATTCACATTTTGCACCATATTGATCCAGGGATCGAACCCGTGTCACACTTCACGGCCAAAACAGGAACAAACTCATGAACTCTTAAAAAAACAGCGAGCATCTGTTTTGTATGGAATCTATTCTACAACTTTCGCACCCCATTTCCCTCAGGCGTGATTTAATATGGGTGAGATACATGCATATTAAGTAAAATACCAAAGATATCTACACATTATCATCCAGTGTTACATTTGCACATTTTTCTGACTTCTTGGAATAGCCTTTTCCCTAAAATTTCAGTCCTACTGGGATCTTAGTCTGGTCAGAATGCTTGAAAAATGGGCATCATAAACGCATATTTATACATCATGCATACCAATAAGATGACAAGCTCTTTAACCCTTTTACAGGCAAAGAACCGTATTTGGTAACTTCAGTGGATATCTAAATGGTGTCCCCATGTCTCTCTGTGAGAAATCTGCACGAAAAAAGTTGCAGATTTATGAGAAAAAGTGAAAAAAAAAATGTTTTTCTCGCAGATTCACAAATTCACATAATTTTTTTCTTGTAGATTTGCCAATTTAATTGCATAACACAGGACCAACAGAACAGAAAACCTACAACGGCAATGCTCAAACATCCTAACACCTGTAAGGACCACAGTGATTCTGACATTTTAATCCTGACTGTGCTTATCGTTTATGCATTTTATTTGTAGTCCGTCGTACGACTGGATGCGTAAGCTGACCCAGCGTAAGAAGCAGGCTAAGAAGGGCAAGGCCTCGCTGCTGTTCGACCACCTGGAGCCCATGGAGCTGGCCGAGCATCTCACCTTCCTGGAGTTCAAGTCCATCCGGAGGATATCGGTATGTCTAGAAACGGCTCGGTTTCTGTCCAATGATTTCTTGTTTTTTGCCACACTAGCACCAGGTCTCAAGGGTTGGTCAGTCCCTCTGCGACTATTGGATGGACTGCTGTGACTTTTTGTACAGACATTCGTCCAGAGGATGAATTCTACTGACTCTGGTGATCATCTAACTTTGACTTTTCAAACTTTGGTATTCATCACAAACTGTAATAATTTTGGCCATCCCCTGAGTGATCTATTTCCTTTAAAAGGGTCAAGATTTCAACCTGTCCAATACTTTGGTTTATATAAATACACTTAGAACCACTTACAGTGATCAGTCTGTCCATGTTGAATAACCTTTTTCGACCAGAGCTGGTTCCCGGCCGGTTCAAGGCCGGTGCCTGTGCTGGTTCGCAGTTGGTTCAACTTGTGAACCAACTCTGAACCTGTTTGTTTTTCCACAGGCTCTAGAGCCACATCAATACTATACATGTCTCTTCAACACATCTGTACTGCTCTTGATTACTATGGACGACGAATACATTCTCATTAACACTGAATGTAAGATGTTAATGTTAACGCTAGCCCGATAACTTTGGCACGCTAGCTCCCCCATATCAATCACATTGCAGTTAAACAAATCAAATAAATAAATGATACACGTTAGTTGGTCTCTCTAACGGCACCGAGTTGGTCTTGTTGGTCGGATAACCCTGCCCCCAGCCCCTGACGTGAGCGGTTCGCAGTTCGCGGTTCAAGACCAGCAAAGAATTGGTGTTGCTGTGGAACCAGTTTTCCCAATTGGGAGCCGGCTCTTTGGCGGTGGAAAACCAAAAAACAGTTCGCAATTGGGCACCAGCCAGGAACCAGCTCTGGTCGAAAAGGGGTAAAAGTGAACACTATAAGCAGATGTTTATTATGAACAAATTGTTTACTTTGGCTTTATTTGACGTTTGAATATTTATAACATGCACATAAAGTAATCAAATAGATAGCTTTGCGGCTAATTCTTGTGCTTTTTCCCTTACCCCCAGAAATGTCACTTTTTTAAGCCACCAACAAACTGTCTGTATGAAGTTTATTCTATTTTTCATATGTTTGGTACAACGACCATTGCAGACTTTGGGACCCTAAGAAGGCCCCTGACGATTAGATTGAAGATGACCAGCTGGATATCTGATCTGTAATACCCCTTTGTGTCCCTAGTTCACTGATTACCAGAGCTATGTGATCCACGGATGCTTGGTGGACAACCCGACTCTGGAACGCTCCATCGCTCTGTTCAACGGAGTCTCGCAGTGGGTCCAGCTGATGGTGCTCAGCAAGCTAACGCCTCAGACCCGCGCAGAGGTCATTACCAAATACATCCATGTTGCTCAGGTAGGACAGAGCTTTTTGATCTTCAGTGTTTCAAGGTTGTTTTTTTTTGTCCATAAAACATGAACAGTACGAGGCTACCATTCTCATCATCCAACACTGAAATATATGAGTGAGATGATAATGCCACCTAAATGGGCCATTATGTTACACACTGACCTACTTAGCAAGA
The DNA here is from genome assembly GCF_030273125.1 of Centropristis striata. Taxonomy (NCBI): domain Eukaryota; kingdom Metazoa; phylum Chordata; class Actinopteri; order Perciformes; family Serranidae; genus Centropristis; species Centropristis striata. Next base: position 30,384,747 of record NC_081536.1, read on the forward strand.
GAACAGAACAGAAGTTTTCAACATGTTCCTCTGTGTCATCAGAAACTTCTGCAGCTGCAGAACTTCAACACTCTGATGGCGGTGGTTGGCGGGCTGAGCCACAGCTCCATTTCTCGACTAAAGGAGACTCACTATTATCTGGCTCCAGAAGTTGTGAAGGTAAGTCAAGACCAGCCTTTAAATACGCTTCCATGATTATCCACAAAAACATTAAGTTCACATGTATCCCAGCAGCTTATGAACATGCAAAAAAGCATACCACTGTATATGAGGTTCTCGTTCATCCCGATATGTAACCCACAAAGAACCAGTATTTAGCTCCACAGAGCAGGCATGTAAGGGCCAATAAGGGCCAATTTAGCAATAATAATTTAAGTTAAAAACAGTTAAAAAAATGAATGATAATAATTTCATTGTAATTCATGCAATGCTAAGAGTATGTTAGTTTAAAATATACAATAAGTAATGTTTAAAGGGTTAAAAATGTTTCTATGCTTTAAATTTTAAATTGTGATGTCACTATAGAGTGGTAACTACGGTAACTGACTGTGTATCTTAAGTTTCGTTTAGAGTCAGAACATGGCGGAAGCAACACAGTCTTTTGACCGTGCGTCAGACTTGTAATTTACTTTGTTGTTTTTAAGTAAACATTTTAAAAGACAAAGACGTTGTCATGTCTTGTCGCTCGCGTGGAAAAAGAGTGTTTCTGTCGACTGACTCTTGAAGTGGCGCAGTTAAGAAAGAAGACCAAACGGAGTGCTGCTTCAAGGCAGCTGTTGTTGATTTACCTGAGTCTTCCAGTAGGTTGATGTCTTTGTGATTCGATCATCAAACTGACCTGGACGTTCTCCTCTCCCCTGCCCCAGATCTGGAGCGACATGATAGAGCTGGTTTCTTCCAACAACAACTACTCCTGCTACCGAAAGGCTTTCAGTGAATGCCCGGGCTTTAAAATTCCCATCCTGGGGGTGCACCTTAAAGACCTGATCGCGGTGCACGTAGTCTTTCCTGACTGGGTTCATGACAGTAATAAGGTGAACCTGGTGAAGATGCATCAGCTCTACATGACTTTCAATGAGTTGGTGTCATTACAGAGTGCAGCGGCCCAAGTGGAGCCCAACATGGACCTCATCTACCTGTTAACGGTGAGCAACAACCACTCCATCTAGTATCTGAAAGCCTTAATAGGGCACTCATTGAAACACTTGCTAATTCCAAATTTCAACCCTAGAGAATATTGGAGGATATTACATACGAACAACAAGACCATACCCCTCACGTACACAATTTTCCCCCTCACATTCACAAAAAATACCTCTCACATCCACAATTTTACCTCTCAAATTCACAAAAAATACCTCTCACATTCACAATTTTACCTCTCACATTCACAAGAAATACCTCTCACATTCACAGTTTTACCTCTCACATTCACAAAAAATACCTCTCACATTCACAATTTTACCTCTCACATTCACAAGAAATACCTCTCACATTCACAGTTTTACCTCTCACATTCACAGTTTTACCTCTCACATTCACAATTTTACCTCTCACATTCACAATTTTTCCCCTCACATTCACAAGAAATACCTCTCACATTCACAATTTTGCCTCTCACATTCACAATTTTACCTCACATTCACAAAAAATACCTCTCACATCCAGAATTTTACCTCTCACATTCACAGTTTTACCTCTCACATTCACAATTTTACCTCTCACATTCACAATTTTCCCCCTCACATTCACAAAAAAAACCTCTCGCATCCAGAATTTTACCTCTCACATTCACAAGAAATACCTCTCACATTCACAGTTTTACCTCTCACATTCACAATTTTACCTCTCACATTCACAAAAATACCCCTCACATCCACAATTTGACCTCTCACATTCACAAAAATACCCCTCACATTCACAGTTTTACCCTTCACATTCACACATCTTTTGTGAATGTGAGAGGGAAGAATGAATTATAGCCTATACAGCCCCTCGTACATTGAGGGCTCCTCAGGTTCTCCTTTTTCACAGACAGAACTTTCTTGTTTGTTTCCTCAAAGCTGGGATATAGAGCCGGCTGTTAGCTGTGTGGAAGTGTCAGGAGGCGCCAGCGTGTCTTTTCCACCACATAAATAGCTGCCAGAAAGATTAGATAGCAGTAGTAATAGTAGTTGTATTGGTTGAAGCCCAGAAGACCTTGGATTTACACGTGTTATGTTACTTGAAGAGAGAAACACTAAAATAAAATACTTATAAAACATACTTCTTTTTTCCACAGTTCTGGTAAAAGTTCAACATTGACTTCTCCTAATCAATAACTACAACTACAGTAGGGTAACCATGTGGCTCGATCCTTCATTGACCCTCAACTACTGGAATTCACTTCAAAGCAGTCTCATGGCCAAAATAAGCAAAACAAAAAAACCCTCTTAAAGTCACAGTAACCTGCTCAAAACAAAAGCTTCAAAAGAATCTTTGTACAAATAGCGATCTTACATGAAAATGAATTACATAATTTTTTATCTGACTTTAACAAATTTTGATTTTAACTTAACCTTAAAAACATGCAAACTACCACCAACGAAGGATCAATGGATAACAATTGTGGAAGAAATCTTTTTAATGGAAAAATTGACACATATATTGAGGCTGCAGGAAGAACAACTGGACAGGAAATGGGAAAAATGGACCCTATACAGGACTTTAAATGCTGATACTGGACTGAAATAATAATTGAAAGATATATGCCATTCAAGGCAGCTTTGTGTTTGGTTTGCTTGTATTTGTTTAATAGTTGCAAGAAAATTGTCAATAAAAACTTAAGTGGCAAAAACAAACAAACACACAAACTGTTATGTATTAATTTACTTATGTAAATGTAACTTGGGTCCCACAGTAGTAGTATAAAGAGCAACAAAGTCCATGCAGGGAGGAGGTTGCAGTAGCTAAATGGGCATAAAATAGGACTCTCATCCAGGAGACTGGGATTTCTATCTTATATTTAGACTTAGTTGACTTGTTATTTTCTGTCATGGTTTGGTTCGGCACTGGTCTCCATGAATTTGACCATGAATTTATACAGTGAGGCTCATTTGCATAGAAAGGGACCACTTTTGCATTTACAGCTGCATTTCATCCTTTGATTGTTCTTTGAGAATAAGACAGTTTCTTTTTATTTTGTTTGTGCACATTTAGCATGTTTTACTGAATAACACAACTCAACAGTATAATGCTCTGTGGATTGATTAATGGAGGGGCACCAAGTTGCAATACATACAATTGTAATAGGGAAAAAAATCAGCACTTGCATATTTCCAACTGTTTTCTCACAAATATGCAGTAGTCCAATACATTAGATGCAAGCTTACTATGTTGCTTTTAATTGTTTGTTATTCCTTGTATTTTCAGCTTTCTTTAGACCTTTATTATACCGAGGATGAAATTTACGAGCTGTCGTTGCTAAGGGAACCACGAAACCCCAAATTGTTGGTAAGTTTCAGCTGAAATTATTTGTATTTTGTCTTCAATTTAGTTTACACTGAGTTGGTGCAGATTCAACAAACGTCCTGTACAATGATACTTTGAAAATGTAAAAATATTTCTATCTTTTACTATGTGTTTGCTCCTGTGGAAATTTGGGGAGAATTGGGAATGTGTACTCTGGCTTTAACAGATTATTTACTGTGTACATGTATTATTGTGTCCTTCCTCACAGCCTACCTCTCCAACTACCCCTAACAAACCACTGGTCCCACTGGACTGGGCCTCCGGTGTCACCACCAAACCAGACCCTTCTGTGGTCAACAAACACATCAGGAAGGTGGTGGATGTGAGTAGAAATCATCCTTTTTACACACAGAACAGAAAATGCAGAAAAACAGCTAGAGCTACATTCACAGTTTCACCTCTCACATGTAGAAAGTTTACCTCTCACATTCACAATTTCACCTCTCACATTCACAATTTTACCTCTCACATTCACAATTTCACCTCTCACATTCACAATTTTACCTCTCACATTCACAATTTTACCTCTCACATTCACAATTTAACTTCTCACATTCACAAAAAGGTAAAATTGTTAACGTGAGAGGTATTTTTGTGAATGTGAGAGGTAAAATTGTGAATGTGAGAGGTATTTTTTGTGAATGTGAGAGGTAAAATTGTGTATGTGAGAGGTAAAATTGTGAATGTGAGAGGTAAAATTGTGAATGTGAGAGGTAAAATTGTGTATGTGAGAGGTAAAATTGTGAATGTGAGAGGTAGTTTTGTGAATGTGAGAGGTAAAATTGTGAATGTGAGAGGTATTTTTTGTGAATGTGAGAGGTGAAATTGTTAATATGAGAGGTAAAATTGTGAATGTGGGGTAAAATTGTTAATGTGAGAGGTCAAATTATGAATGTGAGAGGTAAAAGTGTGAATGTGAGTGGTAAAATTGTGAATTTGAGAGGTATTCTTTGTGTATGTGAGAAGGAAGAATGAATTATGGCCTATACAGCCTTTCATATGTAAAGTTGTGTGTGCTTAACTTGTTTTTTGTTGTTGGGAAGTCTGTTTTCAGGAATTATGACCACGACCATGATGGCTATATTTCTCAAGAGGACTTTGAGAGCATTGCTGCCAATTTTCCCTTTCTGGACTCCTTCTGTGTCTTGGACAAAGATCAGTGAGTGTAGCTGTTCAAGTGATTATTTACAGTAGCTGTGTTTTCATTAAAGTATAACATTAATGGGAGGTTATTACATTATCAGGTTAGCCTTCATTTTGCAAGTCCTGATAATGTAATAATTCCCCAATATTGTAATAATTTAACAGCAGACCACCCATTACTTGGGTTCAAGTGGTGATACTGTGTATCAACTCTAGCTCAAGAGCTCTAGCGCCACCAACAGGTCAAAGTTGAATGTTTATTAACTTTTGACCTGTTCATCCGTTTTTCACAAACGAGGTATCCATGACACACGAATGCATTCAACAGCTTCTTGAAATCTAAAGGTGCTTGGTGTTATACTTTATTACATTATTGGTAAAAAGTGTATTACATTATTGGGAAATGCACTTTATTACATTATCGGCAAGTTATTATATTATCAGGTTTTATTATATTTTCAATGGACTCAAGTGCAGATTTTTATTACATTATCGGGGTTATTACATTATCAGGTTCTACATGCTCCTTTGCTATCATTCTGTAATTTTAGTTCAATCTTAGGGATGATATTTTTTTTTCCAACATGGTACACCTTTAAATTACTCTCTTTCCCTCCTCCCTCTCCATGTGTCTTTTCTCAGAGATGGAGTCATCAGTAAGGATGAGATGATCGCGTATTTCCTCCGGGCCAACCCGCTGCTTCAGTGTAAGATGGGTCCAGGTTTCATCCACAACTTCCAGGAGATGACGTACCTGAAGCCCACCTTCTGTGAACACTGTGCTGGATTTGTGTGTACCTCTAACTTTCTGTTTCTGTAACATTCACTTTCACAGTGTGAGGCCACATTCTCATGCATGTTGTTACAGGAAATGTGATGAACATTATTTTCTAATGGTGTTTTTCTGTACCCGTCTCGCCCTTCCGTACATTTCTGGACCTGCAGCTCTGGGGAATCATCAAACAGGGCTACAAGTGCAAAGGTATTATTTAATTGCATCCAAAAATTACTTGAATATAAACATGGAACTTTACCTGTAATTAAAGCAATTGCAGCAATATTGAAGGTTTTAACTAAAGGTTTCTATATATATTCTCATGTTTCTATATATATTCTCATGTTTTTATATATATTCTCAGACTTTCAATATATATTCTCAGACTTTCAATATGTAGGTTTTAATATATATTTTCAGGTTTCTATATATATTCTCAGACTTTTAATATATATTCTCTGGTTTCTATATATATTCTCAGACTTTTAATATATATTCTTTGGTTTCTATATATATTCTTAGACTTTTATCATATATTCTTGGGATTTAATATATATATTCTCAGACTTTTATTATATATTCTCAGGTTCCTATATATATTCTCAGACTTTAAATATATATATTATTCCATCCATTTTCTCAAACTTTCATTCCATATATGTAATAATTTCCTGAACGGCATGCTATAATATATACATATACAGTATATCTTGTGTATTTAACAACAATCTCAGATTAATAATGATGATTAATGTGAAGAAACTGAATAATTCATTCAATCAAACATTGCCCTGACTAAAAGCTGACGTGTGTGTATTTCTGTTGCAGACTGTGGCGTTAACTGTCATAAACAGTGTCGGGAGCTGCTGGTTCTGGCCTGCAGGAAGCTGATCCGCTCCGGCTCTGTGGGAAACGTTTCTCCAGCCAGACTGACCCACAGCTCGCTGCCCAGCAGCCCGGCGCTGCCCACCTGTAAAGGTCATTTTCAGCTACAAATTGTAGTGTTACACCTCATTTTACATATTAGATACAGATTTACTATGATGGACAGTTGACTTGTTGATCATTTTCTGCATTCTCTCCTTCAGATGAGGATGAGGTGTTTGAGTTCCCAGCTGTGACGTCAGCAGGTCCGGCTCGGGACACCAAGTCCATCACCCTGATGACCGGCTCGGCCCAGAGGATCTCTGTGCGCCTGCAGAGGGCCACCACCAGCCAGGCCACCCAGACCGACTCCTTGTGGCCCGAACACAGCTGGGGGGGCACTGACGGCGGCTCCCACACCTTCCCCAAAATGAAATACAGGACTCACAGAAAAACATCCAAAAATAAAGGTTTTGCCCACTGGGAAAACCAGAAGGAGCAGACGGTTTCTTCACGGCGTAACGTGGACTCTCAGGAGAAGTCGGGCGTCTGCGGAGAGCTCGTACAGAACGGGATCACACACAAAGGGAAGGTGAGAGAACAGCTGGCTGGAGGTTTTCATTAGGGCCACGGGGCAATCGCACCGAGGGGCTTTGTTACTGTATACTGTTGATTTTTTCTTCTTTTCTTCTTCCTCTTCCGGAGACAATTTCTTCCCGCTACTAGTCCTGCAACTCTTTGAGTTGAGAACACATGATCCAGATACACATGCTTCACACACACACACACACACAGGTAACTTAATGTGATTTTAGTTACACACACACACACACACACACACACACACACACACACACACACACACACAGGTAACTTTATGTGATTCTAGTTACACACACACACATGCACGCGTAAGCGCGCACACTCCTCCCTATACACATGCTTCACACACACACGTAACTTTATGTGATTTTCGTTACACTCACACACACACTCGCACTCCTCCAGATACACGTTTCACACACACACACACACACACACACACACACACACACACACACACACACATTTTGAGGTTAAAGGTCATAGGTTGCTGTATAAATAAATACTTGAAGAGGAATGCTTGTTGTAGGTGTGCTCCTTGTATATAATATAGTATCATAACATTACTAGTATTAATTGTTTGAAATCTCTGAAGAATCTCATCATAGTGTACACACACCGGCAGTAGCCCCCGTGACCCTTTCAGAATTTCCCGGGAGGAAATGTTCTAGTTTAAAGATGTTATGTTGTGAGTGAAGTGGAACGTCTGGGAATTCTCCAACTTTTTTAGCACTAAACATTTTATTGTCTTGCATTCTGGTGAGTTTGTATACACTAATTTGTAGTAGAAAAATGTCCTTTCTTAAGTGAATTACACTTATCATACACTTAACATAATGAATATAATGCAGTAGAGCTCTCAGGTCTTCAGTATTGCTTTAAATATTTATTCGTGTAGATAAACCTTTCTCAATTAAACTTATCTCTGCTAAGTCAACACACATGTAAGCCTGATTTTCTCCCTCCTCCTTTTGTGTGTTCTGTTTGAGAATCATTTTGAGTAATCAGAAAGTGGTAGGGACGTATGACGACTGTCCATACCATAAATGATGCCCATGGGAGCAGCTGATAGCCTGCTGCTCACTCACTCTTTTTTCACTAACTCACTCACTCCCCACACACACGGGCTCTGCCATTCTCCAAAATACTTCTCCTCCAATATAAAGCTAAACACAGGGGGATCAGTGAGGCAAAAGACAAAAAAGTTTTGCTGATGAGTTGTCTATGGACACGGTTTGACCAATGTCCTTTGACTATGACAATTCTTAGTCAGATACACCACTAATAAGAAATGACACCCTACTTTAAACATGCTCCAGTGAATATGAATTGTTCAGAATATAATATATAGATGTAAGCTGGCTGCAACTGGGTTTGATCTAGTTCAATCCCAGACCTCGTCACAGCAGATTTAGGATATCAAAAGTGGCAAATCTAGGAGAAAAAAGTAGCAGAGTTATGAGAATAAAAGTGGCAAATGTAGGTGGAAAAAGTTGCAAATTTATACGATTAAAAGTGGCAAAACCAAAAGAAAAAAGTCACAGATTTATAGGAGTTAAAGTGGCAAATTTATGACAAAAGTTGCAGATTTGAGATTTAAAGTGGCAAATCTACGAGAAAAAAACCCAACTTTTTTTCCTCATAAGTCTGCTACTCTTTTCTCGTAGATTTGCCACTTTTTTCTCAAAATATTACCCCCTCCCCCAGGTCCATATTTTTTTTTCATACTTGGCCGTAATATGCTGTCATAATTTTTAATTTTATCTCATTTGATGAAATGGGACATTGCACATTAATAAACATTTCTGTGGAGTCCCTAGACAGATATGATAAAGCATAAATAAGCATACAGAGCAATAATGAAAAGACGATTTAAACACAATGAACCCAAAATTATAATAAAAGGCTAATACTAAAAATGCCATAATTCCTGATACAAATGACTAAATCCTTCTGCTCTTCTTTTCTAGGACAGCTGACTTGGTCATGTTAGTGTGAGCCAGTCTCGGGGGTCCAGAGAGACCCTAGCGGCTGGGGCCAGGAAGCTCTTCTCTCTGGGGGACGTGCTGGGCTGCCTGAGGTCCCCCTTCAGTGATCTGGAGTTATCGTGTCCTCTCTAGACTCCAGCACAGGCAGAGCTACATGTGTGGACGTCGTGTGGCTGCGTGGAAAGGACATAAAGAGGTTACGAAGATAAAGATAACAGCCACTGTGAATCACATGAAACGAGAATCTGTTGGGGATTAGTGTAGATTACTAGGACGTCACTTAGGTTTGAGTTTTGGGAATGGATTAAGTTTAATGGCTGAAAACCAGCTTTAAATTGCAGCATTGGAATGATCGGAAAAAGTCTGATGGATATGGGAGCGTGTGTAAATATTACCATGGTGAGTTGCAAAAAAAAGGGAAAGTCACAATGAAAGTGATTGTGAACGTTGAACATGGATTATTCTGATGATGAATTATATTTTTTACTTCATTCTACAATATTTGCATGTGACAACTACAGTAACGCTGCTTCCTAACTGATCGAAGCATTACAAAAAGTGATTTATATTTTTACAAAACCTGTACAGATATCATCAGATATGGAAGACTTAAAATGCTAAAATAAAAACAAATAAAAGAAATGGAAAAAGTGGATAGAATACACATTGTTGAATGTTTTAATTAAATGAATCACAATTGACCGTTTTCAAAAGCTCCGCCTCCTTAGTTACTGTTGCTATGCCCGTCAAGCTACCGTCAGCAGCCATGGAACGGACTGGCGCTGTGTTAGCAAGCGTTTTTGGAGTAATACCTCCTAGAGGTAGGCTGCCCATTCACAAAATGCTACAAAGATTAAAATAAAATAGGTTCATAATGGCCTGTTAGGACGTTATGTTGAACATTGATACATTACAGGGCTGTACATTAACTGTTTTTGCTTATAGCACTGGTGCTACAGAGGTTGATAACATCTCTATCATTGGTATGTTACTATAGTGACAAACACCTCATCTGTAGGCTACACTCTAGAAAACATGTAAAATAAGATTTCACTGGTGCCCTGATTGTAAATCACCCATACTGATGTAGCATGTGCTATAGGCAACGTCTGTATTTTTACTGTACTGTGACTTATTGTGAAGGACTGAATAAATACAGAACTGGACCGGGTGTGTCGATAATGATGGTTGATGACTGTGATATTTACCAGAAACATCCCATTTCCCCCCCCAAAAATCAGCAAAGCCCATTGTTTTAAAGGGGGAGATGAGAGTGAAACGATAGCGCTAGGCTAATTCACCAGCGTTAGCGTCCTTTTGCTGACTCTGGTAAACTCGAGGCTAAGGTACACGGTTAAAACAATATAGGGTTTGAAAGTTAAGACTAGACTCTAGTTGCACACCACTAAGTTAATTAGAAACACATCGTAACATAACGCAGCCAGCCAGTGTGGGATTCGGTGACGCTAGCTATAAGCATTGTACAGCCCTGTGACATCTTATTTTACATGTTAGAGTGTCTAGAGTGTAGCCTACAGATGAGGTGTTTGTAACTATAGTTACATATGAATGAATGGGCAGCCTAGCTCGCCGAGGTATTACTCCAAAAACGCTCGCTAACATGTCGCTGGTCCGCTCCACGGCTGCTAACGGCAGCATAGCAACAGTAACTAAGGGGGCGGAGCTTTTGCAAACAGTCAAGTACTAATGTAAGTTAATGTGCCAAGCTTGTGCCAGAGATGATCAGCTCCCACCCTCAAGCTGTGATTGGATTGTTTTTTTTTTTCACACAATACATATGAGGGGCTGTATAGGCAATAATCCATTCTCCCCTCTCACATAAGGAAGAATTACCTCTCACATACACAATTTAAAAAATATTGTGTATGTGAGAGGTATTATTGCCTATAAGGCCCCTCATATAATACACCTCCTTGCTTTATTTTTTCTCTTTTTAATTTTGCTGTGGCACTGAAAAAAATAATTCATTGATTAAAGAGAAAATCTAACTTAGGTTTTAACAAGTTTTTCATTTAATTATGAAACATCTTTAAAATCTGATTGCTATTTTTACTATGTTATTTCTTTGACTTTTTTCTTATTTAGGTATTTAATTCTTCCACAACTGGGTACAAAGATTACTTTAAGGTCTGTCGTTTCTAAATTTCAAACAGATAAAAATATGTAATAATGCTATTTATTTATAAAAACTATAAAGTGTAGTAAATGAGTTAAAAATAGAATGTTTGTGGTCATGTTTTTTTTTTAAGTAAAACTTTGTCGTGTTAGTGCATCATCATTTACATTTCATACCTCAATCAGAGTAAAAAAAGATCTCATCATAAATCCTCTCTTGCATGAGAGTATTATTTCCTAGCAGTGGAGTCAGGGCAATGCTTGAAGTTGGAAAGATATTCACAGATTGGTTGTCAGTAAGTCATCAGAGTAACTTTTTTTCCCCTATCCAACAGTTCCTGCAGCTACAGCCTGATTTACATCAATGTCATAAAATCGCACAATAAGCACAATATTTAAGGTGTACTAGAACTAAAATCCCCCGACACAGACTTAGCGATTCCTGGGAGCAGCTGCTACAACTATTGTTTTGGGAAAATCTTCTTTTAATGTAATTTATGTTATTTTTAGACATATATTAGACTTATTGAGGAAAATCAGGTTGTAGTCTACTTTACCAACTGAAAAGGTGACTTTTTTCACAACATTTTGGCTTTTTCCTCATCATTGTATTCAACTTTTATTTTCTTAATTTTTACCTTTTTTTCCAAAATGCTTAATTCATTTTTTTCTCCCACCTTGCTAATCCTTTTCCCTACACATACACTCAACTTTAGTGGGGTGAGTTGTTTTTTTTAACCCCTAGAGCAAAAAAAGGGCTGTAGAGACCAGTGGTGGAATGTAATCAAGTACATTTACTCAAGTACTGTACTTAAGTACAATTTTGAGGTACTTTACTTGAGTATTTCCATTTTATGTAACTTCATACTTTTGACTCCACTACATGTAGCTGCCAGCTTTAGTTACTTTTCAGGTCAATATTGAACATAAAAAACATGATACATTTAGAATAATTACGCATTTTTATTAATGAAACCACATAAAAGTAAATTAAGTATTTAACATTAGCCCTATCTTGACAACAGTACATTAAAGCTTATATAAATGCATCAAAAGTATAATACAATAATATATTGAGACAATCTGAGTGGGTCCATTCTGCATAACATGTACTTTTACTTTTGATACTTTCAGTACATTTTGATGCTGATACTTTGTTTTGAATGTGGGAATTTTACTTTTAGTGGAGTAATTTTACAGTGTGGTATTAATACTATTACTGAACTAAGTGATCTGAATACTTCGTCCACCACTGGTAGAGACGTTGTGAAGGTTAAGGGATAAAGGTATGTAAACAAAGCATTTCAGTGAGTTTAAAGATGGTGGTGGTCGTTTATAAAAAGGCATTTTTTTATTGTGTTTAATTGTTGTTTTCTGTGTCAACACTTTCTCTCTCTACATCCCCTCTGCTGGTCATGCGTTGATTAGCAACACGTGGCTTTATAAGCTTCTGTTGTGTGATTTCAAGTAGTCAAATGCCAAGATGCAAAAGTTGTTTGTGTTCCAGCATGTGTGTTTTGACATCAGCATTGTCTGCTAGAAGAGCAGCTTTACAGGCACCTCTCTGCTTCGCTGCATGTTCGTTTCTACACAGCCTGGTGGTGAAGGCATACCAGCTCGCAGCATTGGCTTCAACAGTCTGTTTTGAAATTGGCATTGTCTCACGAAAAATTTGATCCTCGCTGATCTCTGCACCACTGTGGTTGTGTGTATTGGCCCAGTCGAAGGTTGCAAGAAAGTGTAAACAAAGCAAACCGTGAACTGGCATGCCTCCACGTTCCACCTTGGCTTCTGTATCAGTGTGTTGGATGGTGCCACTGCCTGCATATTATTGCCCTTCTAAGTTTGAAATAACTCAAATATTTTCTTTGTTTTGACTTTTTGTTTATGTAGACAATATTGGGCAGTCCTTAGCCTAGACGTTAGCAATTGGGCTTGTAACCGGTTTAAATCCCAGGACTGACAAGTCAAGGACTGAAGTGCCCTTGACTAAGGCACCTAACGCAGCTCTCCGGGCATGCAGAAATGTGCTGCCCAGTGCTCCTAAGCAGGGTGTGTTCACTAGTGTGTAAAAAAGGATTGGTTAAATGCAGAGTTTGAATTTCCCCATTGTGGGACTAACAAGGGCATCTAAACCTTAAATGGCCTGTGATATAATGTTCATGTTCAATATGTTCATTGTTTACAATTGGACCATGCATGAATGAATGGCCAGTCAGGACCAGGCCTGCTGCACCAATTGTTATAGAGTGAGGCAGGGAGGCTAGGGGCTCTAGCATTTTCTTGCCAGAATCCAGCCACTCTCATTGGGCAGTGAAGCGAAGCAGCCAAGAGTAATGATTTGGAAAGACAGAGCCTTGCTGGAGTCCTAATCACTTCATACCCTCCGTGTGGCTGTCATGAAATCGTTGGCGGTGCTGTCCCCTGCAGCTACAGGGACAGCTCCCATTGAATACACAGCACTATCCTTGTATTAGCACCACCTTGCTGGACAATTGGAAGACAGGTTATAGGCATGTTTCCATTGGGTACTTTTCCCTCTAGTGAGCCGCTATGGGTGAGGCTTTGGAGAGAGGATCCACCCAAGATCCGCTCAACTCCACCGGTTAACGGCTCAGGAAGTGTCTCAGCAGCGATTTTGCGAATGCGTGATTCATTTGCAAACTGGACGCTGAGGGGTTAACATCTCCTGCTCTGACTGCAGCTGGGAGAGACTGCTGCAGGAGGACTGGGTCGCTTGTGAGTGCTTTGGGACAGCGCCTGCTACTCACTAAGAAGAGTAGGAACGAGTCTTCAAAAGTCTCCAATAACACCAGAAAGAGTCTCTAGAGGGGTCTTAATAGTTGCTAAATATAGAGACAAAGTCGCTAAGTTGGCAACACTGTGGTCACATTTGGACTCTGTTGGTTAGCCGCTACAAAAGTACCTGTATGGGAACAGAGGCCGAGGGGAACTAACTAGTGGGCGTAGCCAAAACAGTTAGCCGCTTTCCAAAAAAGTACTCAGTGGAAACACGCCTACTAGGTGGTGCTATCCAGCGCCTCTCTGGTGGGCTGGGGAGCCATCCAAAACAGTAAGGCATCCGCAGCCAGTGGCATGGACCTTAGCTAGCACAACACTCCAATCAATCTTTTGGAGTTGCATGCTATCTATCTTGCACTTTGCACTTCCTGCAAGAGCTGAGGAACCACCACCAAAGTTTCATGGTAGCCGTCGAAACTTTAGTGCTGCCGCGAAGGTGTGATATTCATGCCCTTTCATAGTGCAGCCCGGCATCATGGAACGAGATGGGAGGAGACAATAGTCAGAGCAGCAGCAGTGCTGCACAGTAGCATAGTGGTAAGAGTCCACACAGTTAGCTTTGTACCAGTACAGTGTGCTGCAGGAGTACGTGTTCACCTAGTGACCTCCGTTTGTTTAAAACAAGCACCGGACACCACATGTACAGTTAGCATGCCAGTTTGTTTACAAGGAACAAATCCACTGTGCACAGTTAGCTGAACGGTGATTTGATGACTGTCGGACCAAGTGGAGACGTCACACGCAACATCAAATATTCCTCCTTGCCGGGATGGCCCATTCATGGTGGTCCCGCTTCCAACACTTTCCACCTCTGTGACTACCTCTGAAAACGGAAAATTGGTAGGATCATTTGATCCCGTCATCCCGCTTCGGGCGTGTTCATAGCGGAGGCGAGACGTTCCAGAGCCGTAAATGGCCCGGCATGAAACGGCTCAATGAAAGGGGCACTTTCATTGCATGAGGTTTGCTGTGGCTTCTTGCTGAGGTCTGGTGAAAGCCACAACCAGTCAGTCGGCCTCTTGAGCTGCAGACCTTGCCACCCTCCTTTAGGATAGTTGAGCAGGGTTAAGCTGGCAGTAACAGTGTAACAGTGTAACTTCATCAGATACATGCCCACATGACGACAGACCGTCTTTGATAAAAAACCTAACTGCCTTGGGCAACCAGTCACCAAGACAAGGCTCTCTTATTGGGTTGTGGATGTTGAATATTTCTGCATGCTGGAGTCCATAAATAGTCTTGGAATTACATAAATGGGATATGACTAGAAAGCTGGGAATCTTGTGGTTTCATTGAGCCCAATTTTAATGAAGTGTGACGATGTTGGTCCCCATAGTAGCCATTTCACTGCAGTGAGAGCATTTCTTGAAATTTGACCTCACTGTATAAAATGACCTGCTTTGACCTGAAGGATTATCACAGCCCCATGACACTTTACAATGCTTTGTATAGCTTCCCTACACTGCAAATGATTTGGTTCTTACCAAGATAAAAAAAAACTTAGATTTAGAAGTGTTAGTTAATTTATCTTGTTTTAAGAGTTAATTTCTTACTTTAAGTGTTCAACTTTACGCTATAATCTTATTTCTAGATTTAACAATCTTAATTCAAGAAATCTTGTCAAGTGAAATTATCTTGCTGCATGGACAAATAATTTCACTTGTTTTGAGTACCTTTTCCACCTGCAAATCTCTATGAAAGGGGTGAAAAGTTATGAGGCTTAATGATGGCCTGTCACGATTACAAATTTTTTAGGACGATATATTTTCTCAGAAACTATCATGATAAACGATAGTATCGTTGTACCGATGTTTTTGTTTTATAACAATATTAGAGCATAACAAGTACATCCTTTTCCCCAACAATGTTTTTTTTAATCTCGAGAACATTAAACATTTGAATTGTAATGTGTAAAAGAAATATTAAAATATCCGTTCTGGAGCCACAAATCGTTGAACTTGCACTTACCCATCTTACACAAGTAATCTGGCTTTGCTGTGGGCTTTCGCTAAATTTTCGGGGATGAATAAAGTAATTTTGATATGATTTGATTGTAACACACTGGCTGGTTGTGCTTGATAAATTATGACCGGGCTGCACATGTACTTAATTATGTAGTTATGTTATAGCGTCCTCAAAAATCTAAACATTTATAAAGGAAGACTGAAGTTTATGTATTTGTTTTAAATAAAAGATAAAAGTAAAATAACAGTAATACATTTTTAACACCTTTCAAAAATCTGTTTTTAAGACATTTTATGAGATATTAAGAGAATTTTAGACATTTTAAGGCCTTAAATTCAAATTATTTTGACGTTTTAAGACTTTTTAAGACCTCGCGGATACCCTGATCAAGTCATGATAGCAAAGACATCTCAAACAATGTCAACTTTGCATTAAACATGTCGTTATTTACAGAATTACACTTCATGACAAGTCATAAAAACTTTCATTCTCATGACAGGTCATAAAAACTTTCATTCTCATGACAGGTGTCATGCCATAGTTATGACAGTGTCACGTCAGACAAATTTTACTTTAAAGACTTTATTAGAAAAACAAAACAACAATAAAACAGATTACAGTTCATACTAATTACAAAAATAGATCATTATTATCATCTGTCTGACCAACTGGTGCACCAATACGTCCAGCCAATCCGAGCTTTCCTGTAGCCTTTCAGCATCTCCCTCTTCTATAGAGGTCAAAGGTCGAGGAGGCGGGATACGTTGATGGGCGGGGCTTATAGTTGACAGGCTCCTCCTCCAGTGGGACGGACTTCTGTCTGAGGTGGTCTGAGGTCATGAAGAGGAGGAGGGAAGGTCCGTCTGATGGCGTCTGGTTGCCGTGGCAGGGGAGGGGAGGGGTCAGCCTGGTGGGCAGCAGCTGGCTGATCAGCTGATCCTGCTGCACGTTGACACTGACCAATGAGGTGAAGAGAAGCTGAGAGCGAGAGACATTCACTTCTGCAGACACAGACAGAGAGAGAGAGAGAGAACATATTAACCGCCTGTTAACTGATTTAACCCTTTCATGCACAACATGGGTCTAAACTGACCTGATAGTTTTTATGTTTTATATCTTTGCAATAAATTATTTTCATCATTCAGTATTCCAGGTTTTCCTCAATTAGTTTGTTTTTGATCATCATACATCCTAATTTTAGGTTTTCCTTTATTTATTTTTGAATAAAATCCATTTTTGTGTCACTACCCTTCTAATGTCCAACATGGGTAAAAAATGACCCATATCCATTTTTTAGCTAAGTAGCTTGCTAAGATAACTACTTAGCTAACTCCTTGGGTAAGTATTTAGCTAAGTAGCTTGCTAAGCTAAATACTTAGCTAACTTCTTGGCTAAGTAGTTAGCTAAGCTAAATACTTAGCTAACTTCTTGGCTAAGTAGTTAGCTTAGCAAGCTACTTAGCCAAGTAGTTAGCTATGTAATAATACAAAAACTTTTTTTCTTCATAAAGTATGAGTGGCAAAATGGAAATAATGATCTGTTGTTATCAGAAACAAGATATTTAAAGAATACTTGGAATATTCAATCATAAAATAAGTTGATGTCAAAAGATAGAGCACAGAAACACACAGCAAACATTAAATAATATGGAAAATGAATGTGGGTCATTTTTGAACCATGTTGTGCATTAAAAAGGGTGTCAAGATGTTGTGCATCAAAGGGTTAATGCATTTAACAAGACTTAAAGGGCAAGAAATCAGTTGGAGAAGTAGCATTTTGAGCAACGCATCAATGTTTTTTATCCTTGCATCATATTTCACTGTTTTTTGTTACAGCTCCATTGTGAGTCAACTTGTTTGCATAGAGTGTCTGGAAGCCTGGTAGGGGTTCTCTGCAATTTTTGTTCATCCCTTCACTCCCGTTTCTGCTTAGTTAGGAAGCTTAGTATTGTCTGTGTTGTTTTGTAGATTAGGTGAATCTTATTTTCCAGTTAGTGGTTGACTTTTGTTTGTTATTTTGGCCTTGGAGACCCTGATGATTTAGTTGCTTCCTTTTTTGTGGTGTTTTGTTTGTTCATCTCTGTTTATTCCTTTGCATGTTAATAAATATGATAATTGTTAAACCCAGCAGCCATTTTTCGGCCTAGTTTTGGGTTTACTAAGTATGTTACTTCCTGTGTCCCCTAGACATCAAACTAAGGTCGTAACAATGGCATTTAACCAGTTGTCACTATTGTGTTTGTGTGCAGGCTTCACAAACTGTTTCAGGGTTACTGAGCTTCAGCTCGATGACACTGTGCACCCCGACTTACATTTTCTAATGTTTGCTAACTTCTAAATTAACAAGCATATATTTATAGAGACATGACATAAATTAAATAAGAGGCAGCCCGTGTGTGTGTGTGTGTGTGTGCGTGTGTGTGTGTGTGTGTGTGTTACCTTCAGTTGCTCTGGTGTTGATCAGGTTTTTGGTACTCCTTGACTTCTGCAGGGTTTCCTGAAGAACCTTTTGGGAGTTAAACTCCGCCCCCTGCAGGACAACAGACAGGTTACAATGGGAACCAGCTGCTAATGTTTTCTATTTTGAATCACTCAGTGCGTTTACATGCACAGTTTAATCGAGCTATGCTTAAAATTAGATCGATTTTTTTAAATCTCGAGAATATTAAACATTTGAATTGTAATGTGTAAAAGAAATATTAATATATCCTAGATAAATAAAACATAAATAAATAAACTAAAACCAAAACAGGAGTGGAGCACACGTTGTCTGGTCATACATGCCGGTAAAAATCGAATTCCAAACGCATCGGAGTTGGAGAACTCCGACATTGGTCGGACTAACATGTTTACATGCACTTCAGTTGTCCAGTTGTAGTCAGATTGAAGCCATAATTTGTTTTTTCAAGTGTCATGTAAACGTACTGATTTAATCCTACTGATAAACAGTGTGAACCTGCAGTGACTGAAGCTCCGCCTTCAGCGCCAGAGTGGTGTTTAGCCCCGCCTTCTCCAGACCGCTCGGATATTGACTGGTCACTGCAACGGGAGGCTCCGCCCACCATGTGTTGGCTGCACCAAGCAGAGGAGAGGAAAGAAAAAACAGGTTTAATTGATCATTCTCTTACTTAGCCTCCTTTGAGACAGTCTGAACGATGAGAAGAAAATGGAAACAAATTCTCCTTCACTGCCGCCGTGTTTACACAAGTCAGTGTGTGCACAGTTTAGGCTTTTTGCCACTGAATTAACTCTACAACTCCTTTAACTCCAGCCAAGTTACTGTGTCTTGCTGCCTCTGTCTGATTACAGACTGAGACCGTTAAGAAGGGAGAAGCTTCACTGACCACTCACTTCCTGTATCTGTGTCACATGGGTTTAGTTACTGTTTCCCCCTTTAGGAGACTATCTGCACTCTGTTGATTCCAATGGGAGAAATGAAAGGGAGCACGGATTATGACAGAGTCTTTTGTCCCAGAGTTACCACAGTAAATATTGGAGCAATTTTTCACAGGCCACATATCTGCTGAACATTCTGACACAAAAATGGCATTTTATAGACGGGCAATTGGTGAAAAAATTGTTCAAGACCTGTCTCTGTCTTAACATGGCAATATAAATAGCGTTAGCCGTACTCAAAATCTCCCAAGACTGTGTCAAAATCATTTAAGACAACCTTGCCAACTGATTTTCGCAATGCTTAATGTATCCAGAACACAATTTTGATTTTATACAGTGACTTTCAGGGAGCGGTAGAAATAAAAACACTAGTCATGGTGCTTAGAGCGGCCACCATCCGTTCTTTAAATCATTATTTTTTTTTTTTACCTTGGTTACATCCCCTGCTTCTCCTCTGACCTCTGATTGGCTGCTGAGGCAAAGTGTCTTTGCTCTGCTCCGGCGTTACCGTGACGACCACTCTCTCATCAAAACACACCTGCTGGAAACCAAACACATGAAGATGTCATCTCACTCAAACACACACAACACACACACACACACACACACACACACACACACACACTTGTACTTCTATCTTTGTGAGGACCCTCATTGTAATAGTGAATTCCCTAGCAAGGTTATAATAGTTTTACATTTTTCATTAGTTTTAGTTTTAATTGCGTTGTGAATTTTAGTAGGAAGTGCAAGAACACACACTCTCTCACTCACACACGCACTCTCACACACTCACTCAAACACACACACACACACACACACGGCACGTCATCACCAACAACGTGTGTAAAACTTCAGTACTTTACAAACTCTTCGAAGACATCACAAGTGTAAATTTCTCTCGATGGGACAAGCCGATTAAAAAGAATATCGTTGTCTAATGTACTATTGTTACAAACAAGGAGTTCAAGGCACTGCTGTTTACATTTGACAAGGTTTTGCTTTGTTTTGTTGGGGCTGAATGTACTCCAGGTCCACATGATGTCTTCACCTGTGAGTTTTTTCTTCTCGTCTGTCCCTGGAGGCGAGGAGGCATCGACTGCTCACTCTGCTGACTCGTCTTCAGTAGGTGGGGTTTTAGGTGTGTGTGGACGGTCTTGGGTGCAGGACTGAGCGTGACGGACAGGTCTAGTTCAGGACAGCCACGCAGAGACGGGGAGGACGAGAGGGGGAGCGGGGCGGGGGGAGGAGGGGAGGGGGGTGAGAGGAGGGAGGAGGAACTCATCCTGACAGGAAACAACAGAGAGAGATATTGATTTTCAGTGGAGAGCTTTCTTTTACCAAGTGTTTATGCTGCTACATTACAGAGTAACCAGTCATCACAGCTTCATGAATAACTAATAAAAAAAGCTTTTTAAAAATCAATATTTCTAGAATAAAATATGACATACAAAAGTTAACATGGGGGGGAATATTTAGTTTTGTTTTGTGTGAGTAACACGACAAAGTAAACTGAAAAACACCAAATCCAATGAGAATAGTCAAAACAACAATAACAATAGTCAAAACAAAAGTAATAATGTGAACCCAACATGTCCGAAAAGCAGTAGGATGAAGCATATGCTTATTTAAACCTACCCCTTCTCTACTACTCAATTGACAATCTTTCTCCCAAAACATGCATATTTACATAATGCATATTTACAAAAAAAAGAAAAAATTTGATTAAGCAAACAAATACATAATCATTTATGAAAACACCGGATCCTTAAAGCCCTTCTTCCTTCCTGTACATCGTAATAACAATGTGTTTGTACTATTATACTATTTATAAAGTAAAAAGGAATAAAATAAATAAATCAAAGACTTCCTAACAGCCCGAAACATTTCCATCTATTGTTCATATTACATCCAGTGTGTCAGATTTTGTATTTAGTTTTATATATGTCAGTTAACTGGATGACTGTTTACATTCTATGGTCGGACCAGACATTTGGAGACGTCCCCTTGGACTTGTGACTAGGGGGGACATTTTTCACTTTTTTATTGCCAAACTGAGTGTTTTAAAATTAAATTCTGATGCTCGGTTTGAACTTCAGCAGCTCCTCTACATACCTAAATGTTGAGTTTTTGCCATAACCATTAAACCATAACAACGTTAACCACTTAAACCATAACATGGGTCACCAGTTAAACCATAACAACAGTAACCAGTTAAACCATAACACCGGTCACCAGTTAAACCATAACACCGGTCACCAGTTAAACCATAACATGGATCACCAGTTAAACCATAACACCTGTAACCAGTTAAACCATAACACCGGTAACCAGTTAAACCATAACACCGGTCACCAGTTAAACCATAACACCGGTCACCAGTTAAACCATAACAACGGTCACCAGTTAAACCATAACACCGGTCACCAGTTAAACCATAACAACGGTCACCAGTTAAACCATAACACCTGTAACCAGTTAAACCATAACACCGGTAACCAGTTAAACCATAACACCGGTCACCAGTTAAACCATAACAACGGTCACCAGTTAAACCATAACACCTGTAACCAGTTAAACCATAACACCGGTAACCAGTTAAACCATAACACCGGTCACCAGTTAAACCATAACAACGGTCACCAGTTAAACCATAACACCTGTAACCAGTTAAACCATAACACCGGTCACCAGTTAAACCATAACACCGGTCACCAGTTAAACCATAACAACGGTAACCAGTTAAACCATAACACCGGTAACCAGTTAAACCATAACACCGGTAACCAGTTAAACCATAACAAGGGTCACTTTAAATTCAGGTAATTACATGTGTTGCCCTGGTAACGCTAGTGTTAGCTTCCAGCTGCTAACTGAGTGCTAAGTGACTAAATCCTGACACAGTCATGCGTTAAACGAATTAACGTTATCTCAGGTTGTGTCGGACTGTTTGTCTCTGATCTTAAAACTAAACCTTGAAGCTACATTACGCCCGTTAAGGTATAAAAACAACTTATTTGTATGTCACCTGATTCAGTCCGATCAGAAGCGGTTCTTCTGTTTTGAATTTGTTCTTCTTCGTTGGTGCTTATGGCGGTTGGCAAACCTGCCTATAAGTGCACTACCGCCACCAACTGGACTAAATTAGATTGCGGATCGAGAAACTTTATGCAGGCAAAAAAAAGACAACAAAACAAAACTCCAGATTAATTTGGCTTGATCCCATTCTTTTAAACACGTATTAATGTCACTGTATATTTGTACTTTTTACTCCACTACATTTAGCTGACAGCTTTAGTTATTTAACAGGTCAAGATTTAAGATAAAAAATATGATAAATTAAAGTAATTAGACATTTTTTTATTTTAGTTAAAATAAGCCACAAGATACTTACATAAATGCATCAATACAAATAGTCTAATAATATATTTAGAAAATATAAAACAATCTGAGTAAGGCCATTCTGCATAATGAGTTATTTTATTTTTGATACTTTAAGTACATTTTGATGCTGATACTTTTATACTTTTACTTAAGTAAGTTTTGAATGCATGACTTCAACTTGTAGTGGAGTAATTTCACTGTGTGGTATTTTTACTGCAGTAAGAGATCTGAATACTTCTTCCACCTCTGGTTGTAGCCCATAGATGCTCTCCAGTTTCATCATTGTCCCAACACTGTAATGACAACATTATAAATAATAATAATAATAATTGCTATGATTGATATAGTGCTGTTAAAGATTCTCAGAGATACTTAATGGATGCATGGTTTCCCTCGATATGAGGACAATAAAAAGGTTTCTCAGCTAAAAAAAATGCATTACTTGCTTAAATCTCCAAAACTGACAAATGGGGATTATTTTACCAGGGTGACGATATTTATATTGCACAGAGTGTAGCAGCAGAAATATAGATTTATGATTAGAACAACTTGTCACACAGTGCTGCTTTGCATTTCCAATTAATCTTCATGTTCCAGATGGTGTACACATCGACTCCCTGTTTCTATAGCTCCCTGGTGGAGTAGAGGAGGTTAGAGAAGGGACCCTCAGTGTTATGTTATGGCTCTGAACTGGAGGAAACACTCAAGCTTTGTAAAGGGACATTTTTTTCAGCTGGGACACGTGACATGAAAGTTAATGCAGTTTGTTTTTGCCTCTTTTCCGAAAAGGAGGCAGTGCCATCAAGCTGGCCAGTCACAACAAACCCTGCGGAAGTAGTCTGACTCTGCCTTAAAAATAAAAGCATGGAATTTAAAAAATGTCATGGAAGAAATGCTGCTTCCAGTGGTGGAAGAAGGATTCAGATCCTTTACATAAGTATAAGTACTAATACCACACTGTGAAATGACTCCACTACAAGTAAAAGTCCTGCATTCAAAACTCACTGAAGTAAAAGTACAAAAGTATCAGCAACTAAATGTATTTAAAGTATCAACAGTAAGAAAAAGTACTTATGCAGGTTGATCCACTCAGAATGTTATATATATCAAAAATATATTACTGTATTATTATTATTATTATTATTATTATTATTATTATCATTATTATTATTATTATTATTATTATTATTATTATTGTTATTGATACATTTACGTAAGTGGCGTTTAAATTTTGTAAAGATTCGATTTTGCAAAGACAAGGCTAATTTTAATATACTGTTATGAGGTTTAATTAAAAAAATGTCTAATCACTTTAAATGTATCATGTTTTTCATGCTAAATCTCGACCTGAAAACTAACTAAAGCTGTCAGCTAAATGTAGTGGAGTAGAAGTATAAAATGACATAAAATGGAAATACTCAAGTAAAGTACAAGTACCTCAAAATTGTACACAAATGTGTCTGTGTGCATCTGTGTGTGTGTTTGTCTATGTGTGCGTGTCTATTTATGTATGTGTGTGTGTGTGTGTGTGTGTGTGTGATGTGTGTGTGTGTCTGTGCGTCTGCGCGTTTATGTCTTAAGAACTGAACTTTTACTCAAATCAAGGTTATTTTTTCCATTCTATATTATTATTACTTATTTTTTTTATTTTTTTTTTATTTTAAATTCTATTAAATTAATTAATATTTGGTGGTGATGACCAGGACTCATGTTGGTTAAAAAGATATCAGTAAAAGTGGTGTGGTATATTTTCAGTTACACTTTAAGTTGTGTGCTTTACTAAAAGGCCCCAGTTTTACCTCTTGATCATGTAACAGCTGGATTAAACAAGAAATAACCTACTGTAGAATCTGGGATTTGTCAGATATAAAAGGCATTTGGGGGCAGAATATAAACAGTATATAATAATATTAAAATATTATTTTATCGCAGAATAGTGACCATTGGCAAGTCCACAGGAAGTTAAAAAAATTCTACTTGGCCTAGTTAAAACATTTTATCGATCGTGTCGTAGGTAAAATCAAGTTTTAATTTAATATTTTCTACTTTACAATGACAACTTTTATTTTGAAAAGCCCAACCGGAAGCGCCTTGTTGTTCTGGCCGCTTTGACACAAAGAGTTGTTGTTTACACTTCCAGTTAATAGCTTTTCACAAGAAGAGGACCATGGAAGAAGCCGGTGGGCGGACTTGCTTTTCCTGAAAGAAATTCCCAAGAAACCCTTAATAATTATCACATCATATAACCACCGAAGCTACCGGACGTGGAGCTATAATGTCATCTACGTATCCAGAAATTCGTCGGAGAAGCGGAGTTTTCTTTTGCCAAACTGGAAAACCTTTCACACCGCAAGTATAATAGGCAAGTATCCGTTCAAAGCTCTCCTTTGTGTTGAAACTGCGCTTCTCACACCATGTTTACGTCCTCTGTAGAAACTCTCTAACTCAAACTGAGCTCTCGTGTCTTGATAAAGCATTATTTATTATTATAATGTCATTATTTACTGTTGCACCGTCAATAATAAAGCGACATTCTGCGTGGAGGAATCCTGCGGGACGTGTCGCACAAGTTCTCGCCACCTGTTGCGTGATGTCAATGTTTCCAGCCATGTTACATTTTTGCAGTAAAATGTGTGTTTCTTTGCGAGGTTACAAAGTGTTTAAACTGTGATTTGTTTCTTTCGCAGTCAGCTAAATAAATAAATAAATAGTAGTTTTACCCGAACCAGATAATATGCAAATGTTTCATTCATAAAACCAGACCGTAAGCTGTGCTCTGTGTGGGTTAAACTTTAAGTTTCTCGACGTTTTCAGACCCGTTACTGCAGTAAAAGTACTAATACTACACTGTGAAAGGACTCCACTACAAGTAAAAGTCCTGCATTCAAAACTTACTGAAGTAAAAGTACAAAAGTATCAGCGTCAAAATGTATGTATGAATGGACCCACTCAGATAGTTTTATATAGGCCTATTCTAATTATATTATTTTATTGTTGTTGTTATTATTATTATTATTGATACTGTTGTCAAGGTAGGGAGCATTTTAACTACTTAATATACTGTTGTGTGCTTACATAACTGCAATAAAAATAATAATACAGTAATAAAACATCAGTAGGGCCATTCTGCATAGTGAATGCTTATTCTTGATACTTTAAGTACATTTTGATGCTGATACTTTTGTACTTTTACTTCAGTAAGTTTTGAATGCAGGACTTTTACTTGTAGTGGAGTCATTTCACAGTGTGGTATTAGTACTTTTACTGCAGTAAGGGATCTGAATACTTCTTCCACCACTGTCCTTTTTACTTTTTTTTTTTTACTTCTTTGACATTTTTATTCTGTGTATCTGAGAACATCTTGTGATTGTTCCTGCTCTTTCTTTTATTATTTATCTTTTATTGTAATAATTGTTTTTTAAACCTTATGGCATCATTCTAATTTACTGCTCTCCTTTGAAGCATAACTGCGGTAGAGATTTTTGACAGTCTTAATCATGGGTCTCAAACTCGAGGCTCGTGGGCCAATTGCGGCACTCCTGACAATATTTTGTGGCCCCCACCTTGATATGAAAGTTTAATGTGAGTTTTATATGAACGGCACTTTACCGTGTTGTGTGTGAAAGGTCCCTTTAATTACTTTTTTGGGTAATTTTGTGTCTTTTTTAAATAATTTTGTGTCTTTTTAAAAAAAATAAATAATTGTGTGTCTTTTAAAAAATAATAATTTTGTGTCTTTTTTGGTCATTTTGTTTCTTTTTTAAGGAATTACATTTTTTTTGTAATTTTGTGTCTTTTTTGGTAATTCTGTGTATTTTTTGGTCATTTTGTGTCTTTTTAAAGTAATTTAGTGTTTTTTCAGTCATTTTGTGTCTTTTTTTAAATTTTGTGTCTTTTTTGGTCATTTTGTGTCTTTTTTTAGTTATTTTGTGTCTTTTCTTAGTAATTTTGTGTCTTTTTTGGTAATTTTGTGTCTTTTTTTAAAGTAATTTCGTTTTTTTTCTGTCATTTTGTGTCTTTTTTTTCAGTAATTTGGTGTTTTTTTGGTCATTTTGATATTGCTTCCAGCGGCCCCCAGGTAATTTGAGTTTGAGACCCCTGGTCTTAACACATCTACATAACAAATTATTAGACGTTCCACAACTCTTTTTTTCATTTTATCTTTTTATAGCTGCAGATTAAGCTTTGAATGAGAGATGTGGTTGAAGAGATCCCGACATCTCAGCTGCCTGGAGCATCTGTTGATACATGAGCAGTGTGATATTTCAGTCCAGCCTAGAGATCCACTGTCCTGCAGCGGTGTTGTGTAGCTGGTGACCTAAGACTTTTGTTTGCTTTCTATCTCACAGTTTGTTGTTTCATCTATTGTCTGCACGGTAATTAGACTGCTGTTCCAAAAACTGCTCCCAGGCATTCTGCAGTGTTCTCGGACTGTAACCTAAACTAACACACATCGTATCATCTCGGCTATGCAGAAAAGTAGCTTATTTCCTGGTAGAGGCAGAGGGACGCTGCATGGTTTTTCAATCCCTTCAGAAATCTGCTAATGTGCTTATAGTGCTGAGTCGTCTACCTCCAACCTGTGTCACACTCACAGGTCAGGAATTCAGACAGAGTGCAATAGCCTCACACCATGGTCACCTCCTTTTGAATAAGTGTAATGTGTTTAGAATATATGCATGCATTAGAGCTGGAGGAAACAATTGGAACGGGAGTATCGGGATATTTTGCGTGGAGATATTATATCAATTCATGGTCGCCAAGTATCCATATTTAGTGTCAGTATTTTTGCCGTTTTTTTTTAAAAGAAGGCCGTAGCAGGCTCACTTTTATTAATATACTGGAGATACTGGCATCATATGAAACTAGAAGATCAAAGGAATCTATAGGCACCATGTGCATCTTTGTGGTTGTTTTTGTCTCTATGTAGTTGTTTGGGGTGTGTTTGTGGTCATTTTGCATCTATGTGGTCATTTTACACCTCTTTGTAGTTGTTTTCTGTGTCTTTTTGAATTTTTTTGTCTCTTTGTAGTTGTTTTACATCCTTACTGTAGTTGTTTTGTGCCTCTTCGTAGTTGTTTTGCATGTCTTTGTAGTTGTTTTGCATCTCTTTGTAGTTGTTTTGCATCACTCTGTAGTTGTTTTGCCTCTTTGTAGTTGTTTTGCGCCTCTTTGTAGTGGTTTTGTGCCTCTTTGTAGTTGTTTTGCATCTCTTTGTAGTTGTTTTACACCTCTTTTTAGTTGTTTTGCATCTCTTTGTAGTTGTTTTACGCCTCTTTTTAGTTGTTTTGCGTCTCTTTGTAGTTGTTTTGCATCTTTGTAGTTGTTTTGCATCTCTTTGTAGTTGTTTTGCGTCTCTTTTTGGATGTTTTTTCTCTCTGAGATCTTTTTGTATCTCTCAGTGGTTGTTTTGCCTCCTTTTGTAAGCAATCTATAGGCACCATGTGCGTCTTTGTGGTTGTTTTATGTCTCTTTGCTGCCAGTTCCAGGTGTGAAAGTGTACTTTCACAGTATTATTGTAAACTTATGTAACTCTAATGTTCTAATAAACATGTTTTTGTGATGTTTGAGACCTTTTGGTTTCTCTGCAGTATGCAATTTATTTAAAAACTTAAAATTGCAATAATATTGTATTGTGACTCAGGATAAAATTGTACCATGGGGTCTCTGCTGATTCACACCTCTAGTGTTTATAATATTTGCATGCATATATTCTGCATGATCAGCTCATGCAAATAAAGAAACAGCACTGTGTTTTTTTGCATTGAAGCCTCAAGCTTGTGAACATATAATGATGGGACTTGGTTCATTTTCAATACAAGTTGCAAACCAAACTGTTGCATGTTGCAAAGAAGCCTCGGCCACACTGACCACCACCACTGTGTGTAACAGCTACTTCACACAGACAGCGTTACCACTACGGCTCTTTCTTTCTACACTGAGTTAGCGTTTGATAATAGTAATGCCTAAAAAGACAAATTAAAGGCTGTTTGCACCACCTCTTGCTCTGTCCGTTTGCTTCTGTGTGTGTGGAATAAGTACGTAATATAAAGATCCTTTTATTCCAGTGTATGCATTCTGCCAAGTGGGCATGAGACTAATAAAACAGGCTCCCTAAAACCCTTCAGAGGTGAAAAACACAGTTTTTAAATGGCTATTGGTTGAACAATTGTAAATCATTCATCACATTTGAATTGTCCAGGGTTCACTGAGAGGTTTTGTCCATCTGCAGATAAGTTTCACAGGTTTGCGTGACTGAGGCCGGTTAGTGTCTCTAGTAGTTGTTTTGCATCTCTCTGTAGTTGTTTTGCCTCTTTTTAATTGTTTTGCATCTCTTTGTAGTTGTTTTTCCTCTTTGTAGTGGTGTTGCGCCTCTTTGTAGTTGTTTTTCATCTCTTTATAGTTGTTTTGTATCTCTTTGTAGTTGTTTTTCATCTCTTTATAGTTGTTTTGCATCTCTTTATAGTTGTTTTGCATCTCTTTGTAGTTGTTTTGCATCTCTTTGAAGTTGTTTTGCATCTCTTTTTGGATGTTTTTTGTCTCTTTGTGATCTTTTTGTATCTCTCAGTGGTTGTTTTGCCTCCTTTTTATAAGGAATCTATAGGCAACATGTGCGTCTTTGTGGTTGTTTTATGTCTCTTTGTGGTCGTTTTGTGTCTCTTTGCTGCCAGGTTCAGGTGTGAAAGTGTACTTTCACAGTATTATTGTAAACTTATGACAAATTAAAGTCTGTTTGCACCACCTCTTGCTCTGTCCGTTTGCTTCTGTGTGTGTGGAATAAGTACGTAATATAAAGATCCTTTTATTCCAGTGTATGCATTCTGCCAAGTGGACATGAGACTAATAAAACAGGCTCCCCAAAACCAAGAAAAAGCTCTTCACAGGTGAAAAACACAGTTTTTAAATGGCTATTGGTTGAACAATTGTAAATGATTCATCACATTTACAGTGTCCAGGGTTCACTGAGAGGTTTTGTCCTTTACAAATCTGTAGATAAGTTTCTCAGGTTTGCGTGACTGAGGCCGGTTAGTGTGGTTGAACGTTCACCACACACCCCGGCTACACACTGTGCTTCTCTTTTCCAGTGCAGTGACTCACACACACACTTATTTGGAAGGCTTCCAGTCCCGCCCTCTTTAACTCACACACTCAGCCCCACCCACATTTCCCTTTCCCTCTGTTTGCATTCAAGTCATTCATTTCACTCTTTTTGATCTCTTTTGTCATTTTTCACAGGGATGTGTTGCCGTGCACGCTGAAGCTAACTGAAGCCATCCCTCCTGCCAAAACGTCTGCTAATCCCCGAGAGCTCGCCCAACTACCAGCAGGTTTGTGTTTCAATTTTAAAAGTATATTTCATCATGCAATCTGTGAACTAATGGGCTGAAGGTGAGATATGATGGTGAAGTTTCATGATTCCACTGCAGGAGATAAAACAAAAGTGTAGATTAAAATTGCAATAAGTAAAAATGATTGCACTTTATGCTGAGGGCAGTTCCTTTTTATCTAGGGCTGGGCGATACGGACCAAAACTCATATCCTGGTATTTTTAGGCCCAATGGGGATATAATTGGTTAATGGACCTGCACTTATATAGCGCTTTTCTAGTTGACCACTCAAAGCTCTTTACACTACAGACTGCTCTCATTCACCCATTCACACACACATTCATACTGGTGGCAGAGGTTACCCTACCCTGCCACCATTGGGAATTCATTCTCACACCGATGAACGAATATATATATATATATATATATATATATATATATATATATATATATGTGTGTGTGTGTATATATATATATATATATATATATAGTATATATATATATAGTGTTAAGTTTTAACTCAGGTAATCATCATCAACCTTTTTAATTTAAAGATTGTATAAAAGTGTGGGGAAACCATTACATTTTTATCTGGATGCATTACAGTAATGAATTTGTGAATCAAAAATATGTTTAAAAATATAGAAAATATTATTTTAACACAAAACAATGAACTGTGCGTCATTATGGCTATATGTCCTTATAATCTTCACAGACAGAATTTAGATGCTTAGATTGTTCTTCTTGGTTTGTATTTCTTTAAACCAACCACAGTTTTGTTTGGCAATGCCTGGCCCTATGTGCAGCAACAGGGCCCCTTTAAAACAGATGAGAAAGGTGAGAAAATAATGTGTGAAAGACGTGACCGATGCTAGCCTCACTAGTGTTTCCTTTACCCATATTTAACTCCCTGCTCAACAGTGAAAGTGCATTTTCTCCTTGCCCCCTTTTTTAAACGCTACATTTCCCTTTTGCACATCAGTCCACAACCTGAAGTGCACACAGTGAGCAGCAAACACAGCATGCTGTAGGCCAGAGTATGTCAGCTGTTGGACCATGTGTGTCATCCATATGGGGATAAGAGAGGAAATCAGACAGAAATGGAGAGAGGGTGAGTAGAGTTTCTCTGTTGTTCGATGTGTAGAGTTAGATGTTGTTTATTTATGTCTACATAGTCAGGTGGCTTAAGACCAGATTTGAGATGAAATTGGACATGCCGGACCAAAAGCACCAATTTTTTTCCACATGCTCTCCATCACCATACGTTTCAATTTTTGATGGTTTCCATATAAAGTCTATGAGAACCAATGCATCTTCAAAGCAACCTAGAAGGTCAATCTTGGTGTCAAAATCTACATTTTCTGGGTCGAGGAATCCTTTAAAGCTATTGCGAATATGACTAGATGATTATTTGATCAAATAGATTATGTTCATTTGAAACATGTATTTATACAATTTCCAACTCAGTTTTGAGCCATTGGACATACAGTCATGGAAAAAATTATTAGACCACCTTGGTTTTCTTAATTTTTTGTTCATTTTAATGAAAGGTTTAAGAAAACTATGGAAAATGTCTAGATATCAGCTCTTAAATTAAACTCTTATGAGCTATTTTTGTTATCATTATATTTGTCCGAACAAATGTACCAGGCACCAGGCAGTTGTACCAGGCATTAAAATGAAGTGGAAGAAATGGAATAAAACAAGGGTTTTCTAATCAATTTTTCCATGACTGTATATAATCATACATAATGCATATAATCCCCCTGCTGGACGACACTTTTCTTGTGATTCTTGCACATTGCAGGGCTGCTACAGTGGAACTATATGTGGTTATTT
Organism: Centropristis striata; assembly: GCF_030273125.1. Taxonomy (NCBI): domain Eukaryota; kingdom Metazoa; phylum Chordata; class Actinopteri; order Perciformes; family Serranidae; genus Centropristis; species Centropristis striata. The sequence continues at coordinate 30,416,476 of NC_081536.1, forward strand.
CATGTAAAACACATAAAACATAGAATATACTATAGCCTGATATATATACTGTAAGTCCAGCTCAACTACCAACCATCTCACCCCCCCTGCTTGAAGGATTTAGTGGCATTCCTGAGCTAAATGACTCAGCCCCGGGGACAAAAAGCCTCTTCCGGGTCCAGATGAGTCCTGCTCAGCTGGCCTTTGACTCAGCCACAGCTTGTTGTTGCCTCTGGAGCTTTTTCTGCCCTCCAAGGTCCCAGCTGTGGAAGGCTTTGGCCACGACACTTTCATTCACATAATCTGGATCATCTAGAGCAGGGGTCTCAAACTCTAATTACCTGGGGGCCGCTGGAGGCAGTATCAAAATTACCCAAAAAAGACACAAAATTACTAAAAAAAGACACAAAATGACAGAAAAAAACTAAATTACTTAAAAAAGACACACAATGACCAAAAAGACACAAAATGACCAAAAAAGACGCAAATTACGAAAAAGACACAAAATGACTTAAAAAAACACTAAATGACTTAAAAAAGACACAAAATGACCAAAAAAATACACAGAATTACCAAAAAAGACAAAAAAATATTTAAAAAAAGACACAAAAAAACCCCCAAAAAAGACACAAAATTACCAAGAAAAGACAAAATTATTTAAAAAAGACACAACATTACCAAAAAATAGACACAGAATTACCAACGAAGACACCAAATTATTAAAAAAGACACAAATTATTTAAAAAAGACACAAAATTATTAAAAAAGACACAAAGTTATTAAAAAAAGACACAAAATTATTTTAAAAAGTCATTAAAGGGACCTTCCACACACAACATGGTAAAGTGCCATTCACATAAAACTCACATTAAACTTTCATATCAAGGTGGGGGCCACAAAATATCGTCACGAGGGCCGCAATTGGCCTGCGGGCCGCAAGTTTGAGACCCATGATGTAGATCTTTGTGTGTTGGGTGAAGTAATTTTTACTGCAATGAAAACCATCAAAATCATTCAATTTATGATTTTCTTTAAAGAAGCAGACATTATCCGTCAGACTGTGTAACAAAAGCAAAACAGTATAAAATGATATAATATGTATAATAGGAATGTATTGAAAAATAAAATAACATAAAATAAAATAACAAACACTTTGATATTAAAGAGCTTTCCCAGTTTTATTTGATATTAGTAGCTTGTTTACAGCCTGTGGAAGATGGAAAGTCAAGAGAGGGTTGATTTACTGCTCATGAAAACTCAATATTTCCTAACAAGGGAATTTTTAAGGTGAATACAGTATAGGAAATGAAATGCGTTAATCAGCGAATTAGCTTTGAAAGCAACTTTTCATTATTAAAAACAAATCTGTTAACGCTGCAGGGAGGATGAGCTCCAGCAGAAACCGGTACAGTGAGTCAGATGAAGAGCTGCAGACAGACGGGACTTTTATTGTGAAAAGGCCTCATTACGTTCAGGGATATTAAATGTATTTATGCAGTGTTTAACAGCCACTCCTTTGACCACGAGTCAACTAGAGACACACCTAAGAGCAGCTCGGTCCAGACTGTGCTGGGCTCATGTAGTGTGGTCACTCAGCTCAAGTGTTGCAGCACGATAAGAGGAAATACAGAGTCAATGCACGTCTATTGTGTGAGAAGCATGTTTGTTTGATCTACCTAGTTGCTGTAAATTCTTCTTAAACCCACTCATTAATTATATTTATCTCAACAAGACTGCCTTTATGACCTGTATAGTGTTATCTTTGTGTATTTTTGGCTCCAGTTCAGCCGTCATACGTATTTCTCTACACTTTGCCCTTGTTCTCACCTGGTTTTCCCCCGTTTTTTCCTCACACCTACCACACCAAACCACATTCCTCTCTGCTCTCAGTCCCTGCTGTATGAGTATCTGTGTGTGTGTGTGTGTGTGTGTGTGTGGTTTACTATACAGTAGCACTTTGCATGTACTTGTGTGAACATGCCTGTATGCATAACTGAGTAATCAAAACAAGTCCTCAAAATTAGAAGTGTCAAGTATTCAGATCCCCTATTTAAGTAAAAGTACTAACACCACACTGTGAAATGACTCCACTACAAGTAAAAGTCCTGCATTCAAAACTTACGTAAAAAGTTTTGTAAAGACGGGGTTAACTGATTGCAATTATCACCAATTTTTTAAAAAGCCTGACCTCCAATTTTGGCAGATACCGATTTTTTTTATTACTCACAGCATACACCTTCAATGTTTGAATCAAATTTTATTGAAAAACCATGACTGTTTGTCCAGCGGCTTAGAACTGAGTTGGAAGTTATATAAATATATGGTTAAAATGAACATAATTTATTTGATCAAAAATCATAGCTTTAAAGTATTCATTGACCCAGAAAATCTACAAGAAAAAAGTAGCAGATTTATGAGTTTAAAAGTGTCAAATCTCTGAGAAAAAGCCGCAGATTTACGAGATTAAAGTGGTACTTTAATCTCATACTTTTTTCCTGGATTTCCTTGACCCAGAAAATGTAGATTTTGACACCAAGATTGATCTTCTAAGTGGTTTGGAAGATGCATTGGTTCTCATAGACTTTCTATGGCTCCCATCAAAAATGGGAATTTATGGAGATGGAGAGCATGTGGGAAAAAAATGTTTTTTGGTTTTAAAATGAACAAGATATTAGAGAAAACAAGGGTGGTCTGATCATTTTTTCCATGACTGTAAAACACTTGCCTGTTAAATCTTGACCTGAAAAAAACTGTCAGCTAAATGTAGTGGAGTTAAACGTACAATATTTGCCTCAAAATATAGTGAAGTAGAAGTATAAAGTTACCTCAAAATTGTACAGTACTTGAGTAAATGTGCTTGGTTACTAAGTGTTACTTTCAATCACTGGTAAAAGGTAATACAATCTGAGCATGTAACAAGAAGAACTAGAAAATTTCCTCTGGGGAAATTTTGAAAGGGCCACGGGGGCTACTGCCGGTGTGTGTGTGTGTGTGTGTAATTAAAATCACATAAAGTTACTGTGTGTGTGTGCGTGCGTGTGTGTGTGCGTGCGTGTGTGCGCATGCTTGAAGCATGTGTATGCATGTGTGAGGAGTGTGCGTGCTTACGAGCATGTGTGTGTGTGTGTATCTGTAACTGTAATCACATCAAAGATCAAAGCAATCAACAGAATTAACTGACACCTGTTAATGAAAGAGTGACAGCAGCCAGAGGTGGACTGAAATTTCTGGCCTCGAACAGAAAGCATTTTTGGCAAAACCATAATACCTATCATTGATCTGACTTCACTTTGAGCGTCCTGAGTTCTTCCTGAATGTCTACATGCGATTTTTTTTAAGAAAAATGAAAAAATAGCTTTGCTAGAGCGATCTAAAAAAACTGTTCCATCTTCCTTTTTTCCGAAATCTCCCTGCGTTTTTAATATGGGAGCCAATGAGGCTGTTGGTGGTTTTGGTGGCGAATCTGTGCGTCGTACGCCCAAACTATAACTCTGACAGCTTTACCAGAGGATTGTGAGTGAGAAGACAAATTTTCCTACATTTCTATGTATAAATTATTTCTGTAGAGGGGAATTTGCGGCCTGGAGTGCAGTTTTCAAATTTATTTTTTGACAATTTTTTCTCTCCCTCTACACTCTGGCGATGATGTCACACACTGTGACACGAACATTCCGTGCAATACACACCCATTATAATCTCAGAATTTCTCCAAAAATGATCATGGTCATTGAACAGGGATTGATAAAAAACTATATGACCTATCGACACGTGGATTAATACACCAATACACAAGACTTGTGTCTACTGTTTAAAGTTTAAATGGAGTCTCTAGGTGAAAATATGCCGGAGAAGTAGACGTTTAAAAATCTCCAATTATTGTTCTTTTTCGCTAATTTTTTGTCGCCCGTCCCATTCATTTCAATGCAAAATTTTGGGTAGTTCGTATTCTGTAGAGAAAAGTAATAGCACACCAATCCCGATCAAACCGCACGTTTTGATATATAATTTGTCCTGCAACTCTTCAAGTTGTTGGACTAGTAGCGGGACGAAATTGCGTCCGGAAGAGGAATAAGAAAAAATCCACAGTATAACAGTAGTGCCGAGCACTGGTCCCTACAGCTATTGCTGTATGGGACCAGTGCTCGGTGCGATTGCCCCGAGGCCCTAATAAGAAGACACTGACACAGACCTGCGTGTCCCTATTCAGCCTGAGTGAGGTTACCCGGAAATTAGAAACCAATTCAACCGCAGTGCTTTTATTTTGAAGGCGATTTACTTATGTGCAAGTGTGCATACACACCTGCACAGAAATGCATTTCACAAAAAACACTGAGTTACCTTGTTAACTTGTGAAAAACATGTGTTGCTTTTTGCATAAAGTTAATAAATTACTGGTTTACTGCATAACATACATGCTCTATATTGTTTTTGTGGTTTGAATGTATGTTTAGTATCATTCCTGGCTGAATGACGGTCGACTCTTTAACTGATAGTTCACAAGATTTATTTTAACACTTTTTAACACTTTTACTATAGTTAAGACAACAAATATAGCCACTAATATATATATGACAGAAGAAAATAAACTTTATCAAACCTTGTGTCCTGTCAGCCAGCCACCATAGAAGCCTTTTTCATACTTTATAACAACTTTATATGAATTATGACGCACTGTTATTATTTACCGTTCGGTTTTCATTTTACCGTTCCACCTGTTATTTCCTGTCACTACCTTTCAAAATAAAAGCCCCCATTTCACTCTGGATGGCGCCTTTTCAAAATAAAAGCATCACAACATTGTAAAACACCTAGAAAATGTCCAAACATAAAAAAACAAGCTATATAATACAAACACCCCAATAGGAACCTTGCTAAAGGTCATTTACAGTTGTGTTTAAAATAAATGTTAAAGTGATATAGTGATTGGAGTATTTACTACTTTTTACTGCTATATTTGATTTACTCCACATTAAAGTCCTATCATAACATGTATTATTATCAGTAGCAGCTCAAAACCAGATAATTTACTGTATTTTATAAAGTGATTAAATTAATTTTGAGCAGAATTAAGTTCACATTGTCTCATGTGGCCCCTTGGATTAAATGAATTGCCCACCCCTGCACTAACAGGTCAGGGGGGTAAACAAGAGCAGAGTAGGAGGGGAATAGGAAAACGTGTCTCATGCCGTCACAGAAAGAAAGAGGGAAATGAAAAGAGAGAGACAGACCACAGAGGGAGGGAGGGAGGGAGGGGGCTGCGCTAACAGCCCGCCCACACATTAAAAGGAGTGAGTCATAACACAGATTGAGCCAGAGAAGGCAGCCGAGTTTCAGCCTGTGAAGAGAAGTTAGAGTGAACGTGTCATTGAGATTTGGGATCACAGTGAGTATTGTTTCTGCTCGGTGGCTGTGAAGGAGCTGCTCTGTGTCTGGTACGAGTGTCCGTCATTGCATTATCTGTTTGTCTCTCTTATTGTGCTCTGTCTGGTACTAAAGCTTCAACTAATAGTTGTGTTACGCTATTTTAGAGCTGTTTTCCTCCTTCTTGCTGCCCGGGGAAAAGCTCCCTGAAAGGTGAAACCGCTTAGTCGGCAAAAAGTGAACAGCAGTGATTTGTGCACAGCAGCATTTTTAGATATTTTTTAGATAATTGCAGGACTTTTATTGACATATTAGGAGCTGATGGACAGAGTGGACACATTTGGGATAATTTAATGCTTAACTTATCGCAAATGTTTGGATAAGTATTTTTCGGTGTGTATATATTTTTGCTGCATACTCGGTATACTTAGAGTCCGTACAATTTTCAGTTTTAAGATAAGATCAGACTTTATTTATCCCGCAGTGGGGAAATTTAGTTGTCGCAGTAGCTCAAGATACAGACACATAAATATACAATACAATACAATACATCTTTATTATCCACCATGGTGGAAATTTGCCTTCGGCTCACTGTAAAGATTCAGAATTTCATTAGAAACATACAGCAGTTGAGAATGCAGTTAAAACATAGAATAAGAAAAGAAAAAAAGAAAAAAAACAATTGCATATAGGAACAGAATATGAAAAATAAGACATATACATACATTCTATACACATTCTATACATACATTTCTGCTATTTGGCATTATTATTAATATATATTATTGTGCTGTTTGTTTTCCTGAGAGTACTTTGCTTTTTATGGCGTTATAGATGGAAAAACAAGTGATAAAGTTTCTTCCACAGACATGGAATTTGCTTATGTTTGCAAAATGCACAATGATATGTTAATAATTATGATAAAGCAGATACATTTGAGGTCAGTGCAGATCTGAGGGGTGTTAGTCAATGATGTTAGTGTTGTTTATGTGGATGCGTGTGGATATGTAGTATAAAATGTGAAGTAAAAGGCTGAGCAAAGCAGGAGGTATCGCAGGTGCTGACAGGGAATAACCGCTCCAAACCAACAAACAAAATATTTCCAATCTTTGCCAACAGTGGTGAAACTATTTCTGCCTGATTACTTCCCCATGTTTGATGCTGTGAGCTGGAATAGTCACAATAGCAAAGTTTAGACACAGCCAACAGGTTTTGAATGTCCTTGCATGCTGTGACATTGACTTTACTTAGACTACATTGGACTTATTAGACTATACACATCTTATTTGGTTTGGTAAGCCACCTACTATGGAGCACAGTTTATGAGTAATGGGCTGTTAAGTGTTGGGCAATGACCACCAAATGTCCACAGTGTTGACACAGTTGATGACTGTCAGCCATCGTGATGGACGATGATCTTGTCACCACAAATTCATACGAAATCATGCGGAAATCATCAGAAATGAGTGCATTGATCCTCCTCAATTGGAAGAATCCTCAGTCACCTAGCTGGACTCAGTGGCTGAGAGATGTGAGGCAACACCTTAAACTTGAGAAATTGAGATTTATGTTACGAGGCTCCCCAGATAACTTTGAGAATACCTGGAAAACATTTATGGATTACATTGAAACCAAGCTTTAAACTTCCCACTTTCCTGTACGTATCTCCAGACTAAGCCTGCAATATATGACTACTGTTATTTATTTAAGCCATTATAGCCCATCATGATGGGGGGAAAAAAAGAGCCCTGAACTACCTGTCTGTCTGAGTCTGTATGTTTTTTTTTCCCTTTCTGATTGAAGTGTCTGTTGTTTGTTGAATGGCTGTCTTGTTTTATTGTTTGAAAAGAAAAATCCAATAAAAATAATTATAAAAAAAGAAATTAGTGCATTACATAGACTGTTAAGAAAAGGGAGTTCTTGCGTGAATTAGTGTGAACAAATTCTCTCTTTCACCCCAGAATCGTTGATGTGGCAGCAGTAGTTTGCACTCGTAAAATCAGTCTGTACATTACATTAAATAAAACATTAAACATTAAATAAATCAGAAATGTTAATAGGGGTGGATGGTTGGCGGGGCTTTTAAATCATCATCTTGTCCATAAATCTTGTCCATCAGCCCAACCCTAGTACTGTTAAACCTCAGTCTTTTGGCTTGCAATAGTTGAGTGAAAGGTTGTTTTTTTTTCAAAGCTTTTCCATGATCTACTGAAAATAACTCAAATTGATGCTTATCAAAGGGGGAACTCCAGCAATTTTTACACAAGTCTGTTCACAACTGTTGGCGTGCAATGGTAGATTAGTGCAGTAGTCCTAATTCTTTTGTCTCACAGTTGGAGAAAAGGCATCAATGTTGGCTACAAACCAAATATGAAAATAATAACCCCAAGGGAAAGGACAGGGCCCAGGCACTTAGATGTTGTATCACACACTTGATATATTTCTCTCACTGTTTCGCTTCTGTGTGGCAAATCTACAAGAAAAAAGCAGAAGATTTATGAGAAAAAAAGTGTCAAATCTAAAAGAAAAAAGTAGCAGATTTATGAGAATAAAAGTGGCAAATCTAGGAGAAAAAAGTAGCAGATTTATGAGATTAAAAGTGTCAAATCTAGGAGAAAAAAATGGCAGATTTATGAGCCTAAAAGTGTCAAAATCTAGGAGAAAACATAAGCAAATTACGAGATTAAAAGTGGCAAATCTAGGAAAAAAAAGGTATCAGATTTACGACATTAAAAGTGGCAAATCTATCAGAAAAAAGTAGCAGATTTATGAGATTAAAAGTGGCAAATCTCAGAGAAAAAGATGCAGATTAACAAGCTTAAAGTGCTACTTTAGTCTTACTTTTTTCCTAGATTTGCCACTTTTAATCTCACAAATTTGTAACTTTTTTTCTCATAGATTTGCCACTTTTTTCTCAAAATATTACCCCCCTTCCCCGGGGTCCGTATTTTAATTATTTTCATATTTGGCCCTAACATGCCGTTGTAAGAATGAAAGGCCACCTCGGTAAAGATAAAAACAATAGAAATGTTACCAACACGAAAATGTTAACCCCATGTTGTATCACACACTTACAATATAGTTTTCTCGCTGTCTTACAGGCTTCTGGGATGCTCCGTTGTGCCACGTGAGGAAGGGCTGTGGGTCCTCGTCAGGAAAAGCTGCTCCTGACAGACCACCTCCCCCTGCCCCGAGACCTGTCCACTTGTCCACCACACCGGGAGGCCCTCAGCTTCAAACTCGCAGCCCATCTGAGCTTGGATGTAGCCAGTCCAACGGAGCACTCTGCTTCATCAACCCCCTCTTCATAAAGGTGCACCAAGCAGATGGCGTCCACAGCACCACTTCAGATACCTCCGCTACAGCAAGGCAAGGGCCGAGGGAGGCAGCAGTCCTTAGTGACCGCCTAGAAACCACCAATAAGGACACTCAACAGAAGGACAGTCCCCAGGTCTGTAGCTCAGATCAAAGTTCAGAAGCTAAGTGCTTAAAAACGGTCCATACCTCCACCTCGCATTGTGCCGCAACGCCTGGCCCTCCTCCCCGACAGCGCAAAATGCCAGAGAAGATTCCCTGGATCAATGAAAAGCTGGAAGGGGGCACCAGCCTCCTTTATCGTCTGGGCTCCTCGCTCAGCATCAGCCCCTCATCCTCCCCTCCCAAGAGACTCAGCATCAGCTCCCCCATATCCATCCCCAGGCCCTCCCTGCCCATCTCTTTCCCATCTCTCTCCTACTCTCCACGTCGGGCCAAGGCCTCGCCATCGTCCAGCCAGGAAGATGCCCAGTGCCACTTGGCGCTGGAGGACCAGACTATTGAGAAGGCCCTCATAAGAGCCAGACTGTCTCAGTGTAATGCCGCCAGAGCCCGTGCACAGGACTCCAGCAGCCCTCCTGATGGTTCACTTACAAGCAAACAGGCCGACGTGACAGGTGGTGGAGAAGAAGAAGAAGAAGAAGAGGCGAGCAAGGAAAGCCGAGGTGGTGGCGGCCAGCGCCAGAGTGACATGAGCTTCTCCACGGATTCGTCAGACTCTCTGGATTTCTCTCAGTCCTCGGCCTTCTTCCTCCCTCCTCTGCACGACCCGAGTCCCCCCACTGTGGAAGACTTCGACACCCACCTCCCGCTCTCCCTCCCTCCGTCGCATCTGCCGTGGAGGGAGGATGATGATGATGACGAGGATGACGACGAGGAGGAGGAGCCGGACTTTGGTGCAAGCGTCGAGAGCGATCAGGACCAGGACCTTACCATGGTGCCGCCGGGTTACCGCACAAAACGCCGTGCGAGTGCCAGCGCCTTGGTGCTGCAGAAGGCTCTGCAGGGGCAGCTGCGCAAGATGAGCGGGGTGTTCAACTCGCTGCTGACGCCGGAGAAGAGGGTGATCCGTAGGGTGGTGGAGCTGTCCAGGGACAGGAGCTCGTACTTCGGCTCCCTGGTGCAGGACTACCTGAGCTACATGGGCGAGGGTGCAGGCACCCAGGCCTGGCAGGGCTACAACTCGGGACTGGAGCTGCTGCAGACTCTCCGACAGTTTATCACTCAGATGAAAATCTACCTGCGACAGAGCTCCGAGTTGGAGCCGCCAATCGAGAGCCTGGTTCCTGAAGAGCAGATCGGTGAGTTCCAAGATGTTTTACTCCTACATATAAAACCTAATAGTTTAACATGACTTTGATTTTTTTATAAATTTTATTTTACATTTTAAATTTTTCAGTAGCATTGATAAGCTCAATCTGTACAGAGAAAAATCCTAATGAAAAATAACTGTTGGGTAAAAATCCTCGAGCACACAGGAATTAAAATACATTTTTAATTTTTCGAGAAAGAAGTTGCAGATTTATGAGATTTAAAGTGGCAAATCTAGGAGAAAACATTTTTAGTTATTTTTATTTTTTATCAAACAATACTTGAAATAAACTTTAAACTTTGAAATGGGTCAATTTGACCCCCAACATAACAGGGTTAAGCTTGGTTCGTTTATCGTGTTTGTCGGCAAGATTAGAAAGAAACTACTCGTCCAATTTTCATTAAACTTGGTGGAAGGGAGCATTGAACAATGAAGAACCCTTTGGAGTGGATTTGAATCATGACATGGATACATGAATTGTAATAGTCAGTATGTCATGTGGCTAAAAGTCGGGTCAACTGCTGAACTGCTGGGCCTGATCGGTTGCAACATTTCTCTCTTTTTCCAGAGTGATGACCTCATTCTCAACTCAACCTTGTGGGTGGTGGAAGTCATTTTATGCTTGTGTTTGCAATTATGTTGTGGTTATTTTTAGGAAGTGTGAATGATTGATGTATTTATGTAGAAATCTTAATTTTTTACTGCAACGATATGTCACTGAAAGCATGCTCAGTGCAGACGCAGCAGTTTCATTTCAGTATTTTAGCAGCAAAGACGTCGGAAAACTTCGTCCTCACGTGTTTGCAGCTGGAAGTGTGCACGTGCATTGATGCCTATGTATATATTCCTAGTGAAGCCATCATCATCAGGTTAATTCTACTTAATTGTATGCTCAATCAATCAATCAGACTTTATTTGTATAGCACTTTTCATACAAGAGAGATGCAACACAAAACGATTTACATAAAAAAGGAGAAAATAACGATAATAATGTAAAAAAAAAATAACGAAACATAGAAACAAGCAAACACCCTCCCTTCCACAAACTGAGGAAGCTCCATCTCAACATGGAGCAGTGAGGAAACACTGGAGGCAGGTTAGAAATTAATTAGATGAAAAATAAAGTAAGATAAGATAAAAATAATATATATAAAGTAAAAGTCAATAATAACAATGAAAAGTTTTAAAAAAGTTTGATAAAAAGATCAAACAATAATGGTGTCAGTATCTATTTGAAAAGAAAGTAAGTACACAAGTAGTCAAATCAATCTGACCTTTTGAGACTGAATGTAAATGTCCGGTAATCTAATTCTGACATTTGAATTTCCCCTTTTATTGCCCTTCATTATATCCATCCTTTGCATTTTACAATGCAACAACAGCAGTATGAAAGGACACACATAGATACATGAACACACACACACACACCTGCCGGAAGAGCGCTGTGAATCATTCAGGCCAAGATTCAGTGGCTGCATTAGACCTTGGACAAGAGGAACACGTCAACAGAGAGCACAAAGAAGGTTTTATCTCAAAGAGGAAAGGAGCTGTTGAAGCCAACCTGTTTCTACTGGCCCTGTTCAAACAGTTCACCACAGGGCTATAATTATCCAGTCATGAATTGGTTGAAAAACTGTTGTCTTTTATCAGCAGTCATCACATTACAGGAATCCTGAATGTCAGCAGCACAGGATTGTATTAAAGTTTCACTCAGTCTGCATCACTTTCAGTCTTTTTCAAGTGGAAATGCCCCTAAAAACAGTGACGTAGGCTACCCCTAGTACGGGTATCAGTAGTGTAAACACTGCCACTAGCTGAGTCAACCTAGCTGTGATAAGTTTGGAAATAATGGCATAGACACCAGGTCATGTGAGTGATTCTCATGAACATGGTGCAGCTCATAGCAAAAATCCAAGAGCATTGAATACATATTTTCTTTGACCCTTTATAACATATACAATCTAAAGTCACTGTTTAATATGAATTTATAATCTATTTTAAAACATTTTAAGGTATTTTCTGACATTTTTAGAGACACTGTGAGCAAAATTATTACCGTGACACATTTTTAAATTAAAAAACAAAACAAGGAAAGTTTTTTTTTTTCCTTTGGCAAGCACTTAAATATGATCAAGGGTAGCTGGTATCACCAAAATGTATTTTAATAAAAAATACACATATTTTAATTCAAATGATTCTATCATTACCGTAACATTTAACCATTTTTTCTCATCAATTTTCATTCAGATTTTGTTCTTTATACACTGTTAAAAACCATTATGTTTGATTACATTGTGTTAAATTATACATTTTTAAACAAATGTATATTTATGTTTATAAAGTTTATTAAATATTTATTGTATATAAGTGTGGGGAAACCATGAAACCATTTATCTGGACGCATTACGGTAATGAATTTGTGAATCAAAAATATTATTTTAACACAAAACAATGAATTGTGCCTCATTATGGCTATACTGTTCATTCATATAAAAGTGAAATATATTTAGTTTAATAAAGTATGTCCTTATAATCTTCACAGACAGAACTTAGACTGGCTTCATGAGAATCACCCATGTATTGCAGTCAATGCCATGTTAGTTTTGATTAGAAAGTCACATGAATGATGCAGCAGTAGATGAACAATTTTGGGGTTCTGAAAGTTATTTTTACTGATTTGTCAGAGGAGTCTGGTGGCCCTGAAGAGAGAACTAGTTTTGTGTGTTTTTATGACTCAATGAGAGATACTAAGGCTATTTTTAGGCTATTTTAAGGGTATTATCAAGCAGGAAGTAAGCAATCCTTGGTTCAGTGACAGGCCAGTCAGACACACCTCTCCTCCTGATTACACCAGACTATCTTTACCACTAGAAGATAAAGTCTCATTGTGTTCGGTCGACTGGTCAGTATAAAAAAAAATATCTGTTGGGTGAAAACCCTCTGGCACACATAAAATATATATATATTTTTAATAACTGGAAGGATTGAATACAGAATGTACAATGAAGTATTAGGGCCAAGTATGAAAAAAAAATCTAGGAGAAAAAAGTAGCAGATGAATGAGATTTAAAGTTGCAAATATACGAAAAAGTCGCAGATTTGTGAGATTAAAAATGGCAAATTACGAGAAAAAACTATCAGATTTATGAGATTAAAATTGGCAAATTCAAAAGGGAAAAGTAACAGATTTATGAGAAAAAAGTAGAAAATTACGAAAAAAAATGGCAGATTTATGAGATTAAAAGTGGCAAATCTAGGAGAAAAAAAGTCACAGATTTATGAGATTAAAAGTGGCAAATTTAGGAGGGAAAAGTAGAAGATTTATGAGGAAAAAGTAGAAAATTACAAGAAAAAAATGGCAGATTTATGAGATTAAAAGTGGCAAATCTAGGAGAAAAAAGTCACAGATTTATGAGATTAAAAGTGGAAAATCTATGTGAAAAAGTAGATTTATGAGATTAAAAGTGGAAAATCTACGAGGGAAAAAAGTATCAGATTTATGAGAAAAAGTGGCAAATCTAGGAGAAAAAACTAGCAGATTTACGAGATTTAAGTGGTACTTTTTTCATACTTTTTTCTTGTAGATTTGCCACTTTTTTCTCTAAATATTCCCTTCCTCCACGTGTCCATATTTTAATTTTTTTCATACTTGTTCCTAATACACCGTCATAATAACGAAGGCCACCGTGATAAAGATAAAAACAATCATTTGTACAATATTGAGACTGACAGAATGCTTATTTTCAGGGTAGAAGAGGACCGTTTTGTGGATGATTAGAGGATGTTTTGTCAGAGGATGTTTATATCAAGCGGGAAGTGTTTTTTTGTCATTTCTGTTGCGGCTGACCTTGACTGACTGACTCCTCTGTGTTTCAATACACAACACGAGGGAGACTGTGACTTTGAAGCCAGAACGGGACACAAACATGCAGAGGCGTCAGCTTTCACTCTTATCAATTCCTCTAAGTTGTGGACAAACGTCTGACCAGAGTGAAACTACACTTACCAGCCTGTAACATCCACAACTTTCTCATGCCTATGTCTTTAAATCTGGACTTTTTTTTACTAGAATTACACAAAGAGAGCGCTAAACTTTGTGTCGCTGATGCTGGAAATAAGAAACATTTTGTTGCTTAGCCATAACAGAGGCATAGTGTGCATTTAATTTCTTGTTTCTCACATCATTCAGGCCCTTCACTGCGTACTATGGCTAAAACTAAATCTTAAATGTATCTGCGTCTTCTTTAAGTAACATTTCAAGCAAATGTGCCCTAAATTGACTGGTTCTAATTTTTCCAGTGTGAACATTTCTGCTTTTTTTCTCAGTTCTCTATTGTAGTAAATTAAATTGCTTTATGTTTGGACTTCTAAATAGACAAAACAAGATATCTGCAACAGGCTCTTGTGATGGACTTTGTTCATTACTTTCTTACATTTTTTTTAAATCAAACGATTTAAAAACTAATCAAGAAAAGTGAGATTAGTCGGTAATCAAAAAAACTGTAAGTTGCAGCTTGCCTGATACGGTTCTGCAAAGGTACTCACAAGGCTGCTTTAAAAAACAAATAATTTTATTAATGAATATTTAACAGTTATACATACAACTGAAAAAAACACTAATAAAGACAACATGTATATTGATAGTTGCCAATATCATTTGGGCTCCAATTTTTTTCATCATAACCTTAAAAAAACATTTTCCTTGTTCCTGTTGCAGGTTGTGAAACTCCCCTGTTTTATAATGAACTTGTTCTGTAACATAGTTTTGTTCTCCTTTAATCTCTGTAAGTGAGTATAAGGTGAGAACTTTTGTCCACCATGAATCAGAGCCACAGGTAGTTTCAGTAACTCTTTCAGGATGCCATGGAATTATAGGTAGTTTCCTACGAAGGTGTATTAGGGCCAAGTATGAAAAAAAAAACAGACCTGCGGGAGGGGGGTAATAAGTGGCAAGTCTGAGAATTTTTTTTGCAGATTTATGAGATTAAAAGTGGCAAATCTATGAGAAAGAAGTAGCAGATTTATTAGATCAAAAGTGGCAAATTTCTGAGGTTAAAGTGGCAAATTTCTGAGAATTTTTTTTTCAGATTTATGAGATTAAAAGTGGCAAATCTACGAAAAAAAGTAGCAGATTTGAGATTTAAAGTGGCAAATCGACTACATTTTTTTGCATATTTATGAGATAAAGTGGCAAATCTATGAGTAAAATGTAGCAGATTTGAGATTAAAAGTGGCAAAGTACGAGAAAAAAGTAGCAAATTTATCTAGATTAAAATGGCAAATCTACGAGAATAAAACTGCAGATAAATAAGATTAAAAGTGTCAAATCTATGAGAAAAAAGTAGCAGATTTATGAGTGGCAAAGTGGTACTGTGATCTGCAACTTTATCTTTAATTCAGAGATGAATTTTTAATCTCTTAAATCTGCAATTTTTTTTTCGTAGATTTGCCACTTTTGATCTCATAAATCTGCTACTTTTTTCTTTTGCAGATTTATGAGATTAAAGTGGCAAATATAGGAGTAAAAAGTTGCAGATATATGAGAAAAAAAGTTGGAGGTCTGTGGTGTGTTGAGGTTCCTTTTTTTCTAAAAAATCTGCTTCTTTTCCCCCTAGATTTTCCACTTTTAATCTCGTAAATGTGCCACTTTTTTCTCGAAATATTCCCCCTCTCCCTTGGGTCCGTATTTATTATTTTTTTCATACTTGGCCCTATTACACGGTCGTAGTTTCCAATGAGACCGACTGCCATATTAAACCATTTTCAATCATGAATAAAGTCTTATCCTGGAATACTAGAATAAGCTGTTAGAGACCAACAAATCCTCTCAGTCTCATAGTCTTGGCAACAGAACAAAAACAATAGTGATTTGTGCTGACGCTGGTCGCCCTACTTACCGGCAACTCTCAATGAGTACGACGTCGTAGAATGAGGAAGTGAGAGCTGGTTGGAGCTGTCTGGTTCGGTTCCAGCGAAGCTATCATAGGTAATGGTAATGGTGATGTGGGTGTGGAGAAAGTTTCCAGTAAAACCAGCGAGAAAAGGTGGAATATCAACATTTCATAACGACTTTCATAAGAGACCGGCTGTTGTGACCGAGATGCCATCAGGCTGTGGTGGAAAAGTAAAATCTGCGTCTGCAGATGTGCTCAGCCAAATAAACTGCTGACTGGATCTGTTTCTAGAGGAAAGTCAGCAACACACACACACACACAGCATGGACACATGGTCCTTATTCAGCAGGGCTGTGGTTTGGCCTCCCTCTCTGCATGCATCCTGTCTGTATTATGGTGTCACTGGTTTGCGTTAGTTGTGTTGCATGCGCTGAGCTTGTAAAAGCTGTTGTTGACACTGTCAGTGTGTGGATGCATGCACGCTCTGCAGCAGCAACAACAACAACAACACAGCTGTCTTGGATTGTGATGAATGTGACCTTGTCTGCAGGAAGCTTGTATGTCCTGACTAACAAGACGGATAAGGAATGTGGCGTGGTGTTTGCTCTGAAATGTAGATAACTCAAAATAGACTGACAGTAGACAAACGGGCAACTGAATGCAGACAGACAGACAAAGAGAAAGACCATTTAACCCTCGTGTTAAGGGTCAAAAACGCCCCACCTTCACTAAACCCCTTAAATCATGGGTGTCTAACTCGCGGCCCACGGGCCAGTTGTGGCCCTCGTGACGATATTTTGTGGCCCTCACCTTGATATGAAAGTTTAATGTGAGTTTTATATGAATGGCACTTTACCATGCTGTGTGTGGAAGGTCCCTTTAATTACTTTTTTTTGTAATTTTGTGTCCTTTTTTTGTAATTTTGTGTCTTTTTTTTATTTATAATTTTGTGTCTTTTTTTTAAATAATTTTGTGTCTTTTTTTTGGTAATTTTGTGCCTTTTTTAATAATTTTGTGGCTTTTTGGTAATTCTGTCTTTTTTTGGTAATTTTGTGTCTTTTTTTAATAATTTTGTGTCTTTTTGGTAATTCTGTGTCTTTTTTGGTAATTTTGTGCCTTTTTTAATAATTTTCTGTCTTTTTTTGGTCATTCTGTCTTTTTTTGGTCATTTTGTGTCTTTTTAAAAATAATTTTGTGTCTTTTTAAAAATAATTTTGTGTGTGTTGTACTGCCTCCAGCGGCCCCCATGTAATTTGAGTTTGAGACCCCAGCCTTAAATAAAGCAGCTTGATTGAATTTTAAAACCTAAATCTATTTTGCATGAAGAAACAACCCGTCACAAATCTATGCCAATATTGAGGTTTTCCCTCTTTACAGTGCAGAAAAATGTGTTTAATCAGTGGAATCCACTTGATTTTATTACAACACACCTGACATAATTGGTTTACTATTTCACTATAGGGGTTTATTTTTATTATTTTTATTGCTAAAGGTACTGCACAGGTGTAAACATAATTTTCAAGCAAGCGTGCATGAATACGTGGTCGCATGCATGCACGGTTTTGATTGTTTTTATGGTTTTTGTGTTATTTTTTTGTAGAAGCAGGGTCAAAAATGACCCCTAAAACAAGATTTGCACCCTGTTGGTGAACAGCTTTCATATATGAACAGAGGCAGTGTTTGACTTTTTCTCATGTTGGGGTCCTCGTAGGAAAATTCATTGAATTTCAAGCTGTAAAAAGATCTTTAAGGGGGTGTCCTCTGCTGTTAAACATGGTGGCAGGTCATTTTTGACCCCTCAGACAACACAAGGGTTAAAGTCACAAATGCACGTCTTCAGTGGAGAATACAAGTAAAAGTTTGCCAGTCAAAGAGTCTTTGGTCTTATCTGGGCGTATTTATTTATTCATCCTGTAGTTGTAGGAACACAACCAGGATTTCTGGTTCCTGCCAGATATCCGGGACAAATGGGGGAAATTCCAGTAAAATATTATGTTTTTTAAGCTTTAAAACAAAAAGTGAAAATGAATATGATATTTTGCTCATCCTTCCATCAATACAAATAATCTAATAATATATTTGGAATATAAAAAAAATGTAATAACCTGCAGTATTTGAAAAGGTTGCTTTAACAACACTCACTGCTGTTAAGTTTCTAGAATACCCTAACCCTCTTCAAACTTGGCACAAACGCCCATGTAAACACAAAGTTTTAAGCCCTACCTTAACACTGTGGTAACTGTTCAGATCTTATGGGCTATCGGGTTGAAGATGTGTGTAAGGCATCCATGTTTGCTTGGCTCTGTAACTCAAATCTAATGGTAATGCATGAGAGGCACAAACTGAGGCTATGGAAGGAGAGGGCTCTTATAAAGATGAGAAAATTGACTTTTGGCTTTAAAAAGCCCAAGAGACTGACAATATGAAGTTGCCATTTCTCAAAGAATGGACAGAAGCATGGACAGTTTTGAAAAAAATTAAGTAAATTGTGTGAAAACCCTGTATCGTGCTCCCCCCAGACGCCGTCCTGGAGAAGGCCATGCACAAGTGCATCCTGAAGCCCCTCAAGCCGGTGGTGAACGTGGCCCTGCAGGAGTTCCAGGTGCGCAGCGGCGAGTGGCAGGAGCTGAAGGAAAACCTGTCGCTGGCCAAGGCCCGTAAGCCGCAGGAGATGGGCGTGGCCGACGCGGTGCCCCCGGACCCCGTGGCCATGGACAAGATCAAGCACAAGTTCCACACCATGAGCAAAATGTACTCCCCCGAGAAGAAGGTCACCATGCTGCTGAGAGTCTGCAAACTCATCTACACCATCATGGAGGACAACTCAGGTAGAGAAGAAAGTAGCAGATTTATGAGAAAAAAAGTGCCAAATCTAAGAGACAAAAGTAGCAGATTTATGAGAAAAAAGTGGCAAATCTTAGAGAAAAAAGTAGCAGATTTATGAGATTAAAAGTGGCAAATCTATGAATTTTTTTTTGCAGATTTATGAGATTAAAAGTGGCAAGTAAAGGGGAAAAGAGCAGCAGATTTTTTTTTTATTTTTAGATTAATGTGGCAAATCAATGAGAAAAAAGTTGCAGATTTTTTAGATTAAAAGTGGCAAATCTATGAGGAAAAAAAAAGTTTTAGATTAATTAAGTGGCACATCTAAGAAACAAAAGTAGCAGATTCATGAGAAAAAAGTTGCAAATCTAGGAGAAAAAAGTAGCAGATTTTTTAGATTAAAAGTGGCAAATATAGGAGAAAAGAATTGCAGATTTATGAGAAAAACCATGAGTATTTCCTTGAAGCTAAATCCGATTGCAAAGTATTATTTAATGAAGTCTCTCCCTGCAGACGTAGTACACATAGTACCAGCGTCTCTGAGCTCTGAATTTTTCTTCAATATTAGAGGCACATCTGATCTGTAAATTGATTGTCTTCTCTGTCTGTGTCTCAGGTCGTCTCTACGGTGCTGATGACTTCCTGCCCATGCTGACCTACGTTCTGGCTCAGTGCGACGCTCCCCAGCTGGACAACGAGATCCTTTACATGATGGAGCTGCTGGACCCCTCTCTGCTGCACGGAGAAGGTCTGTATGGTAAACTGGAGACCATAAACTCATTTGTTTTAACCCTCTATGTACATATCATTAACCCTTTATCTCTGTCCATCCAGGGGGCTATTACCTGACCAGTGCTTACGGAGCCATGTCCCTGATTAAAAACTTCCAGGAGGAGCAGGCAGCCAGAGTGCTGAGCTCTGAAACCAGAAACACGCTGCACCAGTGGCACCGCCGACGCACCACGCAACGCTCTGCACCGTCAATCGACGACTTCCAGGTAGCAACAGAATCACACAGTGACTCTCAATTCGTCCTGAATGCATATCAGCTGAATTTACATCTGTACTGAGGCTGTCGAGGCATCAGATCACCCAAAAAAGCATGTAAATGCCAGCACTGAACAGGGCCATAGGTACCACTTGTGGCAAATCTACAAGAAATAAGTCACAGATTTATGAGGAAAAACTGGCAAATCTAGGAGAAAAAAGTAGCAGATTTATGAAAAAAAGTGGCAAATCTAGGAGAAAAAAGTAGCTGATTTATGAGATTAAAAGTGGCAAATCTAGGAGAAAAAAGTAGCTGATTTATGAGATTAAAAGTGGCAAATCTAGGAGAAAAAAGTAGCAGATTTATGAAAAAAGTAGCAAATCTAGGAGAAAAAAGTAGCAGATTTATGAGATTAAAAGTAGCAAATCTTGGAGAAAAAAGTAGCAGATTTACAGAAAAAAAGTGGCAAACATAGGAGAAAAAAGTTGCAGATTTATGAGTTTAAAAGTGGCAAATCTACGAAAAAGTTACAGATTTATGAGAAAATAGTGGCAAACCTGGGATAAAAAAGTAGCAGATCTATGAGAATAAAGTGGCATATCTATGAGAAAGAAGTTTCAGATTTGTGAGATAAAAGTAGCAGATTTATGAGATCAAAGTGCCATAGATGTATCCAGCGATATCCTTCATCCGTCCATTGTGTTGTAGTTCCTGATGCAGAAAAGCTATCACGCTATCAAAGTCTGGATACTTATGATAATATGGTGATTCTGGGCTTAAACCACCAGTATTTCCTTATTGCTAAATCCGATTGCAAGGTATAATTTTCACTCCCTGCAGACATAGTACAGTCATTAGTGTCATTAGAATCACCTGAGGCCGAGTCTAAATGTCGGTCAGAGTCGCCACACGAGGCCAAATGAATGGATGTTAAATCTCCTGGGAGGAGATGAAAGGAGGCATTGTAGGGGAGGGATAAGTGGAGTCATAAGTCTCCTCTGGTGAGAGATGGTTTCTCTACAGATTGACTCCTTCACTCCTCTTTCAAACCGTCTGTCCTCTTTATCCAAAAGACACATGTTGTTGACTTCCAAAGAGAGCCTCTTATCTCTAAGGTGTAGTAAAAAAGCAGATTATATTCACTTGTCTTGTTAAGTTGCATTGACTGATCTTTTTAAACCCACATTATACTACTACTACTATTACTACTGCTAATAATAATAATAATAATACATTTTATTTATAGAGCGCTTTACATGGTACTACAAGACGTTTTACAGTTAAAACACAGTGAAAACGCAGTTACAAATAAAAACAAACAATAAAAAAATCTACAGCATTGGTCATACATTAAAAGCAGTTCTGAACAGGTAGGTTTTTATAACAAATAAAAAATGATTACAAATAAAAATAAAAAAACTTAAATAAATTACAAATGGACATTAAGACTAAAGTAAAAAATGGGCTACAGGACATGTAATGTAGTTTGTCTTAGTTCACTGACTTGCTCCAACCTGTGTGAAGGCAGCTATTGGCCCAGAATAGTCAAGATTTATTTTTAAATAGAATTGGTTCTCCCACATCTCTGATGATTTTTCTTTCTGAGGGGAGTAATTATCAGTAGTCCACCTCACATGATGGTGAGGAGGACTTCCTTTATGTTGAAAGTTGCTGTGATCAACATAAAAGATTTCTTCATGACTGGATCTACAATGTATGACTTAACAAATACAGATGTATCTCAATAAATTAGAATATGACGGAAAAGTCCATTTACAGTAGTTCAAGTCAAATAGACCCAACCAAGTATTGAGTCATATAGATGAACATACTTTTCAGAGGATAACATTTACATATTAAACATACTTTTTAAAAATGTAAAAAGTTGAAATCATGACATAAAAAGTCATAATTATCAGATAAAAAGTCATAATTAGAGATTAAAAAGTTGAAATTATAAGATAAAAAAGCATAATTTTGAGATAAAAAGTCATTATCAGATGGACATACTTTTCAGAGGCCAACATTTCCATATTAAACATACTTAAAGTTGGTCTTTTGTAGTATTCAAATTTTATAATTAGTAGAAATTACATAAATTAAGAAATAAAATGTTTCATTCTGTGTGTACCACCGAGACCTTGTGTTCAGTGTGTTCCAGAGCTCTATCTGTATCTGACTGTGTTTCCTCCCTCAGAACTACCTGCGCGTGGCGCTGCAGGAGCTGGACAGCGGCTGCACGGCCAAGACGCTGCAGGTGCGGCCGTACGCCTCGGTGGAGGAGGTGTGCTGGCTCTGCGCCCAGAAGTTTAAAGTGTCGGACCCGGAGAACTACGGCCTGTTCCTGGTGATGGAGGGCAGCAGCCAGCAGCTGGCCCCGGACACACACCCTCAGAAGATCAAAGCGGAGCTCCTCAGCCGCTCCGAGGCCACGCCCTTCCACTTTGTCTTCCGCCGCGTCGCCAACAGCAACGCCTCGTCATCATCATCGTCATCAGCTTGCTTTGATCTCACAGCCAACATCAAAGACCTCTCTGTGGCCTCTGACTCCCAGGCCAACCTCAATTTACTGCCAGAGCCACCTGAGTGAGCTCAGCATGGACAGGTACCTCAAAAAAGTCTGAATATCGTGAAAAAGTTCAATATTTTTGGTCAATTATTTCAGAAAGTGAAATTCGTACATTATAGAAGATTAGATTCATTACGCGTATAGAGTGAAATATTTCAAGCCTGTATTTCTTGTGATTTTTCTTTTACAACATACTTTTTAAAATTGGTCTTTTGCAATTCTCAAATTTTGAGATAAAAAAGTCAAAATTATGAGATAAAAACGTTGAAATTATGAGATACAAGGACTTAATTTAGAGATTAAAAAAGTTGAAAATATTAGATAAAAGTCATAAGTATGAGATACAAGTCGAAATTATGAGATAAAAAGTCATTATAATGTGATAAAAAGTTAAAATTTTGAGATAAAAAGTAATGATTGTGAGATTAAAAAATCATAAGATAAAAAGACATAATTATAAGATAAAAAGTCATAATTTTGAGATTTAAAAAAAGTTGAAATAATGAGATAAAAAGTCATAATTATGAGATTAAAGTCAATTATGAAATAAAAAGTTTAAATTATAAGATAAAAAGTCATAATTTTGAGATGAAAAGTCAATGGACTCTTGCACAATATTCTAATTTTCTGAGACACTGAGTTTTTTGGGGGTTTTTTCATTATCTCTAAGCCAGAATCATCAAAATTACAAGAAAAACAGGCTTGAAATATTTCACTCTATACGTGTAATAATCTATATAATGTATGAGTTTCACTTTCTGAAATGATTGACAAAAAATATTGAACTTTTTCACCATATTCTAACTTTTTGAGATGTACCTGTATGTATAATACTGTAACAGGGAGCTGACTGGAAGTTTGAACAGGGTCTTTGTCTCCCAGCTCTGACAGTATCGTCCATTATCTCTTTAAAAAACCACGGTTCTGTGGGATCAACAGGGCCATCCAGTGCTGAAAGGGTTGGTTGAACTGGTGTCGTGCCAGTCTTTACAAAGCCGGACTTCTCCTTTTGGACGTCTGTCTCAGTCAACATCCTCGCTGGAAAGTTTTGTCAGACAGACACGGGTGAAAGAGGAAAAGGAGGAGGAAGGGCAATGAGAGAAAATGAGTTTTTTTTAACTTCCTTAGCTATATTAGGCAGCAGAGCAACACTTTGCTGCACACAGCTCTCAGAGTCTAAACCAGAGATGGGCAACTGGAGGCCCGGGGGCCACATTTGGCCCGCACCCTCACTTGAAGTGGCCCTCAGTAACTACATGCATTTGAGCATGAAATCTTAAAAGTCTAAAATCTTAAAATGCACAAAACTACTTCTTGCAATTAATGTTGGTCTGCTGTTCTTAAGTGGTAATTTTTTATTTGCATCAAACCTTTTGTATTCCTATTTATACTGTTTTATACACTGCAAATTATTTGGTTCTTAAGATAAAACAAACTTAGATTTAGAAGTGTTAGATAATTTATCTTGTTTTAAGAGTTAATTTCTTATTTTAAGCGTTCAACATGCTTATTTCTAGATTTAATAATCTTGATTTAAGAAATCTTGTCAAGTGAAAGTATCTGTAAAAAAAGATAAACAATAACTACTCAATAAAATTGAGGCAACAGATTGCACGCAATATTATTAATTAAATCTAACTACGTTACAAGTTGAGTTAATAACAACTTAACAGGAAGTGCCTGTCAATAAAAACGGACTAATTCTATTGTGTTGGATTAATTCAAAATTCTCTTGACTTAGATTTACATAAAGATTATATTTAATGTGATCAAAATAGGTAGATTCTATCTCAAACATTTTTATATTAAAGTTACTTAAACAACTGCCTCAAAATCAAGGACGCATTTATATTTAATACATTTTATCAAACATATTAAGTAAAATAAAATGACTACAGAATAATTTATTACAGTGTGCAGCAAGATCATTTCCCTCAGATTTAGTGTTATCTTGTTTTTAGACACACCTTTTTTGCAGTGTACATGCATTTGAGCATGAAATATGTTAAGTTACTGCACTGTAAAGATATTTAAAATTGCAGTTTCATCATATCTGGTTAAGTGCACGGTCCTATATGTGGCCCTGTGGTAGTGAACATGAAAAACGGTGGCTCCCTGCAGCATTTAAGTTGCCCATCCCTGGTCTAAACATTAAGTAGGCAATAAAATGTGTTCACAGTCTTGTGTTAATGCTGGCGCTGCAGTGTCAGCTGCTTTCCTTTGGAGAGAAATCTCATGTGAGACTAATCTTTACACAATAATTTTAAATGTACAACAGATGATTTATTTTAGGTGACAGGTAAACAGTTGCTGGTAAACTGTTATAATGTTGTTTTTTTGTGTGTTTTAAAACTGTTAATCCTTTAAGATTGTTTGTATGTTTTTGAAGGGTTTGGCGACACCTAGTGGCGACTCGTGCACATAGCAAGAGACAGAACATTTAAACCTTACTGCAACAAAATAATGTGTAGAAAAGAGAAGAGAAATTCAACCGTAGTGCTGCAACTAGAGCCCGACCGATATGTCAGTCGGGCAGTTATATAGGTTATATAGACCGATATTGTCTATTATACTTTCCTGAAAAAAATGATTAGACCACCCTTGTTTTCTTCAATTTATTGTTCATTTTAATGCCATTTTGCATGGTTTTCTTGATAATAACCAAAATCATTGTCAAAGAAAACCATGGAAATTGTCTAGATATCAGCTCTTAAATTAAACTCCTATGAGCTATTTTTGTTGTTATCATTATATTTGTACCTTTAGTTGTACCAGGCATTAAAATGAACAACAAATTGAAGAAAACTGAAACAGCCACTTAATTTATGGTTAAAACTATAAACCTATAAATGAAGACAATTAGCAATAGAAGTAACCATATCCGAACAGACACATTTAAACACTAATATTAGGAATATACTACTAAACTACTTAGCCCATTCTGCATATATATATATATATATATAGTTGCAAGAAAAAGTATTTAAACCCTTTGAAATGACCTAGTTTTCTGCATTAATTTGTCATAAAATGTGATCTGATCTGCATCAAAGTCCCAAGTATAGACAAACTAGACATCCTAAGAATCCTAAGATACTAAGAATTTAATGGATGTGTTCAATAAAAACATGAAATATTACAATTGTTTGCGTGGTATTAGGTTAAGCACGTTGTGTTTGTCTATACTTGGATCTTTTAGGGTGCCCTTCTAGTGGAGAAATTAGATACATTGCATTAATTGTTGCCCTTACATGGATAAAACCTAAAACAGTGCCCTCTAGGGGGCACTACCAGTGGAGAAAATGTGATTAAATGCCCTACCAGTGGAAAAAAAAACAAGGTAAAAATGTCCTCTAGGGTGCAATTTAAGTGGAGAAAACAAGATGCAGTGCACTAAATGGTGCCCTTAAATGGAGAAAACATCATAAAGTACCTTTTTTGGTAAACTTCCAGTGGAGAAAATGAGATAAAGTGACATATAGGCTAATCTATAGTGCCAAAAATGTGACGTACGAGCCATTTTTTTTTTGTTCTGACTTGACATGGAAAGAAAACGTTGTATTTCTACGAGGCCGGAGCTCATTAGCCAGGTTTCATAAAGTAGCATTTTTGCAGATAGATCCCAACATTAACAATGGAAGGTGAAATGTAAAATAATATTGAGTTTTTATATAAAATAATCTTAAGGATCAACATGTTAAAATGTGTAAAATATGCATGTAGTTTAAGTGTATTGTTAGAAACAGGCAGTTGTGCCGGTGTTTAAAAATAAAACGTTAATTTCTGTTTCCTGATTATGCTGGTGATATGAAAAATACTGTCTCATACCGGGTTTGTTATTTGTTTAAAGGGTAACTTTTTCATTCAGATTCAGACAATATGGGACCAGGAACTGCCACATTTTTATCCAGGTGAAGAGAATAAATATATGGCCCTCAAAGCTGGTCTGAGGCTCTTGTAGATATTTGGAAAGACAAAGATCCTGTATGTGAGGATACAGAATACTCGCTCTGCAAAAGTCTGCATCAGTATTGAGTTTGGTTGTGGTCTGTCAAAAAAAAAAAATACTTGAAAGTTTGAATTTAGTTGGAAAATCTCATTGCTATGCTGTTTGATTACTGAGTGTATGGAACTGTGACAATCTATTCATACAGAGGTAACTGTGCGAGGCTGGTCACATGTATATAACCTGTAACTGTTTCATCTCTGGGTCTGTATCTGACTGTGTTATTGATAATCTAACGTCACTGCTTTGATTCAGCAGAATGAGTCTGTCTGTACAGGTGTCTGTGCTGGGATTTTTCACAGATGGCTTTTTTTTTTCCATGTCTGTAATACATCCAGGAGATCATCATTAAATGATATCATAAATATTCTTTTTCACCTAATACATGACTCGCTTTGTGAATTCATTTTTGGACGTCCCGTTATATTCAATTCAATTCAATTCAGTTCAAAGAACTTTATTTTTCCTTTAGGAACTTCACATGTGGAGGAGCAGCAACAATACAACAATACATACAATAAAACACACAAACACTCGCATGTACACACCCACCCACACACACACACACACACCATCAGCCAACACTAGACATATGGCAGATAATAAAATCTTTGCTGAGCCTAGTGAAATAAATAAGTTACTAATATGGTGTTTTTTCTGGCCATATTATGCTCTAATATGTATCAACAGACTAGTGTTGACCCATTTCTTGCATTTTTAGGCATTTTAAAATCTGACCATTTTTGACAAAAATCGACATGCTATAGTATGACTTTCTTTTGAGGGGTCAATTTTCAAGCATGCCATAATATGATGGGGTTTTTCTGTTGCTCTTGGAAAAAATATGCTACCACATGAATCAACAGATTATAACTGACCCAAATTAAGCATTTTTTGGCATTTTAAAATCTTGAGCATTTTTGACAAAAATCGACATGTTATAGTATGACTTTTTTTTGATGGGGTCATTTTTGGACATCCCATAATATGGTGTTTTTCTGTCATTTCTGGCCATATTATGCTCTAATATGTATCAACAGACTATAATTGACCCATTTTGTGCATTTTTAGGCATTTTAAAATGTGACCATTTTTGACAAAAATCGACATGCTATAGTATGACTTTTTTTGAGGGGTGATTTTTCAAGCATGCCATATTTTGCTGTTTTTCTGTCATTTATTGTCATTTTATGCTCTAACTGTATCAACAGACTATATTGGACCAATTTTGAGCAATTTTAGCCATTTTAAATTTGACCATTTTTGACCAAAATCGACACGCTATAGTATGACTTTTTTTTGAGGGGGTCATTTTTGGACATCCCGTTGTATGGTGTTTTTCTGTCATTTCTGGCCATATTATGCTCTAATATGTATCAACAGACTATAATTGACCCATTTCTAGCATTTTTAGGCATTTTAAAATTTGACCATTTTTGACAAAAATCGACATGCTATAGTATGACTTTTTTTGAGGGGGTCATATTTGTTGTTTTTTCGCTTTTTTTGGAGAAACTATACTAACATGCATTAATTACGTATAATTGGGCCATTTCTTGCATTTTTAGGCATTTTTAAGATTTGACCAATTTTTACAAAAATCGACATGCTATAGTATGACATCCCATAATATGGTGTTTATCTGTCATTTCTTGCCATATTGTGTTCTAATATGTATCAAGAGACTATATTGAATTTTGAGCATTTTTAGCCATTTTCAAATTTGACCATTTTTGACAAAAATCGACATGCTTTTTTTGAGGGGTCATTTTTGGACATCCCATAATATGGTGCATAAATATTATTTTTCACTTAATACATGACTCGCTTTGTGCTTAAATTGTCTGTCAGCCCTTATCCAAACTGTGAGGCAACCACTGCACCACACACTGTGATTCTCAAATGCATTGTAGTACCAGTTCCTCACCACTAGTTGGTGCTCACACCTCACATTTCCACTGTGTCAGAGGTCCACAGTGCTGGTTGTTCAGCCGTCATTTCATGTGTAATTCAGCTACTGGTCAGACTTTTAACCCCTTAAAATTGACCTTAAAACGCCTGTAAAAGACAAAGACCCAAAGTAAATTGAAAGCTGTTCTTGAATAGTTTGGAGTAAATCTGTGGTTTTGGTCACATTTGAAAGGTAACACTGGAGTTTATTTAGTCAAAATAACTGTAAATGTAACTATTGTTGAGTGATGGAAGTTGAAACAGTGAAAACTGATTTTTTTTTATTGTCCGCCTGAATCTATATTTTTGGTAAATTCAGGCCTGCTGATCATTATAGCTGGTAAATTAGACTTATCTACAGAATTTCTGAAAAGACTAAACAACAGTCTGTGGGTAGTTATGAAAATATTAATGTATTTTAGACCAAAAAGTCAACTAGATTGGATAAACTGGACCTCAAGGTAAGTTGCTTCATTTATGTAATTTGTTATTGGTCTGCCAGAGGCGTCGATAATTTAGGCTGTTGTGGTTCTTTCTTTTTTCTGACTATAAACCATAATTGACCCATTTATTGCATTTTTAGACTTTTTAAAATCTGATAATTTTTGAAAAAATCGACATGCTATAGTATGACTTTTTTTTTGATGGATTCATTTATATGGTGTTTTTCTCTCATTTCTGGCCACATTATGCTCTAATATGTATCAACAGACTATAGTTGGGCCATTTATTGCATTTCTTAGGCATTTTAAAATTTGATCAATTTTCGACAAAAATTGACATGCTATAGTATGACTTTTTTTGAGGGGGTCATTTTTGGACATCCCATAATATGATGTTTTTCGCTATTTTTGGACAAACTATACTACCACATGTATCAACAGAGCAAAACTGACCCATTTCACCCATTTTTAGGCATTTTAAAATTGTACCTTTTTTGACAAAAATCGACATTATATCTAGTATGACTTTTTTTTGGACATCCCATAATATGATGTTTTTGTTTTTTTGTTGCTATTTTTGGACAGCCACACCTATCAACAGAGTATAATTGGGCCTTTTCTTGCATTTTTACCATGGCTCCACCTACCTGTCTGGCAGCTGTCAGCTGCATCCACTTTACCAGATCAGGATGCTGAGAAGGCCCAACACACAGCCAAGGTTATAATATTTTTAGATTTTTCATTAGTTTTTTGTTTACAAATTCAGTTAGTTTTAATGAGTTCTTAGAGTGAGTTTGCTAGTTTTAATTAGTTTTTATTTTGGGGAAAATGCTTAGTTTTAGTTTAGTTTTTATTAGTTTAAGTTTTTTTGTAATGGGGTATTTGTTGGGTGCGAGATTCAATAAGGTCACAATAAATGTTGCCTTTATTTCCTTTGTCTAAGTTTTCTAAGTCATAAAATCAGATAGATGAAATAGATTTAATATCAACCAAAAAGGTTTACGTATGGAAAAAGTTGACAAAGACGAAAACTAAGGACATTTTCACTCTAATTTTAGTTAGTTTTGTAACCACAAAATACAGTTTCAGTTAGTTATCGTTTTTTAAAAACTCTCGCTTTTATTTTTATTTCAGTTAACGAAAATGTTTTTTCAATTATAGTTTTTGTTATTTCTAGTGGGGCGGATTAGCTCAATATTTTACAACAATCGTTCACTTTGTGATAAAAGCATGAAATTTGGTAGATGTGTTGGTGAATATGTTTCAAACAAATCTGGATATTGGGCCACCTCAAAAGCGCCCCCTAGTGGCCGTGGCAGGCATTTGTTATACGAATAAATCAATGATGAATAAAAACTGCCCTTTTAACAATACCAAATGGTGATGAATTGTATATTTTTGGAAAGCCTGATTAGTCACCTTTACAACGAGGTACAGCTTGTAAGGATAGTGCATTCATGGAATGAGCAACGGGGCTAAACGTGTGGGTAGCAACCCCCAAAAATGTGCATCCCCTGTTGGGCGGATTAGCTCAATAAATCACAAGAATTGTTTATTTTGTGATAGAAGCACACAATTTGGTGGATGTGTTGGTGGATTTGTTTCAAACAAGTCTGTATATTAGGCCATCGCAAATTCCAAGATGGCGGCCATTTTTCAAGATGGCCGACACCTTAGTGGAGCAATTGAATGATATAATGGTTTATTTTGTGATACAAGCATACAAATTGGCATGAGCAGTATCTGTGGGTCACTTGACAATAGCCCACCCACAGTTACTTGAAATTCCAAGATGGCGGCCATTTTTCAAGATGGCCGACACCTTAGTGGAGCAATTAAATTATATAATGGTTTATTTGGTGATACAAGCATAAAAATTGCCATGAGCAGTCTCCATGGGTCACTTGACAATAAGCCACCCACAGTTACTTGGGTTGACAAAAAAACACTCCCAGCCACTTGAAATTTCTATTTTCAAGATGGCCGCCCCCTGGATCCTCAAAAGATCAATTTTCTCATAGAAATGTATTGGGATTTGGAAGAATTGGGATTAGAATTGGGATTATTCTGGAAAACAAGTTTTAAAACATCATAATACAGTTGTGTTGAGTTGTTGGTCGTAGACAGATTAGACAAGAGTGAGTATCTGCACTACCAGGGCACACTGGTGATATATGACTGCTGTTAAACTCAGAGTGGGGTTCAATGTCAGCCAATTGTAAAGTTAGTCAAAGAAGAGACGACAACTCTCTGAGTAGTTTGAGTTAATCGGGTGGTGTACAGATCGTACAGGGTAAAAATGGCATTGGATGAACGATTGGACTAAGTGTAGGGTTAAGGCATGAACTTAGTTGTATCCCATACATCAAAGTGCGTATTAAAAGGTGGTAAAAGGATAAACCCTCGGCCTCTGCCTTTGAATTTGCTGCAGACATTGCAGAAGCCATCATAACAGTTGAGAAAACAAACAGCAGGACACCAAGATCATACTGGTTATAATACCATTGCAAGAAATGTTCCATTATTTCATAAAATAAATGCTCTGCCTATCTTACGTAGTCCAACCCGACTAGATGAAGGTGATGGCATAGAAAGCACATTGACAAGAAACAGAGCAAAATATAATTCAAGCTGTAAACTTATGTTCAACAACACACAGCTGGAAAGGGCCCAAAAGAGAGCATCTACTGCTGCTAAAGACACTAAAGATACCAAAGATATCCATATCCATTTGTTATTTCTAAGTTTTCGTTAACTATAACAACCTCGCACACACCAACACAAATTGTGCTCCAGAGTCTGATGCCTCCAGCTACTGTCCCTCCTGGGACCAGCTTGGGGCCAGACCTAAAGCCCCGGTCAGCTCCCTCCTACCCCGAGCCCTGGTCCCTGGTCAGTGTTTCTCTCATACACCTCCTACCTGTGCCATCCAGCTGAAAAACAGATGCATCGTCCTTGAACCTGCATGACTTCCCTCCTGTGGCTGGGGACTCCTGGCCTCCTTCATGTAGCTCCTATAGCTCACGTGTCACCTCCAATCCATCCACTGGCAGGTTTTATCTCTGCTTTGGGATGGCTCGTATTTATTCTTAGCTTACACACCTGGCTGCATCAACTTGAATAGTCCACGATGTAGCTTTTATTAAATATTTAATCTCTTCTGAAACTGCTGGTCATTTTTAAACGGATGGCTACACTACCAGCCTGGATATGCACATTTTAAAGATTTTTTAAAATACTACCAGCAAGAGACTGTCTCTTCTGTCTTCTCTAATTTCTGACTATATAATCCCTAATATGTATCAACAGAGAAAAATCGACCCATTTCAAGCATTTTTAGCCATTTTCAAATTTGACCAATTTTGACAAAAATCGACATGCTATCGTATGACTTTTTTTTGAGGGTGTCATTTTTGGACATCACAAAATAAGCTTTTTTTCCTGTAATTTCTGGCCATATTATGCTCCAATATGTATCAACAGATATAGTCTTGACCCATTGTAAGCATTTTTAGGCATTTTAGAATTTGACCATTTTTGACAAAAATCGACATGCTATAGTATGACTTTTTTTTGAGGGGGTCATTTTTGGACATCCCATAATATGCTATTTTTCTGTCATTTCTTGCCATATTATGCTCTAATATGTATTAACTGATTATAATTGACCCATTTTAACACAGCTTTTTGGCTGGAATGACAACTTTAAGTTAAGGATCTCAGTACTTCTTCAACCTCTAAGTTTCTTCAAACATGTATGTTCAACAAACTTCAGGACACGGCTTGTGTTACCTTCAGCAAAGACAGCTTTATTAATGCTCAGGTAGCAAAATGATCTCTAAAATTACATTTCAAACATCTAAACACAAAGCAAACCATTCTGTTGAAAAGTTTCTTGTGTATGAAGAGGTAAAGCTTAGTTACGTAGAGAAATGTATCATCTGCAAACGCTCTCACTCTCCATCTTATATCCTATACGAGCAACAGCATGCTGTCATCTAGGATATCCTGAAAAAACTAAATCCAGTGCCATCTAAAAACTTGTTAGACTCTCATCCCTAAGTACATTAAGATTTACCATAAATAATTTATTATATTGAAATATCTCCATGCGAGTAAACAAAGGACAATAGCCATAGACGTCTCAAACACATCAAAGGGGGGTACGAGGGAGACCTAGGATCTATGAAAATATATTCAACAGATATACAGATTGAGACAAAAATATATAAATACATTTACACCTATCTATATACATATGTACAGCAGTAATATCACCCATGTGAATATCACAAATTATTTAGAAATCTCTTCGACAAGACACCTCTTTTCAAAATGTGTGTCTTTGTGGTAGATGGTTAGTTTCAAGACATGGTACCATATATGTTTAGGTGTTAGGTAGCACAGAATGTAGTGAACCAAATAATCTGTAGCATAGTAACTGGTTAAGTGCATGATAGACATATATATGATAAACTGAGAAACAAAAAAAATGCCCTGGGATATAAAGATACTTATGATGATTGGTGCCTCGTAACCAGTGATTTTTACTCAACAGTCAGTGTGATATAGAGTAATTATCTATACATTAGTCACTCTTTAAACATCGGCAGTAGCGAGCTCAGGGCTCGTGATGGATACTGGTTTGAGCCAGAAATGCTACACATGCTTAAAGATCCACGTGTTGGAGCGTGTGTGTACATCAAATCCCAGAATGCATCACACACACTTGGTGATTTTAACTTTATATATATAATACTTGTGTTTGATGGATTTCTGTCGGCTCTTCTGTCGTTAAGAATATATGGAAGTTCAGAAATATAAGAATGTATTTTATATTTATTGTTATAGTTAGTTATTTCCAAAAGAATTATATGGAATTATATGTGTCAAGACATAATAATAATAATAACAACAATAATAATAATACATTTTATTTCTAGTGTAAAGTGCATTAGAAATAAAATGTACAATTATTATTATTATTACTATCATTATTAATACTTTTGACTTGCTCTCAACATTTTTGACTGATTACTACAAATTATTATTTTATTTTGTACTGGAAATGGGATTCCATAAAAAAATAAAATAAAATAATAATAATACATTTTATTTCTAGTGTAAAGTGCATTGGAAATAAAATGCATCATCATTATTATTATAATTATTATAATTATTATTAATACTTTTGACTTGCTCTCAAATTTTCAACTTTGATTACTACAAATTATTTTATTTTTGACTGGAAATGGAATTCCGTAATTATAATTCTTCTGGAAATCTGCAACTTTTTTTTTCTTTTAAACTCAACACAACTATGTAACAATTCCCCGGTTCTTTCATAAATTACTTCTATACTTTCCATTCTGTCTGAATATTTATATTTATTAGCACCACATGATTATTTCATGGAAACTGTTAAATAAATTATTATTATTATTAGGAAATTATGGGACTTGAGAAAATATTTACCCCAGATTCTAAATATAGGGGGTCTCCCATCAGGTAGACATTATAGTCAGAATCTATAGTATTTGATATAATTTAAACACTTCAGTTTATCAATAATCTGATTTTTAGTGTGTGATGATGTTTGGTGTGTTATTAACAGTCCTGTTTTGATTGTTCCTATAGCCAGTGATAAATTATTTCATAGTGAATGCTGTAACACTGTCACATATCGACAGACATTCTGAAAATCTCAATATTAAACTCTTGTCTTTGATCATTAAAGCAGCATATTTACATATTAGTAATCTCATAGTTATTGCATTACATTAGATTCTAAACACATTTAAACCCTGTTTTCCGGTCATAGCACGGAGTCCTCTGCCTGCGTCTCAAAAAGAAATAAATATCTATTATATATATATATTATTTAAAAAAAAAACATTAATTATTTGTACAGATATTTCTCAGATTTTTGATATTTGATATTACTGATAAAAATAAATAAATAAAAACATCCCTGAAACAAATCGGACTTAGTCGTGTGTTTTCGCAATTGTCTTAAATCACAAAAAAAAATAAAAAATTAGTCGAGTGCTATAAATTTAAAATGTGGAGAAAACATTTTGATGGATATTTGTGAGGATCGACAGGCTCAGGGAGAAGTCTTTGAGCGTAACTTCGCTGGTGTGCCTTTGACTCCTTTATTGAAATAAAAAAAATCCCCCATAGGGTTCCACGGACACATTGCACATGCTCTAAAAAGTAGTATAAATATTTATCTCAATTTACCACAAACCTACCTACCATATCTGGACAAATCTAGACATTAGGCATTACAAAATACAAAGAACTCCTGAATAAAAATAAAGTTAAAACCCCAACCTTAAAGTATTAGAGCTGGGAGAAAAAGCCCTGATGCTCTATATATTTACTCTACTCCTATATGACACTACCACTTTATTATGACACCCCACTTCTTTTTTGGGACCACAGAGAAGTGAAGAAGGACTTCCATCCACCACAGGGGGAATACCTCAACCAAACGCAGTGTTTGAGTCTATTTCGTCAGAGAAAAAGCATTATTTTCTGTCCTTAGGTGGCAGCACAGGCTTTGAAACTCTCCACACAACTTCCCAACAACCTCCACATGACAATTCATACAAAAACCTGCTTCATTTTACAAGGATGCCATCCTTATAATCAGCATGCATCAGGAGGAGAAAAAACACTTACAGTGTCGGTTTACAGTGCCAGTTTGAATTCCACACACACACACGCACACACACCACACACACGCACGCACACACACAAAAGTGAATAAATTAAATCAACAATACTTCAGAGAAAATTGTGCTTGTTTTTTCTACACGAATGGTCTTCTGAAAATATCTTTGGTCTTTTGTTTTTCAGAAAAAGACCATAAATAAAAACCTGCCTGACCTCCAGAGGATAGTCTGTGTCTCTCTCTGTGTGTGTGTGTGTGTGTATGACATGAATAAATAATGAATATGACATCTGGGGGTATTTACAGAGGTGAGGTGTGCTATTTACAGAATGAAAAGGAAAAAAAAACAACTCCCCATAAAGCTTATTAAATTCCAATAGAAAACAGAAGCTACAGCTGTGATTCTATTAAAGTTAATGAAGGTATAATAATAATGCCCTGGCTCTCTGGTTGTTTGTGTTTCAGGTATTATCCCCCTCCCCAAGATCTGTACTTCTATGTCTTAAAATGTTCAACAGACTTGATTGTGGTCACATAATAGAAATCTAAATGTGCTTATCTGCATAACAAATCCAGCCTGAAGACTGTTAAACAATATTATTTACCTACACCCTCCCACCCGTTTATATCATTGCTTTTATAATTATTATTACTCTGCACTGGTGTAACTAAAAGATCCACCTTTTTCCTCTCAAGAAAAGGTTAGCAGCTACTCAAAATGGACTAATTTTACACCTAAATACAGGGATTTTCAAAATAAAGGTTCTCACGTCAGAAGCGGGCAGTAGTCGGACAGTTTTCTAGTTGTTGTTGTTGTTGTTGTTGGGGCTGTTGTCCTCAGTGCTGTCCTTTGTGGGGTCTTGTAACGAGTTTCGATCTTTGCTCCCGCACTCTCAAACATATACTATTAAATTAAACTTCTCATTCTTTTGTCGGACACCGCCGTCGTTCAAAAACTTCACTTGGAAACACCACATCCAGGGTGGGTGTGTGTAGAAGTTTGTGTGTGCGTGTTTGTTTGTATGTGTGTGTCTGTGTGTGTGTGTGTGTGTGTCTCAGTCGTCCCGGCAGGTTGGCAGGTTGACAAAGGTGAAGATGTTGTACTCGATGAGGCAGGAGAAACACAGGAAGATGGAGTAGAGGAAGAGACACATGAAACCCAGGCGCTTGTCCAACGTCCACTTGTTTAAGTGAACTCCCAGGACCTGAACAGACAGGAGCAGATCAATGGACAAATTGATTCAAACACACGGAGAGAGATTTGTCAGAGGGACTTATGATCCTGAACACATGATGTCAAATACTCACAGTGATAAACACAGACGCCAGCAGGAGCCCCACAGAGAAGATCAATCCTTTGCTGTTTAATTTGATCTGTGTGTGAGAAATAAGTGATATTACATCACAATGTGGAAAAATAAGTTCTCACGTACACAATTTTACCTCTCACATTAACAAAGAATACCTCTCACATTAACAATTTTAACTCTCACATTCACAATTTTACCTCTCACATTCACAATTTTACCTCTCACATTAACAATTTTACCTCTCACATTTACAATTTCCCCTCTCACGTACACAATTTCACCTCTCACATCAACAATTTTACCTCTTACATTCACATTTTTACCTCTCACATTGACAATTTCACCTCATATTCACAATTTTACCTCTTACATTCACAGTTTTACCTCTCACATTCACAATTTAACTTTTCATAATTTTACTCCTCACATTAACTTTTTTACCTCTCACATTCACAATTTTTCCTCTCACATACACAATTTCACCTCTCACATCAACAATTTTACCTCTCACATTCACAATTTTACCTCTCACATTCACAAAGAATACCTCTCACATACACAATTTTACCCCTCACATTAACAATTTTACCCCTCACATTAACAATTTTACCTCTCACATTTACAATTTTACATCTCACATTCACATTTTTATCCCTCACATACACAAAAAAGACCTCTCACATACACAATTTTACCTCTAACATTCACAATTTTTCCTCTCACACTCCCAATTTTACCTCTCACATTAACATTTTTCCTCTCACATACACAATTTTACCTCTCACATTCACATTTTTTTTTTCATGTATGTCACAAATATTTGATGATTATTAAAGTTGTAATAAGCAGCTATTTTACTCACATTCACAATACAAGTATATGACATAATTTTGATGATTATTAAAGTTATAATAAGCAGCCATTCTTTTACGGGATATGATCCCTTCAAAAAAAAAAAAAAAAGCTGCTATAAACATCACTTTAGCTGGAAAGAGTGCGCCACGCTGATTTCATAGAGACGTGTCAGACATCTCAGGTCGACCCTGACGAGAAGTGACGTAAAGTACAGCGAGCAGAGTGCTACTCACGTCGGAGCCGTAGTTAATGGCGAGGGTCTGCAGGGCCCAGGGGAGGCCCAGCCCCACCAGGATGTCAAACACGTTACTGCCGATGGAGTTGGACACCGCCATGTCTCCCATTCCTGGACAGGACACAGGAAAAAAAGTTGTGTGAGGTAAGAAAAGAGAGTACAAAGAGACAGTGAGAAAAGAAAAGTGAGTGGGCTGTGACAGAAGTGACAGTGGGGGATGTGGGGGGACAGGTTGGGACGGAGGTCGGTTACTACGGTTACTACAGCCGAGATCAGCGGCGCTATCTTCACCTCCGTGTTGCTGTGGGAGTGACATCCCACAGCAACAACAAAGCAATGAAGCGACAGCAGCTACAAAGCCAAGGATGGACGACTAAACTGCAGTGGCGAGTACACACACACACACACACACACACACACACGCACACATATTCTTGTACTTCTAGCTTTGTGAGGACCCTCATTGGAATACTGAATTCCCTTGCAAGGTTATAATAGTTTTGAATTTTTCATCAGTTTTAGTTTTAATTTTGTTGTGATTTTTTGTTTTCAGATTCAGTTCGTTTTAATTAGTTTTTAGAGTGAGTTTACTAGTTTTAGTTTAGTATTTATTTTTTTGAAATGCTTTAGTTTTAGTGTTAGTTTATATTAGTTTTAGTTTCTTGTAATGGGGTATTTGTTGGGTGGGAGATTAAAAGAGATCACAGTAAATTTTGCCTTTATTTCCTTTGTCTTATCCATCTTCATTATGTATGAAAAAAGTTGACAAAGACGAAAACGAAGGACATTTTCACTATAATTTTAGTTAGTTTTTTAACCACACTATACAGTTTCAGTTAGTTATCGTTATCATGCAACCTTTAACCCTTAAAACAAAGAAAACTTCAAAAAAGCCCTTAAAGAAGTGAGGACCGGCCCGAAATGTCCTCACTTTACAACAATGTCCTCACTATGTTGGTTTAAAACGTGTTCTGGTCCTCACTATGTTGGAAGTACAAGAACACACACACACACACACACACACACACACACACACACACACACACACACACACACACACAGACAGACAGAGCAGTTTAAATATTTCATGACAGGAGCAAGAATAAACACAGATGAAAGGATGGAGAAAGGGACCCTGTCGAGCTGCCTTCTCCCATCAACCCCCGTCCTCTTACAGCCTCACCACAGGAAGGATGGAGGATGGAAGAGGGACGGCAGAAACAGAGAACGATGACAAAAAAAACAAACCCTTGTGTCATTGTGTTTGTGTGTGTGTGTGTGTGTGTGTGTGATTACCTTGTCGTGCCACTATGAGGCTGGCCATGCAATCAGGGACGCTGGTGCCGGCTGCCAGGAAGGTGATGCCCATGATGACATCAGGGATACCCAGTGTGAAGCCGATCACTGTGACCTGACAGACAGACAGACAGACAGACAGACAGACAGACAGACAGACAGACAGAGAGACAGACAGACAGACAGAGAGAGACTATTACTGTGTATATTTTAAACTCTTGGAGAGATAAAAAGATGGACTTTCTTCAAAATAAAGTGTCTCTGCAGGTTTCAACAAGTCAGATTTAACCCTCTATGGTACAGCGTTGCCCTCAGGCAAGGAGGGAAGAGTATTAGCCTGGCTAACGCCAGACTATATCACAAATGCAAATTTTCCGTAGAGGAGGCGTGGTTTACGATCCTCCAGAGCCGTTTATTGGGCGATACGAATGTCTATCATAAGCGTCTGTACTCTAGTAGCTCTTAGTCAATCGTATCTGTTATCATCGACAGAAATTGATGTTTACATAGCCGGACTAGCCCATCTCTACCTTGAGACTAAAATGCTCAACATTCACATTACTCACTTACTTAATCAGCTGACCCACATTACATATAAATATATTGATAGATATTGAAAGTTATATGATTTCTTTGTCTTAAAAACATACCATCTAAACCAGCAGGCAGACTCTGACAATATAGAATCAGCCATGATAAACAATTCAGTAACTATTAATTCTGCTCCATTTTAATCTTTTTTTGAAGTATTCCTCAGTTCTGCAAATTAAAAGAATAAAGCTTGTATTGATTTTCTGCCTGCACTTGTCAATGCGCTATTAAATTGCCCTTTTCCCATGTTTTCTCGAATGTACTTCTCCAGTTTGGTTTTCTTCTTCATTCTATTCCAGCCAGTTTTCAACAATATCACTTTTTTTATACTGCCAACTTGATTAATTTCACAAGTAAATAACACAAGTCATAGACATTTAACATGATTGCAAATGACCATTCCAGTCTCTCACCATCCAGACCATGATGTAGGAGAACCCGGCGATCCACAGGGTGGAGCAGAGGAAGGACAGCATGAAGTAGTTGTCCCAGCGAGGCGTGGAGCAGTTGGGAACGGTGAAGTACAGCAGCAGGCACAGAGGCCAGGCCAGCAGCCACTTCAGCTTGTTACACACACCGGCTGCAAACACACGGATTAAAGAACAGCGTCAAGACTGAGATACATGGACTAATGTTTAGAGAAAAAAAGTGGCAAATCTGCAACTTTTTTTCTCCTAGATTTGCCATTTTTCTGATACATTTCTGACTTTTTTCTCTAGATTTGCCACTTTTTTCTCATTAATCTGCAACTTTTTTCTCTAGATTTGCCACTTTTTCTGATAAATTTGCGACTTTTTTTCTCATAAATTTTCCACTTTTCACTCATAAATCTGCCACTTTTTTCTCGTAGATTTACCACTTTTAATCTTGTATTTCTGCGAACTTTTTCCTAGATTTGCCACTTTTAATCTCATAAATGCGTGTAAATGTGTAAAATGCCTTAATTGTGCCTCATAAAAGGAGATAATGCAAAAAGCTTTCAGTGATCTTAACTGTAAAAAGGCTATAACAGAAAGTTTTGTTTTCATAAATACCTGTTTATTGTGGACTCGGCATAAAGCCCACTGATGAACACTATTCTTTTATTAAGTAAAGATAAACATAGATATCATTTTGGTTTTGGTGGCATTTATACATTGACGCCATTTTTTGTAGTGACTGTATGCAGCTCCCTGGTGTCTTTAAACAACTCAAAATGAATAATTTTCAATAACAGATCCATCTCCAGTAAGTACCTGGGCATTTGAATGGCACTAGGGGGCCCTCTCCATCCTCCTCTTCTTCCTCATCATCGTTCTCGTTGTTCTCGTTGTCCTCGTTCTCCGTCTCGTTGCCCACCTCTCGGTCGTCATGGCAACCACTGACGCCCCTCTCAGCCCCGGACAGCCCGTTCTCTATGCCCCGTCTGGCCCCTCCCTTCACTGGAATATCGGAGTCCCCGTTGGTCATGGTCCGTGTGTTGATCAGACGCTGCCTCTGTATCACACACACACACACACACAGTTATACAAGTACACTAATTCTACCTCAAAAGCTGAGCTAATTTATATATTTGGGAATTCCTATTATTTTTTTACAGTCAAAATTTTTAAAAAATGCGTTCAGATAAAATGGAAAGTTTTGATTTTGAAGTTATAAATTCTACGATGGCGTATTAGGGCCAAGTATGAAAAAATTAAATAGATATATATACGAATTCAGGGGAGGGGGTTAATATTTAGAGATTAAAAGTGGCAAATCTCCAACTTTTTGCTCCTAGATTTGCCACTTTTTTCTCTAAATATTAACCCCCTCCCCCAGGTCCCCATTTATTTATTTTTCATACTTGGCCCTAATTCGCCATTGTATTAATGTGCTGAACGGGAGATGGAAACGCTTCTTTTTAATAAGTTCTGACGTAGCAACCAGTTAAATCACATCACTGATCAGCTGTTTCTGAGCTGATGAAAGAATAGTTACAAGTTGCCAAATGAATAAATCCTGAAGACACATTTCCTCTCCTGGGCGGCCAAAGTTGTCCGATTAGCAACCTATTTTTTTAATTAATTTTTCTCTCTTGTTTAATCTCTTCTTCTAAAGCAAAAGCAACACATTACACTGGTCAAAGTACATTACTGCAGCTTTGTTTATTCAATCAAAACCAGCTGATTGAAACTTCCATAATTGGCATAATCTTTAATGCACCATTTCAAAATTTCTCTTCAAATTCAGTTTGACTTTAATGGAGACAAGGCTCATTATAGAAAGAAAGTTAACCCTGTTTAGGCTTTGAAGTTTTTAATGACATCATATTGTTTTGAGCTTGTAACCTCAAAGTTTTCAGTTAAGACTAGTGGTGTTAGACTTGCAACTATTTGCTCTTTTTCAACAACTCTTAAAGAGGAACGAGTTAACTTGATTTGCTACAAAGACGTGAAGGATAAAAGTGTTTTACAGGTTATTTTACCAGGTTTCTACATCATTTTATGTCACATCTTAATGATCTTGACTGGTCCTTGAAAGGTGTACAAAGGTACATAACTCCTCCACGCAGCACTATATCACCTAGTTAAAGAACCTGTCTAAAACACTGGAACTTAAATTGGAAATGGTGTGCCTGTGGGTGTCCTGACCTCAGTGATGAGCATGCGTGACGCCATGGTGAGCCGAGTTCTCGGGGAGAAGTGGCTGGTGATCATGATTCTCATGCCGGCCTCGAAGAAGGACAGCTGGTGAGGGTACGCCAAGAGCAGCTCGTCCACCATCAGCACCGACGGCTTCCTGTGCTGGTTTGCTGCAGAATACATGCAGACACACACACAAATTGAGTAAATTTCAACAGTTTATCCAATAATTTAGAGATATATTTCTACAATTCTTCACAACTTTTAGCTATTTCGACAGTTAATCCGTTAATGTTACTGGGGATTTCCACCGGGCGCGTTACAGCAGCAGCACGTCTCCACCGCGGTTTTGCTGCGTCTTCTGCCCGGCGTCAATTCACACCGGGCGTGTTACGTCATCTTAGCGAGCCGGTCGTATACACGCGAGATAACGAGATCACGCGATAATCCTGACCATACGGGAGACCGCAAGATCCCGTGATAAACTCTAAACTCTATTTATACAGTCCATGGATAAACTGTGTGTATAAAGTAAACAAGAACAACAACAACAACCAACTTACTTTGCTTCTCTGAGGTGAAAGATATGTTGATCTGACCATCTATCCTTATAAAAACAATGTGTTATGTCATAAATGATTGTATGATGTTCCACTTCAACAATCAGTCTCTTGTCGTCCGTTTCGCCGATCCTCTGAGACCCTTTGATTGATTGATTGATTGATTGATTGATTGATTGATTGATTGCTGATCTGGTGCCCAATGTTGATGTGAAGTAGTTTTAGGCTGCATGAAATGCGTATTGTGTTTTATTTTGAAAGGGGCGGAAGTGTTTTACGCTGACTCTGAGTCAGACTTCCTGTCTGGTGCGATCTGCTCTGTTGAGATTTACG
This sequence comes from Centropristis striata, assembly GCF_030273125.1. Taxonomy (NCBI): domain Eukaryota; kingdom Metazoa; phylum Chordata; class Actinopteri; order Perciformes; family Serranidae; genus Centropristis; species Centropristis striata. The sequence goes on from NC_081536.1 coordinate 30,459,578, forward strand.
CGATTTGGCAGCGTCTCGCGGAGAAATAGAAGTCCTACCTAATGCTCGCGTAGAGACGCTGCTGTAACGTTACGCTACGCGCCCGGTGGAAATGCTCTCATTGATTAGAGTGTTACCTATTTGCAACGGCATACGCGACGCTGACGTGACGCTGCAGTAACGCGCCCGGTGGAAATCAGGCTTTATCCTGGAGCATGGTGCCTATAGATTCTTTAGATAGTTTCATATGATACCAGTATCTCCAGTATATTCCCAGCAGTGAGCCCGCTACGGTGAAAATACTGCTGGCCATCAGAACGGTAAATATCAATTCTTGACGGCCATGAATCGATATATTATTGCCACGCAAAATTTTGCGATACTATGCTGTATCGATTTTTTCCCCCACCTCTACCATCTACTATATTCTCTACCTTGGGAGATCTTCATTATCAATTATAGACATGGATTAGCATAGCTTAGCATAAAGACTGGAAGCAGAGGGAAATAGCTAGCCTCCGTCCCAAGTTCAAAACCTGTAAAGCTTAATAATTATCATAACTATCTCGTAAGTGACAGAAATGTAAAACATGAAAAAAACTGTGGTTTCAGATGGAGTTGGATTGTCTCTTGATACACATCAGTTTATCTACCTGCTCCTTATTAAATACAAATCGTACCTTTCTTCAGTAGAACGGCGGTCGCATCACAGCCGTCGTCCAGCTCGGCGTTATTGGCCGCTCCGTTCCTTAACTTGGATGAGTTCTTCTTCCGCCTCTCCAGAAAACGAACAACATGGGAATTCATCCTGAAACAAACAAGGGTCAGGTCACATCCAGTTAACAGTTATTTATATGTGAAGCTGCCCTTTAATCACAACATACTGCTGTTATTCACCAGTTCATTTTTTGTGCGCTTTTTTGTTTCAATAATTATATATTTATCTGATATATCGCATAAATATTGATCCAAAAGTCCATGTTGATCAAAGTTACATTTCAGCCATATATAAGTGGAATAATCCAATCACACCTGTGTGGTTATCAAAAAATAATGCACGACATTAACCCTTGCACAACATGGGTCAAAAATGACCCGCATTAATTTCCCATGTTATTTAATGGTTGCTGTGTGTTTCTGTGCTCTATCTTTTGTTATCAACTTATTTTATGATAGAATATTCCGAGATTTTTTTTTAATATCTTGTTTTTGATAACAACTGATAATTATTTCCATTTTGCCTCTCATACTTTATGAAGAAAAAAAGTTTTTGTATTATTACATAGCTAACTACTTGGCTAAGTAGCTTGCTAAGCTAACTAGTTAGCCAAGAAGTTAGCTAAGTAGTTAGCTTAGGAAGCAACTTAGCTAAATACTTAGCCAAGAAGTTAGCTAAGTAGTTAGTTTAGCAAGCAACTTAGCTAACTACTTAGCCAAGAAGTTAGCTAAGTAATTAGCTTAGCAAGCTACTTAGCTAAAAAAAATGGCTATGCATGTTGTGCATTAGAAGAGTAGTGTCACAAAAAGGGATTTTATTCAAAAATGAATAAAGGAAAACATAAAATTAGGATGTATGATGATCAAAAACAAACTAACTGAGGAAAACCTGGAATACCGAATGATGAAAATAATTTATTGTAAAGATATAGAACATAAAAACTCTGTCGGGTCACTTTAGACCCATGATTTGCATCAAATGGTTAAGGCAAGTTCATGGAGATCCTGCAGAACCTGGACAAGAATATGACAATTTCCTACATTGTTGCTTTACAATAAAAACTCCATATGATTTGTCTGCATCAAGAAGTGATCCCTTTGAAGAAGCACTAACCAAACAAGCCCTGATATGGCTCTTGGAGAGCCTGTGGACTGGTGAAAATAAACATTAAACGTATGTGCTTGGACAGGTTAAAATACACCATGAGGTGGTCTAACTGTGTGTAAAAATGACGCTATATAACTTACTTCATGATCAAAATGTAGACAAAATACATCAGAATCAACGTGAGAGCTTCCCACCTGAAAAGACACAGTTTGGATCAATTAATCATATTAAGTATGTTGTAAATGTGCAGTTTGAGGCTGCTTTGTTTAAAAGTATACTTACCAAACCACTTTTTCATCATGTATAAACTGTAGCATGTGAGAAAGGGAAAATCATAGATATGAATATATAATTCACACAGCTGTTGAAATCACACATATTGTAAATACATGAAGTCCAGCTGGATTTCAAGTGAGATGATGAAATCTATGAATTAATTGACTTTGATTTACAACATAAATATAAATATCCTCCAATAACACTTGGGTTGAGATTTTCTCTCAGTATGTAAAGAGAAATAAAAATAAAGAATCAGTCAATAATCAATAAGTAAATAAAACCTGAAAATATAATGAGGAATAAATAAAAGAATAAGTCAGTATATAAATCAAATGGAAATGAATAAATAAAATGATAAATACGGAGAAATAAGAGAAATAAATAGAAGAGTAAATCAGTTTTAAAAAAAATTCAGAAACAAAAATACTTGAATATAAACCAAAATAAATAATTGGAAAGGAAAAATAAAGATATATAATAAATATTCAGTAAAATAAAATGATAAAAGTAAAATCAAGAACACAAAAGATAAAGAAATAATTATAATAGTAATAATTTTCATTTAGTTTCACTGTTATTTGTTAATTTATTTCTGCGTATATTTATTAATATATCTTTGAGGTAAGCATTTATATATTATTTTATTATTTTTGAAAGAGTATGCTGTATAACTTCACAACAGTTAAAAATAGATTTAATCTGATTTACATGATACAGTAATAATGACGATATTCATAATAACAGTAAGAAGCCGCTTCAGTGAAATCCTCCAACAAGCCAGAGTTATTTATTTATTTATACATGAATATGTGTGTGTAGGGTCCATTAACGTGTGGACGGCTTAGAGCTGCTGCCAATTGAAAAAGTATTTCAATGAGTGCCCTATAAAGAGCTACTCTCATCTTCTAAGCAAAGATGACATTTAATAAAAAAAAAACATTTTGCTGGATCCAACAAGATTTGGTTTATATCAAACTGTTTCTTACCACTAAAAGAGCAGAGATAGACAGGGTGTAATACGTCGAGTCTCTGAGCAGAGGCCAGCAGGAGAGACGTATCGTCTGAAAGAGACAGACAGACAGACAGACAGACAGACAGACAGACAGACAGACAGACAGACAGAAGTAGTGAGATGCAAAAACTTGCAGACAAGATAAACAAAGTTCTCAAAGTTCTGTTTGTGCATAAGTAAACTGGATATAACTGTTTAAATACTGTGAACAATTACTTTAATCCTGCAGAAAATTCAAAATGAATGTCTTTTTTTAAGGACACATGAGGCTGGGCACAAACAGGTCAGCTTCTAGATGCAGTGAAACATCACTGACAGGTATGTGTGTGTGCTTAGCACCGTACCTGTACAGCAAATATCCCACACACCCCGATAATGCAGAGGATGTTGAAGACGGCTGAGCCCACTATGGTACCGACCCCGACGTCCCCCTTAGTGATGAAAACACCTGGACAACAGGAACACAAGCAGCATTTACCACATCATACAAGCTGTTTGTTCACATGTTGCGGATAAAACTTTTTGTTTTGTGTTTTTTTATGCGGATACGGTTTCTGTGGTGTGACTGTAGTAATTTGATCCACAATGATATAAGCCCTGCTAATGGTAACTGGATAATAATTCAGTTCAAGATAAACTGAGACTTAATTACGACGGCGTATTAGGGCCAAGTTTGAAAAAAAAAAAAAAAATGCGGACCAGGAGGAGAGGGGTAATATTTTGAGAAAAAAGTTGCAGATTTAACAGAAAAAAGTGGCAAATCTAGGAGAAAAAAGTAAAAGATTTAAGAGATTAAAGTGGCAAATCTAGGAGAAAAAAGTAAAAGATTTAAGAGATTAAAGTGGCAAATCTAGGAGAAAAAAGTAGCAGATTTATGAGAAAAAAGTGGCAAATCTAGGAGAAAAAAGTAAAAGATTTAAGAGATTAAAGTGGCAAATCTATGAGAAAAAAGATTCAGATTTATGATAAAAAAGTGGCAAATCTTTGAGAAAAAGTAGCAGATTTAAGAGATTAAAAGTGGAAATCGAGGAGCAAAAAGTAACAGATTTAAGAGATTAAAAGTGGCAAATCTATGTAAAAAAAGTTGCAGATTTATGAGAAAAAAGTGGCAAATCTATGTGAAAAAAGTTGCAGATTTATGAGGGAAAAAAAGTTGGAAGTGTTTGGTTTTTCTTTCCACAGGAAGTTTAACTTTATTCTAGTTTATTGGTTGCTCAAAAGGGAACAACCACAAAACACTATGTACTATATGAATATGTATATGTATATGTGTGTGAGACGGAGAATATTTCTCACCAATAACAGAGGTGAATAGTTCAGGAGCCGAGCTGCCTGCTGCCATAAATGTGGCTCCTGCAACATCCTCGCTCAGCTGAAGACGCTGGTGAAGAGAGGAAAAAAATAAAGAACAAAAGTTTTTCACAGGAATATATGACAGAGTGTTACAAAGAGAGCTGTAAGCTGAGTGGAAGTGTTTTCTTACATCACATAACTTCTCAAGGGACGGGACGAAGTAGTCGTCACACACCAAGGCCAGGGCGTAGAACATGTAGACCGCCTGCAGAAGGCAAATACAAACACACACACACACACACACACACACACACACACACACACACACACACACACACACACACACCCTGTGAGGAACAATACACAACCATCAAAGCAGACTGATCTCCCCTCAAAAACCTCAATATTACTTCCGTGACTCAGTTACGTACATTTATATACTGTATTTTACTTGTCTTTTATAACACTGTTGTAATCATAGACTGTATAAAAGGTTATAATACATTTTTAGTTCTTCTGCACAGCATATACTCTGAGGCTCAATCGAAACTTGTTACTTGATACAAAGTCTTGTTCCTGTGTATTTCACAGTATATTTCTAAAACTGAGCCCGCTACTGCCTCCGGAATAAACAAAAACAGTAATAACACTGACGGATACAGTCGGAACACTTAATATCGATACTTGGCAGCCATGAAACGATATATTATTGCCGCGCAAAATATCGCAATACTATGCTGTACCGATTTTCCCCTACTTCTATAATATACTGAGGTGATTGGTAAGAGTTGGGCTGATGAGGTGGGAGTGGCGTGTGAGTGATTGAAGTTGGTTTAATAAGAGCAAAACATGCAGTCAGCTGGATTTTTCATTGCAACTTTTCTTTCAACACTCACCCCAAAATTCTCAATTGTCAATTATTTATTGGCCAAATTTCGACTAATTGGGGCAAATATTAAACTGAGGGTGCAAAGCATGCATGCATGCATCGTAGAACTGGGCCTGTCGACTGAACTTTCTTGACAAAATCACTTGGAAATCCTTCCCATACATCATTGTGTTGCATGCAGAGATCCAAGTGAGGCACCACTGCAATAATACGCCAAGCAGCTTGTCTACTTCTGTCTGCAGCCTGGATTTAACAATAGCTTAATCCTTTGAGTTTGTGCTGTATCTGTGCACAATATGGCTTTTGCATTATTAGATAACATTGCAGCCTGCACGAGTCTTAAAGACACATGAAGCCCTGATGATGAAGCCTTGGTAGAAAATATCAGCAGTCAGCAATAATTAATCATTTTTGAATCACTTCTTGAAAACATATACTCACACATAGGACATGTAGGCCTAGTGCTCCATCAACACGCTCCTGGTTGGTGAAGTAATCCCTGGGGAACTCATGGATCGCTGCAGAGAAAAAAATACACGTGCTGAAACACTAAAAGGAGAAAATGTATGAAATATCAGCTGCAGGTTAGAAAAAAAGATCCTGAGGGACTCATGTGGAATGTTTCATCAACTCATAAAAAAGAAAAATGAACAAATGAATAAAATCAGTATAATGTCCGATAAATATACATATAAAAAGTATTGGCACTGAAATTAATTCAAATAAATCCAGTCGTTGAAATATATAATGATATTAGAGCATAATAAGTTATTCCTTTTCCACAGCAATCAATTTTCAAATCTCGAGAATATTAAACATTGGTATTGAAATGTTGAAAAGAAATATCAAAATACCCTAGATAAATAAAACAAATAAATAAACTACAACCAAAATAAATAAAATAGTCTTTAAGGCTCTGTTAACAAAAAAACGCATTGAGATAATAATTATGTATTCTATTATTTTATATTATAAATAACATAAAAACAGATGGAATGGCTGCTTGGGAAATATAGGTTTTTTTGGCAATTCATACTTCCTGTCAAACATTTGCAGCATAACTTTAAACACAACACAAAAAAGCACAAAAAGTCAATATACTGAGTCCAGAAAAAACTATCGTGTCCATTTTTATATACTGAACGATAAGTTGATATAGTAATTATGGTGACAGGCCAAACAAAGCGTTCAATTTGTCTTATATTTTTCTAAAAACACACTTTAAGTCTGTCAAGGGACGCAAACTTCAGTCTCCTTGTTGAAAGTCCAGTATTTCAGGAGCCATCCACCACATTGTACTTCCTCCGTGTCCTTATACAACTTTACTTCTTCCTTCACTCCTGCAGTACTTACAACGGCCACTAGGGGTCAGCAAGTGACTAAATTAATATAGCAGCGAATTTAATGTGCTGACAGGTAAAGCAGGCCCTGTTTGACCAATGAAGATGATAACAGCTATTCAGTCACGTGATAATGTTCAAAACTGGCCTTTAACAACGACAAAATTCTAAATACAAGAAAGCGGGTAAATGGCAGGTCTCATAAATGACTTACATGAGTCACTCAAGAACAAATGTGCTTATGTAAGTGATTCTAAAATTAGGCTCATTCTGTCTGAGTTGTCACAAAAACACAAAGGGTCTGTGAGTGTTGTCCCAGATTAATTCAAATTAATCCAGTAGTTGAAATTAGAAGATTAACACAAGGTGTGCAATTTTACTCATCTTTTTCAAAAATGACACTTTAAGTCTGTCAAGGGATGCAAACTTTAGTCTCCTTGTTGAAAGTCCAGTATTACAGGAGCCATCCAACACATTGTACTTCCTCCTTGTCTTTATACAACTTCACTTCTTCCTTCGCTCCTGTAGTACTTACAACGGCCACTAGGGGTCAGCAAGTGACTAAAATAATATAGAGGCTAATTTAATGTGCTGACATCTACCTTCAAGAAGGTAAAGCAGGCCCTGTTTCTCCAATAAAGATGATTACAGCTATTCAGTCACGTGATAATGTCCGAAACTGGCCTTTAACAACAACAAAATTCTAAATACAAGAAAGTGGGTAAATGGCAGGTCTCATAAATGACTTGCATGAGTCACTCAAGAACAAATGTGCTTATGTAAGTGATTCTAAAATTAGGCTCATTCTGTCTGAGTTGTCACAAAAACACACAGGGTTAGTGTGAGTGTTGTCTCAGTAACCAGAAAAGGATCCTGATGTTTTCGCTGCTTTTGAGTTACATCACGGCTCACTTGGAGGGGAAGCCAAAACTGCATTTGAAGGCACGCAGGTGCAATTCACTGCAGTCACTGAAGATAAGAGTGCAAGGTGATGCTGCGCTCAGACCAAAATAAAAACCATGAGTTTGGATCCAGTGATCCACATACGTTGTTTCTGAGTGAGAAATCTTTTTGACGCCACTTTGTCCCTCCGTCCTCGACTTGACAGCGGTGACACCAATCACTGTCTTTCAGCAGTGGCTGATCACAACATGCCAAAATATGCCACATATTCATTCAGAGCCATCATGTGCATTTTTGGTTGCATATGAGTCTGCATACGAGTGACCAGGCCAAAAATAGCCCAGTGTGACTCTGTGTGTGTTTGTGTGTGTATTTGGGATTTGCTTGGCTTGCTCTGTGTGTGTGTGTACTGTCTGCGTGTATATTTGTTTGCTGTGTGTTTGTGCATGTGCTTGTATAACGTGAAAGCAACCCAATGTGCAGTGACATTCTCTATCTCAACAGCCGAGAGCCTGTGAGTCAGGCGGCTTCAGCTCCAGCCTGACCTGTGTGGCCTAAACACAACACACACAACACAGGCCTGTCTGCTCATAGGAACTGACAGCAGCATGGAGAGAGAGAGAGAGAGAGAGAGAGAGAGAGAGAGAGAGAGAGAGAAAAGAGGAGGGAGAGAGAGAGAGAGAGAGAAAAGAGGAGGGAGAGAGAGAGAGAGAGAGGAAGGAGAGAGAGAGAGAGAGAAAAGAGGAGAGAGGGGGGGGGAGAGGGAGAGAGAGAGAGAGAGAGGGAGAGAGAGAGAGGAAGGAGAGAGAGGAGAGGGAGGGAGAGAGAAAAGAGGAGAGAGAGAGAGAGAGAGAAAAGAGGAGAGAGAGAGAGAGAGAAAAGAGGAGAGAGGGAGGGAGAGGGAGAGAGGAAGGAGAGAGAGGAGAGAGGGAGAGAGAAAAGAGGAGAGAGAGAGAGAAAAGAGGAGAGAGAGAGAGAAAAGAGGAGAGAGAGAGAGAGAGAGGAAGGAGAGAGAGAGAGAGGAAGGAGAGAGAGAGAGAGGGAAAAGAGGAGAGAGGGGGGGAGGGAGAGAGAGAGAGAGAGAGGGAGAGAGAGAGAGGAAGGAGAGAGAGGAGAGAGAGAAAAGATGAGAGAGAGAGAGAGAAAAGAGGAGAGAGAAAAGAGGAGAGAGGGAGGGAGAGATAGAGAGAGAGGGAGAGAGAAAAGAGGAGAGAGAGAGAGAGAGAGAGAGAGAGAGAGGAAAGAGGAGAGAGAGAGAGGGAGAGAGACAAAGGAAATAAAGGCAACATTAATTGTGACTTTGTTGAATCTGGCACCCAACAAATACCCCATTACAAAAACACAAAAACACTAAAACTAATAAAAACTAAGCATTTTTCAAAAAATAAAAACTAATTAAAACTAGCAAACTCACTCTAAAAACTAATTAAAACTAACTGAATTTGAAAACAAAAATTGACAACGAAATTAAAACTAAAACGAATGAAAAATCCCAAACTATTATAACCTTGCGACATAGTCACATACCTGCTTCCAGTGTCTTCAACATGAAGCTAAAACCATCGTAAGCGTTGCAGCGTTATTTCAACAACTTCCCGACACAATATCCAGACGCACATGGTGCCTATATATCCCAGTATATGCTACAAACGCTAAATAACCATACTTTGCGGCCAAGAATCAATATAATATTGCCAACCAAAATATCGCTGTATCAATGCATATCTAGTATATATGAATGCATGGTTCAACAGCAAGTATATTTCCAGCCAAAGTCTTGGTACACCTGGCCTCATTCGCCAACTGTTCGTAAGAAGAAAGATCTTCTCACATCCCGCTCATGCAGCTTTCACAAAGATTCTAACATTCACCAACGTTCTGGGTTTATTTAGGACGTGTGCTTACGTAAGAACAAAATCTATGCACACTAAATAGATTTAAAGTGAAGCATCTGAGTGCTGGCGGTGACACAACTCATGACTTTAATTGACAGAGCAACACTGATGCTTAAACCAATCTTTAAATCATCTCAAAGACTATTTGTTGTATTTTTTATTGAAGTCCCAAAGATTAATGTTTGGATTGATTACATAACATTGTTTTTTATCCTTTAAACAGCACCTGACCCCTTTGCCATGTTTCTGTTTGGAAATGACAGTACAGGAGTTAGTTGAGCTATATTTTAAGCTTCATTGTAAGAACATTACTGCTTTTTCTCTTGTAGTCTGTTTCTGTGCAAGGGATGCACCAGCTGGATGATTATCTGTGAAAACTCATCAATGTAGCTGCTTTAATTTGTCAGTCAAAGTGTCTGGGGCCTTTTTTATATTTGGGCCTTTTTTGCAAAATAGCTTCAGCGATGGAGACGTAACTCTGACATCAACACTAGGTCTTCTTCTTTTAGACGTATTTTTCATGGTGCATATGCTCCCCATCACAAAAAATAGTCAAAAAAACTGCTCCCATCTCAAAAACCTCTCTGGAGTCTTGTCAGGGGTCCCTGTACCGGCTCCAGAACTCTGCTGAAATCTGCAATTCTGCATCTTTGGTCATTTTCAAAAAACTTCTCAAGCACCATCTGTTCTCCAAGGCCGTGGCCCTCAGTTAACTCTCTCAACCCTCAGCCATTGGTGCTCACTCTCGCTTATTTTTCTGTCCTTGTTTTGACTCATGAAAAGAGTCCTATATAAATCTAAGCTATTGCTATTATTATTAGTCACTTACCCTCCAGATTCGCTGGTTACGTGTTATTCTACCAGCACTAAATGGTCTTAAAGTCACGACAGAATTCCCCTGCTTACGTGCACATCAGCACACCAAGCTCCAACAATTTTTTCATTGTAAATTATAACTCCGGTAGGTCCTGCCAGGTTGTCACCGGTGTTTCCATCCAAAACATTGGCCTGGAGGCATGATCTTCTTTTAAACAAGGCCAGCCAAAATGTTGCCTAGAGCTCCACATTTTTAATTATAATGGCTTATAGGTGATGCAACATGATGTGATAGAGAAATAAGACCATAAATAAATTTAACCTGAGGCACTTTAGTTTTGTTTCATTCATTGTCCATCTCCTGTTGCGTCTAAGTATACAAAAGCACAAGACTACTTTGAGCACTATGTGGCCAAACAGTGTCCCAGGAAACCTGAAATCTTGTTTGCAAATGTTAATTTCTCCCAGATTTCAGAACAGATTCCCACTGAAAACATGTTTGATTGTGAAGATTTTGGTTTGTGTGGCTAAACTCTTCAGATGAAGATGCAGACTTTATGAAGAAAAAAGTTTTGAACATTATAAAACCAACAAGACTAAAGTGAAGTCCCAATTCCCGAACATGTCCTGGGTCAAGTCCAAAATCAAAGCTCAAATACTCGTGTCCAAAAAGACCAAAGTCAAGTCCCAAGTCAAGATCAACAAGCCCCAATCAGTCCCAATTCAAGACCCACAAGTCCCATACCAAGACTACGAAATCCCAAGTAAAGTCCCCAGTCAAGTCAAACAAGTTAAGCCCAAAGCCAAGTTCCAATTTAAGACCAACAATTCCCAAATTAAGAACAACAAGACTAAGTCAAGTTCAAAGTAAACACTAACAATGTCCAAGTTAAGTCCCAAATCAAGAACAACAAGACTAAGTCAAGTTCAAAGTAAACACCAACAAAGTCCAAGTTAAGTCCCAAATCAAGACCAACAAGTCCTAAATCAAGACCAAGAAGTCCCAAATCAAGACTGACAAGTCCCAAATTAAGACCAAGTCCCAAATCAAGATCAACAAGTCCCAAATCAAGACAAAAAATCCTAAATCAATACCATCAAGTCCCAAATCAGGACCGAGTCCCAAATCAAGAACAACAAATCCCAAATCAAGACCAACAAGTCCCAATGCAAGACTAAGAAATCCCAAGTAAAGTCCCAAGTCAAGACAAACAAGTTAAGTCCAAAGTCGAGTACCAGTTTAAGACCAACAAGTCCCAAATCAAGATCAACAAGTCCCAACTGACTTAACAAAGACAGTATACAGATGTACAACTGTATTATATATAAACTACACTAACTGACACAATACATTATTTTAAAAATGTGGATTTATTATAAAGTCGAAATATTGATACTTGGCGGCCATGAATCAATTTAATATTGCCACGCAAAATATCATGATACTATGCTGTATTTATTTTCCCCCCACCTCTAGTAAGCATGGACAGTAATGCACACACACAAATTCACATCCACACATATCACTGGTCACTGTATTTCCTTTCACACCTCTTGTGCTACACGGCAGCAAAAGGTGAAAAGCAGCAGGTTCTGCTGAAACCATAATCCAGCCATGCAGACTGCAGTAACACACACAGACACAGATGAAATCCTCCACTTCATGTGTAGCTGGCATCGCCATTACTCTGCTGAGTAATATGACATTTAAGCCTTAATCTCCATATGTGTCTGAGGTTGGGTTCCTGTGTTTCAGCCTCTGTGTGTGTGTGTGTGTGTGTGTGTGTGTCCATGCGGAGGAGAAATACTGTAAGTGCAGACTATGCCTAATATGACACCATTATGCAAAGTGTGGCTTAACTTCTTACAGGAGAAGAAACACAGCAGTGGGTGTCCCGCATGCAAATATACACACATCTCTGTCAGTCTGCCCAACAAGGACGAAGCAAGAATCTCTTACGATTGTTCAAAAAGATACCATGCCTGTTGAATAACTCTTTGTGGAAGTGATGCAGTTCTGAGCATCAGTGCTTTGATGTCCCAATAGACTAAAGTGTTTTCATTTACTAATAACTGTACTTAAACAAAATCATACACCCAGCCACTGTAACATTGGTCCAATCAGCCAAAATATGGCTAAATGCAGTGCTTCCATGTTTGGTTATATGTGCATTCAGTCTGCACCAAACTAGTTCAACCATCTGAGCATTCACACCGTGGGATGTTTTTAGAGGTTTCTAAAATGTTTTGATACTTTCTCCAATCACAGTCAATATGAAGCAGCTACAACGGTTCTTCAATCTGAGTGAGTACTTGTGAGTAATTGATCCAAAATAAACACTGCAACCCAAGTATTGTACCATCATACCAGCCAACCCCTCAGACTTCAAAAATAGGGGAATAGGGGAATAGTCTGAGGGTCCTCCCCATTAAAGACCAACAAGTCCCAAATCAAAACCAACTAGTCCCAAATCAAGACCAACAAGTCCCAAATCAAGACCAACAAGTCCCAAATCAAGACCAACAAATCCCAAATCAAGACCAACAAGACTAAGTCAAGTTCTCATAAACACCAACAAAGTCCAAGTCAAGTCCCAAATCAAGACCGACAAGTCCCAAATCAATATCAACTAGTCCCAAATCAAGACCAACTAGTCCCAAATCAAGACCAACAAATCCCAAATCAAGACCAACAAGTCCCAAATCAAGACCAACAAATCCCAAATCAAGACCAACAAATCCCAAATCAAGACCAACAAATCCCAAATCAAGACCAACAAGTCCCAAATCAAGACCAACAAATCCCAAATCATACATGCCAACCCCCGAGACCTTAAAAACAGGGATATAGGCTAATAGTCTGAGGGTCGAGTAAAATCATATCGTGGGGCCTCTGGGGATTCACAACTCTGCCCCCTTGTCAGTAAACTAGGCTGTTCTATTTGCTCACACATAAGGAGAAAACTTGTGTTCCATTCTGACCTGTTGGTAATGATGTCGAACTAAGAAATAAGTAATATAAAGGAAACATTTTGAATTCCACTGTATAGAAGTAATTGCTCTTCTTTTTCTTTTTGTTCCACTATATGATGAAGCAACTTGACTGTAAACCACAAAACTGAACAATTTTGTTTTCATTCCCTGTCTCTGGATCATTCTGTGCTGGTGGGTGGTGGTCTCCTTAACAGGAAATGATGCAATGTGAAGTGACAGAGATCCCCCACCCCCAACACACACACACACACACACACACACACGCTCCCAGCTGACCCACGGTCACTCACATGACTAGTGGGCTTTCTTGGAGTGACAGATGGCTTTGTAAACACACTCATATAATCACACACATGCGCACAGAGACACATATACATACACACTGTGATTTGGGGGAAGCACATGTTATCAGAGCCACATCAGAGCATAAGCTTCATCACGACATGGAGCTCTCTACTGTATTCAAAGCTAGTTCCTTATCGTCATCTGTCTTCTTCCTGCTCTTTGTTATTATTGATGTCATTGAAAACTACCTGTTGGACCTGCTAGAAGGTGGAGCAGACCATTTAATGTGCTGATAATGACCTATTGAGGTGGGAAGGCCCCACGATACGATACAATTTTATCCCCATACTTCAAAATACTAAAGTCAAGTCCCAAGTCAAGATCAACAAGTCCCAATCCAAGACCCACAGGTCCGATACAATATATTGCGATTTAACTGTTTAACTGCATTTTGTGTCCACAAAATTAAATTCAAATCAAGAATTGTTTTGTCCAATAAGATAAAATTCTCAGTCTATTCATCTCACTTCAGTCTTTTTATTTCTCCACCATGAGAGTCAAACCCACAGACTGACCAACAAAGTATTTTGTGAGTCAAAGATTCAACCTATTTTTTTCCTCAAAATTAATTATTTTATTTAATTTGTAATAATTCTTAATTAATTTAAAGAGCTCAGTGATGGGAAGCAGAGAGAAAAAGAGCATAACCCTTTAAATGATGTCCCATTTCTGCAACTGGAGTATAATCAGACTGTAATGAATCATTTGTCACGGTTAATTAAGACTTAATAGAGAGCAATGTGAGCCATAGTGTAACTGATAATGTTGGTCAAGAGTCTGCTGGACACATCTACCCATCTATCCTGCTGCTGTTTATGATGCAGCGAGATTAAATTACATGAGAAGAGATGTGAGTCATGGAGGAAAATGACAGACAGAGGTCATTGCTACTACGACACACACACACACACACACACACACACACACACATTCAAATGAGGCAGAGGTTGTAGTTTGCTGTGCATGAGCAGACAGGAGGAAGCCTGCTCTTGTAAACACGATTATCTCTAATCCAACACACTCCTCTGTTATAATGCGTAATCATAGCTCAACGTGTGTTTGTGTTGGTATTTGACCTTAGAAGGATGGAAAATGACAAAAAAAAAAGTTGCAGCCATGCTAGAAAACAGCTGGAAAACAACAATACATGCACAATTATGTACTTCGCTTCCATACATGTGAGTCAGTGTTTGTATTTCCAGTCGTAGCCTGTCTGTGCAAATGTGCTCCTCTGTATGGATGAGTATGGATGCATTTGTGCTCGGGCTGCACGATTATGGCCAAAATGATAATCACGGTTATTTTGATCAATATTGTAATCACGATTATTCATCATGTTAGGGAAAATATCTGGATTTTTATTGCACTCTCTATTGCACACTCCTCTCAGATCCCCTATGTGTTATTTTTGAAAAAAAAACATGAGCAATTAATAAGGTTAATAAACAAATAGATTTCTGGCTCAGTCTGACTCTTGTGGTGTCCACAGTTGATGCGCTCACATATGCTCACTGTGTGAACGCGGACTCTCTGGTGGCTCTAAATGAACCTCAGTGTAATCTCCTTTATGCAGGTAAAACCACTGCTGTTTAATTATTCAATGAAATGTGATGAAGTTGCAGTTACACTCTAGCTGACCATGTGTTTGAGTTCAGTGCAGCACTCTCTCCACTTTGAGGATGAGCAACTGGAACAATGGCAGGAGAAGTCAATCACACTCAAAGTCACAAAACCAAGTGTGAGTAGAGCAGATGCCAACCACCTAATTGTTGTTTAATACCAGATAAATTAGATATCAGAGCCATAATATCTTTTTATATGTCATCTGACCCAGCATGACGATGTTAAACCATTAACAAATCCTCTGCAGCATCCCTGGTGATGCACATGTATCTCTCACAAACAACATCATTCCTGTGAAGCTGAATCCAGCTCAGTACATTTCAATTGATTTGCTCACTTGATGGAGCCTCACAGACCCCAGCTGGCCCGAGCCAACAGCAGAAGGAGCAACGTTATTTTGGGGAATTTGCCGTCACGTGTCCGAGCTCCATTGTTGTGTATCTGCAGAGGGGCTGTCAAGCGAACGCCACTAAAAATAGGACTTAGGCTATTTCTCCCAAACTGTTGCTGTGAAAGCTCAACAAGAACTGAATTTTATTTTCCCAACAGAAACTCGCTCCCTTATTCCCCCACAGCTCACGAAAGGATTCCACACTGACCAAATTGCCAGTCTCACCCAATAAATCCTCTACTTCAGACTTTTCCTTTTGCAGGAGGGTGAAATAATTTGACTTGTCAGTTCAGTAATTCAACATGAAACACCAATGAACGGGCTAATCTTCTATATTTTAAAGCACTGTCATTTGGATTTGAGTCTAATCTTGGAGAAAGGAGCTTTTGTGGTCGTTCAGCTGATTGTGCCCATAGACTGTATATAAAGATGGACAGCCTTTCAGTTTCCCGTAAGATGGTGGATGGCTGCAGGAAAGGTAAAGGATTAACAATTGAACATATACAGTCATGAATATAAGTTAGACCACCCTTTTTCTTCAATTTCTTGTTTATTTTAATGCCTGGTACAAGTAAAGGTCTAGCCATTTTCCATGGTTTTCTTGATAATAACCAAAATCATTATCAAGAAAAACATGGAAAATGTCTAGATATCAGCCCTTAAATTAAACTCTTATGAGATATTTTTGTTGTTATCATTACATTTGTCCAAACAAATGTACCTTTAGTTGTAACAGGCATTAAAATGAACAAGAAATTGAAGAAAACAAGGGTGGTCTAATATTTTCTTTCATGACTGTACATATACATGAACATAATTTCCTTGAATTCAATGCTGTCAAATCTCAAGACTTTGTTGTCAATGTATTGGGAAAAGTATTGAACTAGACTCCAGTCTGAATGGGTTGTAGGGTCATCTTGACAGACAGGAAGCCAAAGTTGCAAAGATATTAATCTCTTATGATGGAAAAAACACCAATAAATGACATGGAAATAACAGGGGGAAATGAACCTGACTGGAAACTAATTGGATTAAATGCAGTCAGGTAGTAAATTAGTCATGATTGACAGCTTGCATTGTGCTATGGGATTGGGTCAGGTGGAAATTTGGGGTGGTAACTTAATACGTTGATGTCGTATCATGACTTCACAGACTGCATATCTGCATATATCATTGATGCAAGATCTGCTTTTGTACAATGGGAGGGGGTGGAGATGCCTCATCAGTGTATGAGTGCATCTTGGTTCCATGTCTGCCAGAAACTCAAATCCTGACTTCCCATTGCACAAGACCCAGTGGAACTGGGAAACATCACTTAGAATATAAAAAACATTGCATGAAAACTTCAGAGTTTCCCCTCTGGAAGGAAACTCCGCCAGACACAATAGACGAACTAAACAAACGTAAGTAAGGCTTTTGTCTGGGCAGGGATAAGTTCGTAATAGCGTGTAAATGTAAGCTTTATTGTTAGATAAGTTACTGTATCGATGTAAAATTAATGGAAAGCTGAGTCCTGTTGGTCGCTGTTGTTTCAACTACATCAGTCACTGCATTTGCTGCTGTGTCCTTGTGCTCTACACAGTACATTGAGGAGCGAATTCAAAAAAGGATTGTGGAGCTTTTGCGGCTGATAAACATGTGCAAATCAGGCAAAACAAAACATGTAATTCCCAACACTCCCGCAAAGGGTGAATTGCACCCTAACCGTGCTGCCAAGCAAATAGTGTCTCTGTGCCTGGGTTCTATTTGCACGTACTTAAATGAGGTAATAATATACATACACTTGGTGCATGTACATTATTCTGCCCATTATGCAAATGAGCCTCATTGCAAAAAAAAGTCCAATTCACAAACCAGCACTAATAGCCACACATAGTTAAAGAGAAATTATTAGCATCATTAGAGAGCTGGAAGTAAATGAAGAGCATTCATAAGGACAAATATAAGATCGACTCAAGCTCCTTTATTGTTGGATTCAGTGATAGGATGCTCCTCTCAGCTCCCCTATGTATTATTATTTTTTAAAACATGAGAAATTAATAAGGATAATAAACTTATAGATTTCTGGCTCAGTCTGACTCTTGTGATGTCCACAGTTGATGCGCTCACATATGCTCACTGTGTGAACATGGACTGTTTGTGTGTTATCTTTTGGATGTGTAGGCACAAACAGAACATTAATTCATATCAGGTCCTGACAATGGTCAATCAATAATCAATGGAAACCTGCTGTGTGTCTCTCATATCTCTGAGGACACATTTACTGTATCTTTGCGGTTAAATGAGTCGAGTTTGATCTAAAAAAAAAACAAAAAGCAGCACAACCCAGCCTAAGTATGTGTCAGACTGGGAGTTATTCAGGGCTGCAGTCCTCACAACCCACACTTTAACCTCTAGTGCATTTATACACATATGCACTTGGATAATTGCAATCATCATCAAATTGCACTCAGCTTCTGAGCATGTATGCGTCATCATATCATATCTTTTGTGAAGCAGACCTTATGATGGGGTAGATATCGGTTGCAAGTAATGCACAATTCATTGGCTAAAATACATTCTTTGTGTATCATACAACTGAATTGGTATTCATAATTATTTTTCATATTTGCTCCTACCCAAGCCTGCCCCTACCAGATCCCAACAAGAACAAATCTACTTAACCCTCAAATATTAAGTTATTGTTGTATAACAATAAGGCTTACAATATGTGAATGCACGTTATCAGATCAGCAGCCTGCATAAAGATGCTCGAGCCTGAATCTCCTCAGTGAATTTACACGCCATGCTTCTGTGCATGTGCATGTGGCATGGCCACTGCTGGAAACAGAGATAACAGAGAAAAAAAAACAGAACTGGAAAATCTCCCTGCGTCATTTAAGTCAGCGGTGTAGAACATTTTGCCAACTCGGTGAGTTACTGTATGTAAACAATGAACAATAAAGGCTGTGGGTGCCGACAGGGACTTCATGGTGCATTCAGATGCACCTTGTAAACTCTGAGAAACAAGTAAGTACCCTTCTGCCATCTCATGGCTCTTCTTCTTTTTGTTGTTTAGTGGTTTGTTCCCAACTGACTGGTGAAATTAGTTATTGTTATTACATTTTAAATAAATTATTTTGACAACAAGGCCTTAGTGAGGCACAGTCCTCAGAAAACATGGTGGTTACAACACACTTGGCACAGCAGCATGCACGAAGATGCTCGAGCCTCTATCTCCCCACCGTGCTTCTGTGCATGTGCATGCAGCATCTATAATTGTGCACGACAAGAATGCTTCATGTCTTGATATTTAACTGATGATGTAAAAAAAACAAAAGAGATGAGAAAGAGACGGAGAGAAAGAGAAAGAAAAACACAATGACAAAGCAGGAGACAGCAAGCGCTCCAGGGGGATGAAAAAGCAGGAGAGATGATAATGGAGCGAGAGACGGAGCGAGTGAGTGAGTGAGGCATAAGGAGCACGTTGTGAAGGCCCCTTTTAGTGCAGGAAAGCAGGAATAATCCCTATTAAGATCATTAGTGTTTCAGGAGACAAAGCGTAATTAAACAGAAACAGGCTATAAACTATGCGCTCTAAATATAACTCGTCTGTACAAATTCAGTCAGACTGCAGGATCTAATGTCTCTGCACCCCAAAATGCAGAGTGTGTATGTGTGTGTGTGCATGCCGGCATTAGATGAGGGCGGTATGTTTACAATGAGATCAAGAGAATGCTTGGCAGGATGTCAGCCTTGTAAAGCCCCAGGATTCCACATGGAAAACACACACTACGCGCCATGGGGAAAACACACACAGAAACACACACACACACACACACGACAAGCCCACAGAGAAAACAAACATACGGCATGAGAGCTTTTAGTACACACCGAGGAAGAGACTAGCAGACACACAGATACAAGCCCAGTGACGCTGGCAGCATTTAGTCTAGTGGAGAGCAGAGAGGATTTTTACCTGGGAGAAGTTTGTGTTTTTTTTCATCAGCTTTAATCCTAATGTCAACATCCCCCTCACTTTCTCCCATTCTCTGTCTGTCTTTAGCTCCTTACCAGAAGGAGTGTTGTTCATTTTTCATCTTCAGTTTAGCTTCTCAGTAGCCAGAAGAGGTAGGGGAAAAAAACGATACAGCATAGTATCTATCTACTATTTTGTGTGGCAATATTATATCAATTCACGATTGCCAAGTATCCCAGTCGGGTGCCAACAGGGACTTCATGGTACATTCAGATACACCTTATAGAAGAGGTCTAGGGCCTTAACAGATGCTAGCATGTACGAGCTAGGCTAGACATGTGCTCCACATTTGGCATTGTTTGTGCGGTTTATATTTATCCTTGTTAATAATCTGGGTTATGATGTAAAGGAGTTACTTACTTAAATTGGAATGCATTTTTAGTTGTCTGCCCTACATGTCACATTAGTATAATGTGTTTGTTTTCATTCATATGCCTTGCATGCAACCTTTGCTTCACGTATGTTCTCATTCGGTAAATAATGTATATTGTACTATTATATTGTGTTTCAGAACCACACTTTCTTCAATTGAAGCCAAATGTAAACTCTGAGAAACACAAGCTTTACAACAAGTTGTTGTAAAGTACCTTTCTGCCATCTAATGGCTCTTCTTTTTGTTGTTTAGTGGTTTGTTCCCAACTGACTGGTGAAATCAGTTATTGTTATTACATTTTAAATAAATTATTTTGACAACAAGGCCTGAGTGAGTTACAGTCCCCAGAAAACATGGTGGTTACAACACATTTGGCACCATCTAGCCACATTTTAAAGAAGAATTGAAAATGTAAATGAAATTTGTTTAGCTTTACAACTCAAGAGTAGTCTAACAAAAGATTATCCTTCAGTGCTGAAAGAAAAAATGAACTGAGCATGGAACAGAAGATGTGACCCTCGTCTACAGTAATGCTTGCAGCCATATGTGGTTTCTGTATGCTGTAAATCCTAACATCAACATGCTAACATAACAATCACCATTTTTACAATCTTAGTTTTTATGATCTAAATGGTAAATGGACTGCACTTATATAACGTTTTTATCCAATTCGCTTTACACTACAGACTGTGTACACACGTTCACAAACACATTCATACTGGTGGCCGAGGCTACCAGGGCACAATGGTGCCACCTGCCACCATTGGGAATTAATTCATACAGCCGCATCGGGAGCCATTTGGGGTTCAGTATCTTGCCCAAGGATACTTCGACATGTAGGCTGTCATGGTCAGGCATTGAACCACAGACCCTCCGCTCAATTGGTGAACGCTCTACCAACTGAGCCCCAGCATTTGCTAATTAGCTTAAAACACAAAACACAGCTCAAGCTGATGGAAATGCCATTAGGTTTGTTGGTCACAAGCCAAAGTATTGTACAAACTAAAGATTTGAGTTGGTGAAACATTTCAAAACCAAATGTGAACCTCATGGTAGCGCTAACAACTAAAGTCATAAGGGGACATCATCTGGGAACAATGAATCTGATGGCCATCCATTCAGGAGATGTTGAAATAATTCATGGGAGGATAAGTAAGACTTTTGAGCTGTTGGTGTTGCTAGAGAAGTCAGTCAAAGCAAGCCCACATGCATGTGTTTTATCTGTACAGGAGGAAGATATTGAAGAACTCACAGTAACAATCTAGTGGAAAGTGGGAAGTAAATGTTACATATAGCAAAGCAAACATATACCTTCAGATGAGAAAATATACCCCTCATGACTATAAATTGCCTGTCAGCACATATAACACTGTCACACTAACATCATCACTGTCGACTTCAGAAACCAGTCTATTCATCACCTCCACAGCTATCAACAATGTGTCACTATGAAACAGATAACAGCAAATCAGCTTCTCAACACTCACATCACAAGAATGTGTGTTAAACTTCTAATCTAACTGAACAATTACAGCAACAAGTCTAGTGCTGTTGTGGCGCCTGTCAATTAACTGTCTTTGTCCAAGTAGTCAGCATGTTCATAACTGGCAAACTCCATTAAAGTCATTTTCCAGACGAATGATGTGCAAAACTTACAGCTTCGTCGAAGGGGAAAACAATCAGAACAAGAGTTCTAAAGCAGTAGAAACTTTCCTCTCTCCTCACTGTGCTTCTGAATGGTTAATTAGGCAGGAGCTCTCCTGTGGTTGGTAGCCTACATGCCTGTGTATCAGTCTCACCTAATGTGAGCCGTTCTAACAAGAAAACTGTGTAATGAGCAAGTCAAGGAAGAGACAGGAAACATGATAAGCCTTTGGAAAGTGTTGTCAGCCCACCAGGACTGTGCCAGGTCGGCCATATGAGCAGGGCCAGATTAACACTTTGCTGTACCCTGGGCAACAATATTCAAGGGCCCCATCATCACGACCCCAGAATCACCAAAAACTGGCAAAATATAAAATAAATTACAGTAATATACAGTCAATATACTCAATACATCAATAACTAACTGTCATCAAGTGCATTTTCATGTACAGATGTGCAAACGCTCATAGAACTACAAATGCACCACAAGGCCACTCACTCCCATATGATGTTATGAAAACAAAACCCATCAGCATCAGTATAATCTGGCAAAACTGACCCACTACATAGATAATGATAATAATAATAATAATGATACATTTTATTTGGAAGGCACCTTTCTTGGCACTCAAGGACACCGTACAAAAAGATAGAAAAATATAGGGAAGGAATTGTCCTCAATTTTCACAAAAAAATAAGTGAACAACCACTTTCACAGCATCCAATATATATTTAACAATACTTATTCCTAGCAGCACAAATGTATTGAATTGATAGAGCCACCACTGAGGAAGACAAGACACACAAAAAAATCAATAATCTAGAATTAAGTAGCATTTTGGTCCTCAGCTCATTTTAAACAGAAATCACCGTCACCTCAAAATTCATTTTTGAGCAACGGCTCCAACGGACAGTTTAACATAAGTGAGAGATAACCAGATATTTAACTTGTGCCCACCGTGGGCCCTTTAGAGCAGTGGTTCTCAACCTTTTTGAGTCACGACCCCCAATTTAACATGTGAACCCCGCTCACTGAACACAACCTCCATGCACAGTTCAGATCATACAAACTCAGTTGATACGACGTAATTTGGAGAAATAATGAAGCAGACAACAACTAAAAACAGTCAGCTTCAAGCCAGAGACTCCTTGTAAAGTAATAACTAGCTACTTTTGGCATTTGTCAGAAAAGACACAAAATTACCCAAAAAAGAATCAAATTGACCACAAAATGACACAAAATGATCAAAAAAAGACACAAAATGAACAAAAAAGACACAAAATGACCAAAAAAGGACACAAAATGGCCCAAAAAAAGACACAAACTGACCAAAAAAATACCCGAAATTACCAAAAGAGACACAAAATTACCCAAAAAAAAAGACACAAAACCCCCACAAAATGACATAAAAAAGACACAAAATGACAAAAAAAGACCACATTAACACACAAACACTTTAACACATTGGAGACAGAGCTGACTTCCAAAATGATTTGGCGACCCCCAGAAATCATCTCGCAACCCCAATTGGGGTCGGGACCCCAAGGTTGAGAATAGCTGCTTTAGAGGTCCTGGACCACTGGGCAATTGCCCAGTTGCCCATATGGTTGATCCGGCCTTGCATATAACCAGTCCACCATGCATCTCAGCTAGTCTTACCTGGTTCTGTGCAGTTCTTTGCAGGTTCAGGGTAGAGCTTTGACTCGTTTTCGTAGACTTCTTGAAGGAGGTGACGACTCTCCCACCTCCCTGCCTCCTCACCCACGGAACTGGAAACATGAAGTCCTGAGAGGAAAAGACAGAAACAAAGAGATGGTTAAAATGGTTCTATGAAGAACTTATTCGCTGCAAAAAAGAAACAACACACCAGACAAACCATTAGTGGCAGCTCTATCCCAGGGCACTTGGCTTGGTGAAAGACACTGAATGCATCACGTTGCATTCACTTCGTTTTACGTAACACAATAATTCTCAGAGAGATCTCTTATATTTTCTGTAAACAGATGCATTTTGTGATGCACAAACTAATGGTCATGATGCACAAGCTCTTAGTTCCATAGTTAATTGGCATTCCTGAATACTCTAAACCTTCCCTCTCCCCGCAGAACAATGGCAGATGAGACATGCATCTTGTGTCACCACATTCCTGCGGGAGCATTAGTGCGGCGGCACGCTGAGCGCCGCGAGGCCGATCATTCCAGCTCAGTCATCTGAGTCACAGTATCCTCAAGCGCCCCGCCTCCGAACCATCTCCTCTCCCACCATGCAACAGACCCTGACTTAGGTGCACAGCACGCTTCTATAAATAGCACTGACTATATGCTCGACTATATTTATCAAAAGCCAACAACATGACATGTTTGCAACATTTTTGCAGACAGTTATGTCACAGGCAGATGGGGAAAGAGAAAGGCAGTGAGCTAGAACAGGATGCTCTGGAGTGGTTGTTGTAGCTGCTGTGGTATGACGTAGTATGGAGGATATGTGTTTGGAAGGATATGTTTAGCTAATAACTGTGAAGATCAACAACCATCCCTAAGCCAAAAAACAGAACTAAGTCTTAGAGGTGCAATGCAAAAATGTTAGTCCTTGAGGAAAACATGTTACTTCCCAAATTGGTATTTTCATTTTGTGAGGATTGTTTCATAATGAAGGCTGTGTTGTATAATGCTAAAAACATGACATTTACTATAATGGGTCATGTCGTGGCAATTTTGACAACTGCACTAAGTTAATGGGTGAGCTGGCCAAACACAAAGCAGTCAATACTCTGTTCAGTAAGTTTTATTAGCACATTCGTATTCCATACACCGCACAATCCCGAATGGCTCTTTCACAGTACAACAAAGTCCCATACACCGCTCGACTCATATCTGTTGTATTTCCCAGCATTAATTCTTCAGCAAGTCTCAATGTGGTCCTATCTTCCTGCCCTATACATCACATCAGGACAGACACCACTGGTCTACATGTTCCCCTCTCTCGTGGCGTTATCAGAGTTAAGTTCACAGAGTGAGTTCCCACAATGCCTTGCGTCTTGAATATCAAGTAGTTCATGTCCCATCATGCAGGAAACACCAAATTTCCATCACAGTCAGTACAACCAAATCATTATTATTATTTTCATCTTACCTTTTTGAAAGCCATGTTTTCTTTCTTTATTTTTCCTGCCTTCACTTTCACACAAGTATCTAGGGTAAAATATCCATGATTATTCTAGGGCTGGGCAGTATTACAAGTTATACCGATGTATTTCAGAAAGATATATGTAGTTGAGATGATACCGCCATACCTACAGTCATGGAAAAAAGTATTAGATCACCTTTGTTTTCTTCAATTTCTTGTTAATTGTAATGCCTGGTACAGCTAAAGGTACATTTGTTTGGACAAATATATTGATAACAAAAATAGCTCATAAGAGTTTAATTTAAGAGCTGATATACATTTTCCATGTTTTTTTTAATAATGATTTTGGTTATTATGAAGAAAACCATGGAAAATGGCTAGATATCAGCTGTTAAATTAAACTCTTAGGAGCTATTCTTGTTGTTATCATTGTATTTGACCAAACAAATGTGCCTTTAGTTGTACCAGGCATTAAAATTAACAAGAAATTGAAGAAAACAAAGGTAGTCTAATAATTTTTTTCCACTGCAGCTGAAGAGCAATATGATGTTGTTTTGAAATTGCTTCAAAATGCGAAGGTTTTGAATTTGATAAAGTCAGTTAAATAAAACAGGTTGGTGATGACGTTGAGTTAAAACTAAACAATTTGCACGTTTTGCTTAAGATACCATTATATATTGTATATCGCCATTCGGCCTAAAAATACTGGGATATAAGTTTTCGTCCATATCGCCCAGCCCTAGATTATACCATGGTCTGGGTAAATACTCAATTCTGAGTGACTGCAGGGGTCCATGAATTTGTGATAAAGGAAACCTACTGAGTAGTTTCAGTGAAACTGTCTGCATCAGCCTGTATCGAAAGGCTGATGCTAAGGTGGATTCAGGAATACTGGTTTGCAGGCACTAACATCACCATGACTTGTGCATCTGTGCAAACACTACCTTCCCCATCTTAACGACTAATTCAAATAGGATTTTGTGCTAATGATATTGCAGCGCAAACCTGCAGATTAAGTCTTGCACTGAGTGCAGTTACCCTCATTTTTACACATGATTGCAATTATCCAAGTGGCAACTGGTAAGTGCTCAAGAGGCTAACGAGTCGGCAGTGTGGGGTGGAGAACTAAATATACTTCCAAGTGGATGTGTACTAGAACTGTACTGGCCCTGATTTTGAATGCAAAATGCATAAAAATATAAATGAATCATCTAAAGCAGGGTTCTGCAACGAAAAAACAGAGAAAAAAATGTTGTAATGGAGCCACAAACTTTATTTTCAGCCTTAAAATAAAGATAAAACACCCTACTAAGTCAAAATGGACTAGCATCACTAATAGGTCATAATGTGTGTCTTAATATGATTTTTAGATATTTAGAGTTTAAGGCGCCGGGCTGTAGACTTTCGTGAGCATTTTAGTTGACTAAAACACTTTCTTAATGTCATTTATATGTGACACATTTTTACAACTGAAGAATACAAATTGCTTTGGGCCTACACCAATGACAAATGGCAATTAAATGAAAAGTTTCTTTTCGTATAATTTTGTTGTCACAGTCACAGGGAGCCAGTGCAAATAGCCTGAAGAACCATGTGTATTTCCGGCGCCTCAGGTTGCCTTCCCCTGGTCTGAAGTTTGTTTCTTTGGTAAGTGCCCATGGTTTTAGCGGCACAAGGCCCCTTGAGGTGTCCATGAGCAGGCATTATCCCGTAACCCTCTGAGTCCTGCGGGTTCAAATCTGTGTAAGAAATGGTATCAACCCAAATATTGCTGTCACAACTTATGAGACATTATTGACATGGTAATAGCCTTCACATACTTTGATCTTAATGTTATAAGCCCTTGTACACTCTAAACTAAAATGATGACCCTTAATCCTCTTGAGTCAGTGAAATCATGGACGCATTACTTCTTCATGACGTTAAGACATAAAAAATGTGGCGGCGACGCCACCTTCCCTCTAAAGTTCTGGCTTGGAACTACAGGTTTTGTTTCATGATGATAACCCAAGTAAAACAGATAAAAGGTCAAATATATTTAACATAAAAATATAGATCTTATATGTTATATTTGCAACCTGTAAACACATTTGCAACATTTAAAACTCATTGAGCGTTATTGTTTCCAAAGGGGGGAAAAACATAAACATAATTTTTTTAAATCAGATTTTAATGTTTGTTGTTTATTGGTTTCTTTTAGGAACAAAATGTTAATCCAGTAAGTCAAAGTGAAAAAATAATTATCAGGTTACATAAATGAGATTATGCAAAAATATTAAAGTATGATAGCGATGTTAAATATGTTAAATATGCATGTTACACTATTTTTCCCCAAGTGGCAGAATGGAAAGTATAAAAAATGGACAAAATAGCCCAGGACTCCAAAGGGTTAAAATGGAAGTTAAATTAGTGACTGAAACCCTTTTGTTGTGATTATTTACTACTTTTCTTCATAAATACAAACATTTCCTTGAGATAGTAAATTGTAGACAAGTGAAATTTTCACCATTGATTATAACTTGTGTACAAATGCTGTCCATACTATAATTAAGGGTCAAGACCTAACTCCACAACCATTAGGACAATCATCACAATCACCAACTTGTAGCATAAGTCCATATAAGTTGGGTTTCTCTAACACAGAGACAGCAGTATACAGATCTAGCCAGGTGAGCACAGGATGGCCTCAGGTCCCTTATTGTTCACCTTGCTAACTCCTGGCAGCTCTGCCAGATTTAATAACGATCACATAATAAAGTTTGGCAGCAGATACTGCAGCAGTTGGCCTCATCAGCAACAGGGATGAGCCTGCAGATTGTCTGGAGGTGGAGCAGCTCTCAGCCTGCTGCAAAACACACAATCCTATACCTGCAACACTGAGAAATAACCAAAGAGGTCATTGTTGATTTCAGAAAGGCCCCAAACCATCATCTTCCACTTGCCACCAACGGCTCTGACTGGGGAGAGGGTGAAAAGCACCCAGCTCCCTGTATAATTGCAATCTTAAGCATTTTGCGATATGGTGAGAATTGTAATACAATATATTGTGATTTAACTGTTTAACTGCATTTTGTGTCCACAGAAGTAAATGTAATCAAGAATTGTTTTGTCCAATAAGAGAAAATTCTCATTCTATTCATCTCACTTCAGTCTTTTTATTTCTCCACAATGAGAGTCAAACCCACAGACTGACCAACAAAGTATTCAGTCAAACTGAACTGAACTGATATCAAACATGTTGGACGACAACAACTGCAGCATTTTATCAAACTTTCACAAACGACAACTTCACTGCTCTGAGTTTTTTTTGAATGAAACATACAAAAAGTCAAACTTTGCACCATTATTCTTTGCGCTAACTTCCCGACATGATATCCTGATGCACATGGTGACTATAGATTCCTTAGATCTTCTACTGTCATGTGATTCATGTATCTCCAGTATATTCCTAAGAGTGAGCCCACTACTGCCTCTGGAAAAAAAACCCGGCAAAAATAATATCAATACTTGTCAGCCATTAATTGATATACTAATGGAATACTATGCTTTATCGATTCCCCCACCTCTAATGTCTGGACCACACTGGTTCAAATCCAGATCAAAAGCTTTCAACCTCTAACAACCTGTGTTGACTTGAACCACTGCTTGCAACTTTATTATCGTTTTACTTTTATTTTTCAGTACTGTGAACATCACAAACAAAATTTAATTCACCACCATTGTACTGAAAACCTGAAAAATCCCAACCAAAACCATAATTTTTTGTTAAAACAGCACGATATGTGTGTTTGTTTGCATGTATATGACATTAACCCATAAGAACCCAGACCTATTTATCCTTGAAGGAACATTGTGGGGGATATACCACAGACTAAGTGGACCACATAGAACACATTTATAACGTTTTTTTGTTTTTTGTTTTTTTTTAATTCTACCCCTAAATGTCAAAGATCTGTGATGTGACATACGTTACATTCGGCGTTTATGGTATTTATGTTTATGATATTTCTTATTTTAAAATTTAAAAAATTGACATTTTCTGCTTACAGAAACACAAATTTGCCTTTTTCTTTGCATCTCCACAACATATGTCAAAATTGTGACATTAATAGTGCTGTTAAACAACAAATTATTTTTCAGATTTGTTTTTAAGTAACAAATAAGAATAAATCAATGATAAAAACAAATAAATATTTGCCTTTTTGTTTGCTCTTCCATAACATATATCAAAATTGTGACTTTAATTTGTTCAGGGAATATGGTCAGAAAACGTTAAATGTAATACAGGACATCCTGTTAACAGATTAGAATTGTTAAATGGGGTTTAAACGTAGCCTAGTAACAAAAAATAAGCTTTTAGAAATTAGCTACTTTTTCACATTTCTGTTTCCAGTAACAGCCACATTTTGGAGAAGTCACTTCTTGTTAAAGTCACATGACCACCACACCAGGGTGTTGAGTATACGTTGCTGAGGGATTTAATGAGTTGATGTGAAGCAAAAAAAGCTGAATATGGGAGATTATAGAAGATTTAAAGTGTTTGTTACCCGGGTGTCACCATGGGTTCTTATGGGTTAAGAAATTGAGTTTACAGCTTGAAACATACTCCTAAGGACTCTCTGTGTTGAACATGAATCAGTGCTCCATAGGACAGCACACACACACACACAAACACACACTGTGAGATGCACAGTATGCAAACACAGACAGAGCTCGCTGAGTGTTTTAGGTGTCTGGTGGTCCAGTGAAGCAGAATGCATCACTGCTTCTAAGGTCACTATGGTGATGTGACGTAATTGATAAGATGCAGAGGGGGTGGGAGGTGCATGACATAACACTGAGTAACTCGTGCACACACACACACACACACACACACACACACACACACACACACACACACACACACACACACACACAGTGACTAACCAAACCACAAGCACATGTTATCAGATGTGATGTGCAACAGAGTCTGTCACACAGGTGAACACACTCGACAGTATCAGCAGCCACAGGATCTTTGTTGTAGCAGTTCCACATGGAAGATAGGAGTTTGAGCCATGTGAATAAGATATCTTTTTTTAATTTGCATATCAATATTTATTCATGTCAAAGTCACATATTCACATGCATGTCTGCCTGTGAAAAGCTACATTGCATACTAGAACACAGTTTTCAGAATCAAGTAGGATGGTATGAACACTAACACTGCAGATGGATGGATGGATGGATGGATGGTTGGATGGATGGATGGATTTAAGATTCAAGTTTAATTTGATCTATGACTGTGTATCAGTACTCACTGAACTGTACAATGAGCTGAGAATTAAGTTGGATGAAGCTAGAGTTTAAAACTGAAAGTTGCAATACCAATTACACACAGAAATACAAGAGTTTTTTGGTCATTTTGTGTCTTTCTTTGGGTAATTTGTGCCATTTGTTTGGCCAACTGTGTCTGTTTTATCATTTTATCTCTTTTTGGGTCATTTTGAAAGTTGCAATAACAATTATAAAACACAGAGAAATACAAGAGTATTAATTTGAGCAGAACTAGCTTACTGTATCAAACCTTGCTAGCATGAATTACTGAGTTTAATTTGATCCAAAAACTTATTTAAACACACTTAAATATGCAAGATTACTGTGAAAACTAACCGGGGGCTAAAACATAAAACATTGAACTCCTTGACATTATCTTTACAGTATCACCACATGAGTTAATTTACAATCGACAGGAAGTCTCTTTTTTTGTCCTTTCAAAATAAAGCATCCGTTATCAAAACAGGCTTCTGTACAGTACTGTATATATATCTTTTATTTTGACCTTGTCTGCATGTTTTTATACATACTGGAGTATTAAAACATAGCGATTAATCGATTAATTGATCCTTAACGTTATCGATGATTGAGTTTGCAGGTTTCTTCCAAACGCCCATCCCTAAAACATACATTGAACATACACTATACATACATTAAAATTAAACTTAACCTATAAATAATGAACCTATGATTAATCTGAATTTAAATAAAAACCTTTGCTAAAATATTAAGCATTGCAGAGAAATTTGTCTTTACTGGGAAATTAAACATTTGCGGGAAATTAAATAATTTTCAGATAAATTAAACATTTGCAAAGATGACCGGAACATAGTGCAAAAAAGATCTGAGTATGTTGGCAGAAGTCGCTCTATATTTTCCCTATAAATATTATAATTGGTCAGGAGTTTTAAAGTTGCAGATTATACCGTCCTTTACTGCTAATTTAACAGGATGATGCTGCTTTTATACTAATTATTTATGCAAAATATGCAGATTTTGCGTATTGTGCATTGAATACCAGTAAATTCAAATTCAGTTATTATTTATTTTACACTGAATACCAGTAAAATACCAGTAAAAAGTTGTTCTGTAAAGCTGTTTACATTTGTACTGTATTTTTTGCAGAATTATTCTGGTAACCACAGCTGCCATTTTTTCCCTGTAAAAGCAACAGATTTTTTTTTTTTTACAGTGTATCTGCTACTATTTGTGATCCCCAGAGAGTGCCACCTAATGAGTTTGCTCACCTCATGACCTTTTGTCTTGTGCCCAAACTTTCCACTTGACAAACTCTGTGCTCCATGTCAAGGTTTTTTAAAATCTAATATCGTGATCGTCCTGAAATTTGCTTTGGATATTCATGGTCCCAATGTATGAATTTTAATGTTTTAGGTCACTTACTTCCACTGTGCATGGAAAAAAGGAAATTGTCTTAAACTCGAGCAACACTTGTGGCATTAAAATGCACCCTTTTTGGTGACCCCATGACCTTTTCCTCTTAAGCCAGTTTGATTACAAATTTCCATTTTTCCACAAGGAATTGTCACATTTAATCAGCAGATGTCGTGTTTGCATGAATTTTGCTGGCAACATGCACAGTCAAGGACAAATCCTCAGCAACACCTCGGGACAAATATGCACATCTTCAGCATAACTAATAGAAAAAAATCATCAATTTTATCATTTAGATAATCATATTTTTCAGCTGATGCATCCCCAAGTAATATATATATATATATATATATATATATATGATTCTTTCATAGAAGAGGTTGATATATGATGCATAGTGTACAACAATAGACATTAGACAGCATTTGTGTATATATATATATACATATATATACATACATATATATATGTATATATATATATATATACATATATATATATGTATATATATATATATATACATATATATATACATATATATGTATATATATATACATATATATATGTATATATATATATATACATATATATATGTATATATATATATATATATATATATATATATATATATATACGTCATGGTATATACGTCACGTTTTGTTTGTTGTTGTGTCTTTTTTTAGTCATTTTGTGTCTTTTATTGGTCATTTTGTGTCTTTTTAGTCATTTTGCGTCATTTTGGGTCTTTTATTGGTCATTTTGTGTCTTTTTAGTCATTTTGCGTCATTCTGTGTCTTTTATTGGTCATTTTGTGTGATTTTGTGTATTTTTTTGGTCCTTTAGTCCAACATAAAATGTGATTTTGAATCTTTTTTTTACTCTCAAAACACTATCATGCTCAATAAAGAATTTTAAATGTTGCAAATGTTAACAAAGGTGTCAAATCTAACATATAAGAGGGTTCCATCCAGTTCTATCATTTTATACTAAATATATTTGCGCTCGTCTCCAGTTTTACTTGGTATATCATCATCAAACTGAAACTGGCCTCATGGAGTTTACAGCCAGAACTTTAGAGGTAAATTTACAGTAGGGCTCCACGCTGCTTTGTTTTCTAGTCTGGATGTGAAGAAGAAGTCTGGATTTGGAGCTTTTGGAGACTCCAGAGGGTTAACCTAATACCACACAAACAATAATGATATTTCATGTTGGTGGAAAACTAGGTAATTTCAAAGGGTTCAGATACTTTTTCTTGCAACTGTATGCACCTTTAAAGACAGCTAGAGAAACACAGAGACAGAAACAGATAAAACATCAAGAGAAAGAGAGCCAAAGGTGAATAAATGTATGTGTATTTCTGTAGTTCCCTCAAGACTTCAGCCAGTATGAAGTCAGCCCAGATGTGCTTTACCTGCAGGAATTCCCCTCAGCATAGATCTAGGTCAGCAGTGTATGCATGTATAGAAAGAAAACTTGAGGGGCATCAGCACCAAGACATCTACGTTTTAAGACCCATTTTTATTCCCTCGCTTTTAACTTTGTGTGAATTTTGTGGTCCTCTGTGTCTTTTATTTATTTTACTACTTTTAACTACGTCTTTTATTTATTTTACTATGTTTATCTGTCTGATTGTATTGTTTTATTTATAGCATCATTTTAGATTTATACACCTATTATTAATTGCGGACTGATATATGGAAATGTTTGTTTTATTGTTGATTCTATGTACAGCACTTTGGAGACGTTTTTGTTGTTTAATTGTGCTATACACATAAAGTGGATTGCATTGGATTGGATACGTCTTGACATATTTTGACGTATTTTTCCCCTCATCCAATTCACCCTTTCAGCTCTCCTTCTCTCAATGACACAGTGTCCTATATTGGCTAAAGTCTATACGTCCAAGCCGACCCCATAATGTCATGTAACATGGGCGCCCAACGCTCCTCACTGTCACGTTTAATTAGCTACTTTATCTTCATTAGGGTCCATTGGCAGGCTTGTGTGTGTGCATGTGTGTGTGCACATATTTCTCTACCCTGAGTCCTGTGTGACAGTTTTTAATGCGTAGAATGTGTATTTTGCACATTGTATAATGTTGTGCAGGGCCATCACGAGTCTATTAAAGTCCTGTATGTATGTTTTTATGTGTGTGTGCATATGTGTGTGTGTGTGTGTGCATGTGTGTGCGTGTGTGTGCAACCTCCAGCCTCGTCCCTGGAGAGAAAAGAATCAGGCCATGAGCACATGGCTCTGTCTATACGCTGCTATAACATGAAACACGTGATGCCAACATCCTTGGCTCCCCATCAGAGGACGTCCAATAACTAGGTTACTGTTTTTTATGTCTTATTATACATTATACATACATGGATGTACATAAATATACATACGTGACTGCATTAATTATCACAGCCAGCGATCATTTCTGTTGTGTGTTTGGAGTTACGGTACAATACTACAAAATGCATATATGGCATACAGCAAGAGACAATACGTTAAAAATAACACGAAGCAGCTCTGATGCTGGATGGATAGCAATTAAGCAATACGACACCAGAAGGAGTGATGTACTGTAATCATTATGAAACAGTTCTACAAGCACCATTTGTTAGTTAAAAGCAAGAACTGTTTCCTAGCAACACTATATTGGACCAGATTGGACAAAGTATGGCAAAGTTATCACAATCTCGTGTTTTGGCGAAACGCCATATTTTGCCGCCATGCCACGCCCATATAGTGTAACGATCAGTAAAGATTTTAATAACTTTTGATCCCAAAGGCCTTATGATGGTACTGCCCAAGGTTGAAGTGGATTGGATTAAATCTGTAGGAGATATTTGTTAAAGTATGCGACGTAGAAATGGCGAAAAAAATGGACATTCGATTCAAGATGGCCGACTTCCTGTTCGTTTTTGGGTATGGGTTCCTGAGACTTTTTGGTGCGTCTTCCCATGCTACATGTATGTAGCAATTTTCATGTCTCTATGACAAACCTGTGCGAGGGGCTCAATTCTATTGAGTCATTTTGCAATGTCCATTTCTGAGACCAATGAAATATGTAATTTTTCACCAGGATTGACGTATTTTCCAATTTTGGTTAGTTTTTTTCGAAAATTATAAAGCCTCAAAAAATGAGTTTACTGTTTTTTACGTCTTATTATACATTATACATACATGGATATACATAAATATACATACGTGACTGCATAAATCATCACATCAAATGATCATTTCTGTTGTGTGTGGGAGTTACAGTACAATACTACAAAATGCACATATGGCATACAGCAAGAGACAATATGTTAAAAATAAAGAAATTACGTGTAGCAGCTCAAAAGCTGGATGGAGAGCAGTTAAGCAATATTACAACAGAAGGAGTGATCTACTGTAATCATTATAAAACAGTTCTACAAGCACCATTTGTGTGCAGCAACAACTGTTTCCTAGCAACACTATGTTAAACTACTTCATTTAAAAAAAAACTCATTTTACTTTCTGTGTATCTGATAATGTCTTGTGATTGTTCCTACTAGGGATGGGAATAATTAATCAATGATGGATTAATGGTCGTTAAGAATCTGGTCGATCACGTGGTATATTTAATTGATCTGTGTATTTTTAAATTATAATTTTATCTATGACTGCGTATCAGTATCACTTTTTGTCTTTTTGTGATCAATTTGTGTCTACTTTTGGTAATTTGTGTCATTTTGTGGTCATTTTGTGTCTTTTTTTGTCATTTTGAGTCTCTTTTGAGGTAATTTTGCGCCTTTTTTTGAGTCAATTGTGTCTTTTTTGTCATTTTATGTCTTTTTGGGTCATTTTGAAAGTTGCAATAACAATTATAAAACACAGAAATACAAGATTGTTAATTTGAGCAAAACTAGCTTACTTCATAAAACCTTGCTAGCATGAATTACTGAGTTTAATTTTATCCAAAACGTTTTTACACACAAAAACACAAAACACACTTAAATATGAAGATTACTGTGGAAACTAACCTCAAGCCTCTTTGGGGGCTAAAACATAAACATTGAACTCCTTGACATTATCTTTACAATTTAATCTCAGTTGAGTTAGTTTTACAATTGACAGGATCAAGTCTCTTTTCGTCCTTTCAAAATAAAAGCATCCGTTATTCCTTTTATTCATTTTCCACACAAAAATGTTGCACAAGTTAAACATATCTGTATGTTACTTTGAAATTGACAATAAAAAACCTTAAAATTATATGGAAATATATGTTGTTGATTTAAATTTTTAGACTATAGAATGCAATTTACTTTTTTAACTTTTAATTGAGTAGCACTGATCTAATTCAATGAAAATGACAGTGTTGCACTGTCTACTGCTAATGTCACAGGGGAATAAGATGTGTTTCATGTCTATTAGAGTGCATGTGAGAAGATGATGTGCCACATGTTGCAGCTGTGTGTGAAACTTCACTGCTGCAAACTCAGAACACAGTTTCAGTCATGTTGAATGTTGAGCTTATATGAGAGCTGGACAGAATCGTTTATTAATGAACTGGAGTCTGTGGAAATAGTTTTTGGTACAGTAGCACAGATTCTTAGGTTTTAGGGAGTTCACTGACTTACAATAATGTAGTATACACATTAATGTTTGATTTTTTTAAAAACAAAATGACAGTTTCTGGTCTTTTTCTGGAAAAATTGTCACTTGAGCATATTTGTGAAAGAAAGAATAACAATACAATTCTTAAACTGTGTTTAGAAATTTGAAATGCACTTATTTTCAGTTTTGTCAACAATTTGTTTAGATTTTTAACTGTCTCGCGACAGTATGATATTTTGAATATTTTATTTAATCTTGATGGTAAAAGGAAATTAATAATGGACTTGTCTGAGTAAATTGCAGAGGTGGAAATAATACAGGAATATTGTACTCAAGAAAAGCGAGCAAGACCACCACTCTCATTATAAAACTTAAAAAGTAAACAGTTTTTTATTGTTGCTTTTGTAGAATTTGGCCTGTTTCAAATTTGAAAGAAAATTAGTGTTTAAAGTAAGTAAATTAGTGCATTTCATGCCAATTTGAGTTCAGATCCTCCCTGTTATCTATTACCTAATTGACCTCTGGTTTAAACTATAAAACATGACTTTCTTCTTTTTACTTGCAGAGCTGAATAAAAGTGAACTAAAGTTTGTTCTCGCCAACAAAAAGACTCGGCACCTTTTCCACCCAGAATTCACTTTTTCAGACAGTCGAGCAGTCAATGCGCTGTTGCAAATCCTGACTGTCACACTGCCAACTGCAATTCACAAACACAGAGTCTGCGAAGCTCTCAGCTACAGCCACTCAATAACTCAGAGCAAGAGCTGTGTAAAATTCACTAGGCACTGCTGCGAACTGCATGTCACACACTTCACTCTCTCTCTCACACACACACACACACACACACACACGAGCTAAGCCTTGCCGTGTGATTGCCCATCAATAAATCAATACGACTACGGTGGTTAGACTGAGGCTGGTACCTTGTGTTGGAAAGAAACACTGGATGATATCAAAGGGCATACATACTGTCTATTAATATATATGCCGTGGATTTCATAAAACCATTTATATGAGTAAAAAAGATGCACTTGATTGCTGCTGAACATGACAGCTCGCTAATAGTCTCATTAGCTGACACAGTCAGATGCCACTCCTGCTGTGAACGCTGAAGAGTGCTGTCATCTCAGACCACTTCTACTGGATCACTCTCATCTCTCTTTCTGTCAGGAGATGAGACCCAGGCGGGGGGCTCATAGGAGCGTCTCAGCCCAGAGAAGAGGGGTCACATCAGGGGACCGAGTGGGGAACGATCCCCCTCCCCTGCTGCGGACATTCAACTTTAGATACCTATCGTTTGTTTAGTTTCCTTAACCCTTTGATGCACAACATGGGTCTAAAGAGACGCGACAGAGTTTTTATGTTCTATATCTTTGCAATAAATTATTTTCATCATTCAGTTTTCCAGTTTTTTCTCTATTAGTTTGTTTTTGATCATTTTCCTTTATTAATTTTTGAATAAAATCCTTTTTTGTGTCACTACCCTTCTAATGCACAATATGGGTCAAAACTGACCCATATCCATTTTTTAGCTAAGTAGCTTGCTAAGCTAACTATTAAGCTAACTTCTTGGCTAAGTATTTAGCTGAGTAGCTTGCTAAGCTAAGTACTTAGCTTACTTCTTGGCTAAGTATTTAGCTAAGTAGCTTGCTAAGCTAACTATTTAGCTAACTTCTTGGCTAAGCATTTAGCTTAGCAAGCTACTTAGCCAAGTAGTTAGCTATGTAATTATACAAAAACTTTTTTCTCCATAAAGTATGAGACAAAATGGAAATAATGATCTGTTATCAAAAACAAGATATTTAAAGAATACTTGGAATATTCATTCATAAAATAAGTTGATATCAAAAGATAGAGCACAGACACACACAGCAATCATTAAATAATATGGGAAATGAATGTGCCCCCTGTTGTGCATTAGAAGAGGTGTCAATATGTTGTGTATCAAAGGGTTAAGGAGGACGTTCATACAAACACATAAAGGTCTTTGTCTGCAGAACATTTAGAGCAGGAATGATGAAGTGAGTGACTAAAGGGAGCACCAGAGGCCCCACGATACGATTTTATCCCAATACTTGAGTCACAATACGATATAATTGCAATTTTAAGCATTTTGCGATACGGTGAGTATTACGATACAATATATTGTGATTTAACTGCATAACCCGCCAGGTTGATACTTATTTAGGTAACTAGGTGAGTCTATATTCTAAACACATCAACAATTCAGACTTCAAGCTAGCATAACAAGCAAGTGATATCAAGCTAACTAAAAACGCAGCGACAGAAGGCTGTGGGGTTTCCTGGAGTAAAGACGAAACAGAGTCAATGTCAAAGGCAGGAAGGGTCGGCAACGGGTAAGAGCTCATGGGTAAGCACGGGAAAGTCTTACCCATATATCGTTCTGCATACTATGTCGAACGATCTGGACAGGAGTGAGTGTGTGGCAGGAGGTTATATACTAGAGGTGTGAATCAGCGTATCGGCCCCACGATACTACTTTATCCCGATACTTGAGTCATGATACGATATTATTGTGATTTTAAGCATTTTTTTGCCATACGGTGAGTATTGCGATACAATATATTGTGATTTAACTGTTTAACTGTATTTTGTGTCCACACAATTAAATCCAATCAAGAATTATTTTGTCCAATAAGAGAAAATTCGCAGTGTATTCATCTCACTTCAGTCTTCTTATTTCTCCACAATGAGAGTCAAACCCACAGACTGACCAACAAAGTATTCAGTCAAACTGAACTCAACATGTATGTATATATAATCGAATAAAAATCGGTGGCTCTTGAAATTGTCAAATTTTAATACTGTTCTTAAAGGATGTTAGTTTGAGCAACTATCTAAAGTGTTTTGGACACAAAACTTTCTTTATTCTTGGTAGGAGGAATGAATCATGACATCATCTTCAGTAGAGCCAAGAGAAAACCACCAAAGAAGCAAAACAGATAGAAACAGGGGTTCATTATCCTAAAGGGTGATGACAATTTCAAGGGAAAATCCAGTTTAATATTTAGGAAACGCTAAAAAGAGAACTGAGGGATAGCTAATATTATATATAAAGCATATATAATTTGACTTTTCTGACCTTTCCTGCAGACAGATGAGCTGAATCTGTCCGTTCTCTCTGGCTTACAGCTGATCCATGTCTCTCTGGAGGAGCAGCTCATCCAGCACACATGTCACATACAATAACCAACATGTCACTGTGATGTCGCTTATGTAACAGTGTGTGAATGCATTATATAGGTGTCATGTTCCTCGTGTCAATCAAAGCACACATGATGCACAAGAAACAGCCAGGTCTGAAAACCTGAAGAGATTTCCACTCACTGCCTCTCACTCTGCTGCAGGAATACCAAATAATGTATGAGCTCCACAGCAGCGTGTGTGACGAGAGGAAGATTATCATTTTGGAAATGTTTTATATGTAGAAACCTGACAAAACACACACTCACTCACTGCCTCTCCTCTCCTTGTTTCCTCTCCTCTCCTCTCCTCGTTTCCTAATTATCATAAATAATTATTAATTATGATAAATTATATTACTTGTAATCAATGATTTGGTTTTTATGTGTGTTTGTAAGTATATCTGTTGTGATATTGGTAGAGCTAAATTATTTGAAGTTGTATGTTAACCTTGCTTTAAACAGTCGTACATTAGCCTGGGTATACCCATACTGCCTTGCGTGCTCGAATTTCATTTCGAACCTCCATCCAGTCTGGCAACCAGGACCGTTTCTTAGCCCTGTTTTAGGGAACCAATCACAGAGCGGGGAGGGACGGAAAGACGATGACGCGTACTACTCGGCACTTGGAAGCTTGTAGTTTTCTTACGGATCCAACATGGCTGCTGCAGACGCGAAACTCTCTTTAGCTGTAGACGGCGTTTTAAATAGTTTAGAGCGAAAGTTGAAAGGCGAAAGGTCTCTCGGATGTGTGTGGCTGAATGACATGAGGGGGAATAAAGCGTGAAAATAAATAGTCTTGCAGAAAGCGAGAACTGGAGAAGCAACGCAGCAAACAACACTCTCTCACAGACACACACACAACAATCATCCATTTCTGTTGCTCTACTACGTCATCTGGTATAACTGATCTGATTGGCTAAGAGCTACCTACAGACGCTTTGATAGACATTCTAAGTGTCCAATAAACGGCTCTGGAGGATCCTAAACCACACCTCCTCTACGGAGAAATGAACGGCTGGTTTCCAGACTAAATCTCATTTGAGATTAGTCTGGTGTTAGCCAGGCTAGTCGTACATGCAAACTAACTACTAACTCCCTTGACTGGCTTACACACTGATTCACATACAATATACTCTAAATTGGCTTTTAACAAAACACAACTTTGTAGAAGGTGCAGAGCAGCACATGGGCATTTGTCCTCCAAAGCAAGAAAAGGGCCAGTCATCCCCTGACAGCAGGGAACTTTATGACGTTTTTGTTTGAAGGGCTTCATCCCGACACAACCGCTCACACACACAAACCTTTCTTTCTCTCTTGTAAGCCTACATTAGATTAGACTTTGGAGACCACTATACTCCATAGTTGTGTGCTTCTATTTGCTTTTACTTGATTATTTAAAATAAATATATTTTTGGAATATACAAATGCTGTCTATTGTCTATTCTTGTACACTGTGAACGATATATCAACCTCTTCTATGAAAGAATTCAAAATTCCTTCAAACACTACTAAATATGAATATGGTTATTTGATTATAATTATATTTATAATTATTAATCAGTGTTCCAAATTGATGGTTTAGTAACTTTATGAGACGGATTTAGGTGAATTGGCTATATTTTCTGTTTTACTGATGGTTCCCCAACAAGTGATGACTGAGAGTAAATCAAGTCATCATTTATTATAATTATTAATTATTAATAATTCTGATAGCCATCTAACCGCACTTTGAACCATAACATCCACACAAGTGTTGCTTAGGTTCATTCTTACATATCTGATATCCTAATGGGAGGGATAGCATTTATGATAACGCCCTTTTATTTACATATTTGACGCCCCATGCAAGGTATCATTTATTCATAAAAGAGGCATCTTAAATTCCCACTACTCTCCTTTCCTTGTTTCCTCTCCTCTCGTCTCCCTTTCACACACATACACAGACACAGACACACACATTTCAGTACGAGTTCTTCACCCAATGCAGAAACGACCCCAGACAAGATAATTATGTTATCACAGTGTATTTGGCTAAATTGTCCTAGAATGAACTGGATGAAGTGAATGCTGCATACTCCACAAGAATTTTCAGATAAACCAAACAAAAAAATGATCTCAGTGACTAAAAGGCAGTCTCATAATAACATGTTCTGTCAGTGTGTTTATAGACCAATATCAATACGTACTTTAATATATCTTTAATATAAATTAAAGAATACTGTGCCGTCTGTTTTGTGCTTCTGTAACCAAAAAGTCTTCCGTGGAACAGTTTACTCCAGCTAAGCTGAGTTATATAAGCAACATGGCAGCTTCTTCAGTTGGTCACTCCTACTCTGTATTCCCTCGAGGGTCAGCACTGTCAAGACTGTTTGCCATTTGGCACCGGTGAGATTTTACATGTCAAAGTCCATCACAGACACACAGCTAAAGCCACGGGCTGGTCACTGTCCTCAGTGGGGTTCTCAGTTGATTAAAATTAAAATTCATTCATTCATTATCCTGAAACGCTTACCCTAACTCGGGTCATGGGGGGCTGGAGCCGATCCCAACCGACATTGGGCGAGAGGCGGGTTCACCCTGGACAGGTCTCAAGACTATCACAGGGCTGACACATAGAGACAGACCACTCAGGCTCTCATTTACTCCTA
Organism: Centropristis striata; assembly: GCF_030273125.1. Classification (NCBI taxonomy): domain Eukaryota; kingdom Metazoa; phylum Chordata; class Actinopteri; order Perciformes; family Serranidae; genus Centropristis; species Centropristis striata. The sequence goes on from NC_081536.1 coordinate 30,501,464, forward strand.
CGGGCAATTTAGAGTCACCACACTGTAACAAATTGCTGTAAGAAAACAGCCAAATTGTGACAGTAACATACTTTTTTTTTCATTAAAAAGGTATTATACTGTAGAAAACAATGCATTCTGGGCAATATTTGTAGGTAGCTTGCCGTTTCCCATAAAAATATATGATATATATCTATGATATTTTCTAAGTCTCTTCTTCTACACATTTTTAATGGCTGTATTTTACTTAAATAACTCATTCAGTATATGGTATATTAAAAGTACTGAGGTGACAGTGAAGACAGCGTTTAATTCATAGTAATTGGCTTTCAGACAGTAAAAAGCTCTATTTACAAAAAGTGACTGCATTGTTTACTGCAAAAATATTGCAACTAGCTTCAGCACTATACTGTGTTTTAATCTACTGTAAAAATCAATGAAATGCAGGATTTTACTTTAAATCAGTATGATTTTATCACAGTAATATACTGTAAAGTAGATAACAGTAGAGGAACTGTAAAATTAACAGTAGAATGCTGCAACCCTGCTGCCAGTATTTTACTGTTAATTTACAAGACAATTGTTTACAGTGCACGTTAACCTAAACTGCATGTTTTTGGACTGTGAGAGGAAGTCGGGGAACCCGGTGAGAACCTGCGCTAACATGGGGAGAACATGCAAACTCCACATAGAAGAGTCGCGGACCCTCTTGCTGTGAGGCCAATCATTATTGTCCATAGTTTTCTGTTTAAAATGTACCATAAAGTGACATTTATAGAACATTTATAACTCTTATTAACATTGGAGTAATATGCTTGCCTTTATCAAATGTATGTGGAGTTATTATATGAAATCAATTAACAACAAAGACGTTAGAGGACAACGCAGGTATTCATGGAACATAGAACCACATGTTAGCATGTTATCATACCAACAAGTTCTCCAACCAAACAGATAGAAGAGGTTGTGTGTCAGTACCGCAAATTACGTACCGCGGCTCGCGGTACATCGCCGCGTTCTAAAAATAGCACACACATCGCACCATCGCGGTTGCAAAAATGGTGGCAGTTTCTGTGGATTTATGTTATAAAACAACTGAGCTATGTTTAGGGCAAAAAACGTCCAGGTAAAGTGTTCCAAAAGACAGTTTAAACAGTATATAAATGTACATAAAGGCCGGAACTGAAGTAGTTACAAGGTCAAGTGACTACCACAGGTTACGTAAAACGTGAACGTAATTTACGCTAAAAATAATTTACTTTTGTTTTCAGAACATAATACACAATATCTATGCCTCCTGGAAACAAACTTGTAATCAAGCCAGACTTGAGCCAGGCTGAGTCCTCTGAACGAAGAGCAGGCAGCAGATAAGGACAGTTTCACTTGTTATCTCTCCAGTGAGGAGATGAATATCCTCTGCATATTTGTCTTTTCAATAGGAAGGGTTTTTTTTCTAATCTCTAGCATAATAAGCTCTTCTCCAACTGGCTCATATCACACATACACACATACAAACACATACACACCGAGTCTGTTTAATGCTATTCAGAGTCATCTGAGAGTATGATTAATCTGACTGGAGTAATTAAAAGTTGTAGTGGGATCCTCTGGCCCTGCTAAGAGCAGGTAAACAGCGCGGTGATTGTGTTTGCATTGGTCAGGGGAACAAAAGGCTCCAGCAGGCTAATTGATGTAGGAGAGCTCAATCACACATCCCACTCCATCCTGAACAAGAGCCAGTCAGAGGATTCAGAAATAAAGCACAGTTTAAAGTATTGGTTAAAGTCAGCAATTCCTTTTCTTTAGTCTGATGGGGGTAATGTACCAACCAGGCGGCAATCTCCGTGCCTGAGCATGGAAGCCACCAGGAAGTGCATAAAGCCTGCAATTCACAGAAAATTCCAGTAGGGGGTGCTAAGTTTGGCTGCAAAATAAATCTGCCCATTCATTTCAGTGCTAAATTTGAAAACTTCTCACTTGATTTATTACCTCAGAAAAAAATTTCAGGGACAACATTATGGTCTCAATTGCTAGTAAAAAATCTTCTTCAAGACAATTTGATGTTAATAGTTCTAATAATGGCCCCATTTAGAAGAAAATAGAAGATAAAGAATCGTATGATTTAGGGTGTGGCTACCTTTGATTGACAGGTCACTGACAAGGCGAGCCGTCACCAGGAGAGAAGCAGAACAATGCGTATCCATGGAAACGTGTCAATAAAGTTATATATAACGTTATATAGATAGAAAAGAGGACGTTTACCGATTTGGTCTCATAACTTTGACCCTTTCACTGTATTTTCACTTAATGACAGTTTAATTGAACGTTTTGTTCAGTAAATGTCTTGTTCAGTGTTTGGTTGGACTAACAGACACTCCAAGGACTCGCTGCTCAGTTTTCTGAGGTAAGAAAGATACATTTTGTTTTTGTTTTTTTGCTAGCCAAAACTAACATCCCAGTTAATGCTAACATGAATTAGCAGCGACTTCTCTCAGTCAGGTTGAGGTGTAGAGAGGCTGTAGTCAGTGATCAGATCCCTCTCCTCCTCCACAGTCCAGATATGGTCTGCTCCCCGTATCGGAAACAAGATGGCGACGAGTATATCGCTGAACTCGAGGCTTCCAATGGGTGACGTCACGGTGACTACGTCCATTATTTATATACAGTCTATGATACCAACCTGTGCATTGTAGGGTTTATTATTATATTCTTGAGTGAGGAAAAATACAATTTTTTATTGGTTTAGGATTGTTCATAAGCACAATGTCCTGAAGAAGTTACAGACCAAATGTATGAACTTGGTAACATTATTCAAACACCCTAGTTGTAGAAAGACCAAAATTTCCAAAGATAATATGGAAAATATTAGAGGTGTGAATCAGCGTATCGGCCCCACGATACAATTTCATCCCGATACTCGAGTCACGATACGATATTATTGCGATTTTAAGCATTTTGTGATATGGTGAGTATTGATACAATATATTGAGATTTAACTGTTTAACTGCATTTTGTGTCAAAACATGAAATTCAATCAAGAATTGTTTTGTCCAATAAGAGAAAATTCTCAGTCTATTCATCTCACTTCAGTCTTTTTATTTCTCCACAATGAGAGGCAACTTGTGGGAACCCAGAGAGCCTGTTTTCATTGAGACAGCATGACTTCAGAGGTCACATGACTGCTTTGAAAAACACCATGAACCTGGTATCTCCAGGATATTCTTAAAAGTGAGCCCGCTTTTCCCCCACCACTAGTAAATGCTGCCATTCTGAGGTAAGTTTACAACACAAAATGATATTAACCCTCTGGAGTCTCCAAAAGCAAGATAGAACTGGATGTAACCTTCTTATATGTTATATTTGCAACATTTGTTCACATTTGCAACATTTAAAAAGTTTTATTGAGCATGATAGTATTTTGAAAGTAAAAATAAGATTTAAAATCACATTTTATGTTGGACTAAAGGACTAAAAAAGACACAAAATTACCCAAATTGTTACGCTAAACAAGACACAAAGAAAATAGAGTCCGACTAGAATAAAAACCAGAGTTGATGACAGGATCACACACAATCACAAGATCACATTTATGTTGGTTTTTCTTTGTTTCTTTTTGGTTCAAAATCTTTTAATCCAGTAAGTCAGAATAAAAAAATAAATTATTATCAGGTCATATAGGTGAGGTTGTGCTGAAAAAATAGACCAACATGGCATTTAAACATTTTTTTAGTGGTGTATACAGGCAGGATGAAAAGGATTCAAAATGGACAAAACAGCTCCAGACTCCATAGAGTTAAGAGGAAGCATCTATATAAACTCAAGTCAAGTCAAAGTTGAAAAGCATTGAACTGATAAGACCTTTGAGATGTTTATATAAAAGGTGTATAAAAGTTTGAAAAACTTGACTTCCTGGTTGCTGTGAAAGTAAGTCTGACTGAGGGAGCCGCTGCTTATTTTTACTAAGAGAACTGCTTCATTGACAGCTAGTGGCTTAGAGACAATTCAATAAACTCCATGGATCAAAGTGAGCCAAAAATAGCATGCTAAAATATATGTTTACACCACGACTTCATAGTTTTTTATGGTAATTGTAATCCTATTAATGTGGACAGAAAGCAGTTAAAGTGCTCAGGAAAACAAATTAATTTGATCATTTATAATTCTGTTACAGTTGGACGACTCTATGACCCCGTTCATGTATTCATTTTGATATAACAAAAACAAACAAAGACATTTTTGTCATTTGTTTGGCATTCATTATTAATTAGGATAATTAGGTGCACAATACAGAGATGTGATCTCAAAGGGTAAAAAAATATGAATTATATGTCATAATATCATTTTTTTCATCTGCGTGTCTCATTCTGGAAACCTTTTAACAATTAAACTCCCTGGCTTGCGTTGTTCCAATAACTGCTCAAGTGTTTATATTACAGCATGAGAATACAAAACCTTGATTTCAATCTAGAGTCACTAATCTACACTTTACTGCAGAATAATTCTCAGTGGTGAAATCGTATAGGGCCTTGTGGAAACAGCAGCCTGCTCCAGTTCTGAAGCAGAGGGAGGAACTGCTCTGTATAGAACGACAGAATGTAGAGGGCCAGTGAGAGCTATGGCACATCTCTGCCAGCCTCTTCAATTAAATACTTCATGAGGACTTTTTGTCCTTCTACTGCACTATTCAGACGATTCTACGAGGGATGGATCCCATAGATGCTGATTGTAGCTCTAATCTGTTGGGATGCAAGGTTAGGTAGCCTATAGGCTCATATTGGATAGAACATGCTATGGAGGCTATTCTGAAAGCTCCAGTGGTTCACATTTACAAAAAATAGCTTGTAAGTCCTTATAAATACCTGTGTCTCCTAATGCAGCTATTCTCAACCTTGGGGTCCCGACCCCAATTGGGGTCGCGAGATGATTTCTGGGGGTCGCCAAATCATTTTGGAAGTCAGCTCTGTCTCCACTGTGTTAGAGTGTTCATGTGTTAATGTGTTTTAGTCTTTTTGGTCATTTAATGTCTTTTTTCCCCGGTAATTAAGTGGGTTTTTTTGGTCATTTAGTGTCTTCTTTTGGTAATTGTGTGTCTTTTTTGGTCATTTTGTGTCTTTTCTGGTCATTTTGTGTCTTTTTTGATCATTTTGTGGTCAATTTGTGTCTTTTTTGGTCATTTTGTGGTCAATTTGAGTCCTTTTTTGCTTAATTTAATGTAATATTTGGGTCATTGTGTCTTTTTTTGATCATTTTGTGTCTTCTTTTGGTAATTGTGTGTCTTTTTTTGGTCATTTTGTGTCTTTTCTGGTCATTTTGTGTCTTTTTTGGTCATTCTGTGGTCAATTTGTGGTAAATTTGTGTCTTTTTTGGTCATTTTGTGGTCAATTTGAGTCCTTTTTTGCTTAATTTTATGTCATTTTTGGGTCATTGTGTCTTTTTTTGATCATTTTGTGGTTAATTTGATTCTTTTTTGGGTAATTTTGTGTCTTTTCTGACAAATCCCAAAGTATCCAGTTATTACTTTCCAAGGAGTCTCTGGCTTGAAGCTGACTGTTACACACTCAGGAGGTCAGAATGGACCTTTAAACTGATAGCAAAGGACTTAGATTAAAAGTAACAATAAAATATAAAAAATATATAAATGCACAGACAGAGAGATGTTTTAGTTGTTGTCTGCTTAATTATTTGTCCAAAATTCATCGTATCAACTGAGTTTGTCTGATCTGAACCGTGACACTGTGTTCAGTGAGCGGGGGTCACAGACAACATGCATGTTAAATTGGCGGTCGCGACTCAAAAAGGTTGAGAACTACTGTCCTAATGTAGGTAATGTCACTTCTTTGAGTCGTACTTCACAAATTCTATCATTAGAACGACTACTACTACAAGTACAGTAGCAAGTTAAAACCAGAAACTCTCCTAATCTGACACTGCTTCCAGCAAACATAGTAATCACCCTCCAACTAACAATTATTGCCAACCACCAGCAATCACAAAGTCGGGGAAAATCCCTTAAAAAGTAATGCTCTGTTGCCCTTCTTAATGCATGCAAAGCTGAGCCTTATGAGGGTTGGAGTGCACGTTTTTGAAAGACGTCCCTGCACGCCTGAGGAGTGATGAGGACACTAATGATGACAGGCAAACATGGAGTCAGGCAGCCTGAGTGGAGGGCCACCAGACTAAAGGAAAATTTACAGAAGTGACAGCAGAAAAACTACAGCAGCAGCACAACAAGTCCTGCAGGACGGTACACCGGAGAGAGGCAGCCTCCCTAAGGCAGGGCCCTTTATTTTGAAAGACAAAGACAGACTAAAATGTTGCTGTTATTTGATGGAAATCTGGGGAGAAACCATTTCAAATGTTTTTTTGTTAATTTGTTACTGCAGGGTTTCCACTACATTCATTTAGTAGCGGTGGCCCCCACTTGTTTTCCCGGTGCATGTATTTACTAAGCGTCATGATAAGAACATGATAGACCCGCCTTCAAAATAAAAGCAATGTTCTGGTAAACATTATTTTACAGCATTTTCACAATCAGAAAAGTCACTTATGAATACATGAATGGAATGTGAACACACGAAGGCTATTCTATTCTATATTTAAAAAAAAACATAAACAAGTAAAACTTAATAAATAATAGGACTAATAGGAGAAAACTCAAGCCTCTTGATGGTCGAGACTTTTGACATTTACCTCCTTAGAGTGTCAATAAAAAGTTGTTTTGATTAATCCCCAAAAGTTAAACTCTCCTGTCGCTAAACACATGTAGCTTTCAAAATAAGAGCACATGGATGTGTTAACAGAATCCACCACAGCATGAATAAAATATGCAATACTGAAGATCAGCGTATATGACATGGCATTAGAATGTGCAAGAGGCCACCAAATTTAGGCTTTTACAGCAAACATTTTCTACGGTACCCCCTTTTAGTTCGGGTCCCTGCCACATAGTCTTGTACAATACTGTGGGAAACACTGGTTCTGAACAAGCGACAACCTCCGGGTCTGAGCAGGGAGGCAAACCAGAAAGTGCCTTAAGCTGCGTTTGTATGTGTGCCCTGTGTCTTTGTTTTCCTTTTTTATATGCAGATTGGAGTGTGCTATAGCCGCGGTGTGATTGGTGGAGAGGTTCCACGCCTGGGCCGGGATTGGCCGCAGCCGGAACCAGCTGGTTTAAAGGGAGCCAAGATGGCGGCCGTTGGTGGCAGCAGGCATTTCCTCATCCTCCTCGTCTCCCAACTGGTTCACACTTTCGTTTGATTTAACTTGTGGTTTTGGATATAATTCCCTTGTTTGAGCAGTAAGGGTGGGTTGCCAGGTTTTGTTTCTGGGTTTCTCCTGTTTAAGGGAGGTAAGATTTTGTAACTTTTGTTTTCTCAGGTAAATTTCTTATTATTAAGACAGGATTGTTTTGTTTGTTATTTTGGCTTTAGTCCACCCCTATGTTGAAGAATATATTTGTATTTACATACATTGTAAGTTCTCATTGTAAATGAATATTACCTATTCTTCAAACTAATTTTTGTTTGTGGCTACTTGGGAGATGGGGCCTTTTCATGTTGTGCTCTAGGCCCCCTAGACTGGGGCATAATTTTTAATAACTGTTAATATTAATTACAAACCTATGAATGACTTCCGGTCGCAAAAACACATGTAGTTTTCAAAATAAGAGCACATGGATGTGTTAACAGAATCCACCACAGTGATGGATATCATATAATATAGAATAGTGGCATTAGAATGTGTGAGAGGCCACCAAATTTAGGCTTTAACGGCAAAAAAATTCCACAGGGGACCATGGCCCTGGACCCACACTGGTTTTAAAGCTTGATTTGCAGTTGAGTGTCATTTTTTATACTTTCTAAAAGAAATGGTCTCGTCTTAAGACCCATTTTTATTCCTTGGCTTTTTAACTTTGCGTGAGTTTTGTGGTCCTCTGTGTCTTTTATTTCTTTTATTTATTTGACTACTTTTAACTACGTCTTTTATTTATTTTACTATGTTTATCTGTTTGATTGTATTGTTTTATTTATAGCATCATTTTAGATTTATACACTTATTATTTATTGCTGATTGGTATATGGAAATGTTTGTTTTATTGTTGATTCTATGTACAGCACTTTGGAGACATTTTTGTTGTTTAAATGTGCTTTACAAATAAAGTGGATTGGATAAATTGCTGATTGATATTTACACGTGCACAACATCCAGGGAACAAATAACCCTTTACCCCCACTGCTGAAAAGAATCCTAGAGGAAACACTAGGCTGTGTTCTGGATTATGAAATCCAAACACCCCAAACTCCTGGAAATGTGGCTGATAGCGCTAAGCCGTAAACAGAGCCTCGTGTCAACTGTGATCACCAACACACTGTACAACAATGAGCCGCATGAACAATGAGGAGATCAGATGCTGAAGGAAGCGAGTGAGAGGAACATGAAGTAATAAAAGAAGAGAAACAGATAAAGACAACAGTGGGTCTACAGAGTCTTATTCAGTGGTCACACTCCTCCTCAGGGATGGACCCCTCTCTCTCTCTCTCTCTCTCTCTCTCTCTCTTCATCCGTCTCTCTGAGCTGAGCGAAGATCCCAGAATACAAATGGCGGGTGCTAAAATAGGCTTTGGGCTGGGTGATGAATTAGCCGGGGCGTATTTGGGGAGCAAGGGAGCGACAGAGAGAGAGAGATTAGAGAGAGAGAGAGTGAGAGATAGAAAATAGCTCCTAATGTTTAATCACAGCTAGATCTAATACAGAACATGGCCCACAGACAAACTCAGTGACCCTCGCTTAGATTTGTTCATCCATCATAACCGAGCTCGCACTGTGTTTGTGTGTTTGTGTGTGTGTTTCAATATGATTTGAGTGCGAACACGTGAAAAAAAAAAAACCAACACACTCCTGAGGGAAAAAGAAAAGGCTGTGGGACAATCAGGAGACAAGGACACACATACACACACAGTTTAAACACACACACAAATTATCCAGATGAGGTTAATCCTTAGAAGTCTCAGCATTCACATTACTTAACCCTTTGGAGTTAAGTAATGGAGATATTCTGTCTGTATGAACCACTTAAAAATCTTTATGTGTTGATATCATTGTTTTCAGCACAACCTCACCTATATGACCTGGTTATTTTTTCATTTTGACTTACTGGATCAACATTTTGAACACACATAAAACACATAAAACATGAAAAAAAAACCAAAAACACACTCAAAACACACCAAAAACACAATAAAAATACAAAAAAAACACAAAAAAATTACAAAAAACACACATAAAAAACATAAAAATTACAAAAAACACACAGAAATTATAAAAAAACAACAACAAAAAAACACAAAAATTGCAAAAAACACACAAAAACACAAAGAAATTACAAAAAACAACAACAAAAAAACAGTAAACACAAGAGATTGCATGCCTCCGTGGTTGGAAAATCGTGCTAAAGTGCCTCTCGTTTTCACCTAAGAGTGGTGAAAACGAGAGGAAGTGCCTTATTGGCTGCCCTTTACACATGCAAAAAATGATTTGGTGCCCTCTAGGGTGCCCCTTCATACAATAAATTATGATGATGTGCCCTCTAGTGCAAGAAAATTCGATAACGTGCCTTAATGAGAGCCCTTCTAGTGCCCTTTTTCCTGTTTGGTGCCTCCGTGGTTGAAAAAGCGCGCGAAAGTGCCCTCTAGAGTGGTGAAAATGAGAGAAAGTGCCTTATTGGCTGCCCTTTACACATGAAAAAACGTATTGATTGCCCTCTTGGGAGCCCCTTATACAATAATTTATGATGATGTGCACTCTAGAGATTCTATAATACGGTATCACCCAACTGTGAATAATGTCATGTGAGATGTTTGCTCTCATTTAGCTCTCATAGTGCACAAAACAGATGCATTTTACTTCAAAATGTACAGATTTCCTCCCGGGGGGGCATGACCCCAGACCCCCCTACATGGTTTGGTTTCATGGTTGTGTCAAGTTAACCCTTTATCAGGCAAAGAACTATATTTGGTAACTTCAGGCAATATTTCAAGAAAAAAGTTGCAAATTTACTAGATTAAAGTGGCAAATCTACAAGAAAAAAAGTCGCAGATTTAAGAGATTTAAAGTGGCAAATCTGCGCGAAAAAAGTCGCAGATTTACGAGAAAAAAGCAACTTTTTTCCCCCCAGATTCACCACTTTAAATCTCATAAATCTGCGCAGTTTTTTTCTCGTAGATTTGCCACTTTAATCTCATAAACTTTTTTCTCAAAATATTATTTTCGTATGTTTTTTTTTTTACACATTCTGGCAGTATGTAATATTCTCTAGGGTTGAAATTTGGAATTTGCAAGTATTTTAATGAGTGCCCTATTAAGGGTTAAAGTGGTGAAACTGGGAGAAAAAAGTTGCTTTTCTCCCACTTTTTTCTCGCAAATCTGCGACTTTTTTCACGCAGATTTGTCACTTTAATCTAGTAAATTTGCTATTTTTTTCTCGAAATATTGCCTGAAGTTACCAAATACAGTTCTTTGCCTGATAAAGGGTTAACTTGACACAGGGGCCACAGCAGGGGCCAAGGGCTCCTTCACAGGGGCAGTGGCCCCTGGAGGCCCCTGTGTAGAACCGCCACTGCTCTTGCCCAGTGTTAGCTGGGATCATCTCCAGTTAAGCCCTTCTTGAGGAATAGTTTCAGGCCTGTTCTCAAAGATGTTTGTCTTTCTCTGTCTTCTCTTCATCATCCAGCACCTTGTTGACTTCTGAGGACCTGCCAGCTCAAACTCAAACAGCACCCTGTCTCAGTTTTTGGACTCAAGGCAAGGAGTTTCTCCTCACTTTGGCATGAGAAGTTCGTATTTTTAGAGTACAACATTAGCGAGGACGCAGTAATTAGTCAAATGTGTCTGCATTTGGGTGAGATAGGCAGGTTAGAGACATTAAGAAGTCATGGATATGAGGATTGGAAACACATGAATACAGCTTGTTATCAACATGAAAGCAGCAGAGCTCATCAAAGTTGCTGAAACTAATTTGCAAGCAGAATCCAGATATAGAGAAAACACCTATCCTATGTAATGCAGAACTGCTCAGCCATGACATCTAAGATGACTCGCTCAATGCTGCATCCAACCTGCTGCTGTGACACAGAAAGAAAGAACTTTATAGAAGATAAAAAAAGAACAGATGGAAAAAGGAGTTTGGATTTGGCTTTGCAGGTCCAAATCAGTGACAGACAGAGTGGATTTAAATTGAAATTTTTAAGCAATCACTAACAGATATCTGCTCAAATTACAGCTTTAATAGGGAAATCCTGTTGCTGGCAATGATGAATAAGATTATGGAGGAAAATAATAGCCAAAGTTGGGATATATCTTTTATCTCTCTCCGGCTTCCCAAGTCAATTAGAGGAAAGCAAAGTTATTGCCTCACTGGGAAATCTACAAGGATCAGAACACTGAAAAAAATTGGAGTGACATTTACTTTAAAAAAGCTAGGCAAGATTTTCAACACAGAAAGTGTTTGTAATATTTACTCAGGCTGTTTCTAAGTAAATCAGAGTAAATTGTAGATTCACTAATGTCCCTCAATTCAATTTTACTTGGAAATATCCTATACACACATACACAATATATATATATATATATATATATATATATATATATTCATATATATATATACACATACACACACATATACATATACACACATATATATACATATACACACATATATATACATATACACACATATATATACATATACACACATATATATACATATACACACACATATATATACACATATATATATTTATATATATGTACATATATATATATTTATATACATATATACACACATGTATATATTTGTATATATATGTATATATATGTGTATATATGTATATATATTTATATGTGTATATATATATGTATATATATATGTATATATACATATATATTTTTTTTTAAAGTAATTACTATATATATACACATATATACATATATACACGCATGTGTATATATATGTATATATATATCTATATATATATACACACACACACACACACACACACACACACACACATATATATATAGTCATTACTTTAAAAAAAAAAATATATATATATATATATACACATGCACACATATATATAAATAATGTAATGATTAAAGGTCCTCTGAATTAGTTTTTAGAGAGCAATAAGAATCTTGATTCACATTCGACCAGCGCTGCCTGCAGAAAGCCATTTAATTTTCTGTTTAAATCAGCAATTTCCTTAATGCAGTTTAACGTGAGTAACACTTAATCATCTCTGTCCAGTCAGATTGCATCACTGCCTTGAACAGCATCACAGCATGGACATGAATGGAGTGAAAAACAAAAGCAGCGTAGTGAGGCCATGTTGAGCCGGGGAAGAGGACAATATGACTCCCAGCCATCTCTAACTGAGAGAAGAGAGAGGAGCTCATTAGGTGCTCACCTTGTTACAATAACACAAAGCCATTTATCAAAACCTGCACTGGCTGTCACAAAGCCTGCACAAAGCTGCTCCTATAATAAAGTGCTACATGGCCATCGGATCAAGAGGCTGTAGAACAGAGAACAGGCAGAGAGAGGGAAAAAAAGAGAGAAAGAGAAAGATAGACAGAGAGAAATCCATATATTGTAATCCCTGATGAACACCAGCTGGCCGTTTGCACCTCATGTTCTGACTCTTTCATTCATCACACACACACTCACACACACTTCCTTTGTGTCATGCAGCCACAGTGTGCTCTTCAGTTCACAGCAGTACAGTGCACAGCAGAGTCTGCATGCTCCTGTAATCTTTGCATCTATTATATTGTGCACAAGTGCAGAAGAAGGTCACTTTATCCATGTTTAGCACAGTCAGAGGTTAATCTGAGGCTACCTGACAGGAGCCTGTTCACACATTCACATTCACAACGGATCAAATGACGATGTGCACTGTGGAAGCTGTTGCTCTTATGTCAAACACTGAGAGAACTTTCCACTTTAGCTCTCTGAAGCATTTTAGCATCTTTAAGCTCTGTGTTTTGGTTCTACGACCTGGGACTGTACTGATTTAGTCACACTGAGATCAGGATTTGATAAACCTACTAGAGCAGGGGTCTCAAACTCAAATTACCTGGAGGCCGCTGGAGGCAGGATCAAAATGACCAAAAAAAGACACAAAATTACTAAAAAAAGACACAAAATGACAATAAAGACACAAAATGACCCAAAAAAGACACAAAATTACTACAAAAAGACACAAAATTACTGAAAAGACACAAAATGACTTAAAAAAGACACAAAAAAAGACAAAAAAAAGACACAAAATTGCAAAAAAAAAAAAAAAAAAAGACACAATTATTAGAAAAAGACGCAAAATGACCAAAAAAAGACACAAAATTATTATTTTTAAAAAGACACAAAATTACAAAAAAGGACACAAAATGACTGAAAAGACACTAAATGACTTTTAAAAAAAAGACACAAAATGACCAAAAAAGACAAAATTATTAAAAAAAAGACACAAAATATCGCCACGAGGGCCACAATTGGGCCGCGAGTTTGAGACCTATGATTTAAACAGTAAATAAATGCCAGAAGTGAAGAAGTTAAAAACTGTCTGAAATGTCTGAAACTTTATATATATATATATATATATATATATATATATATATATATATATATATATATATATATATATATATATATATATATAAATATATGTGTTTTATATAACACATAAGATGTAAAATGAGGAGAACATCTAGTTCTACATTTTTACACTAAATATATTTAACCTTAAATTCAGTTCTACTTGGATTATTATCATTATCACAGTTGCTTCGTCTGTACATTGTGACTTCATGAAGACGTAATGCAGCAGAGCTTTCCTGGACACCACTAGACACCATGAAACCATGTGAAAAAGCTGAATCATACACTTTATAAACATATTTGTACCAGTGAAAATGAAACAGAGTGACCAAAATAAGCCTGGCTTATGTGGTAAAGCTGCTTGATGGAACAAGGCCCAGGAAATCTCTTAATGTGTCTACGAGTTGCCAGTATGGGAGAGAAGCTCCAGCTTTACCTTATCACAGCACATTGTTTAGTCCGAGCCATTATAGCGGAGGAGCCTGTTGTCAGGAGGAGGAATAATCCCGAGGATGAATTCTCTCCGGTCTGGCAGAGTTAAAGTTGGTGCTGCAGACCTGACTGACTGTCTAAGCGTCGGTACCTTGTGTACATATTGTAAAAATCTGCTATTAATAAACTGCAAATGGGGAAAAATGTGCCTCATGCAGCAATAGTCTCTTACAAATTCTGTTGTTTTTTTTTAACATTCTGCATACATAAAAATGACCCACCATTATTAACCCATTTAGGCCTAAAATGCCTGGAAAACCTCTGGGCGATTTTAAAATAACCCCCTAAAACAGGGGTCTCAAGCTCAAAGTACCTGGGAGCCGCAGGAGGCAGTATCAAAATGACCAAAAAAAGACACAAAATTACTAAAAAAGACAAAAAAATGACCAAAAAAAGACAAAAAATATTTTTTTAAAAAGACACAAAATGACCCAAATTAAAACACAAAATGACCCAAAAAGACACAAAATGACCAAAAAAACGTCACAAAATTACTAAAAAAAAAACACAAAATGACCAAACAAGACACAAAATTATTAAAAAAAGACACAAAATGACCAAAAAAAAGACACAAAATGACTGGAAAGACATAAATTGACTTAAAAAAGACACAAAATGACCAAAAAAGACACAAAATTATTTAAAAAAGACACAAAGTTACCAAAAAAAGACACAAAATTACTAAAAAAAGAAACAAAATTACCAAAAACAGTAATTAAAGGGACCTTCCACACACAACACGGTAAAGTGCCATTCATATAAAACTCACATTAAACTTTCATATCAAGGGTGGGGGCCACAAAATATCGTCACAAGGGCCGCGAGTATGAGACCCCTGCTCTATATGTTGATTTCATAGTTTGTGCACAGTGAAAATAAGATTCTTAATAAGTTTAATAAGGTTTCTTGTGATCTAGGTTAGGAGTGCTCAGCCAGCGTAAAATCTCTCTCTTACCTAAGAGAAGAGCAACAATGAACAACATCGTGGCTATAAAAACCAAAATAAGAGGTAATCTGTTTGTCTATCTCCTGCTGCACGAGGCCCAGGGATGCAGATATGGGACGGTGAGGCAAAGCAGCGAATAAATAAGTCAACAAACAGGCGAGCTGCGCCTGAACAACCCTGTGAACAGGCTTCTGAAGACTGAGAGCCGAGAGAGCAGCAAGGGGTGGAAGAGGGGAAGAGAAATTGGTAATTTGTGTCCTTTTTTGGTCATTAAGGGTCTTTTTTTTGTCATTTTATGTATCTTTTGGGTCATTTTGTGTCTTTCATTAGTCATTTTGTCTATTTTGGGTCATTTCTTCTCTTTTTGTGATCATTTCATGATCATTTTGTGTCTTTTTTTTGGTCATTTTGTGTCTTTTTTTGGTCATTTTATGTATTCTTTGGGTCATTTTGTATCTTTTTTGTGGTAATTTGTGTCTTTTATTAGTCATTTTGTCTATTTTGGGTCATTTCTTGTCTTTTTGTGATCATTTCGTGATCATTTTGTGTCTTTTTTTGGTCATTTAAGGTCTTTTTGGTCCTTTTGTGTCTTTTTTTAGTCATTTTATGTATTTTTGGGTAATTTTGTGTCTTTTTTGTCATATTATGTCTTTTTTTGGTCATTTTATGTCTTTTGCGTCATTTTGAAAGTTGCAATAACAATTACAAAACACACAAAAAAAGCACAGAATAAATAAGTCAACAAACAGGCGATCTGCGCTTGAGCAACCCTGTGAACAGGCTTCTGAAGACTGTGTGCCGAGGAGAGAGCAGCAAGGGGTGAAAGAGGGGAAGAGAAGGAAAAAACCGAAGCTGCTGCAGAGCCGGGGCGCTCCGAGGGTCGCTGCTACAGCGGGGACACACCGAAATGACAGCTGAGTGCCACCCAAATGGAGGCAGAGGAGGACAAGATAAGAGGTGCACAGTGACCACTAGATGGATGGAGAGAGGAGAGGGAGGTTGTTGTTGGTGTGTGTGTGTGTGTGTGTGTGTGTGTGTGTGTGTTCTTGTACTTCCTACATAGTGAGGACCAGGACACGTTTTTTAACCAACAGAGCGAGGACATTTTTGCAAAGTGAGGACATTTTAGCCGGTCCTCACTTCTTTAAAGGCTTTTTTGAGATTTCAGACTTTGTTTTAAGGGTTAAAGGTTACATGATAATGATAATTAACTGAAACTGTATTGTGTGGTTAGAAAACTAACTAATATTATAGTGAAAATGTCCTCCGTTTTCGTCTTTGTCAACTTTTTTCATCCATAAAGAAGATGGATAAGACAAAGGAAATAAAGGCAAAATTTACTGTGACCTCTTTTAATCTCCCACCCAACAAATACCCCATTACAAAAAACTAAAACTAATAACAACAAAACTAAAACTAAAGCATTTTAAAAAAAATACAAAACTAAAACGAGTAAACTCATTCTAAAAACTCATTAAAACTAACTGAAATTGAAAACAAAAATTCACAACCCAATTAAAAGTAAAACTAATGAAAAATCCAAAAGTAATATTACCTTGCAAGGGAATTCACTGTTCCAATGAGGGTCCTCACAAAGATAGAAGTACAAGAATGTGTGTGTGTGAGGCTGCAGGAGTGTTGCTTTCTGTTCACACAGGCTGACCCAGATGCAGCTGAATTAGACACACTCCTGTGTCTGGAGGTGTGTGTGTGTGTGTGTGTGTGTGTGTGTGTGTTTGTTTGTTGATGACAGCCGAGGTATGAGAGCTAAAGAGAAGAAGGGTGACAGAGTGTTCCCAACAGATGACTCTCTCTTTTTTAGGGTCACAGGCCCAAAATAAGCTGAGAGAATCAGAAAATTAAAAGGTGCTGCATGTAGCACTTTGTCATCATTAACGCTTTTATTTTGGAGCTTGGTATCAAACCCTAATTTTTCTTGATAAAGGCCAAAAGTGTCTAAAGAAAACTGTCAGGTACTATAAGCTAGGGCTGGGCGATATATATTGATATAAAAATATATCGATACATTTTTAAAAGTGATATGGAATTAGACCATATCGCATATATCGATATAGTTAAAAAAAACCTTGTGTAAAAAATGTAAATGTAAATGTAAAAACATTTTCAGCCACATATCTGCTTTAATGGAAGAGAAGTTTATTGAAGAGTGACTATAGCTCAGAGTTTTGTGTGCGCTAGTGAGACGGTGCTACCTGGTGTGCAGCATTTAGTGCATTTACACAGGACAGACCCTGTGAAATGTTTGTTTCTCTGCATGTATATGGGTTTATGCACAGGATTTTTTAATGTAATATTCATTACTTTATTGGAGTTTTCCCATGGAGCATTTATATAAGCGAGACCCTGAGGACGTTCTGTTTCACCGTTCTTTATCTCTTGTTTGCTGAAAGTCAGTGAGCAGGTTTGATCCTCGTTCACGGCACAACTCAACATCTAGCTAGAACTACTAAACTACAATTCTTTTATTTGGTTTTTCTTCCAGGGGATGGGATAATGGTCATTAAAGATTCGGTCGATCACGTGGAATTTTTAATGGATCTGTGTATTGCTTCATTTTAATTTTATCTCTGACTGTGTATCAGTATGTTGCAGTTCTGCGGCCGTACGTCAATAAGCCAAAGAGATGAGAATGAAGTTTAAGTAAAGCTACAGTTTGCAAACTGCTTGATTTTTTTGGGTCATTTGTGTCTTTTTGTATATCTCCTGCTGCACGAGGCCCAGGGATGCAGATATGGGACGGTGAGGCAAAGCAGCGAATAAATAAGTCAACAAACAGTAATTTGGAATTTGGTAATTTGTGTAATTTTTTGGTAATTTAAGGTCTTTTTGGCCATTTTATGTATTTTTTGGGTAATTTTGTGTCTTTTTTTAGTCATTTTGTCTATTTTGGGTAATTTCTTGTCTTTTTGTGATCATTTTGTGTCAACTTTTGTCATTTTGTCTATTTTTTGGTCATTTTTAATATCTTTTGGGTCATTTTGAAAGTTGCAATAACAATTATAAAACAAACAGAAATATAGTAAGAATTTGAGCAAAACTAGCTTACTGTATCAAACCTTGCTAGCATGAATTACTGAGTTTAATTTTATCTATCCATACTGGACTATTATAAAAACAGCGAATAATCGATTGATCGTTAACATTATAGATGCTGAGTTGGCAGGTTTCTACCAAACGCCCATCCCATGTTTCTTCCATTTGAAGTTTTTTTAAAAAAAAGGCCTTGTGCGGTTGATGTTTAGCAGAGCAGAAGCGAAACAGACATTGATTACATAACCTGACATCTCTCAATTCTCCAACTCATTACTACCTTTACTGTCATCTCCAATACATCCAAACCAACACCAACAGCCTCCTCTCCCCTTCTGTCTGCCTCTTCCTCCCACTTTCTACTTCACTCCTTCTCTCCGTCCGCATTTTGTGTATTTTTTGGTCATTTTATGTCTTTTTTTAGTCAATTATGTCTTTTTGGGGTCATTTTGTGTGTATTTTTGGTCATTTTGTGTCTTTTTTGGTCATTTTATGTCTTTTTTTGGGTCATTTCTTGTCTTTTTGTCATCATTCCGTGAACATTTCATGTCTTTATTGGTCATTTTATGTTTTTTTTGGTAATTTGTGTCTTTTTTAAGTCATTTTGTCTATTTTTTTGTCATTTTGTGTCTTTTTTGTGTCATTTCTTGTCTTTTTGTGATCATTTTGTGATAATTTCATGTCTTTATTGGTCATTTTGGTCTTTTGTGGTCATTTATGTCTTTTTTGGGTCATTTCGTGTGTGCTTTTGGTAATTTTGTGTCTTTTTTGGTAATTTTGTGTCTTTTTGTGATAATTTCGTGATCATTTCATGTCTTTTTTGTGATCATTTTGTGTCTTTTTTTTGGTCATTTTGTGTATTTATTGCTCATTTTTTCAAACAGACATTGATTACATAACCTGACATCTCTCAATTCTCCGACTCATTACTACCTTTACTGTCATCTCCAATACATCAACACCAACACCAACAGCCTCCTCTCCCTTCTGTCTGCCTCGTCCTCCCACTTTCTACTTCACTCCTTCTCTCCGTCCGCTCTCCTCCATCACTGCCACTGCTGTCCTGGCTTGCTCCCACTTTTCCCCTCCACCTCCCCTCCTCCTCCTCCTCATTTCCCCTCCACTCTTGTCTCTTTTCCTTTTTGTCTGATTCCGCTCCGAGTCCCAAGGCTTTGTGAGTGCAAAGTGCTCCTTCTGTGCTGCTCTCCCGTCCCGTCCTGTTCTCTGCTAGCGTGCAAAGAGAAGCAAAACCACCGACCATAAGACTGGAGCTTTATATTATGTAATGAGATCATCTGGAGACTAATGATGTACACCAGATATACCAAGCAGCCATTAGGGCCTCCTCTATAGCATGACCTTTTGTCTGGCCGGTGCATACATCTTTTAGGTTTGTCACAGATGGATTATCGACTTGAGTAGCAAGGCTCAATGATATTAAAACCTCATAGATGATGGCAGTGGCATGTGTTTGCTCATATGGATAATCCTCCATCTATAGTGCTTTTGTCCTGGCTCCGGCCATTACTTTGTGTTTTTAAGAGGTGAGAGATGGACGGATGAGCTTAGACACATGGTTGTGAAAATAAGGACAGATGGAGGACAAGGGGATGTGAGGAGAGGTGTGTGTGTGTGTGTGTGTGTGTGTGTGCACCACCATGTGTCGGTCCGCAGGGCAAAGACATGAGGGAATGCACACACACACACACACACACACACACACACACACACACACACACACACACACCTAACACGTGTGTTTGTGTGTCCAAGACCTTGAGAGCCTTGGTGTGGCCCCCGGGGCAACTATTACTGACATGAGAAGAGGTCCCGGTCCTCCATGTGAAAACGCTGTCAATTAGCACCAAACTCTGAACTCGTTCCTCCATCAGAACAGCTCAGTATAGATACCGATACCGATTCTGATTGTGGATTATGGGACTGAGGTGAGTAGCTTAATCGTTATTTTAAAAACCTTTTAAAACCTCTGGACCAAGGTAAATAAGAAAATAAAGATCGGATTTGACGGAATTTTTTTTGACTCAAGGTTCACTTGATCCACATCTCAGTAGTGGTCGACCGATACAGGTTTTTTAAAGCAGATGCCGATAACGATAATTTTAACATCAGTTTTAATCGATCCCCGATATGTGCTGCCGATTTTTTGGGGCCGATTTTTTTGGGCCGATTCTTGAAGCCGATATTGCCTTTTCTCCCTCCATTTACATGATAAAAATGACACAATGATGGTAAATGGTAAATGGACCTGCACTTATATATCGATTTTCGAGGCGCTTTGCGGCCACTCAAAGCTCTTTACACTACAGACTGCGCTCATTCTCCCATTCACTCACACATTCATACTGGTGGCAGAGGCTACTCTAAACGGTGCCACCTGCCACCATTGGGAATTCATTCTCACACCGATGAACGCAGCATCGGGAGCAATAACGAACATTACAAAAGAACTAAATAAGACAAACTCTAGTAAGGGCAGAATTTATATACTATAAATAAATAACCAAAATTGAACTACATCGATCTATGGTCTAATTCCATATCATATTTAAAAATATATCGATATATATATTTTTATATCGATATATCGGCCAGCCCTAGCATAGAGAGTACATTTTTCTACATTTGGTACTAATTGTTCACTTAATTGGCAGCTGACCGACTCACTGAGTTTTCCTCTGATATGCTAAAGCTTCTAGAGGAGGTGAGAAGATGATATTAACATGGAGAACGCCAGATGTTTCCAATGCTGAATTGAGAAAGCAAGAAATGATCATCATTGGCACTTTTCACTTTAATGAAATGTCTCAGGTCTGGGCACTGATGAGACCTTTAAATTTGGATGACTCTCTGTTTGCTCAGCTGTGGCACTCAGGCTTTGTGACATGAATACTGTTCCTCCTGAAGGACAGTAGTCTTTGTTATTTCAGCTCAACTGACATTAATGCACATATAATAATGCATAAGAGAAGCTCATCCAAGACAACTACCATGAAATTAAATAACAACATGGTGCTGGAATATTAGTGGACCAAGCAGTGGGTTGATTTTGCCCACAATATTTTTGATCCGGTATCCGGTATCTCCAGTATATTCATAAAACTGATATCATCATAGCAGTATGTATGGTATGTCATTGTACGGTTAAAATAAAAGCCCCAGTAGATCATTATAATCTTAAAAATGAAGGACTTGTTTGTTTGTTTTTCAAAATAAATCCCCTTATTTGATACCATATTCTTAGAAGGACTTAGGTACAGACCTAGTTTTTCAAAATAAAAGCCCTAAAGCAACGCTATCTTAAAATAAAGTGCAGGGTGGTGCTTGTATTTCAAAATAAAAGCATTTTGCAGGGTGATGCTTGTTAGGCGAAAAATACTGCCAGTCGCCAGAACGCTAAATATCGATACTTGGCGGCCATGAATCTATATAATATTGATACGCAAAATATTAATATATAGATATTAAAACACAAACATCTCAAGGTATTTCAGTCCCTGTGTGTTCTATACAGCTGCAACAGTTGATTTGTTTACATCCTGATGACAACAACCTGTGCAGAATATATAAAGCCCCTTTGAGGCAAATTTGTGATTTATGATTCTGGGCTAGGGCTGGGCGATATATAGATATAAAAAATATATTGATATATTTTTAATTATATAGAATTAGATATGGAATTAGACCATATTGCATATATTTATATAGTTTTTTCCTTTCTTTATATATAAATGCTGCCCGTACTAGGGTTTGTCATATTTAGTTCTTTTGTAATGTCCATTATTCTTTTCTCATATAAATATATTTATTTCAGAAAAATATTAGCATATTTTATTTCATAGGCTATTTTTTATTTAGGATATTCTTTTATTCAAATATGCACTTTATGGAGCTTTAATTAAAAAAAAAGGTTCTCCTGTTATACAGTATTTTTTTGTCGCTTAAATAAACAGTTACAATAAAACTACTTGTGACATGTCATATTTGACTCTGACTGAACATTTGCTCTCACTTTGCGATAAAAATATCGGGATATATATTATTTAGGTTTAGGTTTATTTTATTTGCACAGTTAGAATTACATAAGATGACAAAGATAACATATAGTGTAGAGTGCACGGAGAGGCAGAAAACCCAGATGGGCTTATTTAAAGCCTCCACCTAAAATTTAATAGTTATTAGAAAGTCATAAACTGATAATAGAAAAAAACATATGTATAACATCAACAAGTTATAATAACAACAACAATAAAACAATAAAAAACAAAAATGAACATGTTATAAAAGTATATTTGTGTGTGAATCGTATATCGTTATTCAGCCTAAATATATCGGGATATGACTTTCGGTCCATATCGCCCAGCCCTATTCTGGGCTCTTAAAATAAAATTGACAGAGAATGAGTAGTATCCAGTAACATTAACTGGGCTGCTGACTTGATAATTTACAAGATCTACTTGGCAACAGCCACCAAAACATTGGCTGAGCTCTGAGGTGGTGATAAATAAAGCTGTTCAGAAGTCTGGAGCTGCTAACACGGCCCATTGATCCGCACTGGATAAAAACGGAAAATCCCTGTTAGCTTAGCTCTCACTATTTAAATGCTACTCCCAACTAAAGAATGCTGCCCTGAAGCTTGTCAGTTAGTCAGTGTCCCCGGTGTCACAACACACCGCCACATATCTACAACAAATTCACACCTCTCTGCTCTGCCCGGCTCATCCAGTGCAGCTACAATCTGTTAAGTAATTCAAGCAACATAGAGCAGCAGCACAGTCACCACCACCACCACTTCCAGGGGATTATTAGTTACAGATGTTGAGCCACAAGGAGGCTTGTTGTTGTTTTGTTCTTTACAGTGGCTCTACATTAGTGCACTGATATGCAAAAAGCTGCACCATAAAGACAAATAATGTAATCTGATGCATACATGCATATATAATTTGGATCTATATTGGGTTTTTTTTGTGATTGACAGCCTGTTTAGTGAGGAAATGATTGACTGTAGGCTATTGAAGACAAATTAATGGCGCATAAGACCACCATTCTTTTCCATTTTCGTCACTTTATTGTTCACTTTTAACGCCTGGTACAACTAAATGTACATTTGTTTGGATAAATATAACGATAACAACAAAAATAGCTCATAAGAGTTTAATTTAAGAGCTGATATCTAGACATTTTCCATGGTTTTACTTCAATTTCTTGTTCATAATGTTTGTGAAATTGTGGGTACAAAGATTATTATTATTTTGTTTTGTTCTTTACAGTGGCTCTACATTAGTGCAATGATATGCAAAAAGCTGCACCAAAATGACAAAGAATGTAATCTGATATATTTGTATACATCCATATATATATAATTTGGATCTATATTGGGGTTTTTTATTTTTATCATTGACAGCCTGTTTAGTGAGGAAATGATTGACTGTAGGCTATTGAAGACATATTAATGGCGCATAAGACCACCATTCTTTTCCATTTTCTTCATTTTATTGTTCACTTTTAAACGCCTGATACAACTAAAGGTACATTTGTTTGGATAAATAAATATAATAATAACAACAAAAAAAGCTCATAAGAGTTTAATTTAAGAGCTGATATCAAACATTTTCCATGGTTTTACTTCAATTTCTTGTTCATAACATTTGTGGAATTGTGGGAAATTGTGGGTACAAAGATTGTTATTATTTTGTTTTGTTGATTACAGTGGCTGCACCATAAAGACAGATAATGTAATCTGATATATCTGTATATATACATACATATATAATTTGGATCTATATTGTTTTTTTTTTATTTTTATCATTGACAGCCTGTTCAATGAGGAAATGATTGACTGTAGGCTATTGAAGACATATTAATGGCGCATAAGACCACCATTCTTTTCCATTTTCTTCACTTTATTGTTCACTTTTAACGTCTGGTACAACTAAAGGTACATTTGTTTGGATAAATATAATGATAACAACAAAAATAGCTCATAAGAGTTTAATTTAAGAGCTGATTTCTAGACATTTTCCATGGTTTTATTTCAATCTCTTGTTCAGAACGTTTGTGAAATTATGGGAAATTGTGGGTACAAAGATTATTATTTTTTCAAAGATACTAATCAGCCTTTCCACATTTTATTTTATGTATTTAATAGAATAGAATAGAATAGAATGCCTTTATTGTCACTATACGCATGTACAATGACATTTGAAAGCTGACTCCAAAAAGCAGTGTGACAATAAATAAAATATAAATAAAATATAAAAATATACAAGTGTTTGCATCTACAGGCATGGAAAAAAATATTAGACCACCATTCTTTTCCATTTTCTTCACTTTATTGTTCACTTTTAACACTAAGTTACTAGTACAACTAAAGGTACATTTGTTTGGACAAATATAATGATAACAACAAAAAGCTGATAAGAGTTTAATTTAAGAGCTGATATCAAGACATTTTCCATGGTTTTCTTGTTAATGATTTTGGTTATTATCAAGAAAACCATGGAAAATGTCTAGATAATGTAAAATTTTTTTCCATGACTGTATATTTGGACATATTATTGGCACGTTTTTACATCTATCTTATTGTAGCTATGTAAGCGTTTGTGTTATTAGTCAATATTGATCCAACTGTAGGCTACCTAGACAATAATCATTATTATTTTTATCCCATATGATGCATTGCCTATACCTTTTCTGTATATTTTCCAGTCTAACATCTATTACCTGTCTAATAGGGCTATTCTTTTTGTTTTATTTTTAATAAAATGTAAAAACAACATACAGTCATGGAAAAAATGATTGGACCACCATTGTTTTCTTCACTTTATTGTTCATTTTTAATGCCTGGTACAACCAATATAATGACAACAACACAAATATCTCATAAGAGTTTAATTTAAGAGCTGATATCTAGACATTTTTCATGGTTTTCTTGATAATGATTTTGGTTATTATCAAGAAAACCATGGAAAATGTCTAGATATCAGCTCTTAAATTAAACTCTTATGAGATATTTTTGTTGTTACCATTACATTTCTCCAAACAAATGTACCTTTAGTTGTACCAGGCATTAAAATGAACAAGAAATTAAAGTAAAAGGGTGGTCTAATAATTGTTTCCATGACTATATTTTATTGTAGCTATGTAAGTGTTTATGTTATATTGATCTACTGTATCTAGACAATAATGATGTTATTCCATATGATACACTGGCTGTATATTTTGCAGTCTAAGATCTATTAGCTGTCTAATAGGGCTTTTATTTTTTTTATTTTAACCCTCTGAAATCTTGGGCTATTATGTCCGTTAAAAAATCTTTGAAAAAATATGCTACCATGCCATGTTGGTATCAGTTTTTTTAACACAACCTCGCCTATATGTCCTGATAATTAATTTTTTAACTTTGACTTACTTGTTCAAATTTTGAACCCAAAAGAAACAAAGGAAACCATAAAATCTGACCTTGAAAATTATGATTCGCACACAGAAATGTAAATGTTGCAAACATGAACACAGGTGGCAAATATAACATATCACAGGTACAATGAGGATAATATGTAGTTCTATATTTTTATACTAAATATATTTGACATTATCTCCAATTTACTTGGCCGAATATCATACCAAAAAAAAATCTGGTATGGAGTTTCAAGCCAGAACTTTAGAAGGAAGCTGATGGAGAGACTCAATGTTGCTTAATTTTTATGTCTTCGCGTCATGAAGAAGTCATGTGCAGCTGCTTTCATGGACTCCAGAGGGTTAAATGCAAAAACAACACAAATATACCCATGGACAGTATGTTTATCTGCCTCCAAACTGCCTGTTGTTCTTGCATGCCACAAACTTGCATGCATGCTGCACGCTTCTTCTTCTTCACAAACATTTTACGCGATTCATGACAGAAAACGACAAAAAGAGACGTCTTAAATTGCACCTCACCTGCTTTCTGTGCCACGGACTTGAGCCCCACGACGAGCCCGAGCAGTACCCCCGCAAAGCACATCTGGATGGCGAACAACTCCTTTCGCTTTCTCCGCCTGCCTTTGCTCCTCAGCAGCATCACTACTTCTCCTCCGGCGGCCGTCTCCGGCATCCCTTCAACCACCACGCGGGCCATGGCGCTCCTCTGTCGGCGAGCGATCCGGCGGAAGCTCCGGTGGTGGCGCAGAGCTACGGGGGGGAGCGTGGAGCGAGCAGGAGGAGAGACGGAGAGGAGGGCTGTATGGGCACTCAAGTTCCTCGATGAGAAAAGATATGACTGGCTTGTGTGGATGCATTTGTAAAGTGAACCACATTGCACAGCTGGCCCTGTCCGGTCTCAGAATTTCAAAATAAAAGCTATAACGTTTGGGAAATTGTGAGAAATTGTGGGTACAAAGATTATTATTATTTTGTTTTGTTCTTTACAGTGGCTCTTCATATGTGCACTGATATGCCAAAAGCTACATACATACATACATACATACATATAATTTGGATCTATATTGTTTTATTTTTATTTATTTATTTTATCATTGACAGCCTGTTCAGTGAGGAAATGATTGACTGTAGGCTATTGAAGACATATTAATGACACATGTTTACATCTACAGTCATGGAAAAAACAAAATAAGACCGCCAGTCTTTTCCATTTTCTTCACTTTATTGTTCACTTTTAACACCTGGTACAACTAAAGGTACATTTGTTTGGACAAATATAATGATAACAACAAAAATAGCTCTTTTTTGTTCTTTACAGTGGCTCTACATTAGTGCACTGATATGCAAAAAGCTGCACCATAAAGACAAAGAATGCAATCTGATATATCTGTGTACATACATAATTTGGATCTATATCAGGTTTTTTTTTTTTTTTTTATCATTGACAGCCTGTTCAGTGAGGAAATGATTGACTATTGAAGACATTAATGGAGCATGAGACCACCATTCTTTTCCATTTTCTTCACTTTATTGTCCACTTTTAATGCCTGATACAACTAAAGGTAGCCTACATTTGTTTGGATAAATATAATAATAACAACAAAAGCTCATAAGAGTTTAATTTAAGAGCTGATATCTAGACATTTAACATGGTTTTACTTCAATTTCTTGTTCATAACATTTGTGAAATTGTGGGTACACAGATTGTTATTATTTTTGTTTTGTTGATTACAGTGGCTGCACCATAAAGACAAATAATGTAATCTGATATATCTGTATATATACATACATATATAATTTGGATCTATATTGGGTTTTTTTTATTTTTATCATTGACAGCCTGTTCAATGAGGATATGATTGGCTGTAGGCTATTGAAGACATATTAATGGAGCATAAGACCACCATTCTTTTCCATTTTCTTCACTTTATTGTTCACTTTTAATGCCTGATATAACTAAAGATACATTTGTTTGGACAAATATAATGATACCAACAAAAATAGCTCATAAGAGCTTAATTTAAGAGCTGATATCTAGACATTTTCCATGGTTTTACTTCAATGTCTTGTTCATAACGTTGTGAAAAAAACATTTATTTATTTACTTGTTTATACATGTACACTGTAAAAAAACAAACTGTTGTTTTTACGGTAAAAAAAAAAGAGGCAGCTTTGGTTGCCAGAACTTTACCATAATAACTACGGTGCAACTTTTTCTAATATTACGGTAAAATTATATTAGCACTGTTGATTTCACATTGAAGATTGCCATTTTATTCAATATTTTACTGTAAAAAATAAAAAGTTTTTCCATCAAAAGAAACGCTGTTCTGCCACATGATTGACAAGAAAATACTTTATAAATGCCACATAAATTAAAGATTTTACCATTAAAAACTACAGTATATTTTTGTTAGAGATATGGAGTTTAGTACATTTAACAGTGAGAAAAAAGTATTTTTGCAAAAAAATAAATGCAAATTTAAAGTCATGGCTTGTATAACAGTACTTTTTTTTTTTTTTTTACAAACGTTAACAACAATTTCTTCATTTGGTAATCAATTTAATATTTTAAATACCATATCAAGTATTTGTTAATATAGTACAAAAAATGTTATAATGTGTTTTTTTAAATTATTTTTTAAAATAAACAATGTTAAAAAAAAATACTGAACGGTGTTTCATTGTTACTCAAACTGAATTAACCCATTTATCATTTTACGGTCTTTTACTGTCATGGTTTAGCAGTTTTTCACCGTAAAATCTACATTTTAGACAGACATTTTTATAGTGTACGTTTCATAACACCAAAACCACGTTATAACAGCTATATGCTTTTACTTTGAAGGGACAGCTTCCTGTTATTAGATAACTCTGAAGCGTTTGACGGGCTTCAGTGGTTGGTGAAGCTGGAAGCCCACAGGTCCTTCTTCTCTCCGTGTTTGAAGCCAGAGGGCGGGCTTCCTGGATCAACGATCCGCTACATCAGCGTTGATTTATTAATTATTATTTTTTAGCGTTGATGGTCGCAGAGAAGCGCCGCAGAACTTGAGGCTTCAGGATGTTCCGCCTCAGAGCTGCAGACAGAAATCACAGGGAGGCGTGTTAGTGCATGTGTACACTGGATTGTAGAGAATTGAAGTAACCGGAATAGTCCACATACGAAATAATGTAAATAATATGTATATGTATATATTTATATATAAAGTGGTATTTTGGACTTAAAATCTCATATTACATCCGAATTCTGTTTACTAAATTGTTCAATTATTATTTGTTATTTATTCTTTGTTGTTTTTTGGTGACCTTGAGTGATAAGAAAGACGCCTATAAATAAAATGTATTATTATTATTATTATTATTATTATTATTATTATGCTATAATATTGTAATCCCAATTTCAAATGTTCAATGCAATTCTTTTTATTTCACATTTTACACTATACAAAATAACAAAAAAATAGCATTTAAATGGACCTGCCTATTTCCTTATTTATGACAGTATAGCATAAATCTATAATGGACCTTTATGTGAAAAGATGTATTTATTTATTTATTTATTATTATTATTTTTATTTATTTATTTATTTTTATGATGATCATATATTTTATTTTTTTATTGCATTTGAGATTAAATAGCTAATTTAGAATATGTAAAAATGTTTTTATTTATTATTATTATTATTATTATTGTTATATATTTTATTTTAATTCCACTTATAATATCGGCATAAATCTAGAATGGTCTTTATGTAAAAATATATATTTTATTTATTTATTTATTTATCTAAAATGTATTATTACTGTTATTATATATTATTTTAAAAAATTGTATTGCACTTAACATTTCAACAATTCGAAAGTACTACAGAGAATAAAATAAACTAAAAGAGGAACATGATACAATAATAAATCATTTATACCTCATATTATTTATTAAGTGTGAAAAGCAGGAACTAGAAAGACATTTAGCAAAACGCTTTAATACAAAGAAAAGATTATCAGGTCTCATTTAAATGTATTTAATCACTCACAGTGTTTATAATATTTATAGTTAAACAAAAAAAAATCAGTTAAATTAAATAAATAAATAAATACAGCAGTTATATTATAGAAAGTCTCTAGAAAAAAATAATAGTATTAGTAATAAAAGTGTGTTGTAACAATGGCTCAATGGAAGCTCTTCTGAAGAGGACAGCTATTATAAACATTATCGTTAAAAATAATGATTTTTCCCCCTCAAAATAAACACACACTCTCAAAGGCACTCAATCAGCTGATCGGGGTCAAAGGTCACACCCCCTGACCCCCCTGTAATGAAACAGTCGATGGATATGATTCCAGAAGGAGAGAAAAATCACTTAAAGACACTTGAAATCGAGCCCTCACATTTACCTTTCCATTACAACTTTCACGTGTAAAGTGCAAAAAAAAAATCACTCTGTAGGTTCTTTGTTTGGTTTCTCCCACTGATAATGTGTGTGATGATGTCATCGCGGCGAGGACAGAAACTGGAGACCCATAATGCCGCGTGAGAGATAGAAGGCAGTGTGGCAGAGCTACCAGATTACACCCACAGCCTCTTGGCCCGTGCTTACACACACACACACACACACACACACACATTTCCTTCATGACGGATTGGGCATAATCCTCATCCTGAGCAATAGCCTCTGACAGCCGTGATTCGAGACAATGACAATGACATCAAGGGTGCTGGATTAGGAAGCAGCCAGGGATTTTTTACTCTTCATCCTTCGGGTAATAAAAAAAAAAAAAAAAACAGAGTTACATGTTGTTTTTTTTAAATCTGCTCTTTTAAAAAAACAGTCATTTGTTGTTGTTCCACCTATCTCTTGGTTGTTTTACTGTTGTAACTGACAGCAGCAGGGCATTAAAATATGTTTTGCATGAGATCATCTCGTCTACATTAACTCTATGGAGTCTGAATCCTCTTCATCCTGCCTGGATTCACCACTTCAAACATGTTTAAATGCCATGTTGGTTTATTTTTTTCCACCTATATGACCTGATAATAATTGATTTTTTATTCTGACTTACTGGATTAAAACATTTTGAACCAAAAAAAAAACAAAGAAAAACCAACATAAATGCGTGTCACAATCTTGTGATTGTGTGTGATCCTGTCATCAACTCTGGTTTTTATTCTAGTGCGACTCGTAAAAAAGCGTAACAATTTTGGTCATTTTGTGTCTTTTTTTTAGTAATTTTGTGTCTTTTATTGGTCATTTTGTGTATTTTTGTGTGCTTTTTGGTGATTATGTGTCTTTTTTAGTCATTTTGTGTCTTTTTATGGTCATTTTGTGTCTTTTTTTTAGTAATTTTGTGTATTTTTTTAAAATCATTTTGTGTCTTTTTTTGTCCTTTTGTGTCTTTGTTTTGTCATTTTGAGTCTTTTTTGGTTATTTTGGGTCTTTTTTTTTGGTCATTTTCTGTCTTTTTTAGTCCTTTAGTCCAACATAAAATGTGACTTTGAATCTTTTTTTAAACTTTGAAAACACTATCATGCTCAATAAAGAATTTCAAATGTTGCAAATGTGACCAAAGGTGTCAAATTTAACATATAAGAGGGTTCCATCCAGTTCTATCATTTGATACTAAATCTATTTGAGCTTGTCTCCAGTTTTACTTGGTATATCATCATCAAACTGAAACTGGCCTCATGGAGTTTACAGCCAGAACTTTAGAGGTAAATTTACAGTAGGGCTCCACGCTGCTTTGTTTTCTAATGCTGCAGTGTGACAGGCCACACCGTGTATGTTTTAGCTCGTTATAACTCACTCAGGTCACTGGGCTTGTAGTTGTTTCTCCCTGTCTGAGGACAAAGAGCTGCAGGGAGACAGCAGCGTTTAGGGTCTGAGCTGCTCCTCTGAGTCTCCTGCTAGAGCATCATGAGCTCATCAAGATCTGTTAATACCGAAAGAACCTCAAGAGTCACATCTTTAGCATCGCATTCTCCTGATCATAATACATTTTATTATTATTATTAGACATCTTTATTTGTGTGTGTGTGTGTGTGTGTGTATGTGTGTGTGTGTGTGTCTGTGTCTGTGTGTCTTTGTGTCTGTGTGTGTCTGTGTGTGTATATATCTATGTAAAGTAT
The DNA here is from genome assembly GCF_030273125.1 of Centropristis striata. Lineage (NCBI taxonomy): Eukaryota > Metazoa > Chordata > Actinopteri > Perciformes > Serranidae > Centropristis > Centropristis striata. The sequence continues at coordinate 30,533,147 of NC_081536.1, forward strand.
GTGTGTATATTTATGTATCTATGTAGGCTATATGTGTGTGTGTGTGTGTGTGTGTGTGTGTGTGTGTGTGTGTGTGTGTGTGTGTACTATGTAAAGTATGTAATTCTGAATGTGAGAGGTAAAAGTGTTAATGTGAGAGGTAAAAGTGTTAATGTGAGAGGTAAAATTGTTAAGGTGAGAGGTAAAAGTGTTAATGTGAGAGGTAAAAGTGTTCATGTGAGAGGTAAAATTGTGAATGTGAGAGGTAAAATTGTGAATGTGAGAGGTAAAAGTGTTAATGTGAGAGGTAAAATTGTGAATGTGAGAGGTAAAATTGTTAATGTGGGAGGTGAAATTGTTAATGTGAGAGGTAAAATTGTTAATGTGAGAGGTGAAATTGTGAATGTGAGAGGTGAAATTGTTAATGTGAGAGGTGAAATTGTGAATGTGAGAGGTAAAATTGTTAATGTGAGAGGTGAAATTGTTAATGTGAGAGGTAAAATTGTTAATGTGAGAGGTACAATTGTTAATGTGAGAGGTACAATTGTGTATACAAATTTGAGAATTCCATAAGATTGCCATGATGTTTGATGAGGACATTTGCTTTCCCAAAGGGTTACTCTCTTTTAAAAAAAATTTTTTTAGGACCTTTACGACATTATGGAACAGACTTAACATGTTTAATCCAACAACTGGTAAAGACCCAGGACAAATTGTCAGTTTTCTAGCATTGCTGTTGCATTTACGTCCAGTTCACCCTGGAACTGTACGAGGAGGCAGAGATCACATTTAAACATGTAAATATGTGAGTGTGCAGCAGTTGCAGCTTGTCCAGACAGGAAAGGTTTTATTAAAGAAATCCCTCCTGTCCTCTGGATGGATATCCTGTCCTCTGTAAGAAGATTACCCAGCGTTTTGTTCAGGTTTCTTGTTTATATTCACACATCACACACACACACACACACACACACAAATATGCTGTGCCGAGTGCTTACAGGCAGAAGGCATGGATGGAGATACACCTGAGTGCACTCAATGATGTACTTGGGAGATTTTAGGTGGCAGGTGCATACAGATAACATATTAAAATATAAAAAAATACACACAGACACACACACACACACACACACACACACACACACACCTGTTCGTTTTTGGGTTTTTTTGTGCATCCTCTGCTCCAGAGAATAAGCTGCTCTCACAAATATACACAAATATTCACACATACTTCATATAGTACACACACATACATGAACACAAACACAAACACACACACACACACACACATACAAACAAACACACATATACACAAACACACATGCACACACACACAAACACACACACACACACACACACACACACACACACACACACACAGCCTACATAGATAACATAAATATACACACATACTTAATATAGTGCACACACACACACACACACACACACACACACACACACACACACACTCACTCACAATTTTACCACTATTTTTATCACATTTTTGTGTGAATGTGAGAGGTATATATTGTTTTTAGATATATTCTCTTGAAGTGAGTGTTGTAATACCTTATTTGAAAAGACTACAATATGATTGTTCAGTGTTAAAGTAATTTGTAAACTGTATTCATTAGACATTTCACTGCGTGTTCTTCAACTTTTGCTACAACTCGACATTAAAGTGAGAGATGTTCATCCACTATTTCTCCGTCCAGATTTTCATTGATGGAGCAGATGGTCTTTGGAGAGTGGAGGAAGGTTTTTTTCTCTCTCTTTTTTTTTTTTACAGATTGCTTTTAAGTTTCAATGAATCATGAACATTTGTGTGCTGTATGGACAGAGTCTCAGTCCGTCTTCTGTGTCTCACGTAATGAACTTCAAACACACCTAATCAGTCTTCTTCTATGAGGGAAAAAATCCTTTTAACTGTTAACCAACCAAATCCCTGATGATCAAAAGAGGCGAGGAGCAGCTTCAATGGTCCACGCAGAAAGGAATAAACATGGAATCCTGGAATGATTTACAGGACAATGCCTGGACTAACAACACATCAAAGGCAGGTGTAATATCACACTACAAACACATGTGTGTGTCCATGTGTGTGTGCACGTGTGTGGAGTCTGCAGAGAGGCAGGTCAGGTATGATGCAAGTGTAAAATCAGACTTCCCTTCATGCTGTAAAACCTATAAGGCAAACATGTTTCCATTTATTGAAATCAGATTTAATCATGAAATCAGACAAGCTAAGATCAGAAAATTAAGTGTTTAGAAAAGCTACAATTTGACACTTTTTGTACAGACACAGGTTTTATTTTAATATAATGTTGAAGCTTGTTTTTTTAATTATTTATGTCCTAGGATGTAAAATTGCTCCACATATTAATGCAGCTCGTAGTCCATGCGGCAAACCAGGCGGCAACCTCCTGATCTGAGCAGGGCGGCAAACCAGGAAGTGCCTTAAGCTGCATTCTATAACTATATGTAACCATGGGCTGAAGTTAGAGGTGTGAATCAGCGTATCAGCCCCATGATACTATTTTATCCTGATACTTGAGTCATGATATTATTGCGATTTCAAGCAGTTTTATATGAATGGCACTTTACCGTGTTGTGTGTGGAAGGTCCCTTTAATATATTTTTTGGGTCATTTTGTGTCTTTTTGGGGTCATTTTGTGTCTTTTTTTTTAATGTTGTGTCTTTTTGGGGTCATTTTGTGTCTTTTTTAAAATAATTTTGTGTCATTTTTTGTAATTCTGTATCTTTTTTGGTAATTCTGTGTCTTTTTTTGTAATTTTGTGTCTTTTTAAAATAATTTAGTGTCTTTTTTTTTTGTAATTTTGTGTATTTTTTGGTCATTTTGTGTCTTTTAAAAATAATTTTGTGTCTTTTTTGGTCATTTTGTGTCTTTTTTAAGTAATTTTGTTTTTTTCTGTCATTTTGTGTCTTTTTCTGTCATTTTGTGTCTTTTTTGGTCATTTTGTGTCTTTTTATAAAAGTAATTTAGTGTTTTTTCAGTCATTTTGTTTCTTTTTTTTGTTGCAATTTTGTGTCTTTTTTTGGTCATTTTGATACTGCCTCCAGTGGCCCCCAGGTCACTTGAGTTTGAGACCCCTGACTTACACCATCAAAAGTTATTTCTATTTATCATTCTCAACATCAACATATCTGTCCTGTCGGTCCTGGAGACTTTAGTTGTGAACACATTTTTCTGGAACTTCACAGAAAAAAAGTGAAAGCTGCTGACAGTGTGATACCAAAGGAGATAAGTGTCATTTTTTTTTCTTTGAGTGTGTGTTTGTCTGTGCGTGTGGAGTTGGAAAAACCAAGTAAGAGGAGATTATTTTTTCAACTGCACAGTAAACCATGAACTGTGAGCCTCGAGAATTGATTACATCTGGATGGATTTGTCAGCAGATGTCATTTAAGTGCTGTAAAAGCCCAAATATTCTCACTGTTTCTCTAACATGTTAACGGGATGACTTTTTACCATTTAAACAACTGGATAAACCCTCAGTGTGAACTGGAGACACCTGAAGGATCAGGCAGGTGTTTTAAGTGGAAATGTACCCAATATGCTACTGCTAGGAATACAACTTTAACGGTTTTGTTATATTTTATGTCATTTTATTTCCCCACCGTAGCTTTCGTATTTCCCACAGACCTGAGACGATTTGTATTCCCACAGTTATCATGTTTAGGCTTTGTAGCTCATAGATATGCACCTTTAAGAACAACACACACACACACACACACTGGTCCTCATTTATCAAACAAGCGAAGAAACGAGCGCAGATCTGAGTGTATATCATTTATTTTCATTTATCAAACGATCGTATCTCGCCAATCACAGCATAAGATAAGAATGATTGGCTGTTGATAAATGTGGCGGCTCGAAACAATCGTAATTTGAATGTCACACTCTAAAGCAGGGGTCTCAAACTCAAATTACCTGGGGGCCGCTGGAGGCAGTATCAAAATGACCCAAAAAAGACACAGAATTACTAAAAAAAGACACAAAATGACAGAAAAAACAAATAAATTACTCAAAAAAGACACAAAATGACCAAAAAAAGACACAAAATGACAAAAGAAGACAAAATTACAAAAAGACAAAAGACACAAAATGACTGGAAAAACACTTAATTACTTTAAAATTACACAGAATTACCAAAAAAAGAAACAAAATTATTTTTAAAAAAGACACAAAATGACCAAAAAAGACACAAAATGACCAAAAAAGACACAGAATTACCAAAAAAAAGACACAAAATTATTTAAAAAAAAAAGACACAAAATGACACAAAAAAGACACAAAATGACAGGAAAAAAACTTTAAAAAGAAACTAAATGACCAAAAAAGGACACAAAATGACAGAAAAAAACCTAAATTACTTAAAAAAGAAACAAAATTACTAAAAAAAGACACAAAATGACAAAAAAGACACAAAATGACAAAATGACAAAACAAAAAGACCAAAAAAAAAAAAGACAAAAAAAGTAAATAAAGGGACCTTCCACACACAACACGGTAAAGTGCCATTCATATAAAACTCACATTAAACTTTTATATCAAGGTGAGGGCCACAAAATATCATCACGAGGGCCGCAATTGGCCCGCGGACCGCAAGTTTGAGACCCCTGCTGTACATGTTTTCTCTCCAGTATTGCACATGAAGAAGACGTGCTCCTCTCTGCTCCTTTGTGTACACAAGAGATGTAATTTGGTCCTGATGTCGGATCAATAGTGTCGGTCGCTGCTTCACTCTCTCCAGCTCTGTTCTCCTTCTAGGCTTTCCCTGTGGGGATTCTCCACAGCACTTATGTCTCTGCTCTCTGCACTATTTCAGTAGCCAGGGTTTGAATCCTTTCTCTATATTTGGAGGAGATCAGCTTGCAAAGTCACTCCAGGGACGAAGAGCAAGAGGGGATGGAAGAGGAGGGTGTGATGGAGGAGAGGTAAAGTACAGAGGGGAAGAGAACAGAATGCAAACAAATGGAGTTGATTTGAGGTCAAAATTGCATCAAACACATTGAGTCATGGTGTAAAACTGACAATACAACAGAAACAATGCACCGAGGTAATGTAGGTCAGTTTGTATTGGAGCATGGTTGCAGAATGCTAAATGAACATGGAGCGTTTTGCATGATTCAGTCTAGATCAGCAGTCTCAAACTCATATTACCTGGGGGCTGCTGGAGGCAGTATCAAAATGAGCAAAAAAAGACACAAAATTACAAAAAAAGACACAAAATTACCAAAAAAAGACACCTTGCGGTAAGGTAAGATACGATATGATACGATACGATACGATACGATACGATACGATAAGGTAAGGTAAGGTAAGATACGATAAAGTAAGGTAAGGTAAGGTAAGGTAAGGTAAGATACGATAAAGTAAGGTAAGGTAAGGTAAGATACGATAAAGTAAGGTAAGGTAAGGTAAGGTAAGGTAAGGTAAGATACGATAAGCTAAGCTAAGCTAAGGTAAGGTAAGGTAAGATAAGATAAGATAAGATAAGATAAGATAAGATAGAACTTTATTAATAATAATATTAATTATCAATCTGATTCCAGATTGCTCCAAAACCTCCAAAATCATAACAAAAACAATCCCAATATAGGATAATATAAGAAAAACAGTGAATAAAATAAGTAATAATAACATTATATAATATAAATATATACAACAAAAAATTACTCACTGTTTCGAGCATGTATTTGCTTAATTCTAGTTATTTATTTCTTATTTTTTGTTAGTTGTTTTTTGCAGTGTGAAGAAATCCTACTGTTTACATTTAGATATGTGTATAGAGAGAGAGAGAGAGAGAGAGAGAGAGAGAGAGAGAGAGAGAGAGATTATATGGCATTAGTTTGGGCAAACTAATGCCATATAATCCATGCGAGTCCATATCAACAGTGTAAATTTGCAGTGGGACAGCAGTGACATAAACTGCATTAGGATAATGCAGAGTGCTGTGTGTCCAATGTGTAAGTGCTTTCCCCTAAAGACTGTCAAGTCATGTGACCAACATAATGTCTTTTCCAAAAAAAAAAAAGATGACGAAATAAAATGCAAATGACTTTCCATCTGCTGGTATTATGCAAGTACAGCATAGACACGTGACAAGATTACATCACTAAATGAGCACCAGCAACTCTGGTAAAGCCTCCAACCGAGACGTCATTTTATTCCCATTTATTGCTTCATGTTAAACAGGGACAGCGTACAGTAACTATTGTTACATAATAAATATTAACGTGGCACCTGGACTGTCTGTTGTCTTTTAAACATGATTTTAAACTGACTAAAAGACACTTTGTAGGGGATGGTGTTCAGCTGTTTTGTTGCTTTAATGGAGCAAATTTAGTCATGCAGTGTTTTATATAACTGTCTTTTTTCACCATGAGCTGTAAGAATAAATTGTTTAAGGGCTGGCTGCATCCTGCAGAGTTTTATAAAATACAACCTTGATTTCAAATTCAGAATGTGTGTATATTATTAGAAAAAAATATTTTAGAAGAAAAAGTGGCAAATCTAAGAGAAAAAAGTAGCAGATTTATGAGAAAAAAAAGTCTGAAAAATCGTCTATTGTTTTGTTTTTCAAGGAACTTTATCACCACAGAAGCTGCTGCATTCTGTGAACTATTTAGCAATTAGGAAATACTGGTGGTTTCAGCCCAGAATCACCATATTTTCATAAGTATCCGGACTTTGAAGAGACATTGTCGTGAATTGGGCCTATTCAGAATGCAATGGACAGAGGCAAGGATATCACTGGTTACATCTATGACACTTTTTCTTATAAATCTGCAACTTTTTTCTCCTAGATTTGCATCTTTTTTCCTCATAAATCTGCTACTTTTTTCTCCTAGATTTGCCACTTTTAATCTCATAAATCTGCAACTTCTTTCTCCTAGATTGGCCACTTTTAATCTAAAAAAATATGCTACTTTTTTCTCCTAGATTTGCCACATTTGTCTTATAAATCTGCAACTTTTTCTCCTAGATTTGCCACTTTTTTCATAAATTTTCTACTTTTTTCTCCTAGATTTGCCACTTTTAATCTCATAAATCTGTTACTTTTTTCTCCTAGATTTGCCACTTTTTTCCTCATAAATCTGCTACTTTTTTCTCGTAGATTTGCCACTTTTAATCTCATAAATCTGTTGCTTTTTTCTCCTAGATTTGCCACTTTTTTCATAAATCTGCTACTTTTTTCTCCTAGATTTGCCACTTTTAATCTCATAAATCGGCAACTTTTTTCCCCTAGATTTGACACTTTGTTCTTATAAATCTGCTATTTTTTTCTCCTAGATTTGACACTTTTTTTTTCTCATAAATCTGCAACTTCTTTCTCCTAGATTTGCCACTTTTATCTCATATATCTGCTACTTTTTTTGTTTTTATTACTCATTTATTGTCTTTTTTGGTCATTTTGTGCCTTTTTTTAGTCTTTTTTTTAGTCATTTTGTGTCTTTTTTAGTCTGTTTGTGTCTTTTTTGGTCATTTTGTGTCTTTTTTCTTAACTTTCTTTAACTTTAACTTTCAAAACACTATCATGCTCAATAAAGAATTTGAAATGTTGCAAATGTGAACAAAGGTGTCAAATCTAACATATAAGAGGGTTCCATCCAGTCCTATCATTTTATACTAAATATATTTGAGCTTGTCTCCAGTTCTACTTGGTATATCATCATCAAACTGAAACTGGCCTCATGGAGTTTACAGCCAGAACTTTAGAGGTAAATTTACAGTAGGGCTCCACGCTGCTTTGTTTTCTAGTCTGGATGGAGGCAACAAGTCAGGATTTGGAGCTTTTGGAGACTCCAGAGGGTTAAAATCCATTTGTGTATTTGTGGATTACACACAGGTCAATCTGTTCACACCAATAATAATATTGAGGGAATCTATCTATTTGCCTATCTATAGGGCTGATAGGCATATTCAAGGGTAGGTGTGTGTGTGAGTAAGTTCTTATTAAATATGACTCATACACACTTGTCTTCTACCTTGAATCCAGCGCTCCATAAAAGTGTGATTACATACCTGAGGCCCTGGGCCTGGCTCTGCGCTGTAGAAACGGTTGCTGTGGTGACCGAGTGTGTTCTTTGACTTGATGAGGGTCTCGTGGTGAGAAACTATACGGTAGCTTTCTTTCTGCAGCAGCTGAATACAGTTTATTGAGCATTCTACAGATGCTGGGATCAATGAGTCATACTACGGAGGCGGAGAATGGCTGTGGCTTGCTGGAATTTATTATTTATTTATTTATTTTACACCATTATTTCAAGATCACAAGTTTAATATGTTGTTATCTTGTGAAAACGAGCTTGTAAACCCATTATCACAAAAAAACAGAAACTTTTATTACGTGTAATGTTTGGCTGAACTAAAGCTGTACTAAACAAGTATATAGAAATAAGTTTCAATTATATTCACAAGAAATATAAAACATTACCTGTATCACTTACAAAAAAAATAGAAAATTAATTGTGAGAGGCGTGTCTTCATTTTGGATTTATGAATTGAAGATATCTCTGACTTCAAACAATCGAAAAATAAATAATTTTTACTGTGTTTTTTTAGCCATATTCCATAGTAAAAGTCCAATATTTGTACTTTGAAAATGACTAGATATCAGCTCTTAAATTAAACTCCTATGAGCTATTTTTTGTATTTTTTTTGTTTCTGACACTATTGAATATTTGACTGATATCTAGACATTTTCCATGGTTTTCTTGAAAATGATTTTGGTTTTTATCAAGAAAACCATGGAAAATCTAGATAGTCTAGATATCAGCTCTTAAATTAAACTCTTATCAGCTATTTCTGTTATTATATTTGTCCAAACAAATGTACCTTTAGTTGTACCGGGCATTAAAATGAACAAGAAATTGAAGAAAACAATGGTCTAATATTTTTTCCAATGACTATATAAATTATTTCAAACTATATGGATGCCTATAGATTCCTTAGATCTTATAGTTTCATATGATACCAGTATCTCCACTATATTCCTAGAAGTGAGCCCGCTAAGGCCTCCGAAAAAAAACAAAAATTGATACTTGGCTGCCATAAATTGATATATTATTGCCATGCAAAATATTGTGATACTACGCTGTATGGATTTCCCCCCCACCTCTATATCACACTGACTGCTTAGAGCAGAAGTTCTCAACCTTTTTGAGTGGCGACCCCCAATTTAACATGCATGTTGTCTCACTGAACACAATCTCACAGTTCAGATCATACAAACTCAGCTGATACGACGAATTTTGGACAAATAATGAAGCAGACAACAACTAAAACATCTCTCTGTCTGTGCATTTAGATATATTTTTTATTGTTACTTTTAATCTAAGTCCTTTGCTGTAAGTTTAAAGGTCCATTCTGACCTCCTGAGTGTGTAACAGTCAGCTTCAAGCCAGAGACTCCTTGGAAAGTAACAACTTGATACTTTGGGATTTGTCAGAAAAGACACAAAATTACCCAAAAAAAAGACTCAAAATGACTAAAAAAAAGAGAAAATGACAAAAAGACACAAAATGAACACAAATTGATCAAAAAAAGACACAAAATGGCCCAAAAAAGAAACAAAATGACCAAAGACAGACACAAATTGACCACAAAATGACCAAAATAGACACAAAATGACTAAAAAAAGACACAAAATTACTTAAAAAAACAAACACAAAACGGGCAAAAAAAGACATTAAATGACCAAAAAGACTAAAACACATTAACACATGATCACTTTAACACAGTGGAGACAGAGCTGACTTAAAAAATGATTTGGCGACCCCCAGAAATCATCTCGCAACCCCAATTGGGGTCGGGACCCCCAGGTTGAGAATAGCTGGCTTAGAGCAGAGGAAATGGACAGAGAAACATGACTCAGAACAAAGAGTCGTAGTAGAAAGTCTTGGTTTGCAGCAGAACAGGAGATGAGGGCAAAAATACAAAAACAATCAAAATCCCCAAAATGGAGTGAGTCCAAACACAGAGAAACATGAGGGAACAGCTGAGACAGACACACAGTTAACACACTGGGAGGCTGGTAATTGGGAGCAGGTGAACCCGATGAGGGGCGGGGCAAGCAATCACACAAGGCGGGAAGTTACATAAGGGCAGGAAGTTGAGAGAAATGAAGTGAGTACCAAAATAAAACGAGAAACAGAAATTACGACAAAAAAAAAGTCATGACCTCACAGAAACATTCTCTGTTACTGTTTTGTTGAATTTATGAAGACTTTTAAGTTCATTGAGTTGTTGTTAGAGGTTTGATGTATTTAAACCTGTTCTCCTGTTACGTTCGTTTCTCAGGAACAACAATAATGTTGCATGTTTAAGTTTTCAAGTGTCAGAAACTAAAAAATCCCAATAAAAATGGGTTTATTTCATTAATAACTCAATTACTAACCATTTCAATCAATATCTAGTGCAATGGTGTTCTTTACCTCTCTCAGATCATGGTTCAATGAGGATAATTCACTCGTTTTTCATAAAAAAAATGCATGTTAAAACTTTTTTTATGGACATTTGGAGGACCTACATATAAAATACAATAGTTTTACATGACTTTATTTTTAAAAATAAAACCATCGGTAGCAATTGTAATTATGTAATATGTAGTGCTTGTAGTATAGTTTTTGTAGAGTTTATCTTCCACCACTGACAGGTTTCTACATCTGTCCAATTATCACATACTAATATTAAAACAGTCTATTTTTACCCAGAAAAGCTCTTTCCAAAATGCTTGAACACGCTCACTGATGACTGAGCAAATGACGTAATCCCACTTTGTGACCAGTGTACAGAAAAAAATTCAGTCAAAATCAAATTCAGCCTCCTCTGTGCCTGCTCCTTTCACAAAGTCTGATTTGTTTAGCAGAACTACAGCACCACCCAGTGGTAGAAACCAGGAATCACACCCCACAGAGCCTGCTGGACTCCATCAGCATGTTTATGAGGAAGTTTTCCATGGTCACAATTACTTACTTACTGAGTTACGCTTAAATGTCCCCCATGTTTCAACTGGACTGGGAAAAACTGCATTCTCTTACTCAGCACCCTGGGAATGGAACAATCTACAGAAAAGGCTTAAACTAGAAAGTCTGATATCAATCAATGAATTTAACTCTATGGAGTCTTGGGCTATTTTGTTGGTTTTTGACTCTTTTTCATTCTGCCTGTATATGCAAGTTAAATAATGATCACCAGTAGGGGTGTGCCATATCGTATCGTTCACGATAATATCGGTATATTTTTTTATGATTAAAAAAATTATATATCATGATATTGGCAACATTCCTACTTCTTGATGTAGTGGCATAAGGGGTTATTAATTATTCTCATGTGCTGCACTAACGTCACATTTCAACCTACTGAAAGTATATCTACACTATTCATAATATAAAGTTATTTTGCGTTGTGTTGCCGTTGCTCAGCAGACTGTCAAAATAAGACGCCTTAAATAAAACAGACTAAAACCCTTATTCTCCTTTGAAATAATGAATTAAAATATGCAATGATTAAGATCAGTGTATATGATGGAATAGTGGCATTATGTGTGAGAGGCACCAAAATTGGGCTTTTATGAAAACAAATTATCCGATAGATGGTTATTCTTAATTATTTCCTAATACTCAAGAGACAAAAGTAAAAAAAAATTGTATTTGGCAACTGTTGAGACTTGCAATTTACACCACATTTTTAGATGTATGATTGATTTTCGTTTTTTATTTATACAGACTAAAGAAAAAATTATATTTTCTGTGTATTTTTCAGTACTTTGTAATATCGTCAAGAATATTGTTATCGCAAAAATACCCTAAAATATTGTGATATTGTTTTAGGGCCATATCGCCCAGCCCTAATTACCATGCCATGCTGGTATCATCTTTTTCAGCACAACCTCGCCTCATTATTATTTTGTCATTTTGACTTACTGGATCAACATTTTGAAACACAAAAAAACACATAAACACACACACACACACACACACACACACACACACACACACAATACAAAAAACACACGTAAAGAAACGAAAACATACACAAAATTACAAAAAACAAAAATAAACACACACACACACAGATCTTATTTTTATTTTATTTTTTAGCAAAAAACACAGAAAAAACACACCAAAAACCACACAAAAAACCCCCAGTAAACACGAAAGATTGCATAAAAAAGCCTACAATGCAGTGGAGAAAAACTCCTCTATCACATTGAGGAATGGAGAGTATGGTGGCTAATATAGGTTACAGAAATTTGGATTCATATTGAACCATTGTCTCACTCTGACAGCATGGTGAAAACTAACATTATCCCAAATGTTGTCTTGACATGATGAGAAACAAGTGTGATTCATTTTGAATTGTTGTGTTCAATGGATGACACACGTGTTTCATCTGTGTTCATGTTTTGTCACTAGTTGTCACCATTATGTATCACAAGCAGAGCCGGCCCAAGGCATAAGCGAACTAAGCAACTGCTTAGGGCCCCGTGGCCACTAGGGGGCCCCCAAGAGCAATTAACAAAAAATATGTATATATTTTTGTTTAATATTTTGATTAATGCTTTCTATATGATCAAATATATATTATTGTACAAAAACAAATTTGTATGTCAACAGATTGCTGCTGCTGATGTAAGCCTAGTGATTCTTACTGCCTCTATTTAATGTCAAAGCTCCGGTGTGCACTGCTCATCCAAAGTGCAGGTAGTTGGAGGCAAAACAATGTTGCAAAAAAGGACATATCCCTCGTACCAGAGGAAAGAAAGAGGAAGAGCAGAAAAAAATGGCAAGATAAAGGTATGTTTGCGCATTTTTTGAAGTAAAAAATAATAAGCCAGATGACACTTTTACAGTAAATACAATGCTTTACCATTTGGATTGTTGTTTAAATCAACCCCAGGTCACTATTGTAGTTGAATGTGCTACATTTTGAGATTAAAAAACATATGTGACACCCTGTATTATTATTGCATTGATATTATTTATGTTATATGTAATTAACTGGGCCACCCCCTTAAAGACATATCAGGCTGACAATAGGATAATGTAAACAACACTGCTAGAGCCGCAATGAGTTTGTAGTAGGTGTGTAAATGATCAACAATCAATATTGTTGGCAGAAATAGAGGGCCCCGAAATTGAATTTTGCTTAGGGCCCCATGGAGGCTTGGGCCGGCTCTGATCACAGGTGCATCACAGTGACAACTGTGTCTTATTGAAGGAGAATTGTGTTTAGAGTTTTGCAAAAGCAATGACTGAGATCTGCAAATAGTGTTTGACTAGAAGAAGATAGTTTATGGTTTTGTCAAAAGGATGTTTGATTCAGGGAATGAGTTTAGACAACTGAGCAACTGATTCACACAACAGGAATAATTAGTGTTTTAGCAATTGAGAAAAACTGTATAATTGTAAATTTCAGGATGATTTTTTTCACAGTAGCTATGTTTCTATGCAGAGTAAATGCTGAATCCACTGAGTTGTGCAATCTTTTTTGTTTTTTGAGAGGCAAAATGCATGTGCTATACTTTAATGTGACCAATAAACATTTCCCCATGAGCTACATGCCTTGAACACTGTGTTTTCAATGTTTTGGTGTAGTGTGTAATGACTGCTCAGCAGTTTTTCTATTTTGACAAATTAGTTAAAGATCTGACAACATTGTTTGTTTTTGAGAAAAACTATTTTGAGGTGATGGGATGGTTTTGCTAAAAGAATCAGAGGTTTTGCGAATGTTGTGTGAGAAAAGAGTTAAAAGAGTTATTTAGAATCCTGAGAAAAGGACAGGAGGATTCGAAAAATGTGTTTTAGCAATTGAGAAAAACTGCAAGTTGCCCATCCTGCTCTACGGAAAAGCTTAAATGATAAATATCTCTGTAATGTCCCTGCAGCTGCAGCAGGTGGCGCAACAAGACAAAGAGGCGCAAAGAAAAGGAGCGAGAGAAGGAGGTTGTGTTCTCCACATTAACGCACCTTATCATCCTGCCTCTCCGGCTATATGCACCTGCAGCATCGCCTCTCACTCCTCCCCCTTCTCCTCCTCCTCCTCCTCCTCCTCCCCGGCGGTCGGGCAGCGTTAGTGCGGACTGAGGAGTCGGTGGGGGGTGCGCAGCGCAGCGCAGGGCGGCCGGCATGCACCTGGAGAGAAACCGCCCCGCTCAGCCGTGTAAAGGGCTCCACCGGAGCCTGAGCAGCACGCGGACTGATGCTCTAACAGCAGGATATTATAGTGGGGAGTGGAGCCGCAGCATGGGCGTGGGAGCGACGCGCGCTGCAATCCCACGGACATAAGGGTCGGTGGGGGGACCCGAGTAGCTTTTGGATTGTAGGATTCGGATTGTGTATTCTGGTGGGCTTGGTTTGTCTGAAATTCAACAAACACGGTACTTTTTTTTCCTCCCTGGCAACCTCCAGTGTAGTTTAAAAAGGATGGAGAAGGGCGCACAGCAGCAGCAGCAGCAGCAGCTGTCCAAGAGCGCAGAGGGTCCGGCGGAGGACATCTCCAAAATCAACGACGAGGAGCTGCTGAAGTGGGGCAAAGAGGAGCTGGTGCGGCGGCTGCGGAGGGCAGAGGCGGGCAAGAGGAGCGCCATAGTGGAGCACGGGAATCTGATGCGGGAGGTGAACCGGAGACTCCAGCAGCACCTCAACGAGATCCGGAGTCTAAAGGTGAGATTTGGGCTGCAGGCTGGGGTTAACACAGGTATGTGAGGCTGTAAGGGACAGGCGGGTTTGGATCAGGAGGAGAGGAAGCCTTCTGAGATAAATTAACAGATTAACAAAGCAGCGTGGAGCCCTACTGTAAATTTACCTCTAAAGTTCTGGCTGTAAACTCCATGAGGCCAGTTTCAGTTTGATGATGATATACCAAGTAAAACTGGAGACAAGGTTAAATATATTTAGTATAAAATGATAGAACTGGATCTTATGTGTTATATTTGCAACATTTGTTCACATTTGAACAACATTTCAAATTCTTTATTGAGCATGATAGTGTTTTCAAATTTAAAAAAAATATTAAAAATCACATTTTATGTTGGACTAAAGGACTAAAAGAAAGACACAAAATGACTAAAAAAGACACAAAAAACTAATAAGACACAAAATGACCAAAAAAAGACACAAAATGACAAAAAAAGACGCAAAATGACTAAAAAAAAAGACAGAATGGCCAAAAAAAGACACAAAATGACAAAAAAAAGGAGACAAAATGATTTTAAAAAGACACAAAATTACCAAAAAAAAGACACAAAATTATCAAAAAAGACAGAATGAGAAGTCAAAATGACAAAAAAAAAAAGACACAAAAAGACACAAATGACCAAAAAAGACACAAAAAGACAAAATAGCCCTATAAGACTCCATAGAGTTAAGGGTATAACATGTTTGGTTCCAAAAACTCAAGATAATGACAATTTTTCAAATCAATATATACCAAATATGCATTTTTATCTTTAAGTATATGTTTAGTCCAAATTCCATTCCTAAAGCTTTCAGTGAATATTTCCATGTCGACGCACAATTATATACAGCTGCATCTCAATACATTAGAATATGATGGAAAAGTCCATTTCCAGAAGTTCAATTCTTTTTTTTTGTTTGAGAGTTTGAGAGGTAAAACTGTTAATGTGAGAGGTAAAATTGTTAAAGTGAGAGCTATTTTTGTCAATGTGAGAGGTAAAATTGTGAATGTGAGAGGTAAAAGTGTGTATGTGAGAGGTAAAATTGTGAATGTGAGAGGTAAAATTGCGTATGTGAGAGGAATTTTATGTGAATGTGAGAGGTAAAATTGTTACTGTGAGAGGTAAAATTGTGTATGTGAGAGGAATTTTATGTGAATGTGAGAGGTAAAATTGTGTATGTGAGAGGAATTTTATGTGAATGTGAGAGGTAAAATTATGAATGTGAGAGGTAAAATTGTGAATGTGAGAGGTATTTTTCTTAATGTGAGAGGTAAAATTGTTACTGTGAGAGGTAAAATTGTGTACGTGAGAGGAATTTTATGTGAATGTGAGAGGTAAAATTATGAATGTGAGAGGTAAAATTGTGAATGTGAGAGGTATTTTTGTGAATGTGAGAGGTAAAACTGTGAATGTGAGAGGTATTTTTGTTAATGTGAGAGGTAAAACTGTGAATGTGAGAGGTAAAACTGTTAATGTGAGAGGTATTTTTGTTAATGTGAGGTAAAACTGTGAATGTGAGAGGTAAAATTGTGAATGTGAGAGGTAAAATTGTTAATGTGAGAGGTAAAACTGTGAATGTGAGGTATTCTTTTTGTATGTGGTAGTTAAAATTGTGAATTGTCAAGAAGCTGGAACCAGAGAACAAACACACACACACACACACATACAGAACTGCATGATGGGAACTCTCTTCTCACTCATCAAATGATCAGTCCCAGCAGGAACGTGCATGTAATCCCTCTCTGTGCTGCTCTGTGTGTGTGTGTGTGTGTGTGTGTGTGTGTGTGTGTGTGCGTATGTAAACCAGGACGTGAACCAGAAACTGCAGGAGGACAACCAGGAGCTGCGGGACCTGTGCTGCTTCCTGGACGACGACCGGCAGAAGGGGAAGCGCGTGTCCCGGGAGTGGCAGCGTCTGGGCCGCTACAGCGCCGGCCTGATGAGGAAGGAGGTGGCCATCTACCTGCAGAAGCTGAAGGAGCTGGAGCAGCGGCAGGTGGAGGTCATCCGGGAGAACCTGGAGCTGAAGGAGGTGTGCATCATGCTGGAGGAGGAGCGGGCTGCTGCTGTGGTCGTAGGAGGAGGTGGAGGAGGAGTTGGAGTCGTGCATGGAGGTCCGGGTCGCAGGAGCTCCGTTGACAGTCAGAGCAGCTTGTCTCAGCTGGGTGGAGGCGTCCCGGCTCCTGGTCTGCTCCGGGACGTGGGGGACGGGAGCAGCACGTCCAGTGCGGGGAGTACGGACAGCCCCGATAACCCCCACCTCAAACCTCCTCCTCTGGGCTCAAAATGTGAGCCCCACAAACCAGGAGAAGTGTGTGAATCCACAGGGAGGAGGCACAGCTCCACGCCGGAGTACCACACCTTCCCCCAGTCCTGCCGGCCCCGCGGGGGCTCCCTCACCAACCTCGAACCTCGGGACCTTAAAGGCTACAGCCCCGAGAAACACAGCAGGTCCCCCAGCAGGCTGCCGTCGGACTCCTACCCCAAACCCTGCAGCTCCGACCTGCTGGCACACAAACAGATCTGGATGTCGGGCCAGTCGTCGCCAGGCTGCGGGAAGGGCACCGCCAAGTCCAGCCCCGAGCTGAGTCAGAGACAGCGGGCGGGGAACATGGCGGGGGCCGGCTGCGGGGGCCCCGACGCCAAGCTGGCGGGGATGGGGACGCCGGAGCACCTGAGGAAAGGACGGGTGATCGTAGGGAGTCCGGAGTCTATACGGCACCATCACCACTACCAGCACGGCCCCGGGGCCGAGCACGGCAAGGGGACCTATAGTGTCGGTGGCTCCCCGGGCAGGGACGGGGGCCAGAGGAGGGCCCCGGAGGAGATGTCCCCCCACCACCAGAGTCTGTACAACGGTAGGCAGAGGGTAACTTTTATCTTGTATTTCTTGAATTCATAACATTCATTCATGACCCATCAAGAAATCAAATTTACAGAAAGTAATACCAGATATTACCGTATTTCCTCAAATAGTAGCCGGGGCTTCTATTAATAAAAAATCAGTTTGGGACCCGGCTAATAATCGGGGCAGGCTATTATTTGATGGAGGCTTTTATTTAAAAAAGAAAATCAGAGCAGCTCTGACCGGCACTTTTTAGAGTGTTTTACACAGCGCATTGTAGCCAGTTACCCGGATGTCGGCCATATTGGAAGTACTGGGATGTAAACAAACAATGAACAGCAGCTGAATGTTCATTTGAAGCAGGATTTAAAATGTCTAAACTACTAAAAAGCCCAGAAGAACGTGCGTAAACGGCTCGACTTTACAGAGAATGACTAGGACAGCGGGAGAAACAACCATATTTACCTACAGTACTAACTCGTGTGGCCAAACTTCTAAATACAGGTGTTGTGTTGAAATCTGTTACCGTCAAATGATGTTTCCTGAATGGTGTTCTCCGTAGCATCACCTCCACGGTTGGAGTTAGGATTTCAGTTTAAGGTGAGGCCTTGTAGAGAGAACTGTTTGGGGTTAAAGTAAACTTTGGCTCATGTTAACAACTTAAAGGAGGACTGGTTGGGGTCAGGGGTCAGGTTGGTGCAGGTTAAGGTAAGGGGGACACATATCGACGGGGGAACAGACTTTGACATAACACCGGTAAGACATCCGGCTTATAAAAGAGGCCGGCTTTTATTTACTAAAAATTGTTTTTACACCCGGTTACTAAATGAGGCCGGTCATTAATAGGGGCCCGGCTTTAAATTGAGGAAATACGGTAGTTTAAAACGATCTGTAATCTGGCTTTGAAATAATGGATATGAGGCTTCTTGTAACACTGATCATACACTATTATTATTTTATATATAGTTAAACTTCTCTAGCTTCTAGCACACTAAATCAGTTCTGCCCAGGCCTTAAACCACGGGTCTCAAACTCAAATTACCTGGGGGCCGCTGGAGGCAGTATCAAAATTACAAAAAAAGCCACAAAATTACCAAAAAAAGCCATAAAATGACCAAAAAAGACACAAAATTACAAAAAAGACACACAATTACCAAAAAAAGACACACAATTACCAAAAAAAGACACAAAATTATTAAAAAAAGACACAAAATTACCAAAAAAGTAATTAAAGGGACCTTCCACACACAACACGGTAAAGTGCCATTCATATAAAACTCACATTAAACTTTCATATCAAGGTGGGGGCCACAAAATATCGTCACGAGAGCCGCAATTGGCCCGCGGGCCGCAAATTTGAGACCTATGCTTTACAGCACTGAACTGGAGCTGTGATATATGCTTTCTTCAAAGCCAAAAGCAGCATTTTTACGTTACCGCCACCTCATTCGGTTCGATTGTTCGTGTTATACTGTGACCTTCAAATGTGACGTCCACAGCAGTTTATATATTCTGTGCTTCGGCTGAGACTGTTAGTATTGCATCAAAATCATAGATGATCTCTGGCTAATGTACGGGAGGAAACACAAATTCACACAAATTCTCAAGAGCTCAACTGAGCTTAGACCCAGACTTTACAGTCACACAAACATGAACACACACACACACACACACACACACACACACACACACACACAGGGCTCATGTGGATTCACTGGCTGTGGCTGCAGTGGTGATGGAGGTGTGTATTCATCTGTGTGTGTGTGTGTGTGTAAGCGGGGGAACCTGGGTGATGCAACTCTCTCGGGTGTTTGTGTTTCATAGGAACCCTGGAGGTATGTTCAAGATGCACACAGGCTTAAACACATTCACACATTTGAGAAACTGAAGTCATAGGAGAGGAGAGGCTGTTTTTTAAAACACATGAAAGAGATCTTGTTTGCATATAGAGTGTAGTGGCAAGTCAGGCAGCTTCAAAGCCCCAAGGTCCTAACTTGCCAACAACACACGCACCAAAATCTTCCACAAACTCTAAGACTCAAAAATTATGGAATCAAAAAAGTAGCAGGAGATTCGTTCCATGCAGCAGAGTTTAATTCTTGCAAAGGTCAAGAGATCAAAAACTCAATGAGTTCCTTTAGTTGCAACCACAGGTGGCTGAATATACAGTGTAAAAAAATCAGTTTATATGTCATTCAATCTTCCTTTTTCTCGTTCTCACATTGGTGGGCTTTCTTAGGTCAACCTGTTTGAATAGAACCTCCTTTCATCTTCAGATGAAAGTCGCAGATTTATGAGATTAAAAGTGGCAAATCTACAAGAAAATAGTCGCAGATTTATGAGATTAAAAGTGGCAAGTATAAGAGAAAGAAGTAGCAGATTTATGAGAATAAAGGTGAGAGAAAATAGTTGCCAATTCATTAGATTAAAGTGGCAAATCTACAAGAAAATAGTCGCAGATTTATGAGATTAAAGTGGCAAATCTACAAGAAAATAGTCGCAGATTTATGAGATTAAAGTGGCAAATCTACAAGAAAATAGTCGCAGATTTATGAGATTAAAGTGGCAAATCTACAGGAAAATAGTCGCAGATTTATGAGATTAAAGTGGCAAATCTACAAGAAAATAGTCGCAGATTTATAAGATTAAAGTGGCAAATCTACAAGAAAATAGTCGCAGATTTATGAGATTAAAAGTGGCAAGTGTAGGAGAAAGAAGTAGCAGATTTATGATATTAAAAGTGGCAAATCTAGGAGAAAATAGTTGCAGATTTATGAGATTAAAAGTGGCAAATCTAGGTGAAAAAAGTTGCAGATTTGTGAGAATAAAAGTGGCAAATCAGAGTTTTATTCCTGCAAAGGTCAAGAGATCAAAACTCAATTAGTTCCCTGGTTGCAACCACAGGAGACTGAATATACAGTGGCAAAACATTATCTTTTAAGCCATACAATCTTCCTTTTTCTAGTTCTCGAACCTCCTTTCATCTTTGTAAATATTGGTGTATGGTGTGGGCTGAGTAGGTGATGACTTTGTGTCCTACCCACTGTTTTTATTGGTGATGGACTCTTAGGTGAAGTAAAATATTACTACAATTTAAAAGATATTTAAAAACAATAAACACAAAAATGCTCAAAACTTTTTTTGACAACAGTACTTTGTGTAAACATCAATTAAAATAGACTAAATACAATTTACATTTGGAAATGTTTTAGAAAACATTTCTTCTTTTCAGACGTATCACTGCAACAAGATCAGACCGGGCTTCATGCAGCGGTTAGTGTCATAACCGTCAAAGTATTTGGCAACTTAAAAACAACACAATCATTTATTAGGAGGTGATGATTGGTGTTAATCCCGGGTGTTTTTACTGGTGGTGAAGGTTCTAGGTACTTTCCAACGGTCTGTTTGTGGCTGTTGTTGCTAGGAACCAATTTCGGTTGGTGTCAGCATTTTTACCTTCCATGTTACCTTATTTGGGCACGAAGACTTCCTGTGGTTTGTTACTAATATTCAGGGATTAGAGTTAGGTTCCTTTAAAAAAAAAAAAACCTTCAAAAACATCCTTTTACAAGTCTTTCATCACTTTACTCTGACATTACTTCTGTCTTCAGTCTGGTTATTAAAATGATCGCTCACAGTGTCTCAGGTTACAGCTCTCACACACATTTAGCTCAACACAAGTTAAGATTGATCATTACTTCTTTTTGTCTTATTAACACACACTGTATTGCAGGGGTTTCAAACTCAAATTACCTGGGGGCCACTGGAGGCAGTATGAAAATGACCAAAAAAAGACACAAAATGACAAACAAAGACACAAAATGACAAAAAAAGACACAGAATTACTTAAAAAAGACACAAAATGACAAAAAAAGACACAAAAAGACAAAAAAAAAGACACAAAATTACAAAAAAAAGACAAAAAAAAGACCAAAAAAAAAGAACCAAAATTACTTAAAAAAAGACACCAAATCACAAAAAAAGACAGAATTACTTAAAAAAGACACAAAATGACCATCATATAAAACTCACATTAAACTTTCATATCAAGGTGGGGGCCACAAAATATCGTCACAAGGGCCACAATTGGCCCGCGGGCCGCGAGTTTGAGACCCATGCTGTATTTGATTAAATGCATACATTGTTTGATAACATTTTCTCACAACAAAAGGTCCACACACATGCAGAGTGTATGAGTGTGTGTGTCTGTATATGTAAGCTGTCCACTCATTTTAACTAGCTCACATTGTTCAACTTTTCTAATATTTTCACATTGAGCACACTTTTTGACAGCAGAGGACAGATCTCTGAAACAACGTGAGGAGACATGAAATACCTTTTTATTGGCTTTTAAGTCTGACTTCATTTCTCCTCCATTAAATATTCCAAAGCACTCCCTTGTGATGTGTCTGGTATAACTGTTTCTCTGTGTTTATGTGTTTCTGAGTGTGACTGGATTAATGAGTTGTCTCCAGGGACACAGTGGAGGGTAAAACTGCCTCGACTCACTTTACCAAACAGAATTTTACTTTTTGGGGGCTTTTATCACACAGGTGTCTGGGTTGATAGGGGTGGTTTTAACATGTTTGGGAGGAACACTTAGAGCCAGGCCGGGTGCATCTCTTTGTTCATGCATTTGTGGCCATTTGTGGTTCATGTGAGATGCTTTCTGCAGAGGAACTTTCACACTGCAGAGCCCCAGAGCAGTGCACGAGGGAAATACAGTGTGCACTTAAATACCAGCAGGAGTCCAAAACACCAAAACACACACAGCTGCACTGTAGCACACTGCATCCACACACACACACACACACACACACACACACACATATATATAAATATATATATATATATATACACACATCAGGGATGGGCAACTTAAATGCTGGAGGGGGCCACAATTTTTTCATGTTCACTACCACAGGGCCACATATAGGAGCGTGCATTTAACCAGATATGATGAAACTGCAATTTTAAATATGTTTACAGTGCAGTAACTTAACATATTTCATGCTTAAATGCATGTATAACAGTATAAATAGGAATACAAAAGGTTTGAAGCAAATAAAAAATAACCACTTACTGCGATTTCTTTTTTTCCCCCAGGACAATAACAGCAGACCAACATTAATTGCAAGAAGTAATTTTGTGCATTTTTACACTGCATATATAAATAGATATATTTACCTCTCACATTCAGAAAAAATAGATATTATTTCTTAATGTGAGAGGTAAAATTGAGTATGTGAGAGGTTTTTTATGTGAATGTGAGAGGGAAGAATGAATAATGGCGTATGCAGCCCCTCATTCTATGGACATAAGTCTTATTTTCTACACAATTATGCATTGTTATTAATTTCTTCATTTTATGTTGTATCCCACAGTATATTGGGCCTCATGCAAGATTGCTGTCTTATTTCTTCTCTTATTTTTGTCTTATTTCTTGCTCTAAGGACAAAAATAAGAGAAGAAATGTGGGATTCATGAAACACGGTACTTGTTACTTTGTAACTAGAATATAGTGATATAAAGCTGTTTGCGGCATTAAAAAAATCTTTGCAACTTTTAACCCCTAGGCTCCTTCTTTATATTTCCCGCTGCATCACAAGCAGATGCTGTTGGCTGAAATGAGAGTGTGCCGGCGCTGTGCTACGGTGTCCAGCAGCAGTAATGAAGTCTATATAATGCTGAGTAGAAGGGCTCTATATTACAGCTGAGGCCATGGGAAATAGCTTTGTATCTTGGGTGGATGCAGGATCTCTGAGTCAGCTCTTACCAGGAAACAATAGTGGCTGGATGTGCTGTATTATAAGCTGAGATGATGCATACATATAGCATCTGAAACATACTAAATGCTTTTGTAGGAGACGTAAAAGGTAACTCATTAATTTTTCTGCCTTGCAGCACTGAGTGGGATTCTTGGAAAAAAAGATGCATAGATCAGCAGGTGACTCAGGCTGCTGCTGACGTGGGAAACAATTAGGATTTAAATGGTTTCAGTCAGACGTCATATGATGCTGAAATTTTGGCTGCAGAGGACGAAATTAGCATCTCCAGGAACACTGTGGGTGGCAGAAAACATTAAGTTAGTTTAATAAGATGTGTCACTCGCCACAACTTAGCCTCACTGAGTCCAACTTTAATGAGTTTTATGATCATGATGAAGAAGACATTTCCAGAAATTTATGTAGAAGTCATTTATCATAGAAAGTCATTAGGGATCATTATTCTTTGTTAGTTTATCATATGTGTCAGTCCTCCTTGCTGTAGCTCAGGGTTTACTGAGCATAGTGCATAGACTAGAAAGGTTTCAGTTTCTTTCTCCTTCCTCTTGATGCTGATTGTAACTGATTTCAGTCAATGTCTTCCTTCCTTGCTTCTCCACTGTGTTAAAAGTGGAAAAAAGTGGTTTCTTAGGAGATAAAGATCTCAGTCAGCTACTTATTTCCCCTCTTTGGTTCCAAAGAATCAACAGAAACTCCCCACTATATAGTTAACACTCTCTCACATCAGTCAGTCTCGTTTTGTGCTGTAATGCAGGATGTTGATTTCTTACTTCCTGGTCCACTTTATTCCAGTGGCAGCTGAACAGACAGTTGGTCCAAGCTATTTCACTTGTTAATGATAAATGGGCTGCTTTTATGTAGTGCTTTCCTAGACTACTGACCACTCAAAGCACTTTACAACACATACATAACATTCACCCATTCAGCCTTTCGTTATCAGGAGCAGGTAGGGGCTCAGTGTCTTTCTAGAGGGTAATATTTCGAGAAAAAAGTGGCAAATCTAGGAGAAAAAAAGTTGCAGATTTACGGGATTATAAATGGCCATTCTATGAGAAAACCCCCCCCCCCCAGATTTATGAGATTAAAAAGTGGTAAATCTATGAGAAAAAAGTAGCAGATTTATGAGATTAAAAGTGGCAATCTACGAGAAAAAAAGTTGCAGATTTACGGGATTAAAAGTGGCAAATCTAGGAGAAAAAAGTAGAAGATTTATGAGATTAAAAGTGGCAAATCTAGGAGAAAAAAGTAGCAGATTTATGAGATTAAAAGATACAAATCCAGGAGAAAAATCCTGATAAGCATGCAGTTCCCTTATTAAACAAAAATACCAAATATCTAACCTCTCAAATGTGCACATTTGTTAATTTTATTCTTCTTTATCCTAAATTTAAAATCTTAATTAGCCTGGGTATACCCATACTGCCTTGTGCGCTCGATTTCATTTCGAACCTCCACACAGTCTGGCAACCAGGGCCGTTTCTTAGCCCTGTTTTAGGGATCCAATCACAGAACGGGGAGGGACAGTAAGATGATGACGCGCACTACTCGACAGATGGAAGTTTGTAGTTTTGTAGTTTTCTTACGGATCCAACATGGCTGCAGCAGATGCGAAACTCTCTTTGGATCTAGCTGTAGACAGTTCTAGATAGTTTAGAGCCAAAGTTTATTTTAAAAGAAGAACAACGTTTGACTTTAAACTCCTGTTTCACCACCAAAAAGGGATGTTTTAGCCTTGCTTCCGACAGGATTTGGCCAAAGTCTAATCTACCAACTAGCCCCGCTACCGCTCGCTGCTGTAACGCCGTGATCTGGCTACGAGCCGGGGGACAGCGGAGCCCCCAGAGACCCCCAGCAGCTCGTCTATTGACCATAAAATCAGTGGATGTGTGTGGCTGAATGACATGAGGGGGAATAAGGCGTAAAAATAAATGCTCTTGCAGAAAGCGAGAACTGGAGAAGCAAAGCAGCAGCAACACTCTCACACACACACACACACACACACACACCAACACTGCCGGTAGACTGTGAGCAGCCAGAGCCAGAACATGCTGCAGAAAAACGTTGCAGAAGCAGAATTGAGCATTTTAGTCTCAAAGTAGAGATGGGCTAGTCTGGCTATGTAAACATCAGTTTCTGTCGCTCTACATACGTCATCTGGTATAACTGACACGATTGGCTAAGAGCTAGGTACAGACGCTTATGATAGACATTGGTGGCGTCCAATAAACGGCTCTGGAGGATCGTAAACCACACCTCCGCTACGGAGAAATTAATGGCTGGTGTCCAGACTAATCTCATTTGTGATTAGTCTGGTGTTAGCCAGGCTAAATCTTAATAATAACGATCGAGCAACACAACGTCATCATGGGTATAGGAAGCTGTGATGGACAGCTTTCACCATTTGTTTTCACATTTTATGGTAAAAATGGTAATCAAAATACAAATACTTTGTTGCAGCCCCACTACAGTTCTTAAAGCTGTTCTGTAATGCAAAATGCTCTTTACGACACATTTTTTAATTTTCATTTTAAGGGTTTCTATCTGCAGCGTGTAGCTTTCCACTGCTCTTCATTGCCTCGTCTTCCTCCTCCGCTTCATTTATCTTCTACACCTCGTATTCATTACACTTCCATTTTCTTGCTGTTAACATCTGCCTGCCCCGTGCCTCTGCACCGCACCACCAGCGTGTAATACCTATTCTCTGCAGCGATTCACCTTTTGTTACCGCCCCGTAAATCTTCATTCAGCCTCCTCCATCAAGGGCCGGCACTTTTACAAATTGAGGTCATTAACTTCAGTGGTCTACGTGCACCGCTGCC
This sequence comes from Centropristis striata, assembly GCF_030273125.1. Classification (NCBI taxonomy): domain Eukaryota; kingdom Metazoa; phylum Chordata; class Actinopteri; order Perciformes; family Serranidae; genus Centropristis; species Centropristis striata. The sequence goes on from NC_081536.1 coordinate 30,559,278, forward strand.
TTAGTGCACTAAATAATTGAAAAGGCCGTGTGTGATTTTCCCCTTTATAGTAGTACTGGTCGTATCAATACATGCTGCTTCTAAACTAATGTGACCCTCAAGCTGGCCGGGTGAGCGGGCTTTGAGCTGAAGGTTGTCCTTTCATGAGATACCTGTGCAGCATCACATATATTGGATGAAGTGTATGGTGCACAGCAGAATGATAATAATAGAGGGATTACAGCACTGAGATTTCCACACACACGGTGCCTTTACACAGCAGTCAACATTTTCAAGAAGTGCTGTGACTGCTGTGTTTATATGCCAAATGGGAACCATCACATAGTCAGAAGTACTGTCATCAGCAAGTGAAGTACACACTTTCAGAGCAGCCTTGGATTGTGTAATGAGTTTTTATGTGGTGATGACACTAGAGCCAGGGCTGGGTAATATAACCAATGATTTAGTTAATTCCAGGCATCAACCTCCTGGTCTGAGCAGGGAGGCAAACCAGGAAGTGCCTTAAGCTGCATTCTACTGAAATTCAAACGGGGTGCTGACGGCAGCTGCAGAAGCATTTGGGTCCATTCATTTCAATACAAAATGAGAAAACTTCTGACCTGATTTATTAACTCAGAAATGCTATGGTCTCAATCGCTTGTAAAAAAAAATCTTCTTCAAGACAATTTGGGCAGGCTTTGGGTCCTATCTATCTCAGAGTCACCTTCTCACTTGATTTACTGAGCTACGTGCATAACATTTTGTTACTTTCATTTTGCTGTAACAAGAACTGGTTGGAACATATCGACTAGAGTTTGCATCTCTTTGTGGTGAAGCTGTTCTCTTGAGCACAGCTGGTGTTGCCAGCCCTGGGTGGATATGTGCTGAATCAGATGGGAAGAATTAGTGGGCAAAACTCATTAGGCTCTGTACAAAGCCAGAACCCAAAGCAGGCTGCAGTACAAACGACTGTAGATTCAGGATAAAGTCTTTTTATCCTCACAGAAGATTCTCCCTGCTTCATTACGATTGAAGCATGCATGGCTGAGCTAATGACGCATGCATAAATGATTGCACATTACACATGGACACTTATTTAAACACACAAAGGTCTATGCACAGACATTTGCATGCACACTTGCAAAAATGCACACACCAACATTCACATACACTCATAAACACACATAACCACACACTGTCACACACACACTGGCGACACTAATCAACCATATCATAATTCAGTCAAATGTCATACATTTTTTCTGCAATCTGCACAACATGCAGTACTTTTTCCAGTGATAGCTGATTCTCTGTTAAGTGTAAACATTTTCAAACTGGTTGCATATTAAGCCAACAATAAACCGGACCTGTGCACCGAATTCTACCACTAGGTGTCTCCACTGGACTCTTTAGCCTCTCCACAGAGGAACATAATGAGACTGATAACTGCAGTCCTCTTGGTTGAAAATGCACCTTTCAGCTCATTTGCTTCATTTTCATTTATCCTTTATTTATTTTCTCGAGGAATCATTGAGGGCAACCCGTCATTTGCAATGATGTCAAGAGTACACAGAAAACAGAAAACAGAGTACAGAGAAAACAGAAAACAGAAAACAGAGTACAGAGAAAACACAAAACAATAAAGACAAAACACATTTAAAAACTGTTACGGTGAAAGGCAGAGTTATTGATTATCATAGTTTTTGTTTACTGCCAATAAATGGCTCTCAATTATTATTGCATATGGTGTCATTCAATCGGATGGATAAAAAACTAGAAATCAAAAGTTCTAAAAATTAAAAGAAAAGAAGTTTGTATCGGGCTCACTTTTAGGAGATACTGGTATCATATGAAACTAGAAGATTTTAAGGAATCTATAGGCATGTGTGTCAGGATATCGTGTTGGGAAGTTGTCGAAATAACGCTGCAAAGTTTGGCTTTTTTTAATGTTTCCTTTGATGATTTCAAATCGGTCATGTGACCTCTGACGTCATGCTATATCAATGAAAATAGGCTCTTTGGGTTCCCACAAGTCTCCTCTTTACATGCATGGCTGCCCCCAATTCAGAACAGAGATTTTTTTCTTATTTGACAAAACAATTCTTGATTGAATTTAATTTTGTGGACACAAAATGCAGTTAAACAGTTAAATTGCAATATATTGTATCTCAATACTCACCATATCACAAAATGCTTAAAATCGCAATAATATCATATCGTGACTCAACTATGGGGATAAAATCGTATCGTGGGGCCTCTGCTGATTCACACCTCTAGTAAATATACCTAATTGTTTTTAGACTTTTGGTCTTTCTGTGAAAAACACTGCACAAGTTGAATTTAGCGCTAAGAGAGCATCAGCAAGGTTTGCTGCTTTAGGCCACTTGTGAATGTGACACATAGTTACAAATGCCGCTTTAGTCCGTTTGCATGACATCAAACAGAACTTGACCCAATTCTAGTGCTAACTGCAACTGTTAGTGGCTAAAATGAGATGCAGTTTTACTCGTGCAGATTCATAAAGCTAATTTGGACGACAACAACTGCAGCATTTTCCTCAAACTTTCAAAAACTCAAAGCTTCACTGCTCTGAATATTTTTAAATGAAACATAAAAAAAAGCCAAACTTTATTTCGACAACTTCCCGACACGATATCCTAACATACATGGTGCCTATAGATTCCTTAGATCTTCTAGTTTCATATGAGTATATTCCGTAGTGACCCCACTACGACAAGAATACTGACAGCTGTCGGAACTCAAAATATCAATTTCTGGTGGCCACAAATCAATATAATATTGCCACGCAAAATGTCCCAATAATATGCTAAATCGATTTTCCCCCCACCTCTCGTAGATCTGCAGTGACTTCACTGTAAGACCTTTTTTTAGCATCTTACTGAAAATAAATCCTGCATCAGGAACATATGTAACCACATCAGCATGTGTAAATGGACAGATCATCCTTCATATTAAAGTTCAGCTCTTGTGGTTCTCTCTCCCTCTTTCTCTCCCTCTCACACACACACACACACACACACACACACACACACACACACACACACACACAAGGCTTAGGGGCTTCTTGTAACAAGCTTGCGCTGTTCAGATAAACCCATTTAGGCACTGCTGGTCTAATTGAATTTGTCTGCTCCAGACTGAAATGAGTGTGATTTGTGTGTGTGTGTGTGTGTGTGTGTGTGTGTGTGTGTCAGTGCATAACGTGAACCTCGGCTGCTTTGGTGTCAAACTGGAATGTAATTTGTGCCCTCCACAGATCCTGGCTGTGGGAGGGCTGGCTCTCTGTGTTCGTCCATCTACACACTGACATTTTCCATTTTCTATTCACTGATCATGTCTAAATCAGCTCCTTTCCTCTTCTCCTTCCATTGCTCTCCTATTCAAGGACCATGTTCCAATTTGGGGCCATCTTTTGGCATTTTGGCTATTAATTTTTCCAAGTAAAATTTCCTTTTATGAGCTGTCATCCTGTAGTTTATAAATGTTTAATCATCATTTATAAACCGTATATAGTCCATTTATAATGGTAAATACATCATTTATTAATGTTTAACTAACTAACTAATTTATAAATGGCAAATAGATGGTATATTAATGTAAGTTTATAGTTGCTTTACCATTAACAAACAATTAAATAATAATTATTGTTTATTAATAGTTTTAGTTGCACTGATTATAACATTTTTAACACCATATTAAGTATGTTAATGATTCTGAAATTATTCATAGACCTTTAAGTAATAGGTTGAAAACATTTAAAGATTAAATATGTATAGCACTTTGAAAATATAATTGGTTTATAAACCATCTATAAACATCACACAAACACAGCATTATATCACAATAGTTTTCATCACAATATTATGTCAGGATATCGTGTTGAAATAATGCTGAAGAGTTCGGCTTTTTTTATGTTTCACTCAAAAAAATTCAGAGCAGTGAAAGTTAAAGTTTGTGAAAGTTACCCTAACCCTAATCCTTTTTTAGTAATTTTGTGTCTTTTTTAAGTAATTTAGTTTTTTTTCCTGTCATTTAGTGTCTTTTTTGGGTCATTCTGTGTATTTTTTTTGTAATTTTGTGTCTTTTTTTGGTAATTCTGTGTCTTTTTTTAAAGTAATTTAGTTTTTTTTTCTGTCATTTAGTGTCTTTTTTGGGTCATTTTGTGTATTTTTTTTTTAGTAATTTTGTGTCTTTTTTTTAAAAGTAATTTAGGTTTTTTTCTGTCATTTAGTGTATTTTTTGGGTCATTTTGTGTCTTTTTGTCATTTTGTGTATTTTTTTTAGTAATTTTGTGTCTTTTTTGGGTCATTTTGTGTCTCTTTTAAGTAATTTAAGTTTTTTTCTGTCATTTAGTGTATTTTTTGGGTAATTTTGTTTCTTTTTTTTTTAGTAATTTTGTGTCGGCTTTTTTTGGTCATTTTGTGTCTTTTTTTGTAATTTAGTTTTTTTCTGTCATTTAGTGTATCCTTTGGGTCATTTTGTGTCTTTTTGTCATTTTGTGGGGTTTTGTTCAGTCATTTTGTGTCTCTTGTGAAAGTTTGATAAAATGCTGCAGTTGCTGTCACTTCATTGGTTCTCGTAAAGTGTTACCCTTTTACTTGTAGTGGAGACATTTCACAGTGGTATTAGTACTTTTACTGCAGTAAGGGATCTGAATACTTCTTCCACCACTATATATGCCTGTTACGGTTGGAGGTGTGTTGTAAAACCTAACTGCAATACGATTCTGAGAAGTCCTAATATCAGTGGACATATTTCCCTTTCATCTGTGCCACTGATGTGATTGCTGTCTGTTGTCTGGATATTACCCTCAGCCCGGGTCAGTCTGCAGCGTAGGTCACCACAATATACTGATTTAAAATAATTTGCGGTTATTGTATTACATCCCTTCCTATCCCAAATTCCAGCAAATGGCTTAGAGGATTTGTGGCTCTTACATCACACCCGGGCGGTGTCGTTTTGACAGCCGATTTAGGAAATGAGAAAAGCCTCCTTTTGTCATCATTCATCTGCTAATGGAGCCGCAGATAAACAGGCTGAATCCTCCACAATGGCCCATCTTGATTACCTCTAACTGCTCAGTGTCTCAGAGAAATTAACTGTTTTCTATTCACACACACACACACACACACGCACACACACAGACACACACACATTATTGTACTTCTATCTTTGTGAGGGCCCTCATTGGAATAGTGAATTCCCTTGCAAGGTTATAATAGTTTTGAATTTTTCATTAGTTTTAGTTTTTTGTAATGGGGTATTTGTTGGGTGGGAGATTAAAAGAGGTCACAGTAAATTTTTGCCTTTATTTCCTTTTTCTGAACCATCTTCAAGTTGACAAAGACAAAAACGAAGGACATTTTCACTTTAATTTTAGTTAGTTTTGTAACCACACAATGCTGTTTCAGTTAATTACCATTATCATGAAACATTTAACCCTTAAAACAAAGTCTGAAATCTCAAAAAAGCCTTTAAAGAAGTGAGGACCGAAATGCCCTCACTCTGTTGGTTAAAAACGTGTTCCGGTCCCCACTATGTAGGGAGTACAAGAACACACACACACACACACACACACACACACACATTACACAGTCTCAGTGATGAAGCACACCACAGGACCTTTGCTGGGCCTTCATGTTGTGCACAACTGCAAAATGATCTTGCTTAATTAATTCTGTGTGCATGTGTGTGTGTGTGTGTGTATGTGTGTGTGTGTGTGTGTGTGTGTGTGTGTGTGTTTGAAGAGTGCATGTATTCTTGGTGTGCTATTGTTTGTTTACAGGGGTCAGGTACGGTGTTGGCTGCAACAGATGGCCTGCATGCATGTTTGTGTGCATGTTATACTGTCTGTGTGTGTGTGTGTGTGTGTGTGTTGCATTAGTGCCCTAGGTGTAACTGAAAACACAGCAGTTTTTGTTGGGGCTCAGCTGGCCCGATCTCACATTACTGTGCATAGGCAGAAAGTATCTTCATGGTGAACACACACACACACACACAGTCATCTAGTTTCTGTAAAGGGAGCACATAATATATTACACTGTGCTGCTGCTATTAATAAACATAAGCCACATCGTTGTGGATACCTGCAGCTTCTGGGTTGACTAAAGGAGCATTTGTGACGATTTAAACTACTTAAGCAACAACTTCACTGTCTATTTTTAAATGTCACATGTAGCATATTAACTTTACTAATTCTTATCCTTATTTTGCACTGAAAGGTCGATATTCTGTACCCGATGTGTCTGTGTAGATGAGAGGGCACCATCAGTTCTTAGAAACTGATTCTCAAAGCTCCAAACTGTCATTTCACTACGGAGAAAAAAAAAAGTGTTAATCTGTGCTGACAGATTTCTTATCCATGATCTTGGATTCAGAAGTTGACTCAAATGTCTGGAGTTTGTGTCCCATGAGAGGCTTAAGTCATTTTATATCATGTAAATGTATAAGGTGAAGTGTTTAATAGAGGTGGGAGGAAAACATCGATACATCGTAGTATCGCAATAGTTTTCGTGGCAATATTGTATCGATTCATGGCCGCCAAGTATCGATATCGGGCTCACTTTTATGGAGGAGATACTGGTGTCATATGAAACAAGAAGATCTAAGGAATCTATAGGCACCATGTGTGTCAGGATATCGTGTTGAAATAACGCTGCAGAGTTCAGCTTTTTTATGTTTCGTTCAAAAAAATTCAGAGCAGAGAAAGTTAAAGTTTGTGAAAGTTGCCCTAACCCTAATCCTTTTTTGGTAATATTGTGTCTTTTTTAAATAATTTTGTCTTTTTTTGGTAATTTTGTGTCTTTTTTTTGGTAATTTTGTCTTTTTAAAGTAATTTAGTTTTTTTCTGTCATTTTGTTGGGGTTTTTAAAAGTAATTTTGTGTATTTCTTTGGGTCATTTTGTGTCTTTTTTTTGTAATTTTGTGTCCTTTTTATTAATTTTGTGTATTTTTTGGGTCATTTTGTGTCTTTTTTTGTCATTTTGTGTCTTTTTTTGTCATTTTGTGTCTTTTTTAAAGTAATTTTGTGTCTTTTTTAAGTAATTTAGTTTCTTTCTATCATTTTGTCGGGTTTTGTTTAGTAATGTTGTGTCTCTTGTGAAAGTTTGATAAAATGCTGCAGTTGTTGTCCATACATGTTTGATATCAGTTCAGTTCAGTTTGACTGAATACTTTGTTGGTCAGTCTGTGGGTTTGACTCTCACTAATCATCTTAAAGATGCAGTTTAAACAAAAACACATGCAATATTTTTTAAAATAGACTGAAAAGTTAAATCTTTTTAAAAAAATGTTTTTTTGACACATTCTGTACAAAAGTCACCCACTAAAGGAAAACAACCGCACAAATTCATTTCTGCAAGACCTGTCCACCTTAACATTGTTTCCAGTAAACCTGATTGCCAATATAATGATTTTGCTGCTGACATATAAATGCATTCCTGCATCTGGTTGTATCTGTATGATGAGCCCCCATCAATAAGCTTTGTGTAGGTTAAAGAGGATGGTCACAATGAGTCACAACTTAATCTCTCAATAATCAAATGATTCTGATTCAGCAGCAGTGGGACGTTTCTTTAAGTGCCTCTGAGACAGCGTGTCCCCCCGGCATCATAAAGATGATGCTCCACATCATGTTGTAACGACAGACAATGAGTTTGTCCTCTAGACACACTGATCAGATGCTATCTGTGGCTGGACATAAAACCACGTTGCTGTTTCTCACTCTGGTCTCCCTTCAGAAACGTCAATAGAAGACATTTATACTGCCCTACAAAGTCTAACTGCAGTAACTAAGCAAAGGGTCAAACTGAGAAAAACTGATTTATTTTTTAACATTTTTTTAACTGGCCAGCTTGGGCTTTCTATCAACAACAAATCTAACAAAATGACTAAAAAAGACACAAATTGAACACAAAATGATCAAAAAAAGACACAAAATGACCAGAAAAGACACAAAATGACCAAAAAAGACACAAAATGACCAAAAAAATACATAAAATTTAACAAAAAAGGTCTCAAATTGACCAGAAAATGACCACAAAAAGACACAAATTGACCAAAAATGACAAAAAATGACTTAAAAAAAGACATAAAATGACCAAAAAAGGAAACAAAATGACTAAAAAAGACACAAATTGACAACAAAATGATCCAAAAAAGACACAAAATGACCAAGAAATGACACAAAATGACCAAAAAAGACACAAAATGACCAAGAAAGACACAAAATGACCAAAAAGAATCAAAATGACCAAAAATGACCAAAAAATGACACAAAATAACCAGAAATGACCAGAAATGGCCGGCCATACTTGAAAAGGAATGCTCGTTGTAGGTGTGCTCTTTGTATATTATATAGTATTATAACATTACTAGTATTAAGTGTTTGAAATCTTTAAAGAATCTCATCATAGCGTACACACACCGGCAGTAGCCCACGTGGCCCTTTCAGAATTTCCCCAGAGGAAATTTTCTAGTTCCTATCTAGTTTTGGTTTGTTGTTTTCATAATTTGAATCTGCAATGATGAAATTTCCCCCCACGGGCATTATTAGCTCACATTTCATCTCTTTCCTCTCCACCATGTGGGCGTGTTCCCTCGTCCAGCGGCGGTCTGTTACCATCAAAGTCCAGCAGGGCAGAACGGAGCGCGAGTTCACTGGCTCCCAGCCCAGTTTAAACTCCCAGTGGGGGGGTTGAAACAGACGTTAGTGACCCTCAGTCCTCTAAACCGCCACAATCTGCTCCCCCAGACTCTGACAAATGGTCTGTCTACGTCTGACAGAAAACCGGAAATGAAACTTGGTGTGTGTTCAGAAGTTTCACAGCAACAGAGAGAATATGTCGTGACTCCATCACTAAGACTCTGGGACTGAATAGAGGACTGTGGGACGACTAACAATGTGTGTGACGCATGTTGATGGTGTGACGCAGGCTGTGAGTGTGTGAGTGTGTTTGAGGAGTATTTACCTTGGTGATGTGTCATAACAGCCATGTGCCAAGCTGAAGGTCGCTGCGTCTTTCAGGACCGCTGTGACTAACTCACATCCCTCCCTCCCTGTCTCCTCTCTGCTGCCTCCTTCCTTCATTTCTCTCCTCCTTTTAACCATTTCACCGCCTTTATTCTCCTTATTCCACAACTTTGTGTTCCCAGAAACTTTCTTTCCCAAAAGCTGCCTTTTACCCTTAATAGGGAACTCATTGAAATACTTGCAAATTCCAAATTTCAACCCTAGAGAATATTGGAGGATATTACATACAGCCAGAATATGTAAAAAAAAACAAAAAACATACAGACCCGGGGGAGGGGGTGATATTTTGAGAAAAAAGCTTACGAGATTAAAGTGGCAAATCTACGACAAAAAAATGCACAGATTTATGAGATTTAAAGTGGTGAATCTGCAAGAAAAAAAGTTGTTTTTTCCCCCACTTTTTTCTCGTAAACCTGTGACTTTTTTCGTGCAGATTTGCCACTTTAAATCTCTTCAATCTGTAACTTTTTTTCTTGTAGATTTGCCACTTTAATCTAGTAAATTTGCAACTTTTTTCCCGAAATATTACCCCCTCCCCTGGGTTTGTATTTTTATTTTTATTCATATTCGGCCCTAATATGCCGTCATAGTCAAGTTCTCCTGGTACAAGTCATTGAAGAATAACTCTGTTTGTACGACTGTTTCTTGCAGATTTTTTTCTAAATTTTCCAATTTTACATTGGAGGTCCAGGTCAATAAAGTTAATATTATTATATTATTATCATACTGATTGGTCAGATGTCATGGTTGCTGATTAGCTGGAATCCATGTGGTTCTACGACCTCACAGAGAGACATGGGGACCCCATTGATATCCACTGAAGTTACCAAATATAGTTCTTCGCCCGATAAAGGTGAGCCAGTTGGTAGAGTGTTCTCCAGTAACCGTAAGGTTGGTGGTTCGATCCCCGACCATGGCAGCTACATGTCAAAGTATCCTTGAGCAAGATACTGAACCCCAAATTGCTCCCGATGCTGCGTTCATTGGTGTGAGAATGAATTCCCAATGGTGGCACCATTGTGCCCTGGTAGCCTCTGCCACCAGTATGAATGTGTGTGTGAATGAGCATAGTGTGTAGTGTAAAGCGCTTTGGATAAAAGCGCTATATAAGTGAAGTCCATTTACCATTTTACCATTAAACAGTAAATAAATGTACGTAAATACTGGCAGTAAAGTAATTCCAAGGTTGACGTGAGCTGCAGAAGTTACTTACAAAACATTAAAACGCCGTCCCAGTCCAGAGTGTGATGTTCACCATTTGAACTCACTGTGGATCACTACTACTACAGCAAGACGGCAGCAGAGACAGTCTAAAACAGGGGTCTCAAACTCAAATTACCTTGGGGCCGCTGGAGGCAGTATCAAAACGACCAAAAAAAGACAAAATTACTGAAAAAAGACACAAAATGACCCCAAAAAAAGACACTAAATAACCAAAAAGACATAAAATGACAGAAAAAAACCCCAAATTACTTAAAAAAAGACACAAAATGACCCAGAAAGACACAAAATGACCCAAAAAGACAAAAAACTACAAAAAAAGACAAAATTATTCTGAAAAAAACAAAATGACCAAAAAAAGATACAAAATTACTAAAAAAAAAAAGAGACACAGAATTACCAAAAAAGACACAAAGTTATTTAAAAAAGACTCATAATTATTAAAAAAAAGGACACAAAATATATTTTTTTCAAAATGACCAAAAAAAAAGTACACAGAAATAACAAAAAAAACACAAAAAGAAACAAAATGACCAAATACTTTCATATCAAGGTGGGGGCCACAAAATATCGTCACGAGGGCTGCAATCGGCCCGCGGGCCGCGAGTTTGAGACCCTTGGTCTAAAACGTGCATGTACAAGCGCCTTATATTGACGTTTTTGAGTCTCTTTTTATTATAAGGTGGTAATAAAATGTTAACGTTCTAAGAAGGACACCAACTGTGAGACTAACTGCTGACAGTCTCAGTCTGGGCTGCTGTGTTCATTAAGACTCTGTAAACTGCAGAAGCAATGCACCTTGACATGTTTCTCATTAAGCCTCCTTGCTGAAAATATTGCCTGAACTTGTAGCTCTCAGGTCTGTTGAAGTTATCTATTATTAAAAGGTGCGTGCCCTCAGAATGTGCCGCGGTTGTTAATAGGGTAGAGAAGTGAGAGAAGCAAGTCTGAGCTTAAAGTTAAGTTTCATGGTAATGGAGAAGAAAGAAGAAAGAAAACGTGAACAGACATCCATTTGAATGAATAAATGATGAGTTATAGAGGAAATAATTCTTTCAAACATGGACTTTGTAACATTGCTGGGCTCATCTATCTGTTAAACGGATAGATTTTTGTCACTCAAAAAACCCAAACTAGCTGACAGGTAGACTACTGCAGATGGTTTTCATGGTTTTTGCGTCTCTAATTGGAAAGGAGGCTCTCAGGAAGTGAAACATACCATTAGAGGTGGGGAAAAAAACCCCTGCAGCATAGTAAGACGTTATTTTGAGTGGCAATATCATATCGATTCATGACCGACAAGAATCGATATTTAGCATTCCGACAGCCAGCAGTATTTTCGCCATTTTTGTTCGGTGGGCTCACTTTTAGGAATATACTGGAGAAACTGGTATCATTTTGTGGACACAGAATGCAGTTAAACCAGGGGTCTCAAACTCAAATTACCTGGGGGCCGCTGGAGGCAGTATCAAAATGACCAAAACACAAAATGACAGAAAAAAACTAAATTACTTTAAAAAAACACAAAATAACCAAAAAAAGACAAAATGACCAAAAAAGACACAAAATTACAAAAAAGTCACAAAATGACGGAAAAAAACTAAATTACTTAAAAAAGACACGAAATGACCAAAAAAGACACAAAATTACAAAAAAGTCACAAAATGACGGAAAAAAACTAAATTACTAAAAGAAACAAGATGACCAAAAAAGGACACAGAATTACCAAAAAAGACACAAAATTATTTTAAAAAGACACAAAAATATTAAAAAAGACACAAAATTATCAAAATAAGTAATTAAAGGGACTTCCAACACACAACACGGTAAAGTGCCATTCATATAAAACTCACATTAAACTTTCATATCAAGCTGAGGGCCACAAAATATCGTCACGAGGGCCGCAATTGGCCCGTGAGTTTGAGACCTATGAGTTAAACAGTTAAATCACAATATATTGTATCAATACTCATTCTCACATATTGCAAAATGCTTAAAATCACACTAACATTGTATCGTGGGGCCTCTGTGGATTCACACCTCTAACACTTTTGAATATGTTTTGCTTTTGGCTTTTAAAGTCTTTTTTAAAGTCTTTTAAATTGTCTCTGTAATTCCAGTATCTACCTATATTTAATGTGGCTTTGAGAGTGTGCGGCCTGTGCTGTGATCAGGAGCTCTCTATTGGATATAACTCTACTGGAACATGATGTAACTGTCTTTCCCTCGACATCAAAGGGTTAAACACACCTGCATCCGCTGCCTGCAGAGAGAGACGGAGGCTCAGTGTGTCAGAGTGACACACAGATGCATTTAGTGAGTGTCTGCTTGTGTGTGTGTGTGTGTGTGTGTGTGTAATTTATTCTCCAGAGTTACAGACTCTGCATAGTGTCAGGATATTTTTGAGGCTGTGACTGGAGCCTGCATGGCAAAGCTGTGAAACAGGGATGTGTGGGGGAGGGGTCAGTGCACCTTCCACTTCCTGTTCTCGCTGTCAGTCAGATCTCCTGCTGCAGTGTGTGTCCGTGCAACAGATCAACACACACACACACACACTGTTTAACCCTTTGATGCACAACATGGGTCTGAAGCAGACCTGGGCATTAGGCGGCCCGCGGGCCAGATCCGGTCCGTTGACTGTCCTTGTCTGGCCCGCATGAGGTTACCCAAAAATTAGAAATCAATACAACCGCAGTTTTTTGATTTTGAAGGCGATTTGCCAACATGGTCTCACAGGAATCGAGGTCTCACAGGAGCCACGGATTTGCTTAACTCAAAATCCGTGGAATAGCCACGGAATCACTCAAATTTCTGTGAAACTGACACGGATTTCGCTACAATGCAAGTTAATGACAGTCTCCCTGTGAGACAAGGTTCCGATTTACGTATAAGTTACCAGAGTTACCCGTAGTCAGCATTAAATAACATGGGAAATGAATGTGGGTCATTTTTTTTACCCATGTTGTGCATCAAAGGGTTAACACACACTGTTTAACACACACTGGGCTACACACTGCAAGTCATTTCTTCTAAGCTGAGCTTGCTAAAATCCTAACCGTGAGGAAAAATGAACACATTAAGGCCCAGTCACACAATGCAGTGCAGTGATTGTGTTTTCTTGTTGCTAGGCAACTGAAAACTCATCTGTCAAACACATGTTGCTACGGGCTCAGACCCTACCAACTGTCATAAAGGTGTTTCAACTTCATAAAGTAAACATCACAACTATTATACTTAAAGCTGAAGTAATCAATATATATTATATGATATTATATTCATTCATCATTATTAGAGGTGTGAATCAGCGTATCTATGGAAGTTAATCTGTGTCATCGGAGTTTGAAATAAAAAAGAAGTTTGAAATTCAACTGCAACATCCGGAGACCCATGGAGGAGCAATTTTGCGGTTGAATTTTTTGCAATTTAATTTTTTGTGGTTTAAGTTTTTGAGGTTGAATTTTTTGCAGTTGAAGTTTTTGAGGTAGAATATTTTTAGGTTGAATTTTTTGCAGTTTAATTTTTTGCGGTTTAAGTTTTTGAGGGTGAATTTTTTGCGGTTGAATATTTTGCTGTTGAATTTTTTGCAGTTGAATTTTTTGCGGTTGAAGTTTTTGCGGTTTAATTTTTTGCAATTCAATTTTTTGAGGTTTAATTTTTTTAGGTTGAATTCTTTACGATTACATTTTCTGAGGTTTAATTTTTTACGTTGAAAAACATTCAGATACATAATTTCAAATCCATGTGAAAAAAATTACTTCTTACTGTTCTCAGGTCAAATATTTATATGCTATTAAAATGCAATTCATTTCGATTAATTAATTACAAAGCCTCTAATTAATTCTATTATTTTTTTAATCGAGTCCCAGCCCTAATACATTTCAATGTGGCTTCTGCAGAAATCCACATTTGCCATAATTCTGTTCAGCATTTAAAGAGAGATGGTGAAGTATGAATGAGAAAAGATGGAGCTCATGAATGCATTTTGTGTGAAAGCAATGAAAAATGATTCACAGTTTGCTCCACGTGCACTTCTGTGTCACTGACTGAGTGACTTCAGGTTTGACCCATGCATGTTAGCGCTTAAAAGAAATGTAAGAGACTGTGAGAGAAAAAAAGAGCTTTCTGCTGCTGAGCCACACACAGAGATGGTTAGGTGCTTTTTCTATTGGCCACTTACTGATACAGATTTATTTTATTGCTCACTATTCAACTTCATCCAGCCTCCTGTGCATTTATGCAAATGAATGTTTGTCTTTGTGAATACCCTGCAGAAACACAGTTGCTTTGTTGCTAATGGAGGAGAACGTTGCCCAGGGACAATTAATTTGACAGTAGAGAGAGAGAGAGAGAGAGAGAGAGAGAGAGAGAGAGAGAGAGAGAGAGAGAGGTGTAGTGATGCAGTGTGTGGGTGTTTGCTCGGGGCTGAACTAGTGATGACACTCTAATTTCCTGCAGTATACAGTAGTTTACGCTCCACCGCTACTTTTTCACCTCAGTACAAACAAGCCTGTTTGAAGCACTTACCACATAAAAGGAAAAGAGGGATGGGAGAGCAGTTTATACTCAGGAAAGACATATTCATACAATAAAAAGAGAGAGAGAGAGAGAGAGAGAGAGAAAGATTAGATTGTATGAATGATAGATTGATTGTAATTCAATGATTGTAAATATTGCTTTCTTTTATTGTTATTAGTTTTTCTTTTCTTAATTCCTTTAAAATGAATGAAATAATTATAATAATGTATTCTAAATATTGCTTTCTTTTATTGTTATTAGTTTTTCTTTTCTTAATTCCTTTAAAATGAATGATAAAATTATATTAATTTATTGTAAACATTGCTTTCCTTACTGATATCCTTTTTTTTTTTTAAACTTCTGACGCTTGTTTGCTAGCTTGCAATATGTACAGTGTAACGTCATGCCAATAAAGCCAATTGAATTGGATTGAACTGAATTGAGAGAGAGAGAGAGAGAGAGAGAGAGAGAGAGAGAGAGAGAGAGAGAGAGAGAGAGAGAGAGAGAGAGTAGCTGGTGCACGGTGTCCTCTGTGGACTCAAACATCTGCTACAATGCATTTTCTCAAACTCCAGCCTGAAATGTATTATTATGCTTATGTCAGCAACTTTGTGTTTTAACCTTTTTTTCACTCCACCACCTCCCGATCATAAGACTCATTTCAGGGGGGACAGGAGATCTTTAGGGGGGGATAGCAGGTCAACAGCAGATGCCACATGAAAATGGTGTCCACCACCTGAAAGCTGGGGACTTGAAGATTCATTTACGCAGCGTTGTGTGTCAAAATGCATGAATGAACTCAAATTGTTAAAGTTTAAAACACCGTGATATGAATATATAAAGTCCATTTACATGACCAAAAAAATATTGCAGGCTGCAAAGACCAGTGGTGTTGCTAATGTTGCATTGAGCAAAGAATGAAAGAAAATCAGGATTGATATGTTTTGAGTCTGAAAGTCTATTTTATTTGTTTAGGTTGTAGTTTATTTATTTATCTTTTATTTATCTTGGATATTTTAATATTTCTTTTCCACATTTCAATTCCAATGTTTAATATTCTCGAGATTTAAAAATTCATTGCTGTGGAAAAGGATGTTCTTATTATGCTCTCATATCCTTATAAAACTAAAACAACATCGATACAACGATACTATCGTTTATTGGGATAGTTTCTGCGAAAATATATCGTTTGATAAACAGTTTGATTCCAAGGAGAACTCACAAAAAGACACAAAATTACTAAAACAAGAAGACACAAAATGACCAAAAAAAGACACAAAATGACTGAAAAAACACTAAATTATTCTTAAAAAGACACAAAATGACAAAAAAAAGACACAAAATGACAAAAAAAAACCCCACAGAATTACTATAAGAGAGCGAGAAAACGTGTGTCAGCAGCAAATTTTGAGCTCAAGGACAGATAGTGTGAGTGTGAGCAGAGACATTTTTTGGAGTGCAAGAGAAGAGGTCTGAGAGAGCAGTAAAACAATCTGAAGACAAAATCAAGTAATCCAGCGCTCAAACTGAAAATCCTGCTCTTGAATAAAAATAGCACACAAACAGTTTGATTCCAAGGAGAAAAATTCAAGTGAGAGTGAAGAAAATGCATGTAAGCAGCAAGTTTTGAGTGCAAAAACACAGATTTGGAGCTCAAGGAACGAAAATCTGCCAGCAGAGACATTTGGAGTGAAAGAGAAGAGGTTTGAGGGAAAGCAGTGACACAATCTGAACGATAGTAAATAAGATAGTAAATAAACTCTTTCACTTGCCAATTCCAATTTCTACTAGTACTATGTATTCCTGAACCTGGTCTCACAGGAATCCGTGAAATAGCCACGGATTGGCTTTACTCAAAATCCGTGGAATAGCCATGGAATCACTCAAATTTCCGTGAAACTGACACGGATTTCGCTACAATGTAAGTTAATGACAGTCATATCCCGTGGCTATTCCATGGATATTTTTTCCTATTGGTTTGTTCCAAGTCACGTGACTTTCAAGGTCCCGGCGGTCAGAACAAAAAACATGGCCGACTCATTTTTAGTGAAAAAATCAATATTTTGACTCAGTTTCTGCATAAAAATGGATTTTGGTCACATTTCTAGCGAGAAATATATGTTTTATTTTCTAAATCTTCACTCAGTGAATGTACATAATCACTTTGTATGTTGGAATAGCCACGGGATATGACTGTCATTAACTTGCATTGGAGCGAAATCAGTGTCAGTTTCACGGAAATTTGAGTGATTCCGTGGCTTTTCCACGGATTTTGAGTTAAGCCAATCCGTGGCTATTTCACGGATTCCTGTGAGACCATGTTGGTATTCCTATAGTTCTGCAATGTTTTTTTTCTTTTTTTCCCCACAAAGTTGTGCTCTCTTCAGACTGAATAGCAGCAGCCACCGGTGCACTGCTCAGTGATGACGATGCTTTCTCATCTGCTATCTCATCACAACAACATGCTGCTCAGACTGCTGCTGGCCTCACGCAGCTTTCTGGCAGGTGGTTCTTTTCAATTCTCCTGCCTGTCTGCCTCTGACACCTTTCTCAGCTCCAGCAGCCTCACCATTACCATCACCAGCTCTATGGCCTCTGCAGCAGTGTTGATGTCTGAACATTTCGTATGAACATTTCCTTATTTTACGTACACTGTAAAAACAAATCTGTTTAATTTACAGTAAAATACCGGCTCTTTAAGTCCCTTTATTTTAGGGTAATTGTGTCCTTGTTAGATTATGGTATTTCTCCTTTAATTTTACATGAAAAATCTGTGTTTTCTACAGTTAAAATGCTTTGTACTCTTCCTTGATTAACTGTTTTTAAAAAGCGTCCATACGGTGATATTCAATTTTTTATTTTACATCCTATTTCTGATGCAATTTGACAGTGTTTTACTGTTATTTTTGTACTTACAGTACTATAGGACTAACATAGTACTAGTACTTGTTGGTATTGACAAGGTATAGAGTTTAGATAGATAGATAGATAGATAGATAGATAGATAGATAGATAGATAGATAGATAGATAGATAGATAGATAGATAGATAGATAGATAGATAGATAGATAGATAGATAGATAGATAGATAGATAGATAGATAGATAGATAGATAGATAGATAGATAGATAGATAGATAGATAGATAGATAGATAGATAGATAGATAGATAGATAGATAGATAGCTTTATTCATCCCCGAAGGGAAATTCGGTTGTCACAGCAGTTCGGTATTCAAGTACAATAAAAGACAATATAATACAATAGAATAAGATACTGAGGTAGCATAAATAAAAACAAAAATAGAAAAAAAAAACACAGAATACAACAAGGACACTTAAGAAGTTAAAAAAAGCAGATAAGTTGGTAGGATGGTTGGCAAGATGATGTTAATTATACTGATGATATGATGGCAACAATGCTATGGTGACTAGACGGTATATAATTGTAATAATAGTACAGTATATAGTATATAATATGTAATAACAAATAAATAGTAACAATATAAAATAAAATATTTACCAGCTTTATTCCAGAGCAGGATTACTTGATTGTTTTACTGCTCTCTCTCAAACCTCTTCTATTGCACTCCAAATGTCTCTGCTCACACTCAGATTTTCATTCCTTGAGCTCAAAAGTTTTGTGTTTGCGCTCAAAACTTGTTGCTTATTCACATTTTCTTCGCAGTCTGTGTTCGCTCTCAAAACTCTCAAACGCTCCCACAAGAGTTGCAGCTCCACTGTGATTGGTCAGAACCGTACCTGATTTGACTTCCAAGATATTTGAAGGCGTCTACTTGTTCAAGAACAACTATTGGTTGTTGGAGCTTGATATCTTCCTTTGCAGTAACCATTAGTTTACTTTTCTCAGTACTAATCTCCATCCCATATTTTGAAGTTGTATCTTCCACTCACTGCATCGAATCTCTCAAACTTTCTTCAGTTGCTGCGATCATTTTTATGTTGGTCATAATGACAAAGTTTTATCATTCTGTCTTTTTTTCTCATATGCTTCATATGCAAATCTACATACACTCGCACACAGACACTCATTAGCTCATGGTGTCTATGTGCTGTTGTATTTTGCATATAAGACGTGTCGTGTCCTGTGGGTGGAATACATTTCCAAGCTTAATTTTTTTAATTTATTTTTTGACATACAAGTAAACCAGGGTAGTAAGACTACTCATTTTAAAAAAAAAAAAAGAAAAGATGGAGAGGGGTCCAGGCTGCTGCTGCCCTGATAGACCCACGTAATAAACCTGCATCCCTAAATCGCCCCCATAAAGAAAAAGACAAACATAAAAAGGCATACATATCTTGAATGTATAATTCAGCCATTTCCATATTTAAACTATTAACTCCATGACAGCCAGAACAGAAAAATAGGAAAATATATGAAAGCAATAGAAACTTATGTCTAAAACATTCAAATTAAAATAAAGAAAAACATATTGATCCTTATCCCAATCTTTTATAATTGCTCATTTTTGCCAATGATCTGATTGTGGCTTTCTTTTATTTTTTTTATCATAAACTTGGTCAATAAATAATGATGTTTTAGGAACATATTGAATGGTTCCAATTTAATATATTTTTCTTTTTTGCACTATAGTGTTAACAACATATTTCGTTCTTCTTGCAAACCCCAAATTATATTGATTGGTGATAATGTTAAGACAAGTCCCTGCTCAGCTAGCCAAACTGTCACCTTGCGCCAAAACAGAGCCACATCTGGATAGTACCAAAACAGATGTAAGCAGTACTTTCTCATTTTTTATGATATAGGCTGATAAAACTAATAAAATGTATAGTGGAGCCTCCTTTTTATGAGGAAATGTGTCAGGAAGGTGGAATATCTGGCAGGAAAGTCATCAACTGTTGACCTGAGGGACTGGTGGATTATTGGAGGCTACAGTGAAATTAGCGAAACACACACACACACACACACACACACAGGCCCAGATGAACAACTGGAAGCACACATACATGCATAATAACACAGGAGATGGTCAGCGAGGTCAGCAGAGGTCTCTGGCAAAGTTCCACTGAGGCAGGCAGCCTGTGTGGGTGTATTTAAGTACAGGCTGTGTATAAATGTGTGCGAGCATGCATGTGCTTGTGTAATGTGAATCTGTGTGTGTGTGTGTGTGTGTGTATGTGTGTGTGATCAGAGGTCCTGTGTTCAGGACAGGCCTGCTAACTAGGCCAACAGCTGCTTCCCTGGCAATTCATCTCCAGTCAGCTTTGAAGCTCTTTTTTCCCCTATTATTCCAACACAGGAACATGTTGCATATTAATGGAGCTTATGTTCTAGTACACTGACCATCACATGTGTTCACACACACACACCGTCAACTACATGCACGCACAAACACACTCACTTAAAATCCCTTTGTAGAAGCCTACACATAGGGAAAAAAACAAGTGTCCAGGTGTCGGCTCCAAGCCTGCTTTATGTGTTATGTATTCAAATAGATGCAGCATAATCACCTTCACTGTGTCTGTGAGTGTGTGTGTGTGTGTATGTGTGTGTGTGTGTGTGTGGCAGTGTGGGTGGTTCTGATTGTGCAGCGCAGAAATTAGACTTTGTTTATGATCAGAAAAGCCGCCACTCTGTCCCTCGATCACCTGATGTGTGTGTGTCTCATTCAAACAGAAGAAAATGCTGGACACGACACACACACACACACACACACACACACACACACACAAAAGTTGACAAAGACGAAAACAAAGGAAATTTTCACTGTAATTTTAGTTAGTTTTGTAACCACACAATACGGTTTCAGTTAATTATCTTTTTTTTTTAAAACTCTCATTTTTATTTCAGTTAACAAAAATGTTTTTTCAAATCTAGTTTTCGTTTAGTTTTTTTGTATATAACCTTGGTTCCCTAGCCCCTTACCCTAACCCTAACATAAACCTAATATTAACCTTAACCCTTAAAGTCTGAAATCTCAAAAAAGCCTTTAAAGAAGTGAGGACCGGCCGAAATGTCCTCACTTTGCGAGAATGTCCTCACTCTGTTGGTTTTAAAACGTGTTCCGGTCCTCACTATGTAGGAAGTACAAGAACACACACACACACACACACACACACACACACACACACACTACCCTTCCCTCTTTCTCCCTGACACACTCTCCTCTTCCTCCAACCCTTCCTTCCTTCCTTCCTCCGTCCATCACTCTCTCTGACACACACAGTGAGGTGCATTGAAGCGAAGCAGAGCACACAGCTGTGAACCAACCCAGAGGCTTGTGTGTGTGTGTGTGTGTGTGTGTGTATGTGTGTGTGTGTGTGTGTGTGTGTGTCTGACAGCCCGGACCACTGAGACACAACCAGAGGCGTAAGCAGGTCAACATGAGAACCAGGGCAGTATGAGTGTGTGAAACAGAGAGAGAGGGAGTAACACTGGTCGATCCAAAGAACTGTCAGTGTTTCCTCTCTAATTAGAATATTAATCACCTGCACACACACACACACACACACACACACACTCTTGTACTTCTATCTTTGTAAGGACCCTCATTGGAACAGTGAATTCCCTTGGTGATAACAGTTTTGGATTTTTAATTAGTTTTAGTTTTAATATTTCCTTGTGAATTTTTGTTTTCAAATTCAGTTCGTTTCAATTCGTTTTTAGAGTGAGTTTGCTAGTTTTAGTTTAGAATTTCTTTTTGGAAATGCTTTAGTTTTAGTTTAATTTTTATTAGTTTTATTTTTTTGTAATGGGGTATTTGTTGGGTGGGAGATTAAAAGAGGTCACAGTAAATTTTGCCTTTATTTCCTTTGTCAACTTTTTTCATACATTATGAAGATGAATAAGGCAAAGACGAAAACGAAGGACATTTTCACTATAATTTTAGTTAGTTTTAGTTGGTTTTGTAACCACACAATACAGTTTTAGTTAATTATCTTTTTTTTTTAAACTCTCATTTTTATTTTTATTTCAGTTAACAAAAATGTTTTTTTCAATTCTAGTTTTCAATATTTAGTTTAATTTCAGTTAACTATAATAACCTTGTTCCCTAGCCCCTTACCTAATATAAACCTAATTGTAACCTGAACCCTAAAACAAAGTCTGAAATCTCAAAAAAGCCTTTAAAGAAGTGAGGACCGGCCAAAATGTCCTCACTTCGCAAACATGTCCTGACTCTGTTGGTTAAAAACGTGTTCCGGTCCTCACTGTGTAGGAAGAACAAGAACAAACACACATTCTTGTACTTCTGTTTTTGTGAGGACCCTCATTGGAACAGTGAATTCCCTTGCAAGGTTATAATAGTTTTGGATTTTTCATTAGTTTTAGTTTTTAATTTTGTTCAGTTAGTTGTTGTTCAGTCAATTCAGTTAGTTTAAATTCAATTAGAGTGAGTTTGCTTTATTATTTTTTTAAAATGCATTAGTTTTAGTTTAGTTTTTATTAGTTTTAGTTTTTTGTAATGGGGTATTTGTTGGGTGGGAGATTAAAAGAGGTCACAGTAAATTTTGCCTTTATTTATTTTACCTCATCCATCTTCATTATGTATGCAAATAGTTGACAAAGACGAAAACGAAGGACATTTTCACTATAATTTCAGTTAGTTTTGTAACCACACTATACAGTTTCAGTTAATTGTCATTATCATGTAACCTTTAACCCTTAAAACAAAGTCTGAAATCTAAAAAAAGCCTTTAAAGAAGTGAGGAGTGGCCGAAATGTCCTCACTTCGCAAACATGTCCTCACTATGTAGGAAGAACAAGAACACACACACACACACACACACACAAACACACACACACACACACACACAGACTGGTTAAGCTGTGTGTGAGGCTTGATAAATGACCACAGTCTGTGGTCAGCTTCTCTTCCTCTCCACAGCTGCTCGGCCACATGCTCACTTGGAGTTGTACAACATGTCTGGTTTCACCGTGGTAACCGATGGAGACGGTTGTTATACCGCAGCAGCAGTGTGTGTGTGTGTGTGTGTGTGTGTGTGTGTTCACTGAACAGAATCTCCCCTTTGCACCGGTACACACTGTTGTGCGGCTGGGATCGTCATGCTGCTGTGGCTGTGTGGAATATGAATGTACAGTGTTCAGCTTCAACCTGTGACATTTGAACGACAGACGAACCTTCATGTTATCTGGAGGAGCCTTGAACAGGCAGACTGACTGTCAGACTCTGTTGTTATTCTGATGTACCTCCACTGACTGGGGCTTTAGGGTTTGTGGAGCCAGGTGAGGCAGAGAAAGCCTCGTTCTGTGGAGCTTCAGTCCTCAGAGGGGAGTCATGATGGGGATTACCAACTGGTTCTGTTACTGGGTTTCCTTCTTCCACTTCATTCTTCATGAAGAACACTGTTGGTGCAAATAAGGCAAGAGAGGACGTCACTTCATTTAGGGCTGGGCGGTATATATCCGTATTTCAAGTTATATATAAGCCAAAAAATTAGGGATGCACCAGGATATTATCGGCACATTATCGGTATCAGACGATATTGGCTGAAAAATGAACTACTGGACATCGGCCAAGACTACAATTGTCAAAAATAAGTATGCAGTTTTAAGCATCAAGTATTTTTCTTATTTTGCACAAGGAATGAATATTACATAACAAATGTGATAAGAGTATGCTCCACAATACTGTATGCTAATTCCTCTACAGAAGAGAGATGAAGATCTCTGCAATTAGTTGTGTGGGAAAAAATATCGGTATCGCTAATCAGCTAAATGAGTTGCAAAAAAATCGGCACACAAAATATCACACACACACACACACACACACACACACACACACACACACACACACATATATATAAATATATATATACATACACACACACACACATATATACATACACACACACACACATATATATATACACACATATATAAGTATGTATGTGTATATGTATATGTGTGTGTATATTTTATTCTTTACTCTGCTTTATTCTTTATTATATTTTATATATATATATATATTCCTCTTAAGGTTGCTTTTACACTACTCTACATGAGTGTGTGTCAGTTTTTGGATACAGGCTGCCTTCTGCTGGGTCTGAGGGTTGGTAATTAATATTGAAAGCCACAGCAGTTAGCAGATTGCCCCGATCATCTAAATTAAAAGATTGATTTATGTTGATGAGGGAGACTGTGGACTCATGGATCAGTCAGTGTGTATGTGTGGTAAACATTAAAAATGAATAAAGCATTAAAACGTTTCTCTTAAGTGTTTTTGGAAATGCAGCTTTGGCATATATCAGTGGTCTAGGCCTATAGGATACCCTTTAAATTTTGATCATACCTTATATATATATATATATATATATATATATATATATACTCCCATGTGTGTACAAGATATATTGTCACTGTCACAATCCAGGTTTATTAACAATCACAAATCACAATTTGATCCAATCTGCATAAATCCAATCAACATTCATCTTGGGCACATGGACAGTGAGAGAAATGTGTGTGTGATGTGTAAAACACCAGGCAGTTTGTTTGTCAGATAATGAGAATGAGCTGACATCTTTGTCACAAACACTCTCCTTCTGTTGCCACGACAAACGAGCTGCTGGCAGAGAAACAGAGCACCATTCAACATCAATTTAGATTACGGCTTTTTTCCCCACTAATCAGTGTAATTATGTGTGTGTTTGACTCACAATATTTGGCGTGGCGGGCTCTATTCTTCAAACTGACACATAATTCAGCAAAGGGCCACAACTGGAGAGAGGAAAGCAAAGCAGCATCTATTAGGGTGATTCTCATGAAGCCAGTCTAAGTTCTGTCTGTGAAGATTATAAGGGCATATTTTGTTAATCCTTTGATGCACAACATGGGTCTAAAGTGACCCGACTAAGTTTGACACAATGACCAAAAAAAGACACAAAATGACTAAAAAAAGACACAAAATGACCAAAAAAAGACACAAAATGACCAAAAAAGACACAAAATTACAAAAAAGACACAAAATGACAAAGAAAAACTAAATTGCTTTTTTAAAAAAAACACAAAATGACCAAAAAAAGACACAAAATGACCAAAAAAGACACATTACAAAAAAGACACAAAATAACTAAAAAAGACACAAAATAACCAAAAAGAAGACACGAAATTACTTAAAAAGACACAAAATTATTTAAAAAAGACACAAAATTAAATAAAAAAAAATTAAATTAAATATATTTAACTTTTATACGAATGAACAATATAGCCATAATGAGGCACAATTCATTGTTTTGTGCTAAAATAATACTTTCTACATTTTTTAACATATTTTTGATTCACAAATTCATTACCGTAATGCGTCCAGATAAAAATGTCATGGTTTCCCCACACTTATATACAATAAATATTTAATAAACTTTATGAAAATAAATACATTTGTTTAAAAATGTATAATTTAACAGAATATAATCAAACATAATGTTTTTAACAATGTATAAAGAACAAAATCTGAATGAAAATTGATGAGAAAAAATTGTTAGATGTTACGGAAATTATAGAATTGTTTGCATTAAAATATGTGTATATATTTGATAAAGTACATTTTGGTGATACCAGCTACCCTTGAGCATATTTTTTTTTTAATTTTGTGTCTTTTTTTGGTCATTTTGTGTCTTTTTTTGTAATTTTGTGTCTTTTTTTGGTTATTTTGTGTATTTTTTCTGTCACTTTGTCTCTTTTTTTAAGTGATTTAGTTTTTATTTTTTTATTTTGTGTCTTTTTTTGGTCATTTTGACACTGCCTCCAGCGGGCCCCAGGTAATTTGAGTTTGAGACCCCTGATTTAAGGTATTTTGCTGCTAGTTATTCCAAACACACTCACAGTTAAGTGTGTATCTCCTCATCCTGACTTAGCAAGCTAGTTATTCCAAATAAAAAAAACTTTTGTTGTTTTTTTATTTGTATTTAAAAATGTTTTACGGTAATGATTTTGTCTCTAAAAATGTCAGAAAATACCTAATTTTTGAAATAGATTATAAATTCATATTAAACAGTGACTTTAGATTGTATATGTTATAAAGAGTCAAAGAAAATATGTATTCAATGCTCTTGGATTTTTGCTATGAGCTGCACCATGTTAATGAGAATTACATTTTCACTTTCACAAATCATTTTCATAACCATAAGTGCACAGTGGAACCAGTCAAGGTCTGACTGTGAAGCTTCTCTCTTTCATGATTACATAAGGAATTTAAGAAGCTGTTTTGCAGCCAGAACAGATTGAAACAGACTGACGTATCTACGGTAACTGAAACAAGGAGAAAGGACAGGAGATGATGAGGGGGAACAGTAGCTGCCCGTCCATGACAGGAAAGTGAGCTGACAGAAAGAGGAAAGTGTCTCTGTCAGACAGTCAGCGGAGCGGTTCAGGATGAGGAGATACACTCTTAACTGGGAGTGTGTTTGGAATAACTAGCAGCAAAATACCTCAAATATATCAGGGGCCTTAAACTCAAATTACCTGGGGGCCGCTGGAGGCAGTGTCAAAATGACCAAAAAAGACACAAAATGACAGGAAAAAACCTAAATTGCTTAAAGACACAAAAGGATAAAAAAAAAGACACAAAATTACAAAAAAAAGACACAAAATGACCAAAAAAAGACACAAAATGACTAAAAAAGACACAAAATTACAAAAAAGACACAAAATGACTGAAAAGACACAAAATTACAAAAAAGACACAAAATGACTGAAAATACACTACATTTCTTAAAGACACAAAATTACAAAAACAATACACAAAATTACCAAAAAAGACACAAAATGACAGAAAAAAACCTAAATTACTTAAAAAATTAAACAAAATGACCAATTTTTTTGGATGAAATATAAAAAAAAGTTTGTAGCGTTATTTTAACAACTTCCCGACACAATATCCTGACGACATGGTGCCTATAGATTCCTTTGCTCTTCTTGTTTCATATGATACCAGTATCTCCAGTATATTAATAAAAGTGAGCCCGCTAAGGCCACCAGAACACTAAATATTGATACTTGGCGGCCATGAATCGATATAATATTGCGACACAAAATACTGCGACACTATGCTGTATCGATTTTTCCCGATCAGTGTTAAACAAAGAAGTCAGTTGTTAAAAGTCACACACAAACACTCATATATCTCACATATTTTACAATGAGTGATGGGTTGATGTGGTTATTAATTTTCTCTTTTCTTATTTTCTTTTGCAGCTCTGATATCTGCTGGTTGTTGCACCAATTCCTGTAGGAGTGTAAAGCTTTGGGACAGGTAAGTCACATGCACACACTTTTACCTCTGTTTTTGGCTCCACCCATGATTTATGAGGAGAATATCTTGCTTTTTTAGCAGCAAAATGCTTCATAATGTTCACCAGCTACTCACTTCCTTTGTGTGTCTGTTTGATGCTGGTCACGTAGTGCACATTGGGTTTATCTGAGATTTATTGTTGGAAACGGCTGGTTGCTGCAGCTGGAAACCAGCATCCTGAAAGCAGCATTCATTCAAAATGACCACAAATTAAAGTTGCACTAATCACTATTTTTAAAATACTATTAGAGTGTAACAGTTTTGAAACTAAGGCTGATAACAAAGGCCTAAACAAATCAGACTCAACAACCCAATGCTTTTTGAGTGAGTTATGAATTGAACTGTAAGTGCAGCAACAAAAGACATAGCAAGCCAGCTAATATTAAGTACTTACTTACTCTTTGTGTGTGTGTGTGTGCGTGTGTGTGTGTGTGTGTGTACGTGTGAGTGAGAGTGAGAGAGAGGTCACAAGCGGTTAAGGATAATAAATGAATGAAAACCTATTAGACAATTTTGCACAGTCAAACATCAAGTGCAGCAACAAAAGACATAGCAAACCAGCTAATATTATGTACTTACTGTGTGTGTGTGTGTGTAGTGGATAATAAATAAATGAAGAATGAAAACCTACTAGACAATTTGCACAGTCAAACATCAAACAAGTGAAGCAACAGAAGACATAGCAAGCCAGATAATATTACGTACTTTCTTACTTACTTACTTACTTACTTACCTGTGCGTGTGTGTGTGTGTGTGTGTGTGATTTAGGTTTAATTGTTGAATGTAAACCAGAAACCACTGAGAATATGACCTCTGTGTCATCAGTGGTAGCTACGACCTGACTAGTGGAGCAATATTGAGTGAAGGTAGATGTGTGTGTGTGTGTGTGTGTGTCTGTGTGTGTGTCTGTGTGTATGTGTGTGTGTGAGTGAGTGAGTGAGTGAGTGAGACAAACATCAAGTGCAGCAACAAAAGACATAGCAAACTAGCTAATGTTATGTGCTTACTTACTTACTGTGTGTGTGTGTGTGTGTGTGTGTGTGTGTGTGTGATTTAGGTTTAATTGTTGAATGCCAACCAGAAACCACTGAGAATATGACCTCTGTGTCATCTCTAGCTACGACCTGACTAGTGGAGCAATTTTGAGTGATGGTGGATGTTGGTGTGTGTGTGTGTGTGTGTGTGTGTGTGTGTGTGTGTATGTGTGTGTGTGTGTGTGTGTGTGTGTGTGTGTGAGTGAGAGTACAAGAGGTCACCCGCGGTGACCCCTGCTTTAATGCATTGGCCGCAGGGTGAGTGATGGTGCGGGTTAATATTTAATGATGAAGCAGTTCCTAATGGGTGAATAAATCAGACTCCATCTTTACCTGGAGAGGACGGATCCGTCCGTTCTGCTGAGCTCAGGCTCCAAACACATGCACATTGAAACACACACATGCAGTAATTGCATGGTTTCCCTTTATGTCTTTCAGCTTTGATGCCTCCTGACCATGACATGCCTCTTGATCAGATGCTGCTGTGACAACATACACCCCAGAGAGAGAAGGAAAGTGTTATTAGATGGATGGATGGAAGCACAAGTGGATGGAGGCATAACTGGATGGAGAAATGATCATAAAATTGAGCAGATGAGTGAAAAAAGGCGACCAAATACTGGAAACACTTGAACACTCTCTCTGTCTGCCTCTGCTGCTGCTGCTATGCATTTCCCATGGACCACCAGAAAAGACAGAATGTCATTGTTTGGACGGGCAGAGGCTCGTCCCTGCATTGCCAAAAGAACAAGAAGAAGAGAGGAAGATAAACAAGACAGCTGAAAAAATTTTGTGTTGCCAACAAAATAGTCCTACCTCTTTGGAAAGACAGAGACCGTGTGGACGAAAAGGACGCGAACATGGAAGAGTTACAGCCCCGTCTCCTTACAATCACAATGCCAGTGATTATTTTAAAACTTAAAACCCAACATTTGATGATGGTAACTACTTTTAAAAATTATTGTGGACAAGCACAAAAGAAGTTACTGAGTCATTTTAACTAGATGATTGTTTTATTGCCATTCTGATTTTTGGAGCCTCACTTACAGTAACATTGTACTCATCAAAGTAAGAGTAAGCTGAGATGTGGATTGACAAAGTTAGAAACCCTTTATTTTACATGGTTTACATCTAAAAACACCAACGTGTGTCGGCCTGGGCCTTCCTCAGGGTCTATGATCATACACCCTGTAAAAAATAAAGGGTTTTTAACTTTTTAGCATTTTCTTCTTTTGGGTTCACTGTTTACCCTTTGCAAGAGCACCGGTGTATTTAGGGACACCAGCAGCGCTCCTGTTATTCTGTTTTCTGAGGTGTGGTGTTGGGATCTTACCACAGGTGAATCTTGGGTTCATTTGTGGACTTTAACACTTGTGGACTAAATGCAACAGCTTTCTGAGTCAACTCACAAAAAATGGCAGGTCAGCACCATTTTGTGTCCTCTGAAGAACTTCCCTCCCAGAATGCTCGGCGTTTACGACCCACAGACCAACTCATTGGTCAAGAGACCTGTGACTCCACATGGGGTGATAAAACAGGTCAGTGTCCCCTTGATCTCTCTCTTTCCCCACTGGCCCGTTTTATCAGGGTCCCCATGTGGAGTCACGGGTCTCTTGACCAATGAGTTGGTCTGTGGGTCGTAAACGCCGAGCATTCTGGGAGGGAAGACAGTAACTTTAATTTATCTAAAGTATGAATATTAATTTAGTCAATTTCTGATAGCAAAATTGATCTAAATAAGCAGACACCCATTACATCCAGGGTACCCCCTGCTGGAGGCAATTTGTATCTATAACCAGATACCCCTGCAGTGGCAACAAATCAACAATCTAACAGGGCAAGAAACAAGAGTTCAGATAATCACACAAGTTATACACAAACTAGTGTACCCAGATTGTCTAAACTGCTTCATAAGGAGGTTATACAAAAAGGGGAAAACTGCACTGACCCACAACTGGTAGCAGAGCTGACCGGAGCCAAACCATGATGGTTATTCTATTGATCAATTTTGATCAATAGAATAATGAACCTGATGGTAAGTTACAGCCCTAAACTTGATGAGTACAATGTTACTGTTACCTCAGCAAAGGGAAGTTATGTTTTCAGTTCAGTTTGTTTGTTTGTCTTTTCATCAGGATTGGGTAAAAAAAAAAACTACTGGCCGAATTTTGCTGGAAGGTTGCAGCACGGGCCGAGGAAGAACTCAACCTCGAGTGAATCTAAATCACACAACGGATACATGAATTATTTTGTATTAAAAAGGAATTATAGGCCCACTTCCAAGATCTGTCAAACAAACAGCTGTTTTCTTTGAGCATACAATGTGGTTAGTATTTCAACACAGCTCAAAATAATAGAATATGTGACAGCAGTTACCAGCACAGCTAGTGTTTACCTCCATTTGATGAAATAAGGCGAACAGGGAAGCAAACCAGTTCCCAGTTGCCATATTTGGAGGTATGCATAGCATCTGGGTGACATTTGATCCCTGTGTATTTCTGAGGCATTTACCCAGGGGGCTGTATCTGAAAAGGGTTACAGAGAAAGTATATTAGGATGTGTGTGGGGGAATTTAAATATGTTGTTTAGGGGAGAAGAAAACATTTCTCATTTTCTACTCCTTGTTCAGCTTTTGTGTCGAGGTCCATTCCTATACCGGCAGTGTTAGAGTATTCTAAACCGTGTGTCAGCGTTCAGTCATATATATGGTGCTGTGTGTATGTGTGCTTGTCATTTTCCACACTTCCAAATATTCAGACATGGACAACTTGTCTTGTGCAACATTTTTATCACAGCATGTGACGGAGATATGCAGGTTGCAGATGCAGTAAGACACAAGAAGATCAGGAAAGGATTTTGAATGCTTCAAGGCCCAGAATGAAACAACATTAAATTATGCAGTATTTTCATTTATGTGGCTCTTATGGGAAAGACTACTCTTCTGCAAGGATATCGCTGGTTACGTCTATGCCACTTTTTTCTCATAAATCTGCTGCTTGTTTCTCCTAGATTTAATCCCATAAATTGGCAACTTTTTTTCTCCTAGATTTGCCACTTTTAATCTCAGAAATCTGCAACTTTTTTTCTTGTAGATTTGCCACTTTTTAATCTCAAATCTGCTACTTTTTCTCCTAGATCTGCCACTTTTAATCTCATAAATCTACAATTTTTTTCTTGTAGATTTGCCACTTTTAATCTCATAGATCTGCAACTTTTTTTCTCCTAGATTTACCACTTTTAATCTCATAAATCTGCAACTTTTTTCTTGTAGATTTGCCACTTTTTAATCTCAAATCTGCTACTTTTTCTCCTAGATCTGCCACTTTTAATCTCATAAATCTACAATTTTTTTCCTCATAGATTTGCCACTTTTAATCTCATAAATCTACAATTTCTTTCTCGTAGATTTGCCACTTTTAATCTCATAGATCTGCAACTTTTTTTCTACTAGATTTGCCACATTTTCTTATAAATGCAACGTTTTTTCCCCTATATTTGCTACTTTTAATCTCATAACCCTGCAACTTTTTTCTCCTCGATTTGCCACTTTTAATCTCATAAATCTGAAACTTTTTTTCTTGTAGATTTGCCACTTTTTAATCTAAAATCTGCTACTTTTTCTCCTAGATTTGCCACTTTTAATCTCATAAATTTGCGTCTTTTTACTCGAAATATTACCCCCCTCCCCCAGGTCCGTACTTAAAAAAAAAAATCATACTTGGCCCTAATTGACACCATTTGATATCACAATTTCAGTATAAACATATTAATCACTCAACTCTACCTATTGGGCTGTTGCTAAGTAGCAGAAGCATCCTTTGAGTTTATGACAGAACTAAAGTGCTTTTTTCTGTGGTGTCGACTTCTCGGATTTAATGAATAAATGCTCCCACGTACACACACACACACACACACACACACACCTTCCAGACTCTGTTTTGTGCTTTGCTTTCACAAAGGAAATAGATTGCACTGAGAGCACGGATGCCCAAATTCAAGGTCAGAATTTAATAAGAAACTGTCTGACTGAGCAAAACAGAACTCGAGGTTGGTGTCAAAAATATATTTAAAATAATCCATTAGAGATCCACCAGTGCCCATACGTTTTGTGACAGGAAGCTTAGATTCAGCAGGATTAGTATTAGGGAGTGTTTGTCCTTACTGAAATACGTGAGGTGATTAAATGTTTACTGTTGTCTTATAAAACTGGATACTTGGATGTGTGGAAAATGTAACATTTTACATAATGGCTCACAATAATATACACATACAGACATTCACACATACATTTATCCTGAATCCATACTGTATAACCTCTTCAATCCCCTGCTTTTTTTTATTTTTTAGATTTGGTGACAGAAACAAGACAAGAACTATAATATATTATCAAAGACTTTATGTTTTTAAAAGTCAAGAGTAGAATATCTGCTTAGTTTTATAAATATATAACTACAGTTATTATTTTTGACTTCTTGGTATTATATAACTAATTATTATAACCAGAGATGTATGTATAAGCTAATAAAGTGTCTTTATGTAAAATCAATTCCTTTGCAGAAAGTCTTTGTTATATGTTTGTGCTCTGGCGTCATTTCTACATAAACATACATACGCTCTATGCTGTAGCCAGAAGTGTGTGTGGAAGAGAAAATAATTAATAATTTCATAGTGAGCCAGCTGTGGATAATTTCATGTGTGCATTGCCTTGTTGTGGATATAATCTGGCCAGCATGATATTTCTTCCAAAGGATATTTGCTCAAAGAAATGAGCTGTACATGAAGATGTCATAGGAGAGGTTGGTATCTGGGCGCAATTTATCCTGATCGAGGCTTTTCCATTCTGTCAGAAGTACAACTGTAGGAACCACAGGAGTTCAACAGATGGACTTTGTTCATTTGTGCACCTTTACCTGGATTAATGGAAAATGTAACAGCATTTTCCCTAACTTCAGCCCAAAGACTCCAGAGGATCCTTGCTTTTGATCATTCAATTTTTGAACCTGGTCTCACAGAAATCCGTGGAATAGCCACGGAATCGCTCAAATTTCCGTGAAACTGACACGGATTTCGCTACAATGCAAGTTAATGACAGTCATATCCCGTGGCTATTCCATGATATTTGTTCCTATTGGTTTGTTCCAAGTCACATGACTTTCAAGGTTCCGGCGGTAAGAACAAAAAACATGGCGGACAGTTCTCTCATTTTTAGTGAAAAAATTAATATTTTGACTTTGTTTCTGCATAAAAATGGATTTTGATCACATTTCTAGGGAGAAATATATGTTTTATTTTCTAAATATTCACTCAGTGAATGTACATAATCACTTTGTATGTTGGAATAGCCACGGGATATGACTGTCATTAACTTGCATTGTAGCGAAATCCGTGTCAGTTTCACGGAAATTTGAGCGATTCCGTGGCTATTCCACGGATCTTGAGTTAAGCGAAATCCGTGGCTATTTCACGGACTTCTGTGAGACCATGTTGCAATTTTTTTTGTCTCCTTGGCTCTTCCTCTTGGACACCCTCCAACCAAACAAATTACGACACGTATCGCGGCTCACGTTACAGCCGCGCTATCTGAAACACACATCGCACACTCACGGTTGTAAAACAGGCTGCAGTTTCTGTGGATTTATGTTATAAAACCACTGACCTAGGTTTAGGGCTAAAAAAGTACTGGTAAGGCATAATATAAGACAGTTTAACCCATTTAAGCGGAAAAGCATTACCGCATTTCTACCATTAAAACCGGGGGCGCTGTTGCGTTAAAGCGGATACGTCGTTTTGTAGTATTTGTAGTTTTTTCCACCTATTTTCGGTCTCTTGGCCAATGAAATGCATCAGAATACAAGTGTTGCAATGCATCATGGGACTTTTCCAGAACTTTGAAATCATGGCGGAAGACGACTATAGCAGAGGGAGCTCAGATATAACAGCTATAAGCTCTCAAATACTTTTTGAATTTAATTTCTAACTGCTACAGAGGCTGAAAAATCTATTATTTGTTAGGAAGCGTTGACACTTCTGTTGAATTTCCAGAAAAACTTCAGGTTTTAGGAGCTTATTTTAAAATCGCCCAGAGGTTTTAAAGGCATTTTTTCCAGGCGTTTTAGGCCTAAATGGGTTGAACAGATTCACTTAAGTTAAAAATCATTTACTTTTTATTTCACACTGGACACAAATCCCGCTCTCCTGGGTGAAAATCTGCCGTTTGTTCGACCCATCCACCACTCCAGTCACCAATTGAATGCAGGAATCCACCTTTTAAACTTCGCTTGGCTGTCAATCACTACTACGTCATCAAGATGGCGGCGGACGCATTGCAGCGGACGGTGAAACATGTAAATATTGCTCGTATTTTGCTTCCTGTACACACGACCTATACTGATGTTTTTGAGGGGAGAACAGTGCAGGATGGGAAGCTGCTGTGCTAACCGAGCAGACACACAGAACATTACCTAATGGCAGAAGATGTGTAGATTGCCTGTGTACAGATTATTTGTTAGTTAACACACTGTTAACTATAGTAAACCAGTTAGAACAAGCAGCTGTGACAAAGCCTGCTGGCGAACTCTGGCAGCAAATGGAGCATCAAAACAAGTTAGTGCACAGCTGCAAAGAAAATGTTTTCAGTTTCCATTTTCCTCCAATCTGGACAGAATAAAGCAAGGAATGCACCAGGAAGGACTCAGTGTTTGACAAAGCAATCCTCATGAACTGTGTCAAAGATAGTGCATCTACGGGAAGAAAGGTTGGCTATAAAAGACTGAAATGGAAAAGTTGTCTTGTACACCATTTTATCACAGCATGTGATGGAGATATGCAGGTTGCAGATGCCAGAAGACACAAGATCAGGAAAGGATTTTGAATGCTTAAAGGCACAGAACGAAACAACAATAAATCATGCAGTATTTTAATTTATGTGGCTCTTATGGGAAAGACTAGTCTTCTGCAAGGATATCGCTGGTTACGTCTATGCCACTTTTTTCTCATAAATCTGCTACTTGTTTCTCCAAGATTTTTCAACTTTTAATCTCATGAATCTGCAACTTTTTTTCTCCTCGATTTGACACTTTTAATCTCATTAATTTTACAATTATTTTCCTGTCGATTTGCCACTTTTAATCTCATAAATCTGCTACTTGTTTCTCGTAGATTTGCCACTTTTTTTCTTCAAAAATCTCCAACTTTTGTCTCGTAGATTTGCTACTTTTAATCTCATGAATCTGCAACTTTTTTCTCCTAGATTTGCCACTTTTAATCTCATAAATCTACAATTATTTTCCCGTAGATTTGCCACTTTTAATCTCATAAATCTGCAACTTTTTTTGTAGATTTGCCACTTTTTAATCTCATAAATCTGCAACTTTTTTCTCGTAGATTTGCCACTTTTTATCTCATAAATCTGTGATTTCTTCTCCTAGATTTGCCACTTTTAATCTCTTAAATCTACGACAATTTTCCCGTAGATTTGCTACTTTTAATCTCATAAATCTGCTACTTTTTTCTCCTAGATTTGCCATTGTTTTTCTCATTTAATCTCCAACTTTTGTCTCGTAGATTTGCTACTTTTAATCTCATGAATCTGCAACTTTTTTTTTTGTA
Source organism: Centropristis striata (assembly GCF_030273125.1). Classification (NCBI taxonomy): domain Eukaryota; kingdom Metazoa; phylum Chordata; class Actinopteri; order Perciformes; family Serranidae; genus Centropristis; species Centropristis striata. The sequence continues at coordinate 30,594,977 of NC_081536.1, forward strand.
GATTTGCCACTTTTTAATCTCAAATCCGCTACTTTCTGTCTGCTAGATTTGCCACTTTTAATCTCATTAATCTACAACTTTTTTTCTTGTAGATTTGATACTTTTTATCTCATAAATCTGCTACTTTATTCTCCTAGATTTGCCACTTTTAATCTCATAAATCTTTTTTTCTTGTAGATTTGCCGACTAACGGGCCAGGATAAAGCTTGACACAAACATGGGAATATACATATAAAGATCGACAAACTTTGCTTATAGTGAACACACAGACTGCTGCCCTATCAATAACATTCTTTGTGTGTGTGTGTGTGTGTGTGTGTGTGTGTGTGTGTGAAGGCAGACATTCTTTATCAACTCTATTCAATTATAACGGTGGTATATTTCTGTCTGTGTGTGCGTGCACTGTGTACAGTGAACAGATGGCTGGCTGGCTGCCAGAGGAAATGCTCCCCTATTATTTATTAGCTTGGATGGCAAAGGATCAAACAAATTTGAATATGAGCCATCCAGGCAGAACACACACACACACACACACACACACACACACACACACAGCATCATATACCAAACCTGCTATTTACCCATCACTCTCTCTCACGCACACAAACGGAGGTGACTTGCTTATTAAGGTGCCACTGTAAGCATATATAGACTCTCATTTCCTCCCTCTCTCATACACTCATACAGTATACAGTTTTTGTAACTTTACTCTGCAATGCAGCAGAGTTGGTTCTTGGTGTCTCTGTCAGTGAGCCAGTGTTCATGTCTGTTCCAGTTCCTCCACGACTGACTGTGTGCTGATGATGAGTCACCCTGTCTGCTCGCCTCTCTGTCTCTGTCCTTTTTTTTTTCTGACAATATCCAACTGCTTTCACATATTTCATGGTTTCCTGGTGGCTCAGTTAAAAGGCCTCACACTGTTCACTTCTTAGTTACTGAGACTTGAGAGGAAAGACAAGTGAGTGTGGCCCTGTTTGTTCAAACTGGGACAGAGAAACCTGCAGGACTGCTTTAGAGTCAAAATTGGAATTGGTGCTTCCTAATTTTAAACTTTGAGAAATCCCACATATTTGGACAAATCATCTACTGCGTTATCTGCAAGTCACATCTAAGGTTTCATACAATAATAAATAGTTCAGTAGAAAATACTTTTTGGAGTAACATCACCAAAAAAATGTTTAAATAGTACTCAGCTCTCTATGGTCCCATTAAAAGTTTTCTATCATATCGGGTTAAGGGCAGCGAAGATTCTGAAAAATGAAATTAACAGACAAAAGAAAGAACAAATGAAGGTTATAAAACCTTCTGCAGTATTACCCAGGTGTCCTGCATCAATTTGTGGCCCCACAGAAATCTAAACATAAATATTTTCACAATAAACTACTGCTGAACATAGTATTTTGCTGAATTTTTAGAAATCCTTGTGCATGCATGCAAACAACAACTTCCTTCCTGCAGGAATTTTTATGAATTTTCAACAAATCTTCATACATAAAAGACAAGAAAAATAGTTATTTACAATATAATAGTCCAGGGAATTAGAGCAGTTGCATTCTAAAGCAAATATAAACACATCCACACTTTGCGTAGCAGGATTTTGTGTGAACAAGGCTTCATCCTGTCACTGCAGGTGACGTGTGTGTGCAGGGGAGATGGTTAATGAGCAGAGGAAACACAGAAAAGCACACAAAACCTGTTCCAAGGTTGTCATCACCACTAAGTCTATCGGCGCCTTTTCTAGGCTTTTATGTGGCATTTAAAACACAAGTCTGGTAATTATTGTATGTAGCTGGAAGGTTTGGAGACTTAAGGGACATACTGGCTGGGAAAAATACACAAAAAATGCCTATTTTTTTGTAAATGTGAGAGGTAAAATTGTGAATGTGACAGTTATTTTTGGTGATGTGAGAGGTAAAATTGTGAATGTGAGGTGAAATTGTGAATGTGAGAGGTGAACTTGTGAATGTGAGGGGTAAAAATGTTCATGTGAGAGGTAAAATTGTGTATGTGAGAGGTAAAACTGAATTTGAGAGATGAAATTGTTAATGTGAAATGTAAAAATGTTAATGTGAGAGGTATTTTGTGAATGTGAGAGGTAACATTGTGTATGTGAGAGGTATTTTTTGTGGATGTGAGAGGGAAGAATGAATTATGGCCTATAGGGCCCCTCATAGTTTTCTGTTCTGCTTATAAAAGTATAACAGGGACTTCATGTACTAGTTTGTTTAAGAGGTGTTTTCTACATGAGCAATTTTCCCTTGAGGCTCGATTTTGTTTGTAATAATTTATTATTGTACTTTTGTGTATATAAGTCTTATAAAGGTTCTTTATTCTTTGCTGATGGCTGTACACTTTGGCTGTCTTACACCCACTAATCCATCAGGAAGGTAACAAATGTTATATTACTGTGATAATTAAATCCTCACTTGTAATCAAAATACAAAGATACTTGACGGAATGTGCAACAAACAAAACCATATCATAAAAGCGGTAATAAAATATGGTATGCTGGCTGTCTGACTTTGACATAAATCTACTTTATTCTACAGTCCAAGTATGTAAGTCATGAATTTCTTGGCCCTCCTACTGCCCACCCTGAGGCTGAGGGCCTATTTTGGGTTTTTGGCATGGAGATGTGGAGAAGTGGGCAGTTTGATGTCATTTAAAATGCTCTTTTTTCTGTCTCTCTTTGTTCTGAATGGGCAGTGAGCAATGGGCAGTGAGGCAGATCGTAAAGCTAAATGTAGGCATATATCCTGTGCACATTAGCCCCGTACATCACTGGCATGCACACACACACTCATGCAGACACACACTCATTTCTGCCTCATTGACTGTGCTTGTTCTTACATAATTGTCTGCTGAGCCGTGAACAACTGCTGGCTAACATGACCTCGCCACAATGGTAACAGACCTAAACTCTCCTCCAAAGCCATGATGAGATTATCAGTGTTTCCATGTCTCGGTCACTGGGTTCCACTAATCCTGGATTGTGGAAAAAACTCATTTTCCCAGGAGTCACTGCTCCGAGCACTCACAGAATCTGTCAACAAACAAACCATTTTGACTGAGAAATGGCGTGTTGCCTTTGTCAGGAGCATCTTTAGAAATAAAACTCAAACTCGATTTGCACTGCCATTTCATTTTGTATCCCGGTTATTTAATAACGGGATGCAAAATAGTGACATCATGTTGCATTACGCAATATGAGCCATGGCGTGCTCCTGTCCCTCATCGTGTCTTCAGTCGGAGCAGTGAGTTATAATTCAGGACAGCTTCTCAGCTCAGGGCTTTAGTGTGTTTTTATGTGTGTGGGGGTTGTTGAGTGGGTGTGTGAGAGGCAGCAGCTTGTAAGTTTGTATCAGAAATGTACACTGACAGGCTGCAGTCTCTGCTGCTGGAACAGTAACTACTAAAGACATTTGATACGTTGCCAATTCGTCAGAAGACCAAAGGGTGATCAGCACAACAAGCACTGTGCTCATAAAGCTGGGGGAGGCAGAAATATCTGGCTTCATTAGGGCAAAAAAATCCATAATAATTGTTCAGTATGTAATATATCAAGTGGTGTGAGCTGTTCCTGGAAAAAAAAAAAAAAAACGGCAAATTTTGCATCTTTCCCAATAGGACACTACAAGAATGAGTTCTTAAACCCAGAAAAAATTAGCATTTTAATACCATTTTAGTGGTTTAATCTCTCAAACTTAGTGAGTACTTGCATGGGTTTTTGGTAAGATGCCTAAAATAAGGTCTATGGTTAACACAAGCTGAAGAGACGTTCGCCTTTGGTTGTACGTCATAACATGCACAAGTATATACCCCCACTTTTGCATTTTTAGTGCCATATTAGGAGTCTAACCTCTCACACTCAGTGAGTATTTTGAATTGTTCTTTGGTTAAATGCCTGAAATAAGGCCTGTGGTATACACAAGTAAACACCCCCACTTATGAATTTTTAGCGCCATATTAGGAGTCTAACCTCTCAAACTCTGAGTATTTTGAATAGGTATTTGGTTAAATGCCTGAAATAAGGTCTGTCGTTTACAGGAGCTGAAGAGACGTTTGTCTTTGGTTGTACGTCATAACATGCACAAGTAAATACCCCCACTTGTGAATTTTTAGCGCCATATTAGGAGTCAAACCTCTCAAACTCTGAGTATTTTGAATGGGTTTCTGGTTAGATGCCTGAAATAAGGTCTGTGGTTAACACGTGCTGAAGAGAAGTTCGTCTTAGGTTGTATGTCATAAAATATATATATATATATATATATATATATATATATGTATATATATATATATATATATATATATAAATAAAAACAAGTAAATACCTCCACTTGTGAATTTTGAAGGTTTTACGTGTCCTTAAAAAGGTGGTTGCTCACAAGTGGCTAAATGAGACTACATTGTTTGCCGGACACAGACAGGAACTCTCTCACTAGTCCGCCTGGTGGACCGAGATATAGTTTGCTATAGCATAACATTTGCTTTTTAGTTTTGTCAGCTGCATTCACTCTTCAAACATCATAAAAGTGGTGTTAATATGTGCAGATTATCCTGCTGAACAAAACATGTCAGCATCAGGAACACGTGTTTGCCACAGAGCTTATTTTCTACAATGATCCAAAATCCAATGCAAAAACCCCATAGACAAATTCTAAATATACATACCATACCATGGTGATGCTTTAAACTTCAAGGTTGTCCGTTACATAGCTGCATTTCTATGAGAATTATTGCCGTCTGTTCTTTGCAGACTGGTTTTCAATTCTTATTAGAAATCATGATTCTCCTTGCACACTTGTGACCTGTGACGCACTTTGAGATGACTGTGATTTGAGACTGGCGACATAGCCATGAATGCCGGTGATAATAAAGTCATAGATTAGACTTGAATTAGCTGGAACTCAGGTGAAAAGACTAAAAAGGCGAACTTTCACCGAAAGGATGTGGTAGCACATTTCCATTTGAACAGCCAACAGGATTGCTGTCTCTGAAATGACCTGTGATTGGCCAAAGACTCCAGTCATGGACAAGATTTTCCGAAGCCTGAAAGCAGAGTCCAGAGGAGATGCTGAAGTCTAGTTTCCTCTCAGACCACACAAATTACAATATGCTGAAAAGCAGATATTACATTTTTGCTGGCAAAAAATGACCTGCCTACCCCCGTTTAAGTGTTAATTCCAAGAGACAAATATCTGTAAATGCCTGCAGCTAGTATTTACAATATGCATCTGAAAAATAAAGCCCTATCTTAACTGCTACTGGTGTGTAAATCGTTACATTTCTACAGTTCAGTCAGAGACAAATAGCATTATAGCAAATGGTTATACAGTTACATTTGGCACTGCTGGAGCTCTGACTGAATCCGAGCAACGGTGAGGATTGTGCTGACAGAGCTAATCCGACAAAATGAACATTTTTTATCATAAATCCAAAGTAAATCAACATCGCAAATTTCCACATAATGAGGTTGGGGTGGTGCAGGGAGTGGCAGCAGCATGATCTGCAGAGTAACAGTGATCAGATGTTCGTCAGGTTATAATGTCTGCACTGAACACCTGCACAAGCATGATTGGGTATTATTTGATTCTGAAATTTACATATTTCAAAACTCATCTTCCAGCATAATTAGTTTTGGATCTGCAACTCTACACCCAGTGGAAATACCTCTATAATCCTTGCAACGTAATTTAACTAGAGACAAAAATACCTGGGTTTAAACAATGTTAGTATGAAAGTATTTTGCTATTATGTCTACATATGCCGAGGGTACTTAATGTTTTTGAGGGGAGACCAGTTTGACCCACAAAATCTCTCTTCAATACATTACCAGTTTACATTAATAAAGATAGAATATTCATTTTAATGCATTAATTTAACTTGGCCTCTTCTGCCCTCAGATGCCCTCAAATCCTTCCTAATGATTACATGTATTTTAAGTTATTCAAGTTTAAGTTATTCATTCCACTCACATGCACTTTACTTTTTCTTTGTGACTTCACAGCCAAGTTTGTAGATGCCTCTTCCTTTCAGCTGTATTGAGTTTAGTCATACTGAGGACTTAATGAAAGCAGCTCAGAGTGTCTGTGTGCACACATTTACCCAGCAGCAGCAGCCTGTTGAATCAATGCTTGTGCTAAGAACTGACTCTGCCTGCAGACTACTCAATCTCCTTTTAACTTTTATACTCATTACAAGTCACACTGCCACCTCGGGATCAAACAGGACTGGAGATTTATTACTTTCTGATATTGGAAATGTCCTCCAAATACATCCCGGGGTAAAAAAAAAAAAAAAAAGGCAGTGGTAACTGATGGCATTTATTTTTGGCAGTGAAAGCTGAAGAACATGGATGGAAGAGTTGGGTGGTTCACTGTTATAAGTAAAAATAAGAACATTAATGTCTGAACTGGGTTTCTTTATTGTGTCCTCTCACATGTAAAACAACTCATACTTTCTCCAACAACATTCTATCACCTCCATAGGAACCCAGGAACGTTTTTGAGGAACTTTAGAGGATCCTGCAACCTGCCAAGAGGAACTACTTTCCATATGCAGTGTGCCCAAATACTGATACAGCATAGCATCCCAGCAGAGTTGGGTGAGCTTAGTAAAACCCTGGTTTTAGGGGTTTTGTGGCCAACACAATGGGTGGAGGCTGATCAGAGGATATCGATCCCTCTGTGAGACTGCAGGAAGTTGCAGCTAGATTAGTTTAGATTAGACTTTATTAATCCCACAGTCGACCGCAAAAATTTCACACAAATTATTACCCTTTTAGATATAGATAAAAACTAAACAATCTAATAGAAAAAGACATTTAACAATATACAATATACTATATACAACCTAGTGCAAACCTAGCTATTGGTTTTGGCGAAAGAGAAAGGACCCAACCCAAGCAACCTTATGAACCGCCTGACAAAATGGAAGATATCGAACGTTGCACATCTGGGATGCTCGTTCACTGTTTAGCCATCTGGGCATATAGTGAACAATATGTGCCTACTTGATAACCCAGATAAAATAATTTTAATAATTTTGTGTCTTTTTTTGTAATTTTGTGTCTTTTTTGGTCATTTTGTGTCTTTTTTGTAATTCTGTGGCTTTTTTTGGTCATTTTGATACTGCCTCCAGCAACCCCAAGGTAATTTGAGTTTGAGACCCCTGCCCTAAACCGAGTATACATTAGGCTGTGATATTTAACACTTTTTTTCCGCTGCCACATTCATCAACGCCCAATCGTTCTTACTCTGTGATTGGCGAGATACGAACATGTTGCAAAACAATCATCTACGATACCACATGATATCTGTGTAACTGAAGTAGAACTAAGACTAAAGGTCAAAGCATTGATTGAGGCTGGAGACTCTCAATATATATAATCACGGCCAAATATTTGCTTGATAGCCAACTTTCAGGATATTAAATGTTCATCTGCAATGGTCCCAGGTATTACTAAACATAACCAAGTAGTTCAGTTTGAATCCATAACTTGAGCCGTGTGTTTAAAACTGCAGCTGCAGTGAAGCGTCATAGTTTAACATGTAGGGCTACACAGGGGGATAAAAAGGGATGTCAAAAGGTCCTGACCAAGTGCTTGTATGTGACGAATTGGGAATGAGAATGTGTGTGTGTGTGTGAGAGAGAGAGAGAGAGGCAGAGAGAGAGAGAGAGCTACAGAAAGAGAGAATGAAAAAGTGTCTCAGTAGCTTTATTGCTTTCTCATCCTTCAGTGTCAGCAGGGCCGCCGCTGTCTCGCAATTCTCTGTTCTAGATCCCTCAGCAGCACACATTAAACTGTGTGTATATGTCTGTGTGTGTGTGTGTGTGTGTGTGTGTGTGTGTGTGTGTGTGAGGATATATGAGGAGCACGGTGTTTAAGGAATCTGATCACAATCTGTAATGCCACTCTGCAGAGTTAGGAGACTTAGGAGAGAAAAACTGAGACAGGCAGAGAGAAGAAAGAAGCCGATTGTTCAAAAAGACCTGCAGAGGTCATGAAGCTGGTTTCAGAAACACACAGAAACATACAGGATAAAACACATGTACTATGTCAGTGGTTCTCAATCTTTTTCTTGAGGGACCCACATTTTTACCATTGTAAACTTTGGCAACCCCCCATTGTCCATTGCTTCTATGAAGCCGAACTCAATGTGACTTTCATGGTACCCTCTCTTTTTCTTTTTGGGATATTCAGCATTTTCCATTTTTCCATTAGTTCTGTGTTTCTGTTGCTAGGTGAGGTTACCGCTAGGTGAGGTTACCGTTAGGTGAGGTTACCGCTAGGTGAGGTTACCTGTGTATACTGCAGGAGGGATGTTACACATGTCCTTATTCTCGCGAAATAGCCTTGATTTTTAAACTTTTCTATAGTGATTTTTCTATTTAAATAAATGAATAAACGTTTAATGTAGCCCTTATTTAGTTGTTTTTGTCCCACTAATGAACTAAATGTTGACTCATCTATATTTAACACATTAGATTTATTACATCCCCATAGGAAAGCAGGAACGTTTTTGAGGAACTTTAGAGGATCCTGCAACCTGCCAAGAGGAACTACTTTCCATATGCAATGTGTCCAAATAATTCTTGCAATGTCTCATGTTTGGATATTTAATAGAGGTGGGGGAAAAAATTGATACAGCATAGTATTTCAATATTTTGCATGGCAATATTATATCGGTTCATGGACGCCAAGTATTGATATTTAGCGTTTATCTAGCATCAGTATTTTCTCTGTAGCTGGCTCACTTTTTGGAATATGGAGATTTTTTCCATACCTTGTTTGTCTTTTTAATTCTGCCTTTTTGCCGTCGTTTTTTGGATACCTGTTGGCTGTTTGACTGCCTGCCTGTGTACCGTCCTTCTTCACGAATAAAACGCCTTTTTGATTCCATTTGAGTCCTCCTTTCTGTGCCACGTCCCTTGACAGAAAAAAAAAAGTATGCCTACAGTATGACTGTGAAGAATGCTGGTAAGTGAACTATGAAGAACAACGAACTGGCGACCAGACAAGACACAAAGGGGGTTATATACAGCAGCTATTCTCAACAAATAACCAAAATCATTATCAAGAAAACCATGGAAAATGTCTCGATATCAGCTCTTAAAAGCTATTTTTGTTATTATCATTATATTTTAACAAACAAATGAACCTTTAGTTGTACCAGGCATTAAATGAACAAGAAATTGAAGAAAACAAGGGTCTAATAACTTTTTCTACACTGTAATAAATGATTCTGTAGTCATTTCATTTTACTTAATATATTTGATAAAATGTATTAAATATAAATGCGTCCTTGATTTTGAGGCATTTATTTAAGTAACTTTAATATATAAAAATGTTTGAGATAGAATCTACTTATTTTGATCACATTAAATATCATCTTTATGTGTATGTATTTCTAAATCAAGAGCATTTTGAATTAATCCAACACAAAATAATTAGTCCGTTTTTAATTGACAGGCACTTCCTGTTAAGTTGTTATTAACTCAACTTGTAACGTAGTTAGATTTAATTAATAATATTGCGTGCAATCTGTCTCAATTTCATTGAGTAGCTATTTTTTTTTTTTTTTTTTTTTACAGTCTATGACTATATATGTCTGGTCAGGTGTGGTCAGTGCAGACAAAAAGTCTTGTTCCTGAAATACCACATACCTCAGTATCAAGTTTGCTGAGTTTACCAATGCATGCTGTGCAGAATGACTAAGAAATGCATCCTAACAGTGAGTGAGAATGAGTTTAGAGTTCTGTGAGTGTTTTGATAGATGACTGGAGGGCGCTGAGCAGGGGGTCACAGAATGGAGTTTTAATGTTATGAAAAACTGTATTTGGTGCACTGAACAGGTGAGGTGTGAAGGCACTCTTAGTTTAGTTTCTCAGTTTTTATTTCCTCAGGCTGTTTGGAGAAAAAAAAAAGGGCTTGTTACTCCCAGTGAAAAGGTTACACAGCACAGAGATATAACAATATTACAATAAAGACATCTGCATTCTTCCTGTAGCTCCATGAAAATTAAAATATGACATCCCTTGACCACGTTATGAATCCACGAGATGGGAAAACAATAGCAAACATTAGCATGAGCAACTTAGCAAATAAACACTTTAACAATAGCTAATAGTCAACAAAAATAGCCACTAATACATATATATATGACAGAAGAAAATAAACTTTAACAAACCTTGTGCTCCTGTCAGCCAGCCACTATGAAGCCTTTTTGATACTTTATATCAACTTAATATAAATTACGAAGTTATTATTTACCTTCGTTTTGCATTTTTACCGTTCTACCTTTCTTTTCCTGTCACCACCTTTCAAAATAAAAGCACCCGTTTCGTGCTGGACGGCACCTTTTCAAAATAAAAGCATCACAACATTGTAAAACACCTCGAAAATAAACAAAACATGAAAAACACTGGTCCCTACAGCTATTGCTGTATGGGACCAGTGCTCGGTGCGATTGCCCCGAGGCCCTAATAATAATAATGCATTTTATTTATAGGCGGCTTTCAGGACTCTCAAGGTCACCTTACAATAAACAATTAAAAATAAAACAATAATAATAAAACAGCATTGGCAGTAATAATAAACAACAATACAACAATTACAAATAAGAACAATAATAAAAACAACAACGGCAGTAATAAAATAAACAATAAAATTTTAAGGTATTTTCTGCCAATTTTAGACTATTTTATTTCAGTCATTATATTTGACTATATTCTGTTAAATTATACATTTTAAACAAATGTATCTTTATTTGTTTAAAGTTTATTAAATATTTATTGTGTTTAAGTGTTGGGAAACCATGACATTTTTATCTGGACGCATTACGGTAATGAATTTGTGCATCAAAAACATGTTTAAAAATATAGAAAATATTATTTTAGCACAAAACAATGAATTGTGTCTCATTATGGCTATATTGTTCAAAAACAAGATATTTAAAGAATATTCAATCATAAAATAAGTTGATATCACAAGATAGAGCACAGAAACACACAGCAAGCATTAAATAACATGGGGGATGAATGCGGGTCATTGTTGACCCATGTTGTGCATCAAAGGTTTAATAAAATTATGAATATATTAGGGGTCGACTTGTACTCACTCATCATCTAAAATTAGAGTATTGTAATCACTCCGAACCCAAAATAACACAGCTAACTAATACTGATAAATGCCAAACAACGAATGTGTTGGCTATGTAAATGTGCATTGAGCTCCTCATCTGAGCAACGCTTTGTTTACTCAAAGCCAAGACGGATGAGCTAACATCCCTCCTGCTTCTCTGCCACTATTGGCAAAACAACAGCCCCCTGATTGCGAGCGCTGTTCATTTGCATTGGACACATGGTGGAAATGAGATTCCCATGGTGATGGATGGGCTCAGTCTCCCTGCTATTTAAACAGACTGACTGGAGACCCGTGGGGGTGCGTTCTCAGCTCCACACAGTCCCAGTTCCCTCATCCACCGTAGCCTCACAATCCCATTTTAAGATAATAGACTTGGAATGGGAATTGTCACTCTGGTGGATTAATGCTGTTTTCCCACGCTGGTTCATGTTGCAAAATAACTCCAGAATGGTGAAGATGGATGGAGATGACTTTTATTGATCATCTTCTCTCTGAATGCAACAACGCACTTGTTCTAGTCCATATCAGAGCTGAGGCAGCTCTCAGGGCTTCTGATCAGTCTAAGTTATGTCTGTGAAGATTATAAGGACATACTTTATTAAACTAAATGTATTTCACTTCTATATGAATGAACAATATAACCATAATGAGGCACAATTCACTGTTTTGTGCAAAAATAATATTTTTCTACATTTTTGGACATATTTTTGATTCACAAATTCATTACCTTAATGCGTCCAGATAAAAATGTCATGGTTTCCCAACACTTATACACAAGAAATATTTAATAAACTTCATAAAAATAAATATACATTTGTTTAAAATGTATAATTTAACAGAATATAGTCAGATATAATGGTTTTTAACAATGTATAAAGAACAAAATCTGAATGAAAATTGGCCAAGCAGACCCTGTGCAAGTAAGACTCGAGTAAGACTCAAAGCTGGATTTTCAGGACTCTTGACTCGAACTGAGACTCGTGCATTCTGCTGCAAGATGACTCGGACTTGTACTTTGGTGACTTTTTGGTACAAGCAGGGGCAGGGAGTATCCCACTGCTGAAAAACAGCTTTCTTAACAATGAATATAAAGAAATGGAACAACCACATCATAAAAAGTTGACTTTGTCTTTTCAGTTTGTGGATTTTGGAAGAAATAAACAAATTCTGAATTGATGACAATATCTCATTATGTTTAACATAGACATTTTTATTTCTGTATCGGCTCTTTGAAGGTGCCACAATGGAGAACTTGAGTCTTGGAACTAGACTCAGATTCAACCTTGATGACTCAGACTCGGAGACTCGGACTCAGGTAATGATTACTTGACTTGAATTTTTCTTTTTTTGGTCATTTTGTGTCTTTTTTTGGTCATTATGTCTTTTTTTTAAAAATAATTGTGTCTTTTTTTGGTCATTTTGTGTCTTTTTTAAGTAGTTTAGTTTTTTTCTGTCATTTTGTGTGTTTTTTTTTTAGTAATTTTGTGTCTTTTTTTGATCATTTTGATACTGCCTCCAGCAGCCCGCAGGCAATTTGAGTTTGAGACCAATTACACCACTCTCTATCCCTTGACTCCATGTGTGGAGTAACTGCAAATATCTGACAGAGAGAGAGAAGGTCTATATACCTCAGTGATCCATTGTGCGCCAATATTGTCATGTTTTGTGCTGACCACAGCGCTTTTTCAACCTGGTACACTAGCACTTATTTGTTCCTTTTGGTTAGTTCTATTGTATCTCTGACATCAATGTGTTCCTAACAAAGAGGATAAATGCTTTACAAGATAAATAGTAGCACTAACACGAGCTGTTGTTAATGTTATGGCCTGGCATTGCTTGTCAATAGCCCAGTAATGAGGGAATCCATTTCATTCCAACTGTAATCAATAAGAGTGTTGGCTGAATGAGGCCAGAGGCTGCAGGCCACATGGATAAATACCTCTGCACTAAGCTGGAGACTGAAGGGGATTAAAGGAAATGTACTGACCCACAAGCACACACACACCTACTGCACAGGACTTCACAATGTCATTTATTTTATTTATCACATATGCATGTGCCCCGTCACAAAACTATCAATCACCAGCACAACAACCTTTTCTGTTGCAGCAACACTATAACACCATTGTATTCTAAGAATAATGGGGCAACACATAGAGCATGCACAGTGCATATATACAAGGATGTGCACATCTGTCCTGTCTGCAATTTAGGTTTAGGTTTATTTGCACAATTAGAATTACATAAAATGACAAAGATAACATATAGTGTAAAGTGCAGGGAGAGGCAGAAAACCCAGATGGGTTTATTTAAAACAGGGGACTCAAACTCAAATACCCGGGGGCTGCTGGAGGCAGTACCAAAATGACCAAAAAAGGACACAAAATTACTAAAAAAAAAACCGACACAAAATGACACAAAAAAGACACAAAATTACCAAAAAAGACACAAAATTACAAAAAAAAACGACACAAAATTACTGAAAAAACACTAAATTACTTATAAAAGACACAAAATGACAAAAAAAATACACAAAATGACCAAAAATACACAGTGGCAAATAAGGTGGCAAGTCTGCGTGAAAAAAGTCGCAGATTTTCGAGAAAAAAGCAACTTTTCTCATAAAGTCTAATAAATCTCATAAATCTGCGCATTTTTTTCTTGTAGATTTGCCACTTTAATCTCGTAAACTTTTTTACCATTCATTTGAGATTATTTGCTCACAAATTTGAGATTTTTTTTCTCATAAATTTGTAACTTTTTTCTCAAAATATTACCCCCCTCCCCTGGGTCTGTATGTTTTTTTATGTAATATCCTCCAATATTCTCTAGGGTTACAATTTGGAATTTGCAGGTATTTCAATGAGTGCCTTATTAAGGGTTAACACAGTGTATTCATATTTATATCCATATATTTTCATTGTTGTTATTGCTATTATATTATAGTATAGTATAGTATAGTATAGTATAGTATAGTATAGTGTAGTATAGTATAGTAGGTGGTGCTTTAATGAACGAATGAAGGGCCTGAGTGGGAGTGGGAGACGATGACACGCTTCATTTGAGGTAGATAAACACTTCTGTAATTAGCACTGTAGCTCTGCATTAGCTAAGATACACAATGTCAGACACGCACAATTAAATACACACAGGCTCATGTTATCTTTGAAAGGTCGTACATCAAAAAAAACATACACATACTTAGTGGAAGTGAGGAGACTTTGATTGGTCAATCAGTAGGATGGAGTAGGAGTCATTACTGTACACTCAGTTGAGCTTAATGGCGTGTAATTTCATAAAAACACAGAAGCTATAAAAGGTTACGATTAGGTGCAGTTAAAGAAAATGTTCATGCAATGTATTGAAGTAGCCTAGTTTTATCACTGTCATTAACTGACAATTAAGTCAAATTTAATGATAATATTTCAACTATATTAAAGTCACAATTAACTGGAATTATAATAAGAGCCAATGAAATAATACAATTTATTTTCTTGTCTTCAGTAAAAGAAGGGCTGCATTTATAAAAAAGATAAGAAGATTAAGATTCACTTATTAGTCCCACAACGGGGAAACTCAACCTCTGCATTTAACCCAGGGGTGGGCAATTATTTCATCGCTTTATAAAATGCAGTAAATTATCTGTTTTTAAGCTGCTACTGGTAAGAATACATGTTATTATAAGACTATGTTAATGTGGAGTAACTCAGAAATAGCAGTAAAAACTCCAATTATTTGTTATTATCTCACGTTTCCAATTTTTTTACACAACATACATTCAAACCACAAAACAATATATATTAAATATATTAACTTTATGCAAAATGTAATAAGTGTTTTTCACAAAGGGACAAGGTAACTCAGTGTTCTTTGTGGGACGCATATGCATGCAAGCACATACGTAAATCGCCTTCAAAATAAAAGCACTGTGGTTGTATTGATTTCTAATTTTCTCCTCTGTAATGTACTCTATCATCACCCTGAACATACTGCTGGGCAACTTCTTGTCTTTCAGGATGATGGGGGGACCCAAACAAAGTAGGGGGGTCTGGGAGCATGTTCCCCCGGAGAACATTTTTGCCCCAAAACCCTAAATTTGGTGCCTCTCACACAGTCTAATGCCACTATTCCATCTTAATCATTGCATATTTTAAATTAATTATTGTAAAGGAGAATAAGGGTTCTTCTATGTTTTATTTAAGGCGTCATATTTTAACAGTTTTCTTGCAAATGCTGTGGTGGACTCTGCTAACACATCCATGTGCTTTTATTTTGAAGGCTACATGTAAGTAAGTAAGTAAACATTATTTATATAGCACCTTTCGCAGACAGAAGTCACAAAGTGCTTCACATAAAAATCATAAACATAACATAAAAATGTACATAAAGTTTTAAAAGACCGAAACAACAGCAATTAAACAACCATAGCAGTCCCAAAGCAACTAATCAAAAGCCTGAACTAATAAAAAAAACGTGTTTCCTTTTATTTTGAAGGCGGGTCTAACATGTTCTTACCGTAACGCCTTATGGTGTGTTTAATTAACACTGAAAGTCGGAACTTGGAGCTCGGAACAACGTCGAAAATTCTGACATTTGTGTAGACCTTGAATGCACCATTACACTAGTGCCATCTGCGAGCATGCTTAGCTCCTAACCAGAATTCAGCTCTACGGCAGGATAATCTACAATCAATACACAAATAAATCAGCACACAGGGAATATGTGACTGAACCAAGTGAGAGTGTGACTCCTCTGAGGTTGTATACAGAAGATAAAGTGTGTGTTTGCTGATTTTCACAAACATCTTTGGCAATAAACTCAAATTAAGACACATGGTTCCCCAGAAGCTGACAGCTGATCCAATTATTCAAATATGTATTTCGGCCTCGTCATCTAATGCTGCAGAGCAGAGGGAGAAACTGAGCTCAGAGTGACACAGACAGTGAGAAGCATGACTCAGCAGTTTCCCTCCTCATTAGGAGTCTTGAGTGTGTGGAGCTGTTAAAATGTTTAGAAAGCTTCTCCGAGCTGGGGCTCCCTCTCACCTTGGCCAAGTTCATCTTCTAACAGTGAGGGAGCGACTCAGAGATTCACCTGAGGACGCCCTCACAGTGGCCCACAGTTACATTTAAAACTTTTTTGAATGCTAATGAATTCATCGTTCGTGAATCAGGAGAAATGGGTCTGAAATGCTCTCGGAATACTTATTACCCTGTAACCTTCTTTGCAATTTCCTCTGCTCCCTCACAGCTCAAACTTTACTATTGAACTGGCCACTGGTCAGACAGGACGCCACAGGGATGTGTTCTTAAAACCCGGAGGCAAGTTAGCGTTTTAGCCTCTCAAACTCAATGAGGATTCTGAATGGGTTTTTGGTTAGATGCCTGAAATAAGGTCTGTGGTTAACACAAGCTGAAGAGATGTTTGCGTTTTGTTGTACGTCATAAGTAAATACGCCCACTGGTGAATTTTGGAGTTTTTATGTGTCCTTAAAAGTTGGTTGCTAACAAGTGGCCAAATGAGACTACATTGGTTGTCGGGGACATTAAACCTCATCACACCAGACACGGACGGCAACTCTCTCACTAGTCCACCTCACAGCCTCTAGTCAGGTTTTTCAGAGCTCTTTCAAATTCGTGTAGATTGTAAATTATGTTAAAAAACAGTTTATTAGGCTACCGATTCCCTAGCTTGTCAAAACCGCTGGTTGGCTTGTCGGAGAGCAGCTAAACGGTAGTGAAGTTTAAGTCATGTGACGGTGGTGTAGTTAAAACAGCTTTTTTCTTTAGTCGGCTGCATTAACGCTTCAAATTTGTGAAGATTATCCTGCTGAACAAAACGTGTAAGCATCAGAAAGGTGTTTCCCACTGAGCTTATTTTCTGTCATGACCCAAAATCCAGTGGAAAAATCCTATACAGTGTTGCCAACTCCTCAGGAAGGAAAGTAGCTATTGGCTGTCCTAACAGTCGCTAGAAGTGGCAAATTGACGTCATCGCATTGCATTTGCATAATTGACCATGTGCCTATAATTGTAATGGATGGTGTAGGAGAGAGGAATAACATCGTGGGAGTGATAAAAAGAGAGTAAAAAACACCCTAAATATGTTTAAAACTGCAAATGCATTGTCTTCTGTCACAATTCCAACCCTCCTCCTTTATTCCTCCTTGGGACTGGCAAAAGTGACCCAGAACAGACACTCTGATTGTAAGCAAGCCAGCGGCGACTCATTTTACAGACTGGACGCTGAGGGGTTAACATCCCCTGCTCCGACTGCAGCTGGGAGAGACTGCTGCGGGAGGACTGGGCCGCTTGTGAGTGCTTTGGGACAAGGGAGGGGCCGCCGGCAGCCCCCACTGCTCGTTTAGAAGAGTAAGAACGAGTCTCCAAAAGTCTCCAAAAACAACAGAAAAGGTCGCTAGATTTCTTGGTAGTCGCCTTTTTTGAAATAGAGTCGCTAGGGGAGTCTGAAAAGTCGCTAAGTTGGCAACATTGATCCATAGGTGAATTCTCAATAGACCCCATGTCGATGCTAACTACTGGGTTTGCCTACAAAAACATGTTATTTCCTTTGCTCTCTATTGAGGTCTTTGCACACTGAGCGGTGAAGTCACAAAGATTGGATTGCGGCTGCTGATAGCACCATGAATTCTGCATCAATTGCTATCCACCCCATCTTAAGGACCTATTCATTAAAGATATTGCACTTGTGATATTATGGTGCAAACACACCCGTAAAGTTTTGCAGGTGAGCTGAGCTTTTGCTCATTGTAGCAGTTACCCAACTGGCACTACCAGCTCTCTGCACACCCTGATGATTTCCGTTTTAACATTGGTGGCAAAAAGTGTTGGTCTTTGTAAATGGGATTGTTTTTACAATGAGACTCATTTGCATAGAAATAGGCCAATTTTGCTCCCAATGTCTGCACATTACCTTATTTAAACATGTGCAAATAGCAGAGGACTTTAAAGACACTATTGCCTTGGCAACACAGTTAGAGGTGCATTTCACACTTTGCAGCTGATCTGAGAATTAGACGTGTTTTTTTTTCTTATTTGCACACATTTAGTGGCTGCAAAAGACATAGGATTCGAGTCCATGTTTTCTCCAACATTGTTGCACATTTATAAATAAATACGACCTCACATTATGTCAAAGACATCTACAAAATGACTCAAAAAATCTTAATTTGAGTGAAAATTCAGTTTGTGCCAAATTACAACTAAGGACTTATTCCAGCTGTCAAATGTATGCAAATGAAGACCTTTTGTCCAACATAAAGAGTTAGTTCTTTAATAAATTTGCTTGTAATCTTGCAGAGAGGCCTGATAAAGCATGCATTCAGACTTTTAACACATAGGCATCACGTTGTAGTTATTTCTGCATAATTTATTGCAATTAAGTCACAGTGAACTTAGTTTATTTTGGGTATGCGTTGATGTAGTTGCGCTTTACTGGCAGTGATCCAGACACAGTTCCATAATGTGTGATGGGGTATGACACCCACTGTTATAACAAATCTTCCAAATGCGCCGCTCAGATATTGTTCAACAACAGCGCCTCTTCCAGAGAATATCATCAGGGTTTGAGATGTTGTACTGCTAATCCCTATCAGCTGCTCTCCAGTCAAACTGTAGGCTGAGGTCAGTGTGATAACGAATAGTGTGAAGGCTCTATGCTGCATTATACTGAGACAGGGAATGTAAAGGTACAGGGACTTCACTCTGCCAGCCTCAGCACTCTGTGGGCCCGGCTCTGTGTGGTAATTGACGGGACTCTTCTTCTTAGACATCTCCAGGTTGCTAATTAACTGCTGTTGTTAATGACTACCTGCTTTAGATGTAATCACATGAATAAAACATTCAGCTGTGAGAGAAAAAAACCAAGGTCATATATTTGGTTGTTACAACCTTCTTTCTTCTGCAGTGATGCAATCTGATGTTCTGCATATAAGCAAGAGTTGCAACTATTTTCCCCATTTCCCCCCCAAAAAGTTCAGATTTTCCATTTAATTTCATATTTATTGTATTAAGTAGAGGTTATGCTGTCAGAAATGCATGTTGGTCAAACTCCGACACTTTTTTTTAATAAAGTAACTATAGGCAGACAATGTACATGCAAACAGCAAAATATGTCCACCCTGTCATGACAGATATATATATCATATCATATATATCATATATATCATTTGTTATTGTTGTTACTGTTGTTGTTGTATTTTTACGATCTTTACTGTGTTTTACCCCCTAGCCCACCTCCCCTTCCCTCAAGTGGCCCTTGCCGCTTGTCAGGCCGCCATTGTAAATAAGAATTTGTTCTTAATGGCCAGCCTGGTTAAATAAAGGTGAATGAATGAATGAAATAATTGTCAAGCACCTTGTAACTTTGTTTTGAAAGGTGCTATACAAATAAAGTTATTATTATTATTTGGCATGACACAGGATCCTTGATTGTGTGTAAGTCATCATTGCCTTTTTTCCTGTAAATCTGACTCTTGGGTTTGACTCTTCTCATTGCTCCACTGCACAAAGTGATCTGGTTTCAGGTTTGGTGTCTGCTGAAGTGGCAGTAAACATTAGCCTGTGACTGGCATTATTGGTGGTGAAATGATATTCGCATATTGCCAACAGGGTCATGGACCAGCAATAGTGTGTTCTCTTAAATGTCTGATTAAGATGTATGTGATGACCTTGTATGAGTCAGAGAGTCCCGTGCTGAATTCTAAACTCAATATTAGGAGCCTGCAAATGAGACAAATCTAACAGAATCAGATACTAAACCCCAGCGCTAAAGTTAGCATAACTTAACTGCTGTAATGTAATTTCCCATTTGGCTTATTGTGTGTCAGCGTAGCAGTCAGCCAGCTGGGGCTCCTGTTGTCGATATTACACGACTGAAGCTGTAAATGTCTCCAGTTAAAGCTTGCTTTGTGTTAGTGCTGGTGTCACCTCTGCTGAGGTGTCTTGTTCACACCTTACGAGAGAGAAGAGGGTGAGGGGGTAACACTGAGGGTGAGATATACAGCAGTGGATAGGGAGAAACCAACAAATGATGGCAGCTTGTTTTTAGCAGAGCATAAATTTAAAGTCCCCCTCCAGACACGTTTCAAGTAAAAAATAATCTGCTATGATGAATATGTTGTTTATTACAGCTTTACCACATAAAAAGCTTCCGGAAAAAGGGCTGGAAGCACATCACTCTCACGTGGCCCTTTTTATAGCGTTGTTTCATGCTGCAACATTTACCGCTCTGTAATGTCTCACCTGAACTATGAACGGCAAAATGAACTGCGGCTGCAGTCGCTAACTGTGCACAGCGTCCGCTGCTGATCGTAAACAAACCGGCATGCTAACTGTACACATCGTCCGCTGCTGATCGTAAACAAAACGGCATGCTAACTGTACACATGGTGTCCCCCGTTGATCGTTAACAAACTGGCATGCTAACTGTACATGTGGTGTCCGCCGCTGATCGTAAACAAACCGGCATGCTAACTGTACACGTGGTGTCTGCGTCTGATCGTAAACAAACTGGCATGCTAACTGTACACGTGGTGTCCGCCGCTCATCGTAAACAAACTGGCATGCTAACTGTACACGTGGTGTCCGCCGCTAATCGTAAACAAACCGGCATGCTAACTGTACACGAGGTGTCTGCTGCTGATCATAAACAAACCGGCATTCTAACTGTACACGTGGTGTCCGTCGCTGATCGTAAACAAACCGGCATGCTAACTGTACACGTGGTGTTTGCCGCTTATCGTAAACAAACCAGCATGCTAACTATACACGTGGTGTCCGCCGCTGATCGTAAACAAACCAGCATCGCTAACTGTGCACAGACAGTTATGGTGCTTAGTGTAAACAAATGGAGGTCGCTAACTGACAAGTTTTTGTGGATTTATGTTGTAAAACCACCAAGCAGTAAAAAATATACGTAAATGCTCGAAGTGAAGTAGTTACGAGGGTCACGTGACTACTACAAGTTACGCAAAATCGAAAGTTACGTTAAAATTGGTTTACTATTGTTTTCACACGCCACACAAACCCCTCTCTCCTGGGTGAAAGTCCGCCGTTTGTTCGACCCATCCACCACTCCAGCCTCCAACCGAACGTGGGAATCTGCCCTTTTTAACTTCCCTTGGCTGTCAATCACTACTACATCAGCAAGATGGCAGCTGAAGCATTACAGCGGACAGTGAAATATGTAGCTTGTTTTTCGCTGCCTGTAGACACAACCTATATTGATGTTTTTGGCGGGAGAACAGGCTGTTAACTGAACACATCCTGCTGCAGCACATACACACTGTACTGCTACAGATCTAACTGTGCAGCCTATTAGCATTGTGCTACTGTGCAGCACTGCTGCTGCTCTTTCGCACGTCATCCTCGTCTCCTCCCACCTCGTTCCGCGAATGGGCACAAATATGCACAAAAATAAGTTGTTTCTTTACACAACTTTACACACAGAAGTTCCACTTTTTTTTTTTAACTACTGCAGGTTTACTTCACTGGGTAAAAAATGTGGAGCCAGAGGAAAGGAAGGTTAAAATAACAAGGATCTGACTCACAACTGAGCAGAGGGGAAAATAAAAAAAAAGAAGAAGCTGTCCTGATATTGGTTCAGAGCAAAGCCAGAGAAATGCCTGTGTAAATGTCACAGGAACCATCTGGGACAGCCTATTAACAATATCACACAACAACATCACACAACATATAAGCCTGTGTAGATGCCATTTGCTCGTCTATAAAGGGTGCAGCATGCAAAACCCCACTGAAAAACCTGCCAATTGTTCTTCTTAACTATAGACAAAGGCATAAACCGCTTCTTTGAATTGTTGCTTTCAACCATCTGGTGCATCAGGTGACATTTTATTTCAATAAAATCTACATTTTAAGGCCCTGCAGTCTCACATGCACTCCTGGCATTGATTCATAGCGGAATTAAGTCATGCAGCACGGGATGACAATATATCTAATTGATTTTTCATGTTTTGAAAGGACACAAGGAAATTTATTGCCTTTGCTTCGGCCATGAGAAGCCGAGCCTCGGGGGAATACACCCATACATCTTTCTCGGCCGAGGTCCACCTAAAGGCTGGGTCTGGCCACTTGCCTGCTGGTTACCAAGGCAACCCCATCCCCCATCCCTTTCCAACACACTCTGGAAGTGAGTGGAGGTAAGTCCAGTGTTTTAATTTTGTTGTTCTGTGCAGAAGTGTTAAGTATTGTCCAACCAAGAAGAGAGGTTGAAGATTTTCAGATACTTGCAGAGAATTTACTGTATCACAATATTACTTTCAACACAAATGCATACTTCACCCAACAATGTGCTCTTTGCCCACAGTTTGCTGTTGCATGTAACACCCTGCAGGAGACGGCAGAATGTTAACACAAGTGTGAATAAGCCACCGACAAACTCTGCCCAGATTCCCCACTGAGACTGATGATTGGGACTTGTCCTGTCTCCAGTACAGCCTGTTTTCTCTTCCTCTATGTCTCCATAGCTTCAGGCCGTCGCAGCGAGGTGTTGAAAACAACTGGTGTCAACAGAGGTGTCTGACTCAGAGACAACGGTCCCGCCAGATAAACTCTTGTCAGTGTCAGACACATCACTATGCTGTGTTAGAGATAAATACAATTAGCAATGGTCTGCATTATGACCTTTAGTATAATGCTGCTTAGAGGTGTATTTGGCGGGGCATGGAACACACATTTTATGTTCCAGGCACAGCACACAGAAATAAAGAGTCAACAGAAAGGACATACTGATAACGCTTTGCATATTGCCACATTATTTGAGGGCAAGCAGATGAAAAACTGAAGCACTCTTTGTGCTCCAATTCAAGGCCACGGGCCCAGGTGGAGATAGCCACGGGCCCAGGTGGAGACAGGCACTGACCAACACTAGACAAGATTCAAAAGTGTGCTGTTAGCTTTTTTCCTTCCACAGGGTGGTGACCGGAAGCTGAAGCACCAAGAGGCTAGGACTAGCCTGTGTGCCAACGAAATGGGCGGGCTGAGTCTAAACCATGGTGCTGCCCCAACAGTTTTGACCAATCAGATAGTCGCACATTCATATTATAAAACTCTGTGTAAAAGTAAGTTAGGCATCCTTTTCATTCCACTGGATACATGCTCACTTTCATTACTGTCTTAAGTAAATAGTGAAAAGGATTTTACTCTCCTGTAATCTGTGCTGCAAAAAAATGAACTCTAACAGCTTCAAGTACAACTCCAGAGAATCCGTGATAGCAGACAGTCAGATATGGACATACCTGCTGTTGTGGTTGTGATACTGTAGTAGGGTTTTGGTGCATTGACTAGGTCATACTACTCAATTGGCCTCATGCTTGACTCATGCATATGCACTAATCATACATTTTTTCTGAGAATGTTCCAAAGTCAGGTTTAATTTTGGTAAGAATTTTGCTTCTTACATCATTGAAAGCAAACAGAATCTCCGGCTCTACAGTCCATTCTAAACTAAGCTCTGGTTTTGACCATTTTGCCTTATGTCCATCAGACCTGATCAGGCTATTCCATCGCAGCCATTGCTGGAAGAGCTGCTGAGAGAAAATGTCATGATTCTAGGAATCCCATTTGTTACCGGACTGACTTCACTCCAGTTGGCCTGTTAGATCCTGACCCTGAAGACCTTGAGCAGTCCCCTTTCCTATGGACTTGCCTGTCTATTACCCCGAGATGTACCATACCTCAAAGAGTCCATTGTCCCCAGCAACACTCTGTCTGTTCCTGTGTCAGGCGTCTCAGCTGAGGTGCTGTCCATTTCTTTGTTGGGGTTCCAAGCCGATGCCGTACCTTTTCCTGAGTCTGTTCCCAAGTCCAGAGTCGCTGCCACTGTCTCGTTTGTTCCAGAGTCCCTTGGAGTTTGACTCCAAGACAGTTCCTGAGTTTTGTCTTGAGTTGGCAGTCCCTGCCACCACAAGTATTATCAAACTTATTGTATAGGATTCTTTGGTCTGAAACTCAGGAGATCACTGAACTATAAGTAAATGTATGCATAGTGAATGATGTGTGTGTGGGACAGTGAAGTTATTAATCGTCACACTGTTAAAATAATCGCCTAAGTCATTTTTTGTCAAAATTGTTTTTTCTGCCTAAATCATCTCGGTGGTAAAATCACCTACATCCTCAGATCATGTGATTTTACCCCTTTAAGATCATCACTTGCCACATTCATAGGCATCAGATAAGAACCCAGCAAAGAAGAGCTAGAGGGAGATTGTTTAGTTATCAGTTTAGTTTATCAGTGTTTTGTTGTTGACACTAATATTGGTAACACATTACTCTAAGGTGTCTACATAGGAGTGACATGAGCGTGTCATAAACATGACATGGGATGTGTCATGAACATTAATGAAACTTTGAAGTAACATTAATGCTCATGATACTTGTCATGTCATGTTTCTGACAGGCTTGTGTGACTCTTATGTAGACCCCTTCAAAATAAAGTGTTACCATATCTTGCTTCAGTTACAAAGGCATGTTCAAAAAATTGCCTAAGTCATTTATTTCTCTTAAGTTACATCATTTCGCACAGTGTTATTACTATACCAATAGCCATCCACCTGCTAAAATTGTTCATGGCAATTTGGGATAGTCTCTAATAAGGCCTGAGTTTGTATTATCCATAAATTAAAATTGAATTAATTAATTAAATGTTTCAGTGAGCATGCTGTTGGGATGCTGTTTTATAGGCCTTTTCAAGACTCCCAGTACATCAGTCGTCTCGTCATTGCTGTGAAAACAAACAGCTTGTAAACAACCCAGTTGCAATACAAACACCATCAAATCAATTCTCTACAGCCTTCACTTCTACTCTGTGAGCACTCCGCTGCTGTCTCGTCTTATTTCCCCAATGAGGAGAGGGAAAATTGCAGTAATGAACCAGACCAAACAGATTTTGCATGGAAATGTCTCCACTGTGTCTGAGGAAGCACCTAGAGGGCTTATTTATGGCCACTTAATGCATCAGTCGCTTTGTTAAATAGAGCCCACTAATAAAAGCAGGCAGAGACAGTGTATCTGAAAATAATTGAGAACACTGTTATTGATCTGGTGACCTTTGACCTCTCACCTCATTGTTTGATATTGATTATCTTTGATGTTTGAAGAGGTGATCTTATAGCATTGCCAATAGAGGGAGGGGAAATTGACTGTAGACATAAAAACACAGCACAGCAAGTGAAAAAGATGCGCTCATTGGTGCATTATTATGTCTTTTGTGTTTTGGGTGGCTGCCATTTTTTTTAATCATGTGCTACTACATGAAAGGTTATTAGGCTGATAAATTCGTGAACTGACATTCTTGACTGGGCTCCCCTCAAAAACGTCAATATAAGGCATTTGTACAGGCAGCAAAATGCTTTGTTTGACCTGAACGTCAGATCTTCACCCAGGAGAAAAGGGTTTGTGTCCTGTGTGGAAACAAAAGTAGAAGACTTTTCACGACAACTTATGTTGTTTACGTAGCTAACGTTGTTTACGTAGCTAATGTAACTGGCTCACGGTTTGTGAATCACATTTTTTTTTTTTTAAAGATTATTTTTTGGGCATTTTTGGTTTATTGAAAGTGATAGATAGAAAGGGGGAGACAGAGGGGAGGACATGCGGCAAAGGGACCTCAGGCCAGATTCGAACCCAGGTCCGCTGCAGGAAGGACTCATTTTAATGGTACGCGATCTACCAGTGTGAGCCACCGGGACGCCCCAATCACATTTTTTTTAACGTAATTTCCATAGCGCACATCACCCTCCTAATTACGTCACTTACTTTTAAAGTACCTTCTTTTTTTACGTAACTTTTTTTTTTTTTGGCATAACTTCTTTATTTTTAACGTTACTTCAGTTTTTTAAACACAACCTTTTTAACATAACTTGGGTTTATACGCAACCTCCTCTTTTTTACGTAACTGCCTTTTTTTTTTTTTTACGTAACTTCCGTTGTTTTACGTAACTTCCATTGTTTTACATAACTTCAGTTTTTAATGTATCTTCCGTTTTTTATGTTACTTCCGTTTTTACATAACTTCCGTTTTTAGAGTAACTTTATTTTTTACGTAGCTTCGGGTATTTTTTTTTTTATTACATAACTTCCATTTTTTACGTGACTGCAGTTTTTTTTACATAGCTCCAGAGGCTCATGTCACCCTCGTAACCAATTTATTTACTGTTTAAACAAATTTTTTTTATAATGCTTACTAGGGAGGTTTTTTGCCCCCAACCAATCTCAGTGTTTTTTTTGCCTAAATTCACAGAAACTGCAGCCTTTTTTTTACAACCCCAAACCGTACGTGTATATATAATGACGTGTGTCCTATTGTTACTCACTGTTACCAACCAATAATGCTCTTCCTGTCCCCAAATCAAACAGATTTGAATCTCTAATTTTAAAACCCCACACAAATCACTAATTTGACAATGATGTCATGCTCCAGAATAATAATTAAAGTCTTAATTCTGGTTTATAATTAACTAGAACTGAAACAAACTTGGCAGTAGCCGTCCGGTGTGACATCACTCTGGATAAACTTCCATGCCAGGGGTCACTGCACTGTGATCTATTGATCCCAAGGAGGCTCCATCCATCTATCTGTATAGAGGTTTCCAGATTTAGATAATGAGGTCAAGGGAGTCTAGGTGGTCCTCGCTTAATGAAGGATGGCTCTCTTCACA
Organism: Centropristis striata; assembly: GCF_030273125.1. NCBI lineage: Eukaryota > Metazoa > Chordata > Actinopteri > Perciformes > Serranidae > Centropristis > Centropristis striata. The sequence goes on from NC_081536.1 coordinate 30,621,820, forward strand.
CATCTGCTTAATCTTACTAAAATGGAGTGAGTCCCTCTCTGCCTATCTATATGTCTGTCCTTCGGTTTTCTCAACAACCAGGGGTCTCAAACTCGCAGCCCGCGTGGCCAATTGTGGCCCTCGTGACGATAATTTGTGGCCCCCACCTTGATATGAAAGTTTAATGTGAGTTTTAGATGAATGGCACTTTACCGTGTTGTGTGTGGAAGGTTCCTTTAACTACTTTTTTTGGTAATTTTATGTCTTTTTTTGGTCAGTTTGTGTCTTTTTTTAATAATTTTGTGTATTTTGTGTCTTTTAAAAAAATTATTTTGTGTTTTTTCAGTCATTTTGTGTCTTTTTTTGGTCATTTTGTGTCTCTTTTTTTTGTGTGATTTTGTGTCTTTTTTGGTCATTTTGTGTCTTTTTTTTGTCATTTTGATACTGCCTCCAGCGGCCCCCAGGTAATTTAAGTTTGAGACCCCTGGTTCAAACAAATTACTTCTCACTTGGCGGATTTATTTCTAAGGACCTGAGGAAGTGTAAGCTCTTGAGATCTACAGCACATGTTAATAATGCACACACTGTGTAGTAGGGATGTGCATCACTGGTCTGAAGCAGATGAGATACACATTTTGATGCATTGATAAAAATCCCCAAAATTCTAATATGCATATGCAGCAACTTGCAATGCAATATGATACCATGTGCATCTTTACAATATGTTGCAGTTTGATGTGATGCAACATAATATGATTCTATGCAAGATAATATGGTTCAGAGTTTGCTCTTCCTTCTTTGGTTTTTCTTAAGCAAACAACAAATTACAGTTTTGGTAAGCAGTCTGCATTACTGCATCTCAAATTAAATTTTTATTGTTATGAAAGTAATTGTCGGCTTCTTTTACTGAAACCTTTTCACTGCGCTCACCAGAGGCCGGCTCGCTCTGTCTCAGTCACATGCTCCGTCAAAAGTGTATCTTCTCTCATTTGCCCTTAACACGTTCATCAATCGATGACATCCGAAAAGGTTACTGCACCACAGCATCTCATGCTCCTTCCCCCGCAGGCATGCAGTCATTTAGTGGCAACCTGACCTAATGTAAGCCTCCGTAAAGCTTGACGTAACATATGTGAATGTGACATAAAAGTCAGCGTGTGTGCTTGAATGTTTGTGAGGTAAATTCATTGATGGTTTGTAGAAATTTGGTGGAATTTGTCACCCTTCCTTCTCCATGTTAAACTGTTAAGGGTAATACATTCTCTGCAAGAACATTGAGTTCTTGCAGCCCTGGGAGAGAGAACAAATTTCTCTGTTCTTGACACATCATCTTCTGTGGTTTTATTATTTATTTTTTTTTTACGTTACTTCAGTTTTTTTTTTACATGACTTCCGTTTTTAATCTAACTTGGGTTTTTACGTAATCACCCCTTTTTTTTTAACGTAACTTCCGTTTTTTATATAACTTCCTTAGTTTTTTATGTAACTTCCTTATTTTTTTTACGTAACTTCGTTTTCATGTAACTTTTTTTTACATAACATCCATTTTTTATGTAACTTCCATTTTTACGTAACTTGCATTGTTTTACGTTACTTGTAGGCGTGTTATGCAATCTGACGGATGAGGAGAAATGGCAGAGGTAAATTTATTGATGATTTGTAGAAATTTGGTGGAATTTGTAACCCTTCCTTCTCCGTGTTAAACTGTTAAGGCTAATACATTCTCCGCAAGAACATTGTGTTCTTGCAGCCCTGGGAGAGAGAACAAATTTCTCTGTTCTTGACACATCATCTTGTGTGGTTTCCGAGAACCATTGTTTTATTGGTCAAGTATCAAATGTTCTGCCCAGAAATAACTTTTTTATTGTTCTTGCCACAAATTTCTGTGTTCTTGTGGGGTATGTTAGGGGCTTAAGGCTACTTACTGTTTAACCACACATTCACAAGTACTACTCCTACTCGTGTGTATTGCAGCTTAGAGTTATTTTCAGGCAATATGCACAACCAACGCTTGATGCATTATATATACAGAAGGTATCCATGCATACACAAACCCATAGTTAACAGCATGTATGTCTCTGGCCCAATGGCGGACATGCATCGGCCTGTAATAGTTCAATGGTAACAGCTGATCACGTCCGAGCCGCGGAGAGAAAGTGCTTTTAACCCATTTAAGGCGGGAAAGCATTCCTGCATTTCTACTATTAAAACCGGGGAAACTGTTGCGTTTTTCTACCATTAAAGCCGGGAAAGCGGATGCGTCGTTTTGTAGTATTTGTCATTTTTTTCACCTATTTTTGGTCTCTTGGCCAATGAAATGCATCAGAATACATGTGGGAGTGTTGCAATGCATCATGGGACTTTTCCAGAACTGAAATCATGGCGGAAGACGACTATAGCGGAGGAGCTCAGATATAACAGCTATAAGCTCTCAAATATTTTTGAATTTCATTTCTATCTGCTACAGAGGCTGAAACATCAATTATTTAGTAGGAAGTGTTGACGCTTCTGTTGAATTTCCAGACGAAATTCAGGTTTTAGGGGGTTATTTTAAAATCGCCCAGAGGTTTTACAGGCATATTTTTTACAGGCGTTTTAGGCCTAAATGGGTTAAAACAGCACAGTTTAGAAAGGAGGAATCCATTAAATATCCAATAATGGTCACAAATTTTCGGTGACATTTCTAAATAATAAAGGCATAGCTTCTCTACAAAAAAAATTATAAAAAATACCTCAAATTTAACCAATGCAAAGATGACAGAAACAATGCAAAGTCTATCCAGGACTGTATCTGATGCATGGTTCTTTTTAATCTGTGCACCTGCGTTGTTTTAAACTTATCTGCACAACACTATTAACTGTTATAAAGTGGTTTGGATGAGTTTTCTTGAGAAAAGCTGTAAGAAAGCTGCAGTCGGACGGTTCTGATCAGAAATAAAACAACAACAAATAAAATTTATTATTATTATTATTATTATCAGAACTGCCCTGCTGCTGCTGCCATGAGCCCAAATTGCTCAAAGTTATTCCAATTTCAATGGGGATAGAATGTGTTTATCTTGGTGTAAATTCAGTGTAAATAAATGATGCTGATGATATACTATTCAGTTTAAGAATATTTGAACACGTGTCAATCATAATGTCAGTTTAAACAGCTGTTTAAAAATGCAATTAGGCTACAGCTGACAGAACTCCTTAAAAGGCAAGATGAAATCCCTTCATCAAGCAAGAATCAATGTTTCCCCAACGAAAACAACTGGATTTGATGATACTAGTTCATGACAGGATTAGATAATAAAAGTTAAAGCCATTGTTTTGTCATTGGTATTATTACACTGTTGCTCATAAAGTTGGAATAAAATGTGTATTTTTAAACTTTTTCCATGAAATGATTGTGACAATGTGATTTATTCTTGATATAGTCACACTGTTAAAATAATCGCCTAAGTCATTTTTTGTCCAAATTGGGTTTTTTTTTTAAGATCATCACTTCTTTGACAATTTGCCACATTCATAGGCATCAGATAAGAACCCAGCAAAGAAGAGCTAGAGGGAGATTGTTTAGTTATCAGTTTAGTTTATCAGTGTTTTATTATTGACACTAATATTGGTAACACTTCACTCTAAGGTGTCTACATAAGAGTGACATGAACGTGTCGATTATGTCGTTATGACATGGGATGTGTCATGAACACTAATGACACTTTGAAGTGACATTAATGCTCATGATACTTGTCATGTCATGTTTCTGACAGGCTTGTGGGACTCTTATGTAGAGATGTGTTTTGTGTGTCCGCTGATCATAAAGCTGGTGGTTTAATCCCTGGCATGGAGCTGAAGCTTATACTGAATGGGTCTTAAATTGTATTCATTATAGTCTATTTGACTTGTTGAAATCTGCAGAGACACAGCTGCAAGTTGTAAAGAATCCATTGGTGCCATGTCATGATATCTTCTTTGGAAAGGGGCTGAATAGCACTCCAAAGTTAGGCTAAAACTAAAAGCTGTTGCCATTTTAAAAGGAGTCTCTTGACCTTATAGTAGTGTTGGGACAACAAAGCTTTGTGAAGCATTTGCTTTATTTTTTTACCCCACTAGATGGCATTATTGGCTTTAAAAAAAGAAAGGCTTCATGGTCAATGGTGATTGAGTGTTTTCAGCCCTTTGTTGAACAAAGAGCGCCATCTCTTGGGCTCTGTAAATAAAGCAAATGCTTCCAGAAGTTGGTTGTCCCAACACTCCCCTATAGGTACCCATGACTAACACTTTATAGACATGCCCACTTTTTGCTAATCCCATATAATTTGGAGCTTGCTGAAAGGACGCGTTACCTTTAATCCTTTTATTGTGCGTTGTTGTGTTTTATGTTTTTTTTGGTAATTTTTGTGTTTTTTTGTCATTTTTTGTCATTTTTGTGTTTTTTTGTCATTTTTTGTGTCATTTTTGTGTGTTTTTATGTGTTTGTTGTTATTTTATTGTGTGTTTTGGTGAGTTTTTTTTGTAATTTTATTGTGTTTTTATGTGCATTCTTTTACCAGTTTAAAATCAGGTCCCACCGAGATTTTAACTCGGATCGCTGGATTCAGAGTCCACAGTGCTAACCATTACACCATGGAACCGATACAGCCACAACTGTCATCCGGTGGGCCACAAACACATTACTGGTAGATTTAATGGTCTTGCTGCCCCCGCGACCCGGCCCTGAATAAGCGGAAGAAAATGCATGGATGGATGGAAGTCAGGCTAAAAATAGGTGAGGGAAAGACTGGTGGAGTCCCTTGACCTTTTTATGTTTTTTTGTAAATCTTTTGGGTTTTTTTTGTGTGTTTTGTGCATTGTTGTGTTTTATGTTATGTTTTTTTTTAATTTTTGTGGGGATTTTTGTCATTTTTTGTGTTTTTATGTGTTTTTTGTAATTTTATTGTGTTTTTATGTGGATTATTTTACCAGTTTAAAATCAGGTCCCACCGAGATTTGAACTCGGATCGCTGGAATCAGAGTCCAGAGTGCTAACCATTACACCATGGAACCCCTACATCAGCAACTGTCATCTGGTGAGCTGCAAACACATTCCTGGTAGATTTGATAGTCTTGCTGCCCCCGCGACCCGGCCCCAGATAAGCAGAAGAAAATGCATGGATGGATGGAAGTCAGGCTAAAAATAGGTGAGGGAAAGACTGGTGGAGTCCCTTGACCTCTGACCTCATGGGTAAACATGGCACACACTTTGTAGACATAACCACTTTTTGCTAATCCCATACGGTTTGGAGCTTGCCCAAAGGACACGTTAACTTTAATCCTATGTTGAGTGGAAGGGGTGCATTCTTTTACCAGTTTAAAATCAGGTTCCACCGAGATTTGAACTCGGATCGCTGGATTCAGAGTCCAGAGTGCTAACCGTTACACCATGGAACCCCTACATCAAATACTCTAGCAGGCTCAGTTTTAACACTACAGTGAAGCTATGAACCTAGAAGTTGTAAAGAATCCATTGGTGCATGTCATTTACAGACATGCCCACTTTATGCTAATCTCACACAGTTCAGAGGTTGCACAAGGATGTGTTACCTGTAATCATATGTTGAGTGTTGCATTCACACACACAAAATGACCAAAAAAGACACAAAATGACCAAAAAAGACACAAAATGACCAAAAAACACACAAACTTATTAAAAAAGACACAAAATTAATTTAAAAAATGACACAAAATTATTTAAAAAAAGGCACTAAATTACCAAAAAAGACACAAAATTACCAAAAAAGACACAAGCGTATTAAAAAAGACACAAAATTATTTTTAAAAAGACACAAAATTACCAAAAAGGGCACAAAATTATTTTAAAAAAGACACAAAATGACTAAAAAATGACACAAAATTACCAAAAAAAGACACAAGCTTATTAAAAAAGACACTAAATTATTAAAAAAGACACAGAATTATTTTAAAAAGACACAAAATTACCAAAAAAAGACAGAATTACCATAAAACCATAAACTTATTAAAAAAGACACAAAATTATTAAAAAAGGCACAAAATTACCCAAAAAAAGTAATTAAAGGGACCTTCCACACACAACACAATAAAGTGCCATTCATATAAAACTCCCTCTAAACTTTCATATCAAAGTGGGGGCCATAAAATATCATCATGAGGGCCGCAATTGGCCCGCGGGCCACGAGTCTGAGACCCATGTTTTACATACTTCCAGTCCTCATAAAATTGATGCACAGACACAAGAAACCATTTGTTTTCCAAAGTGAAAGTATGTGTGACAGTAACTGGCACGTCAAGAGAAGAGCAGAACAATGTGGGAGAGCCTGAGCGACTGGATAAACTGGTAAGGCTTGACATTATCACTCAATTAAAAGCTGCAGGAGTGTGTGTGCAGCTGCACTTGTGGAGTAACTTTGGTGCAGAGTTGTTGAGGATGGAGCTGTGGCTGTTTTTCCTGGTGGTGTTGTGCGGAGGGCCGGTCTGGATGGTTTCAGCCTACTGCCCAAATGAATACTGCCCTGTCTATAAGACTATTAGGACCCTGGTAAGTCTCAGAACAGTCGACAGTTTGCTCTTTTTTTTAACCCTCTGGAGACTCCAGAAGTTTCCATGTCCCATTTAGCGTGTCAACTCTTTTTCAGCAAAGGTTAAAACTACCTCGACCAAGTCTAACATGATTTTACTGAAGTTTTTGCAGGGATTTTTTTTATTTTGTTGTGTGCATTCAGCATTTCAATGCATTTTTAATGCAATCTTTTGTGTTTTTTGTAATTATTTTGCTGTTTTTTGTATTTTTTGTGTTTTTTGTAATTTTTTTGTTTTTTTTTTGTCATTTTTTGTGTCATTTTTATGTGTTTTTTGTCATTTTATTGTCTGTTTTCTGTGTGTTTTTGTGTGTTTTGATGTTTTTTTTTTTGTCATTTTAATGGGTTTTATGGGTTTCTTTGTGTGTTTTTTGTACGTTTTGTAATTTTTTGTGTGTTCTTTGCATTGTTTTGTGTGTTGTTGTGTTTTTTGTGTTTTTTTGTCATTTTTTGTGTAATTTTTATATGTGTTTTTATGTGTTTTTTGTAATTTTATTGTGTGTTTTCTGTGTGTTTTTGTGTGTTTTGATGTGTTTTTTGTAATTTGATTGTGTTTTTATGGGTTTCTTTGTGTGTTTTTTGTATTTTTGTGTGTGTTTTTGTGTTCAAAATGTTGATTCAGTAAGTCAAAATGAAAAAATAATAATCATGGTCATATAGGTGAGGTTGCACTGAAAACAATGATACCAACTTGGCAGGGTGAACACTTTTTAAATGGTTTATACAGTTTGTGTCAGTTTTATGTGTGTTTTTACGTGTGTTTTTTGTAAATCTTTTGTGTTTTTTGAGAGTCAAAAACCAACAGAATAGCCCCAGACTCCAAAGGGTTAAATGGCATGCAGTAAAACTGTTTAATGTTTCTGTTGTGTGCTGCAGGACGATGTTACCGAGGAGCGTGAATACGACACGTCTGACTGGATTTGCACCGAGTTGAATGGAGAAACTGATGTCGTGGATGCAAATTCGAGACTTAGGGAAGCTGTCGGAGGTGAGTTGGGATGAAACCAAAAGTTTTACTCAGGCAGTAGTTTGGTTTTGTAATGCTAATAGCTATACTGCCCTACAAAGTCTAACAGCAGTAACTACATAAAGGGTAAAACTGAGAAAAACTGCTTTAAAGTTTTTCAACGTTTTTTAACTGGCCAGCCAAATAGGTTATAGGTATAAGTCATATGACACTTTATGCATATATACACACACACACATATATATATATATATATAATAGTAATGTTGTTGTCTTCTTTCAGCTTTTATATTTTGTTTTCAATGAATAAACATTCTTGTGTTATAAATGTATTTAAAAGTGTTTAACAACAACAAGATTTGTGCATTCTAGACTTAATATTAGTAATGCTATATTTTAGTCTTAATATAGTTTTATTTAACTTTTTTACTTAATCACTATCTAGATCAGGGGTCAAAATGACCAAAAAAAGACACAAAATGACCTAAAAAGACAAAATTACAAAAAAAGACACAAAATTATTTAAAAAAGACACAAAATGACCCAAAAAGACATAAAATGACCAAAAAAGACACAAAATGACAGAAAAAAACTAAATTACTTATAAAAAGAAACAAAATGACCAAAAAAACACAAAATTATAAAAAAGACACAAAATTATTTTAAAAAGACATAAAATTACCAAAAAAAGACAAAATTATAAATAAAAAAAAAAGACATAAAATTACCAAAAAAAAAGACAGAACTACCAAAAAATTCACAAAATTATTTTAAAAGACACAAAATTACCATAAAACAGTAATTAAAGGGACCTTTTACACACAACACGGTAAAGTGTCATTCATATAAAACTCACATTAAACTTTCATATCAAGGTGGGGGCCACAAAATATCGTCACGAGGGCCACAATTGGCCCGCGGGCCGCGAGTTTGAGACCCATGATTTAGATAATAATTTCCCTATCAAATAAACTTTCTATTATATGATAAAATTTCTATTATTCTTATTTCAACACAATGAAGAAATATGAGGCTACACTGTATCACTGTCAAAGTTTAGCTTTGATTTTGAGTTGGAATTTGTAGTTTCTGCAATTTTTATGTCATTATTTCCCTGAAATAAAGCAAAAACTGAAATCTAAAACTTTGTCACAAGATCAAACAAACATCAATGAGTTAATTTTTAGTTACTCAACTCAATTTCAACCAAAAATGTAGTAACTGCAGTTTGGCTTTGTAGGGCAGTACGGCTCAGTAAACTGGGGTATCACTATTTTTAAATGAGTCGTGAGAATAGAAGTTTATAATGTTTCTCATCAGTAAATAAAATGATTGAGGGAATGATGAAAGAAAGATGAACAAAGCATGAAGCTGCTTTCACTGCATGGTGATTCACCTCTTATTAAATCTGACACACCCTGTCACAACAATAGGACCAAAACAATTATTTTCCCCCATAGAATGGGCGAGGTTTGTAACTGAAAGAAAAACAAACAGGTGGAGAATGGAATTGTCTGTCAGTTAAAGTCTTATTGGGGCGTATGCCATTTTCAATTGGTTGCCAATTATTTGATTTTTGGTTGCCAATTGAAAATGGAAAGAACGAATGATACACGGATTCTCCCCTCGGCCAATCAGCATCTCCATTTTCTTTTGTAGCATTTCTTGCCACCCGGTTGCCAATTTAATTAATTTAAATTAGTCTTTTTGGTCATTTAATGTCTTTTTATGGTAATTTTGTGTGGGTTTTTTTTAGTAATTTTGTGTCTTTTTTAGTCATTTTGTGTCTTTCTTTTATTATTTTGTGGTCAATTTGTGTCATTTTTGATAATTTTGTTCCCTTTTTTGGTAATTTTGTGTATTTTGGGGCATTTTGTTTCTTTTTTGGTCAGTTTGTGTCTTTTTGTAGTCATTTTTCGTCATTTTGTGGTCAATTTGAGTCCATTTTTGCTTAATTTTATGTAATTTTTTTGTCATTTTGTGTCTTTTTGTGGTCATTTTGTGGTCAATTTGAGTCCATTTTTGCTTAATTTTATGTAAATTTTTTGTCATTTTGTGTCTTTTTTTTGGTCATTTTGTGTCTTTTTTGGTCATTTTGTGTCTTTCTTTTATTATTTTGTGGTCAATTTGTGTCATTTTTGGTAATTTTGTTCCCTTTTTTGGTAATTTTGTGTATTTTGGGGCATTTTGTTTCTTTTTTGGTCAGTTTGTGTCTTTTTGTAGTCATTTTTCGTCATTTTGTGGTCAATTTGAGTCCATTTTTGCTTAATTTTATGTAATTTTTTTGTCATTTTGTGTCTTTTTTTTTTGTCATTTTGTGGTCAATTTGAGTCCATTTTTGCTTAATTTTATGTAATTTTTTTGTCATTTTGTGTCTTTTTTTTGGTCATTTTGTGTCTTTTTTGGTCAGTTTGTGTCTTTTTGTAGTCATTTTTCGTCATTTTGTGGTCAATTTAAGTCAATTTTTGCTTAATTTTATGTAATTTTTCAGTCATTTTGTGTCTTTTTTTTTGGTTGCCTGTGTCCCTGTTGTGCTGCACAGTGTTGCATGTGAGATTCTCATCATGTATTTGGACCGTCTTTGTCTCTTTCAGATGGTCTGGGTGAAGCTGACCCCTGGCCGGTGCTGATCAACATGGCAAGTGACAAGACGGCGTCGTTCTGCTGGTTTCTTCCTCCTCAAAAGACAGCTAAAAAGCTAAATAAAGGCGTCTCAGTGGAAACAAAATCCAAATGCACAATCTATGTCAGGTAAGCAGCACCAATAAACACATTCATTATTTAATAGCCATTGTTTCAGTTCTGAAGCTAAAAAGTAATAATGAGACAAAAATGTTGACATATAACTAACACAGTCTGACTTTTTTTGGTGTCAGACTTATTGTAGCTTAGAATGCACACTGTTCAGATGCTAATTTGCATATTTAAGTGATAATAAAATAGTAAAATGGTCAAAAACCCATCCTTTGGAACACCATGGAAAAATAAACGACGTTATTTGATTTCAAAAACTTTATAGACATTAAAGAGAGTCCTGTATTTGATGATGTGCACCCCTCTATTGTCAATATACCCAGGAAATCCATCTTTGAATGCTCCAGGTCTCTAGTTTGTGGTTTTAAAGTTCAAAACAGGCCATTTTATACAGTGAGGTCAAGTTTCAAGAAATTATCTTTTTGCAATAAAATGGTTACTGTGGGCACTATCACATCATCACAAAATTATAAAATCCGGCTCATTGAATCCACAAGAGTCTCAGCTTTCCAGTGATATGCAATTAATGCAACTCTAAGACTGTTAACCCTTAATAGGGCACTCATTGAAATACTTGCAAATTCCAAGTATTTTTTTCGAGAAAAGAGTTGCAAATTTACTAGATTAAAGTGGCAAATCTACGAGAAAAAAATGCGCAGATTTATGAGAATTTATGAGATATAAAGTGGTGAATCTGCGAGAAAAAAGTTGCTTTTTTCCCACTTTTTTCTCGTCAATCTGGGACTTTTTTCGCACCGATTTGCCACTTTAAATCTCTTCAATCTGCGACTTTTTTTCTTGTAGATTTGCCACTTTTAACTAGTAAATTTGCAACTTTCTTCTCAAAATATTATATAATATAAATATAAGTATTCGATGTAATCACAAACCTTTTCTTCTCTCATTGCTTCCATGTCCTATAAAAGGAGCTTTGGTGGCCCTCCAGGCCTCGCCAAGGGTCAAGCCCAAGCCAAGGAGCTTTGTAAACTCTTGAATGATCCTGGGAGAGACTGCAATTCTCGCTTCGCTTTCTCTGGAGCTGCCTACGAGTCCTATTTCGCCTTAGTGCACCACAACGAGGTCTGGATCTCCAAAGACTGTACACAGTAATCTCTGCAGTAACTCTGTACTCTTCTACACTGCAAAAAAACTAAAGTTTGGTGAACTCAAAATTTCAAGGCAACAAACTTTGATAAAATTTTAAGTTGGACAATTAAACTAAATATTGTAAGTTATGTTTTTAAGTTTGCTCAACTCTGAATGCAGATTTTTGTCAAACTTATAACTAAGTACAAACTTATAATTTTACATTGTAATAACTTTTAATTCTTACTTCTGCAATGTGCTGAATTGGCACGATTGTAACGCCGCTATGAAATGTCAGCTAATGTTGCGACCACAATTTTGAGTTAGCATTGATACGCTAATGGCTACTCTTGTAGCTGTAACAAGCAGCGCCGCTAGCATCAGTTAGCCGCTAGCATCAGTTAGCCGCTAGCTTTTGCTAATGACCGAATATCACAACAAAGAAATAAGAGTTATCAGAACTATTGTCCCTTGTTGTGAACCCCAACTTAAAGATATAAGTAACAACAACTCACCAACTTGTTTTTGAGCATACAACTGGCATCCTTTACTATGCTAACTTACATTATTGCCCTAAATGTCAATAATTTATATTTCCAAGTTTTACCAACTTAAATCACTTTTATACGCCAAAAAAATATAAGTTGGCTTTTTTGCAGTGTATCTTCTAAATCAAGATCTTCATTGTTGCTCTTTTGTGGTAGAAAATGAAACAAATGTAGCAGAATCACGGGCACTTTTCACACTTATTGCACTTGTAAGAAATTGTATTGCATGTCATGTCTGCAGTGTGGCAGACAGAGACAAACATGTTGCAGTTATGCCTCAGTTGCATGCAGGAAACCGGTTTCAGCTTTGTTGTGGTATTTACCGGAGGCCTTCCCTTCCCACACGTATTATTGTGTCAATCTTGTCCCAAGCATACCTGCTGTAACAAACAATAAACTTTTTACCTTTGTTTATGCGTGTGTTTCCTTCCTCATTCTGATCAGTACACAAACAGTAAAAACTATTATAACCCGCAGGGTTCGTACACTTTAGCAGTGGTCAAATTCAAGCATTTTTCAAGGACTTTCAAGGTAAATTTTCAAGCTTTTCCAGTATTTTACATCTGTTGTAAATTGTATGTTTTAGATGGGTACTTACATACTAAAAGGGGGAGATTTCACTGAACCAAACAGCGATGGTATTACACTTTTAGGAGGAACGGTCTTCATTTCAGATAGGCTACTCATTATTTTTTACATTGAACATGTGATTATCTATAGTCTATAGATCAGGGGTCTCAAACTCAAATTACCTGGGGGCTGCTGGAGGCAGTATCAAAATGACCAAAATAAGACACAAAATAACAAAAAAAAGACACAAAATTATTTTTTTTAAAAGACACTAAATGACCAAAAAAGACACAAAATGACAGAAAATAAATAAAATTACTTAAAAAAGAAACAAAATGACCAAAAAAAACACACAGAATTACCAAAAAAGACACAAAAATATTTGAAAAAAAGACACAAAACGACCCAAAAAAGACCCAAAATGACCCAAAAAAGACCATTCATATAAAACTCACATTAAATTTTCATATCAAGGTGGGGGCCACAAAATATCGCCACAAGGGCTGCAAGTTTAAGACCCATGCTATAGATGGATATAGTCAGATTGCAAGAGAAATACAGTAAGAATTTCAAGCATTTACAAGCACTTTATCCAAAATCCAAGCACTTTTTAAACCTTGAAAATACAACATTTAAATTCAAGCATTTTCAAGGATTTCAAGCTTCAAGCTCCCAACCCTGACCCCGACATAACAAAGGCATGGCTGCTGTCACACATATTTGCGATAAATATCTACTTCCTCCTTCCTGACAAGACTTGTTTGTGCAAAGGAGGTAAGTAGAAGAATCTCAACAATGTTCTTGTGTCATGTCTGACAGACACACAGCTGCTGTTACCCAAAGTCAAGGAAGCTTCCTTGTTAGGACAGGTCCTTGGAGTCAGGTCCTACAGAGGCATGGCAAGACTCCTTCCAATCATTGGTATAACACACATATGGAACAGGCTTCCAGTGTTCAGGGGTGCATCATTGTGTAATTGGACGAGTCCTACATTCAATTCAACGCTACCATGTCAAAATTAAGTGTCCAATATGGATGTGGTTTTGGCATCAGTACTATTCTTTTAACATTTTTGTGGAAAAATCTACTGCTCCACACTCCAGTCCAGTAGGTGGTGGTAATGCACCTTTATACTGGTTTGCCTTCAGCTGCATTCTACCAAAAATTCCAACGAGGTGAGCTTACAGCGGTTGCAGAAGTATTTGGGTCCTATCTATCTCAGTACAAAATGAGAAAACTTCTCACTTCTCACAAGACAATATGTTAATAGTGTAAATAATGGCCCCATTTAGAAGAAAATAGATCATAGGATCATATGATTTGGGGCGGGGCTCAGAGAAATAGGTAAGAGGATTTACTGTTGGAGTCAGATAATTGGTTTCCTCAATGCATTTCTCAACAATTTGGTGACCCCGACGTGATGGGGAATGGGAGTTGGAGGATGTGAGTAATAAATACATTTTTTATTTATACTTGATCTGAAATTTAACCTGACAGAAAGAAGGACTCTGTCCTCAGTGGACTTCTGAACATCCTCGACTCTGGAACAGTGCTTTGGCGGATGTCAATGACCTGGTATCCTTCAAAGACAGGTTGTTTGAAGATCTGTCCCTGACTTTGGGAAACAGCGAGTGGAAGACTAATGAGGGAGGGGGAAATACCAGGGAACACCAGGAAACTGAGGCTGAAGCCTAGAACATGACACTGTAGAGCATGGGTCTCAAACTCATGGCCCGCGGGCCAATTGTGGCCCTCGTGACGATATTTTGATGTGAGTTTTATATGAATGTCTCTTTACAGTGTTGTGTGTGGAAGGTCCCTTTATTGCTCCAGTTGGAGCTTTGTTTCACTTGTTTCTATGACGACGTTAACAAAAAGAAAGGCAGCTGCTAGCGGAGTGTTTATTATCTGCCGTGTTGTTGTTACCGCAAGAAGTGGAAATGTTATGGAATGTCATTTTGTGTCTCTTTTTGGTCATTTTGTGTCTTTTTTGTGTGGTAATTTTATGTCTTTTTCTAATAATTTTGTGTCTTTTTTTTGTAATTTTGTGTATTTTTTTGTCATTTTGTGTCTTTTTTTTTTTTTTTTAGTAATTTTGTGTCTTTTTTTGGTCATTTTGTGTCTTTTTAAAGTAATTTAGTTTTTTTTCTCTCATTTTGTGTCTTTTTTTAGTAATTTTGTGTCTTGCGGCCCACAGGTAATTTGAGTTTGAGACCCCTGCTGTAGAGTATAATGTACCAGTTCAATTTCAGAAAGTGATCAAATAACAATGTTGGGTTTCAGTGATGCCCCAAAGTGGCAGAAAATAATAAAATGTGCTTACTGAGTAGAAGATAAGACCTGCAACAAAGTACAAAGTTGGCACAAGTAATGTCAGGTTGTTTCATCTATTAGTTTGAGAAAATACATTGTACACTGAGCTGCACACGTTTTCAATCACACCGGGTCAGGTTGATTTCTCCAGAAAGATCCGTAGTTTTATACTTGACGACAGGCAGAGCTGGTAATAGAAAGCCAAGACAAGACCATGTTAGCAGAGCAGGTACGAGCCAAAGGTGAGAAGCAAAACAGCTTGTGAGAACATAGTGAATCTCAGCGCTCAGGAGAGACGGATCGGCTCACTGAAGGGTGTGAAACAGGGAATACTCCGAGCAGAGAGGAGAGGTGAGAAGGAAGGAAGAGACACAGAGGGAAGCGGATGTGTCAGAGAGGAAGAGTGATGTGTGAAATGTAAACCAGTCTCCTGTAAATTATTCTCATATACTTCTCATTTGCATCAGAAAATGTTGTGCACTCAGGAAGCCCTGGTAGTTCTGATAATGAGATGTATAACAATGTTTTATTCTTTGTGGTTTTGAATGTCATTTGTGCATCATTTTGTTCAATATTAACACGAACACTGGGTCAAAAAACCCTCTGGTACTAGGTAAAGTTACCACAGTATGAAGTTATATGTGTTATATTGACAAGAGTTTGGTAATTGTGTCTATTTCCAGATCATCCAAATGACTTGACTGACATGCCAGACTGGTCTCCCCTCAAAAACGTCAATACGGGGAGTTTGTACAGGACAGGAAAATACGACTCATATTTACGTTTTAGACCAGGGGTCTCAAACTCAAATTACATGGGGGCCGCTGGAGGCAGTATCAAAATGACCACAAAAAAAAGACACAAAATGAC
This sequence comes from Centropristis striata, assembly GCF_030273125.1. NCBI lineage: Eukaryota > Metazoa > Chordata > Actinopteri > Perciformes > Serranidae > Centropristis > Centropristis striata. Next base: position 30,637,487 of record NC_081536.1, read on the forward strand.
CAGAAAAACACAGAATTACCAAAAAAGACACAAAATAACCAAAAAAGACACAGCATTACCAAAAAAAAGACACAAAATTATTTTAAAAAGACACAAAATTACAAAAAAAGACACATAATTACCAAAAAAGACACAATTATTTAAAAAAGAGACAAAATTATTTAAAAAAGAGACAAAATTATCAAAAAAGACACAAAATGACCAAATAAATACACAGAATTACCAAAAAAGACACAAAATGATTTAAAAAAGACACAAAAATTACAAAAAAAGACACAAAATTACTTAAAAAGGACACAAAATTACCAAAAAATACACAGAATTACCAAAAAAAGACACAAAATTATTTAAAAAAGACACAAAAATTACAAAAAAGACACAAAATTACCAAAAAAGACACAGAATTACCAAAAAAAGACACAGAATTACCAAAAAAGACATAATTATTTAAAAAAGAGACAAAATTATTTTAGAAAGACACAACATTATCAAAAGACACAAAATGACCAAATAAATACACAGAATTACCAAAAAAGACACAAAATGACCAAAAAATACACAGAATTACCAAAAAAGACACAAAATGATTTAAAAAAGACACAAAATTACCAAAAAATATATGATTATTTAAAAGAAAGACAAAATTATTTAAAAAGACACATTATCAAAAAAACACACAACATTACCAAAAAAAAAGTAATTAAAGGGAACTTCAACACACAACACGGTAAAGTGCCATTCATATAAAACTCACATTAAATTTTCATATCAAGGTGATTGGCTGAGAGCTACCTACAGACGCTTATGATAGACATTCGTAGCGCCCAATAAACGGCTCTGGAGGATCGTAAACCACGCCTCCTCTACGGAGAAATGAATAGGTGGTCTCCAGACTAATCTCATTTGTGATATGGTCTGGTGTTGGCCAGGCTAGAGGGAGTGCAGGGTCCTTTAAAATGTATATTATTATATTAATGTACATTCACATACATTGTGCATTGAAAACTCAGGTCCTGTGTTGTCCCGTTCCAGAGTTCAGGGTGCGTTGTGACTTTCTTGGAATGGTGGTTGCAGCATTTGTCACTCACCACCATTAGTTTCCTCCTTGAGTCTTGGCGGGTGTTTCCTCCCCTAAAGACCAGAGTTATCCGTCAGAATTTAAAATTGAAGTCACTCTGATGCATCACTTCCTACATTAGATGCTTCTGGCTGTAGAGAACTTTCAGGTTGGTGGGTTTTACATATTCTCATTAAGGTGTAAAAGCCATTCCTTAATCATTTTCTACATGCATGCCTCTGCCTGTGTGCAGAGAATGTCTAAATGGATTAATTTATGGTGTAAAAACCCAACAAGCAGAACTGAAATCCTGTTTGAACAAAGTAATGGATCTCTCAGATCTGCTGTATATTTGCATCTATATGATGGAAACATGTACAAGAGGACGTCTCGCTTAGCTTACCTTTGATTTCATAATAGAAAAGTGAAATGGCCCGTGGCTTGCTGCATGTTGCACATTACAACTCAGATTTTACTACGCAGTTATAAATGACGCAGTCAGCTCTGTCTCCACTGTGTTAATGTGTTTTAGTCTTTTTGGTCATTTAATGTCTTTTTTTTTTGTCATTTTGTGCCTTTTTTGCCATTACGTGTCTTTTTTGGTCATTTTGTGTCTTTTCTGGTCATTTTGGATCATTTTGTGGTCAATTTGTGTCTTTTTTGGTCATTTTGTGTCTTTTTTTAGATCATTTTGTGGTCAATTTGTGTCTTTTTTGGTCATTTTGTTTCCTTTTTTTGGTCATTTTGTGTCTTTTTTGGTTCATTTTGTGTCTTTTTGTGGTCATTTATTGTCATTTTGTGGTCAATTTGTGTCTTTTTGTGGTCAATTTGTGTCTTTTTGTGGTCATTTATTGTCATTTTGTGGTCAATTTGACTCCTTTTTTGTGTAATTTAATGCACAGACAGAGAGATGTTTTAGTTGTTGTCTGCTTCATTATTTGTGTGCGTGTGAGATTGTGTTCAGTGAGCGGGGGGTCGCGGACAATATTCATGTTAAAATGGGGTCGCGACTCAAAAAGATTGAGAACTACTGGCCTATAGGACAGAGGTTATGATGCGTATGATTTGTCTTTTTTTACATTATGTAGTATTTTTGAAAAGGCAGAGAAAGATGCTGAGCCGTGCCTCTGCCTTTATAAGCCTGTTTGTGTCAGCAAAGGCACCCGCACAATCTCTCAAAGGTCTTTATGACTGCTCCCGGCTCCATAGATCTTCATAGAACGGCCAACATAGATCACCACATGAAGGCCAGTGTGCTCTTTTATTTTATTCTCCCTCTTTGTGCCAGTGTGTGTGTGTGTGTGTGTGTGTGTGTGAGAGAGAGAGAGGAGGAGAGCTTTATGCTGGCCAGAGATATAAAGCGAGAGGAAGAAATAGAGACATAAAGAAATAACGAGGAGCTTGAGAACAAGATTGTTCCCAAGCTCCAACAAGCAGACGACCGGAGGCCGTAACTCCTGCACCGATTAGCCTTTTCCTCTTTTACAGGCGGCTCGTAGAGTGTTTAAGGAGCTGTTTGTGAAAACAATAGGTGAAGTGTTTCGCCATAAGTCATTCGCAAGAACTATGCTACTCCCCCTGGCAAAAAATAAAGTATAACGAGAAATGAAATAATACCTGTGCATGCTGTGTTTATTGCTTTTAGTTATTGAATAACATATTTTATCTTATTAAATTAGCTTAAAAATACAATAATGAAACAAAACACATACAGTCATGGAAAACATGATTAGACAACTCCCCTTTAATTCAGTTTCTTGTTCATTTTAATGCCTGGTACAACTAAAGGTACATTTGTTTGGACAAATATAATGATAACAACAAAAGTAGCTGATAAGACTTACATTTTAGAGCTGATATCTAGACATTTTCCATGGTTTTCTTGATAATAACCAAAATAATTATCAAGAAAACCATGTACAATGTCTAGATATCAGCTCTTAAATTAAACTCTTATCAGCTACTTTTGTTGTTTTGACCGATTGGCCAATGGATTCCAAGATTGGAGTAGATTTATTGATATAAGCTAAAGCTATTGTGTTGATATGCCATCCGTACATACAAAACCATCACAATGGCAACAAACAACCACCCAATAGGCCAGTAATAGGTGCAAATTATCAACTGATTTGTCACTGATTATATTTGATGCTTTCACTTAATACTGAACCAATTTTTAAAATTGTTATCTCATTTGTCACTTAAGACACAAAAACAGGTAAATCAGGTTGAAAGTTCCTTTGAAGTACGCTGCTTGATTAAATGGACTCAGTTGCTTTCCACCAGTGTGGAGTCACTGGTATTCATCTGTTTCTCCTTTTTACTTGTAAATTTATAATGAAGTTGAAGTACATTTCTTTTCATATGCTGCTCCTGTCAGCAGGGCCGGCTCTAGTCCATTTGGTGCCCTAGGCGAGATCCATTGGTGTTGAACAGCTCCGCTTGTTGTTTCACGGAGGGGGGAACTCCCGTTTTTGTTTGCCCATGGTACCAACCAGGCTATAATACAACTGTCTGTCTGTATAATTATTAACTTACAAGTAAATTCGCAAAGAAGCACAGCTGGAGACCGCTAACAAAGTTAGAGACGAGAGACAATGAAAATGCAAACCCCGCGAAAAATGTGCTTAACTGTGTTAAGCTAGCGTTGCTTTATTTCAACCTAGCTAACAAGCTAATACAAATGAAATGTCTTCACACAAAACGGCATTTAAAAAAAGATGACATAACGTTACCTTTATATTGGGACTTCTTCTCCTCCTCCTCTTTTCTTCTCTTTCGATACTGCGCACCGGAGAGATTTGACGGGCGTTTCATCTTGCAGATTTATTTATCAAAACATAACGTGTCTGTCACTTGACGTAACCTGACCTCTGTGACAGCGATCTGACCGTCTAAATGGGCTCATGGCAATGACCACACGTCACGTGACTCAGCAACACAAGTGAGAAAATTGTTTATCTGTTTTTTTATTTTGTTAATATTTATTATAGTCAAGACACAACACGAAGGTAGGGCGACAATGGGCATCGACAATTTCTATTGGTTTTTTTTTTGTCCCTCGAGGGTGACTTTTGACATTTGGAAACACCACTATGTTTGGGATATACTGCATGTTATGGGTTATTGGGTTATTTATTTTATATTAAACTGCATAATTAAAGGAAAATCTTTTAGCTGCCAACAGATCAGTCCATATATTCTGGTTTGTGTGATTCAGACAGTGGTTAAAGTCAGTCAGAAGAACGACACCATTGGGGTAAATAATGTAACTATTGGGACAGAAACCAGGCTGCAATAACCACATGCTGACAGCTAAAAGCTGCAAGGGATTGTGGGAGAAAAATAAGACCCATGGGATACTTGTGAAAAGGTTACAAGTGAGGTAACCAAGGTAAACAGCTTAGGCAGCACATCTGAAGGTTAATCTTATGGATGTGTGTGTGTGTGTGTGTGTGTGTGTGTGTGTGTGTGTATACCTGTTCACCAGTGTGTGTTCATGTTCACACACAGTGGGTGGATCACTGTGTGATAGACTTGTAAGTCATCTGATGCTATTCAGCCAATTTATGCTAACAGAAAATGACATTGGTGACAGGGTCCAATTCACACTGACTGGTGGAGAGGCCCTGCTATTGATCCACGCTCACACACACACACACACACTGCCTGCTGTCAGAGCTTCAATTTCACTGGAAATTAGCTGGATGACACCTTGAAGATGTTTCAAGCTCTAGAAATTACTTTGGAGAGTAAAGAGGTTTACAAGTGGAAGCTGAATACTAAACACAGTCCCAGTCTCTTCTCTGCTCCTCTCAGGCCAAACATGCAATTAAACCAGCCTGTTCTCCCCTCCAAACACATCCAAAAAAACGGTGGACTTTCGCCCAGGAGAGCGAGTTTCGAGTCCAAAAGTAAATTATTTTTAACTTAAGTTATGTGAATCACGTTACTCATGTTAGTGGGAGATGGACAGGCGGTTTGGTGCAGCGTCATCAGTGATGTGGTCGTTGTACCGGACCGTCGTGGTGAAGAAGGAGCTGAGCCTGAAGGCAAAGCTCTCGATTTACCGCTCCATCTACGTTATCTACGTTCCAACCCTCACCTAGAGCAGTCAGTGAGCCGGCCCAGTTGGCTTGTGTGAGATATTGCAGTTATTAAATTTGGGTTTTATTGTTGACAGTGGTCGTAGTTGGTCGGGTGAGCAGCGAGCAGCGTCCCGTGTGAGTGAACAGAGTGATAAACACACACTGACACTGGCAGAGAGGAAGAAAACAAGATGAAGGAGTGAAACAGACAGAGACAGAAGGACGGAGGGTAAAAAAGACAAAGAGGAGCTTTCAGCAGGCGGAGAACAACAGCCATCATTAGTCAGACATCCTGAGCCACATTTTCTAGTTTGATCACATCTCCCTTTGGTTTTTAAGAGCCTGTGAGCCTAATGGACCCATATACAATCCTCTATTCATCTCCATGTGTCACTTTTATGGATTGTCGTTTAAACATAATTCTTCTAGTAAATGGAAGCCTCACACTGACTCTATGTACACATTCATTCAGTCCTGTGCAGAAACTAATGACTGAACAGTGTGAAATACATTTCTTCTGTCAAACCTATTGATTTCCATTGTTTTTCTCCATTTTTTTAATTTGCTTGTCACGCCTATTTTGATATTTTTGACACACTCCATCCTTTGATGTCATTGTTTTTTCTGCATGATTCCATAGAAACGTGTTTTCCTATTGTTGTGCTGTTCACTAGTGATGGGTCAAAGTTATGAGACCAAATCGGTAAACGTCCTCTTTTCTATCTATATAACGTTATATATAACTTTATTGACACGTTGCCGTGGATACACATTGTTCTGCTTCTCTCCTGATGACGGCTCGTCTTGTTAGTGACCTGTAGCCACGCCCTAAATCATACGACTCTTTATCTTCTATTTTCTTCTAAATGGGGCCATTATTATAACTATTAACATCAAACTGTCTTGAAGAATATTTTTTTACTAGCGACTGAGACCATAGTGTTATCCTAAAATTGTTCTGAGGTAATAAATCAAGTGAGAAGTTTTCAAATTTTGCACTGAAATGAATGGGCAGATTTTTTTTTGCAACCAAACTTAGCGCTCTATGTACACATTAATTCAGTCCTGTGCAGAAACTAATGACTGAACAGTGTGAAATACATTTCTTCTGTCAAACCTATTGATTTCCATTGTTTTTCTCCATTTTTTAAATTTTCTTGTCACACCTATTTTGATATTTTTGACACACTCCATCCTTTGATGTCATTGTTTTTTCTGCATCATTCCATAGAAATGTGTTTTCCCATTTTTGGGCTGTTCACCAGTGATGCCATAATACGACAGATATGAATTAAATACTAACTGTGTAGAACTACATGGTTTCAAGCAGCATGCAGCACATACAAGGCTCATTTTCTATTGTTGAGGCAGCAGATACGCTTAGAGCTGCACCAGAGGCATGCAGAGAGAGAGTTGCATCTCTCATTGGACCTTTTTCCCCTTATTATTATTTATTTTTTTACAGCAATGATGGATCGTGCAGCCTCTCAGTAGTTCCCATAAGTTAGCAACAAATACTAGCAGCCCAGTAGAGTTGCAGCAGAACAGATCGTATGTGATGCATTTTTAATGGGTAAGACGTTTAAATAATTAGATTGTATATATTACCAGCAAATCTGAATACATTGCATGTGCAGTAAAGCATGTCAGGGGATCATCCCCCATTAAATGGATAGATGAAGTTAATTAGCTAAATCTATTTAACAAATGGGGGATGATTTATAAATAGTAGTATGGCCATGACAGTAGACAATGCTTAGAGAGCGAGAACACCTCTGGTTTATGTCATATTTATTTTATTCATACTTGGCCCTAATAAGCCGTCATACTTTTGGTTTCCCTGGGGACACAAACACCAGCCTGTTGGGTCAAAGACCTGTGTTTGTGTCCACCCTAAGCGGACCTTGTCATTCCTTATACTCCATATCTTCACTTCTGCCATTACTTCATTTTTTAAAGACAAAAAAAATAAACAATTGTCCTTTAAACAGTATATGCATAGATGGAAAGGAATACACAATAATTAAATGTTCAGGTACTTTATTTGTTGAGATAACCAGGCATTTTAAATCTCCCATTCACGTGTTGCAGGTGTTTAAACTTTCATCCGTTTTGGTTACTAGTGATAGGTTAATTCTTTGGAAAGCCAAACTTTCCATTTTCTTATGGGAAACTAAATTCCCATTTACCACCGCAAAGAATACGTCAACATTTCTTTCTAGTTCGCATGTTGTGAGGCAGTCATCTAAATCAGTAGTTGTCAACCTTTTTGAGAAACCCAATTTAACATGCATGTTGTTTGTGACCCCCGCTCACTGAACAGAATCTCACACGCACAGAAGACACAAAAGACACAAAATTAGCAAAAAAGACACAAAATGACAAAAAAGAGACACAAAATTACCAAAAAAAAACACAAAATGACAAAAAATGACCCAACAAGACACAAAATTACTAAAAAGAGACACAAAATGACCAAAAAAGACAAATTGACCACAAAATTACAAAAAAAAGACACAAAATTACCAAAAAAACACAAAATGACTAAAAAAAGACATTAAGTGACCAAAAAGACTAAAACACATTAACACATGAACACTTTAACACAGTGGAGACAGAGCTGACTTCCAAAATGAATTGGCGACCCCCAGAAATCATCTCGCGACCCCAATTGGGGTCGGGACCCCAAGGTTGAGAAAAGCTGATCTAAATGATAATATGATATGCAAATAGGTTGTTAAATAAGGTGAAAGTGTGAGTTAACTTACATGAGAACAAAGCCACAGCACGGGCAAATAATAGAATGATGTTTGAAGAAGAGAGATCACGATAAGAGGAGTGAGAGCGAGCGAGAGAGCGAGGACACTTGGAGTCTTGTCATCCAGGCAAATTGAGATGAATTGTCTCAACACAGAAGAGCAAAGGCTCCGTAACATTTCAAAGGAACGCTGGTGTCAGTCCCAAACACCACGCCTCAGATCTGCTCTCCTCTCTTTCTTTCCTTCATCCTTCCTGTCTTCCCTCACTACCTCTTTCAGTGATTTTAACTCTCGCTCTCTTTAATCTCCTTACCTATTTTCTCCCTCTCCCTGTCCTGTCCTTGTTTCTCTCTGATTGGCGTTTTACTAAGATGCTTCGTTAGTCACATGCTTTCATCTGTGGGAACAGGAAGACCAAGGGCGAAGGAGAAGAACCTCTGAGTCCTTCTTTATGTCTCATACACACCAATTAAGTCTCTAAAGTCTTGTGTGTCTCCAGAAGGAGCTACACAGTCTGATTAATTGTCTAAATTTATGATGTAATGTTATTTGAGTGAGGGTAAGATGGGGCTGAAATCTGAAAATGAAAAAAATCTGACATTTCATTTGAAATGTCACATGAACATTGTTCATTTATTAAAAAATACTTTTCATTCTGCCTTACTGGATCAACATTTTGAACCGTAAAATAGGATTCTGAGTAGAAAAAACTTGAAACACTTTAAAAAAAAAAATACACAATCATGCTTTAAATACACAATCATGTGGTGGTCGGTAGCGTAGTGGGTTACGCAGGCGCCCCATGTGTAGAGGCTACCGTCCTCGCTGCAGCTGGCCCCGGTTCGAGTCCCGCATCAGACGGCCCTTTACTGCATGTCATTCCCCTCTCTCTGCCCCTGTTTTCTGTCTCTCTTCAACTATCCTGTCCATTAAAGGCATGAAAAAGCCCAAAAAAAATAAATAAATAAATACACAATCATGCTCTACGAATATTTTTAAATGTTGTAAATATGGACACAGGTTGTAAATATAGCATATAAGAGTATCTAGTTCTTTTTTATTAGGGCCGGGACTTTAATGCGTTAATTAAGATTAATTAATTACACAAAAATGAATGTGTTAAAAAAATTTACGCATTTAATCGCACTTAGTTTTGCACCGCGGAACGTTTCTCACTGGATGAGTTTCAGGCGGACCGATTATACTGGAGCACCAACTAGCGTTGATGAGTTGAGACAACAACAAACCACAGTGAACATGAAGGAAGAAGCTGATGAGACGCTTTGGTTGGCCCCGTGGATGATGGGACATTTAGTTACTAAAAACCAACGGATGGAAGCGTCCATAAGAGCATGGTTGTGTTGCTATGCAACAAGGAATTCACATATCACCATAGCAGCACATCCAGCCTCAAGTATCACCTCAATGCTAAACATATAGCAGCTAGCGGCTAGTGTGCTAGCTAGCGTGGATTGTGTTTTACTTCAAAAACCAAAGTATTCTAGTTTACAGAAGGTCTACCTACCTATAGGCTACCTGGATTTATGAAATGTACTATATTTCTAAATATGCTATTGCTACACTTAATGGCAAAAATTGCACTGGTCTGTTGGACTTGAACAAAAATAAACAATATTTTTGTTGCTTAAGCTTATGTATTCAGTCATTATTCAATGGTATACTAAAAATCCATGTGAAAAAAATTACTTCTCACTGTTCTCAGGTCAAATATTTATATGCGATTAAAATGCGATTAATTAATTACAAAGCCTCGAATTAATTTGATTAATCATTTTAATCGAGTCCCGGCCCTAGTTTTTATACTAAATATATTTGACCTTATCTCCAGTTGTACTTGGCCTATCATCATCAAACAAAAACTGGTGTGTAGTTTAAAGCCAGGACTTTAGAGGGAAGTTAATGGCAGTGAAACATGCTGCTTCATTTTTACGTCGTGATATCATGAAGAAGTCGTGCTTTCGTGGACTCCAGAGGGTTAAACTGACAGAGAAGAAGTCCATCCAGAAACCTACAGACTCTCACACGCCCATCCTTTAACAGTGAGGCGTTATACATTCATGTGTCACACTGAACAGCTTCCAGTCTAAGTATAGGCACATAATAAAGATCCCAGGAGCTCACATGCCAAATGAGGCACCATCAGATGGCAACTTGGCTGAGAGGAATTATTGTGAAGCCCCAAAGATTCCCTGTGAGAATGACTCATCACGGGCTGCATTATGGGGCTGAGACAGCTGTGTTGCAGCACCTGCCTCTGTTATAAATCATCAGTGTTTGAAGTTGATATTTTGACTGATTGCTTTAAATTGCTGTAATTTACTTTGATCTATCGCCGCACCCACCATGGTGTCAAATTCTCTCCCTTAACCTCAAATACAGATGGATAATTGTTTTAAATATAAACCAGAAGATGTATAATGCCGCTGACAAACATAACTTTAAGTAAGAGCAGCAAAAGAAAAACTTTAAGGACCAGGATGGCATCATTCAGTGTCCTTGCTGTGATTTCTTTTTTTTCTCAGTGCAAGAACAGCAGACCAACATTAATTGGTAAAATAAAAGTAATTTTGTGCATTTTTACACTGCACTTTTAAGATTTCATGCTCAAATGCATGCAGTTGTACTGAGGGCCACTTCAAGTGAGGGTGCGGGCCGTATGCGGCCCCCGGGCCTCCAGTTGCAAGTGTAAATTTAACCTCTTAAAACTGAAAGTCCACACAAACTTGGTGTCCCGCAAAAGCAGAAACTACGCTGATCACAAAGATATGTGTCACATCACTGTGCAGCGAAAACGCAGCGAGCTAGCCCCCCCAAAAAGGGGGTCCCTCAAGAAAAAGGTTGGGAATCACTGATCTATGGTGACACTTATACTCAAAATAAGACTTTGACTGGACACACCAACCAACGTGCAGCAGCTGGAGCCAAGGAATAGCTTGATGGAAGTATTATGGCTCAATAAGTCAAATATTCCCAGCCATTGAAGCATAAAACTCCTTTAAAAACATGTTTTGCCTCTTCTCAGATGGATTATTTCAAGCATGTGAAGCATCGGTGAAATATTATGACTCTTGAAAAAGGCCCTAGTTCTTTGGTTTTGAGAGCATAATTCTTTTTTCCCCTTTTTGTTGCTGTCAGCCTGCACCGCAGCTCCTGAAATTATCTTGACAAAACATCCAGTATCCACAGCAGTAAGATAGACTAACAGCGACAAAATGGGCCTTGAGAGGCAAAGTGCATCAGTAGTAGCTGTTAAAGCTCTGCAGAGGGGGTTTCTCTCTTTGGCCCCGTTCACACGAGGACGGTCTGAATAGAAGACGCAAAAGTGGCGTTGCGTCTTCACTTTTTATTCCTCGTTTAGACGAGCATTTTCGGGAGGAAATCTGCTGCATACGATGACGCAAAAGTGTGTGAAATTCGATTGTATGCAGCCAGGCGGCATCACTTAAAGCGACAAGAGCATCTTTGGGCATGCAGAAGTTTTCACGCCACACATTTTCATCAGCTACTCCTTCCACAAAGTTCTCCACCATCACTAGATCTCCCAGGTCTCGTTCACAGCCGTCTGGCTCGCCTCCGACGAATCGCTGCATCCAAAATGTGATGGAGGTAATTCCAGATCCTTCTCTGTTCACTAATACTATCTCTACATATCCTGTACATTTGGTGGAAAGACCCCTGTAAGTTTATTAGAGCTGCCAGAGCAGCTTGAAGGTCCGACGCATGGAAATAATCCCACGTTTGTTTATTTCCTGTACTGGAGCATGTATGTGACGTAAACACATACGTGACGTGAGCAGATCTGAGCAGAGTTTTGCGTCTTGGCGTGTAGACAGACACGCTACGGAGGAGCGGATTTAACTTTTCCACTTTGAAGGGTGGTTTCAGATTTTTGCGTCTTTAAGCCCCAAAACGCCGTCACCGTCTAAACGAAAGGCACTTCCGATAAAATATTTTGTCATTTTCACCCGCGTGCGTCCTCGTGTGAACGGGGCCTTAATTGGCAAAAAAACAACCCAAACTGTGCTTTTTTGCCAATTTAGCACCTCAATTACAACGATGCACCATGTTAATGTGCACAATATATCTGCCCATTCATCACTCCACAATTGCAACTACTTACAATTTATGAGGTCAATAAGTATCAAACAGGGGTTCTTATGTATAAAGTAATTTGCCTTCCTGCATCTTTACCTAACTTTTTTCATAGTTACTTTGAGTTTAATTCTCATTATCATGCACATCTTACAAAAAGAAAGAATGATTTACATATTCCTTTCTGTAGGACCTCTGTTGCCAAATTCTCATATGTTTATCAAGGTGCAGTGGAATGACATAAAACATCTAACAGAATCATGTTCAATTTCTCTTTAAATACTTTTAAGACCAAGCTCAAAAAATCCCTATAGATGCATCTTTTTTTTTGTTTTTTTTGTTTGTATTTTTTTTTTCATCTAGCTATGTAATTTAAGTAAACTATAGTTACTTATAGGTTTAAGAGGGAGGGTCGCGTATAAGCCCTTTGGGCTTTTTGATCTTTCCTGCATTTTCTTTTACTGTTTCTTGTACTGTTATTTCCTAACGATTGTATGTTTTTTTTAAGTGCAAACAACAATAAATAAATAAATAAATAAAATAATGTGCACAATATATCTGCCCATTCATCACTCCACCCCTCAGTGTGCATTCGTGTCAGTGTGTATGGACATGCATGCTCATCCAAGGGTAAAATCACAGTGTGTGTGTGTGTGTGTGTGTGTGAGTAAGAGAGACATGAGACATGAGGCTTACAATATGATCACGGCACTTGTCATCAAACATTGAGTTGTATAACATGAAATATTGAGAAAGAAAGTGCATTTTGCTGCAGCTTTTGCATAACAATCTTGTAATTCCAGTGTGAAGTAACATTTTGGATTGTCCTTTAATTGCTGAGAGAATTGAATTTTCTGTAAACGGTCTGTAGGAGCCATGCTGCAGCTGGACGTCTGTAATAAAAATGTAATATTGTGCGAAAAAAATGTGAAGGCAGCCCCCAGAATAACGATTTCTCGCTTTCAGCTGCAAAGGTGAACTCTGAATTACACTGAAAAGGGAAATGCAAGCTTGAATATACACATCACATGGGCTTCAACTGAGGTGAATATCTGCAGGATAGAGCTGTAATAACTGAAAGCACCCGTGTGGGTACAGAGCCTTTAAAAAGAGCTCTGACATCTCTAACTACACTAAGTATAGAAACGGGAGACGAGAGAGGACACCGAGGTCACTGGCTCAAGGTTAACCCTCTGGAGTCCAGGAAAGCGCCGCAGCACGACTTCTTCATGACGTCACAGCGTAAAAACGAAGCAGCATGGAGCCCTGCTGTCAGTATTTCTCTAAAATTTCCATGTCCAATTTAATGCATCAACCCTTTTTTCAGCAAAGCTAAAAAAAAAAAAAGTGTAGTAACATTATTTTAATTTTATTTTTGCAGAGATTTTTCTAATTTTGCTGCGTTTCCTCCATTCAGCATTTTTAATTCAATTTGTGTTTACTGTTTCTTTGTGTGTTTTTATGTGTTTTTTGTGTGTTTTTGTAAAAGAAATTGTGTTTTTTGTAAAAAAAAAAAAAAATTATGTTTTTTTGTGGGTTTTTATGTTTTTTGTATTTTTTTGTGTTTCTATGTGTCTTTTGTATTTTATATGTTTTTTGTGTGTTTTTGTAATAAAAAATGTGTTTTTTGTAAAAAAAAAAAAAAATAAATAAAAAAGTTTTTGTTTTTTGTGTGTTTTTATGTTTTTTGTATTTTTTTGTGTTTCTATGTGTCTTTTGTAATTTTTTGGTGTTTTTATTTGTGTTTTTTGTAATTTTGTTGTGGTTTTTTGTGTGTTTTTTTTGTTCAAAATGTTGATCCAGTGAGTAAAAATGAAAATAATTATCAGGTGATATAGGTGAGGTTGTGCTGAAAACAATGATACCAACACGTCATGGTAAAGATTTTTAAGCGGTTTATATACAGACGACATAGCCCCAGACTCCAAAGGGTTAAAGAACAGGCTGGAAATGCCAACAAACCCACATTCAGATGGGCTAATATCAAACCACTACTTGTAACTAAATCAGTGGGCTTCTATTACATTACAGATTCGGTACATGCACTGTAAAGTTGCAGGTCTGCAGTTACCTTAATGTTAAAGGGACAGTTCACCCCCAAATCAAAAATAGAGACTGGGGTGTCAGCTGTACGTAAATGTGTTTTAACTCTATGGAGTTTTGGGCTATTTTGTTCATTTTTTAATCCTTTTCATCCTGCCTGTATACAGGACTTAAAAAATGTTTAAATGCCAAGTTGGTATACTTTTTTTCAGCACAATCTCACCTATATGACCTGATAATAATTTATTTTTTATTCTGACTTACTGGATTAAAACATTTCGAACCAAAAAGAAACAAAGAAAAACCAACATAAATGTGATCTTTTGATTATGTGATCCTGTCATCAACTCTGGTTTTACTCTAGTGGGACTCTATTTTATTTGTGTCTTGTCTGTTTAGCATAACAATTTTGGTCATTGTGTGTGTTTTTTAGTCATTTTGTGTCTTTTTTGGTAATTTTGTGTCTTTTTTTTGTCATTTTATGTCTTTCTTTGGTCATTTTGTGTCTTTTTTAGTCCTTTAGTCCAACATAAAATGTGATTTTGAATCTTTTTTTTCATGCTCAATGAAGAATTTTAAATGTTGCAAATGTGAACCAAGGTTGCAAATCTAACATATAAGAGGGTTCCATCCAGTTCTATCATTTTATACTAAATATATTTGAGCTTGTCTCCAGTTTTACTTGGTATATCATCATCAAACTGAAACTGGCCTCATGGAGTTTACAGCCAGAACTTTAGAGGTAAATTTACAGTAGGGCTCCACGCTGCTTTGTTTTCTAGTCTGGATGGAGTCAACAAGTCTGGATTATTTGGAGCTTTTGGAGACTCCAGAGGGTTAAGTTTCGTTACAAAATTAGGCAACCGATCAAAACTATTTGAACATTTAATTCAAACAACCCTAACCATAACAACCAGAGAACGTCAATATATAATACGATATCTGCTCATATTTAGTTATTTTTAGAGTATTTCCCAAAACTATTTCTATGAAAGGGTAACCAGTTTATTTATTAACCTTTTTTTTTTTAATGTACATTTTCAATTGAAACAAATGTTGTTGGAGCAGAGGGCCACACACTCAGGGATTAGTTGATGATCATGTTGAGCAGACACCTATCCACAGCAGCTGACGGAGAAACATGAATAATATAGACTTCTCCTATAAACACGAACAGATTTTCCCAAAGCAACCCGACAAGTTGCTGCTTTATCACAGTGGTAATTTACAACTTTAACACCATGTCGACATTAATCATATATCATTACACCCTGTAAATCCTGCTGGAATACTGTGGCTGTCCATGCCTCAGTGACCATGTGTTCGTGTGTTTTGAGCATGTGTGTGTAGCGTGTGTGTGTGTGTGTGTGTGTGTGTGTGTGTGTGTGTGTGTGTGCTCGAGGGGCACTTAACATTCTGATGCCAAGTCAAGCGTGGCACTGAGTGACTTGAAAAGGAGGTAATCATGACAAACGGTGCCGTTCAGGCGCTGCGGCTGCTCATGGGTCAGTCATGAAGAGACGGAGAGAGACGGATGATATTTAGCAGAGAAGACACATTTTACTTTGTTTGGATAAAAAAAAATCTGCTGTGGAGCATTTAGTGACAACTGCTCAACTTACAGTAACATTACGTCACACTGTTAAAATAATCGCCTTTTGTGTCTTTTTTTAAATAATAATTTTGTGTCTTTTTAATAAGTGAGTGTCTTTTTTAAATAATTTTGTGTCTTTTTTGGTGATTCTGTGTCTTTCTTTTGTCATTTTGTGTCTTTTTTTAAATAATTGTGTGTCTTTTTTAATAATTGTGTGTCTTTTTGTGTTATTTTGTGTCTTTTTTGGTCATTTTGTGTCTTTTTAAAGTAATTTAGTGTTTTTCAGTCATTTTGTGTCTTTTTTGGCATTTTGTGTCTTTTTTAAATCATTTTGTGTCTTTTTTTATCATTTTGTGTCTTTTTAAAGTAGTTTAGTTTTTTTCAGTCATTTTGTGTCTTTTTGGTAATTCTGTGTCTTTTTTTGGTCATTCTGTGTCTTTTTTGTCATTTTGTGTCTTTTTTAATAATTTGTGTCTTTTTTGGTAATTCTGTGTGTTTTTTGGTCATTTGTGTCTTTTTTAAAGTAATTTAGTTATTTTTCTGTCATTTTGTGTCTTTTTTCAGTATTTTTTTTTTGTGTGGTCATTTTGATACTGCCTCCAGCAGCCCCCAGGTAATTTGAGTTTGAGACCCCTGATCTAAGGTGTCTACATAAGAGTGACATGAGCGTGTCATAAACATGACATGGGATGTGTCATGAACATTAATGACACTTTGAAGTAACATTAATGCTCATGATACTTGTCATGTCATGTTTCTGAAGATGTAGACACCTTCAAAATAAAGTGTTACCATATTTTGCTTAAGTCACAAAGGCATGTTCAAAAATTGCCTAAGTCATTTATTTCTCTTAAGTTACATAATGTACACACAGTGTTATTACTATGCCAACAGCCATCCTTTGTTACATCCTTTTTGAGTGAAATGATCAATAAATGTCATACGTTACACTTTTGATGAAGTTTTCAAGCAAAACTTGAAAAAATGACATAGGCGATTATTTTAACAGGGTGACGATCAATAAGTCCATCCATCAACGTGTGAAGCCGAACATCCACCCATCTGGACATTTATCAGCTATACGTTCCTTCAGTTTAATCTCTGAGTTTATCTTTTCCTCTCTCCCGTCCTGCCTCGTTCCCTCCATCACTCATCTCTAGTCATGGTGAAGAGAAGTGCAGCTCCTGGCGTTTGTCACACTTCATCCCCGTGCTCCTCCTTGTTCCCGTGTGTCCTGTCACGCTCCTGTCGTCGCTGTCAGGTGAGGCAGAAATGCTATAAAAGTAATCTTGGAAATGAATGAGGCGCCTGGCGTCTTGAGGGGTTGTAGAGAGCTGACATTTCCCTCACCGCTAATACAAGCTGCTCTTTTGCCTGTTCTGTCCCAGGAGCATCTCATGTAATACCACTCTGTAGTCACTGATGATTAGGAGTAGGTGTTTTTAACCCTCTGGAGTCACCAAAAGCACCAAATCATGACTTCTTCTTCACATGCAGACTAGAAAACAAAGCAGCGTGGAGCCCTACTGTAAATTTACCTCTAAAGTTCTGGCTGTAAACTCCATGAGGCCAGTTTTAGTTTGATGATGATATACCAAGTAAAACTGGAGACAAGCTCAAATATATTTAGTATAAAATGATAGAACTGGATGGAAACCTCTTATGTGTTATATTCGCAACCTTTGTTCACATTTGCAATATTTAAAATTCTTCATTGAGCATGATAGTGTTTTGAAAGTAAAAAAAAATAAATCTAAATCACATTTTATGTTGGACTAAATGACTAAAAAAGACACAAAATGACCAAAAAAAAGACACAAAATGACTTAAAAAAGACACAAAATGACCAAAAAAAAACACAAAATGACTAAAAAAGACACAAAACTACTAAAGAAAAAAAGACGCAAAATGACCAAAAAAGACACAAAATGACCAAAAAAAGACAAAATTACACACAAAAAAGACACAAAATGACTTAAAAAAGACGAAAATGACCAAAATTGTTACGCTGAACACACAAGACACAAATAAAATAGAGTCACATGAGAATAAAAACCAGAGTTGATGACAGGATCACACACAATCACAAGATCACATTTATGTTGGTTTTTCTTTGTTTCTTTTTGGGTCAAAATGTTGATCCAGTAAGTCAATCAGTAGATCCAGTAAAAATCAATTATTATTAGGTCATATAGGTGAGCTTGTGCTGAAAAAAATATACCACCATGGCATTTAAACATCTTTAAGTGGTGTATACAGGCAGGATGAAAAGGATTCAAAATGGACAAAAAAGCCCAAAACCCCATAGAGTTAAATGAAGATGCAGATGAAAGAAGATGCATCATGCTTGGCTTGTAGGATATGAAAAGATATAATACGACCAGAGATATCAGAGGCTTCTTACAATGCATCTGTTTGCAAAAGAAAAACCTAAAGGATGTAGACATTCAAGAATACCTCTTAACTCAGCCTTTTTTTAGTACACAGCAAATTGAGAAGAGTTGAAATCTTGGTGTTAAACTAGACACACACTAGTAGAGTTAATTATACTCTGGATAGAGTTAATCCATTATAATTAGCTCTCAGTGGATAAATAGTTGTTGAGTGTAAAAAGGAAGTGTTGCTAAATCAAACCTGTAAATGTTTAAATATGAACTCTGAACGTCTTACTCTGAACTCTGATCCTGTATTTCACACCTCAAGTGTTAACGTCGCCCCTAGAGTACATGAAGTATCTGATAATATTGTATTTTAATATTAATATTACTCTTCGGGCACCCGGTCGTTTTGCAGTGGTGAGCCACGGTAACTTCGACGCAATGTTACTAACCACCCGAACACCTGTTAATAGCTTAATGAGCTAGCGGTTAGCATGCGTGCTAGTCTCACTGTGACATAAAAAGTGAGTAACGGCAGTAAACGGTAAGTTTGGCTTGACGTTTTGGCTGTGTGAGACGAGTAATGCACTTTGTAACCACAGATATAAAACGTGATAAGATGACGCTATGGTTCGGAGTTGCTAGCTAGCGTGCTAAAGTGGTGCTAACGCTAGCAAGCCCTTCGTCCAAAGTCATTTCTACATTATTTTTGTTGCGAAAATCACACAGCTCCTGGTAAAGTATAATATAATTTTTGTCAGTAACAAACACACACTGTGAGATTGTGGTTTTGGACAGACAGCACTATATTTTTACTGGGTCACACCGAAATATCACTATTATTTTGAAAGGGAGTGTCATAAGGTTTATCTTGGGAGACACTTCAATGTCGGTTCCCTTAATGACATGAAAATAACATTTTTTTTTTGTGCCTTATCTCTTATGTCTGTTTTTCAGTTTTTGACACACTCAAACTCAGGCTTGGGGCAGATGGCAGAAGTTGAAGTCGATTAAAATAATAATAATATGTAATTTATACATGTTTCTATCTGGGAGATGGCATGCTAACTGGGTCTGTAATCAGCAGGTTTGAGGCTTTAGTAACAACATGTGTAACACATCGGTGGGTGATAAAACAGCCACAGAGCTAGACAGAGTGTCTTCAGCTGCTTCTTTACTTAACGTGACTTTTGAATTGACGAGTTTTGGGATCCTGTGACAGCTGGATTCCTGGTAAATCCGAGGCCTGGTTTCTATTTTTAAAGAGCCACTTAAAAAGCGATGGCGTGTCACTTAGTGCTGCTGCAACGCCAGAAGTTCAGATGATGGCGTGTATGCAGTTTCTTGTTTGCTTTCTCTCTCTCTTTTACACACACACACACACACACACACACACACACACACACACACACACACACACATTCTTGTACTTCTATCTTTGTGAGGACCCTCATTGTAATAGTGAATTCCCTTTCATTTCGTTGTGAATTTTTGTTTTCAAATTCTGTTCGTTTTAATGAGTTTTTAGAGAGAGTTTGCTAGTTTTAGTTTAGTATTTATTTTTTGAATTGCTTTAGTTTTAGTTTAGTTTTTACTAGTTTTAGTTTTTTGTAATGGGGTATTTGTTGGGTGGGGGATTAAAAGAAATCACAGTAAATTTTGCCTTTATTTCCTTTGTCGTATCCATTTTCATCATGTATAAAAAAGTTGACAAAGATGAAAACGAAGGACATTTTCACTATAATTTTAGTTAGTTTTAGTTAGTTTTGTAACCTCACAATTCAGTTTCAGTTAATTATCATTAGCATGTAACCTTTGACCCTTAAAACAAAGTCTGAAATCTCAAAAAAGCCTTTAAAGAAGTGAGGACCGGCTGAAATGTCCTCAGTTTGCAAAAATGTCCTCACTATGTTGGTTAAGAAACGTGTTCCGGTCCTCACTATGTAGGAAGTACAAGAACACACACACACACACACTCTTCTCATTGCTGCCATTACAAAGGCAGATGCCATCATCCATTACGTACTGCTATTTTGCCCGAGGCTCCACAGACAGCGTGGGGTTGGAGAGGGTGGGCTCCTGCCTCTCATTAGCCCACCTCCACAGTTAGGATGGTAATCTTAGCCATATCAATCAAGCCTAATTGGTCTAAGGCTGCAGAAAATGCTGCGTTAAGGTGTTAACGATTCCCCCGGGGAGGAGAGGAGAGGACTATAAAATGCAAACAGTGTCAGTCAGTCATAGGGTTTCCTCCCAGGTCATCTACAGCCTCCTGTTTGTTTTAAAGGGACACGTTAACCCAAATCAAATAAAACTATTTCACCCCCCAAACCTCTATTGCTGTTTAATGATCCTGTTTGTTTTGGTGTGAGTCGCTGAGTGTTGAGGAGACTGGGGTTGGTTGGAGTTGGCATAAAGCAATTTTCTGGTATTATTAAGGTGACAGAAAACTGTGTTGGCTTTTTGATGTAAGATTTGAGAGTGTGATGAGTGGTGGTAGCTGGCAAGGTTATTATAGTTAACGGAAACTAACAAAATAACAAAACCTAGAATTGAAAAAACATTTTCGTTAACTGAAATAAAAAATAAAAATGAGAGTTTAAAAAAATAAAAAAGAATAACTAACTGAAACTGTATTGTGTGGTTACAAAACTAACTGAAATTATAGTGAAAATGTCCTTCGTTTTTGTCTTTGTCAACTTTTTTCATACATAATCCAGTATTTCTATTTGAACATGCAGGAACACATGGTAAATATGTTTACTGAGACCGGGATGTCTACACTCCAACCAAAATTCAAAACCCCCGGAACTGTAAGAGTTAATAACCTTATTGGGGCTGAGATAGGTAAACCAAAGGAAATAAAGGCAAAATTCATATGACCTCTTTGAATCTCACACCCAACACATAGCCCATTACAAAAAAAACCCTAAAACTAACACTAAAACGAATAAAAACTACACTAAAACTAAGCATTTTCAAAAAATAAAATCTAAACTAAAGCTAGCAAACTCACTCTAAAAACGAACTAAAACTAACTGAATTTGAAAACAAAAATTCCCAACGAAATTAAAACTAAAACTAATGGAAAATCCAAAACTATTATAACCTTGGTAGCTGGCTAAAAATTCTCATCACATAGTTGGCACATGTGCTGCTAATAGTAAAAAATATTAAAACAATGCTCATTTTTATTCTTTGGAATGGTCAGTGGCAATCAAACCCACCTGGCTTCCTCCAATTATTGTCTCCTTCAACTTCAATCTTTGGGAAAGCTGCTGTATTTCCTGTCAATATTCCAGTACTCTCTTAAAAATAACAAACAAGATGAGTCACAGCTGATATCATAGACTGACATAATCTATCAGAGTGAATAAATAGATTGAGGGTGAAGTCTTGGATATTATCATTTAAATCAGGGGTCTCAAACTCAAATTACCTGGCACAAAATTACCAAAAAAGAGACACAAAGTAAAATAAAAAAAAAGACACAAAATGACCCAAAAAATAAACAAAATTACTATAAAAAAGACACAAAATGACTGAAAAATACACAGAATTACCAAAAAAAGACACAAAATTATTTAAAAAAGACACAAAATTACCCAAAAAAGACGCAAAATGACAGAAAAAAACCTAAATTACTTAAAGAAACAAAATTACCAAAAAAAAGACATAGAATTATAAAAAAGACGCAAAATTATTAAAAAAGACACTAATTACCAAAAAAAAAAGTAATTAAAGGGACCTTCCACACACACCACGGTAAAGTGCCATTCATATAAAACTCACATTAAACTTTCATATCAAGGTGAGGGCCACGAAATATCGTCACGAGGGCCACAATTGGCCCGCAGGCCGCAAGTTTGAGACCCATGATTTAAATTGTATTTCAAGCTCCTGGAGGAGTGCTGTGTGGGCCAGAGGTCAACATAAAAAAATAATGAGCTTGAAATCTTTACCATGATCTGAATTTTAGAAAACTCTTGATGAGGATGAGTCAGGGTTTAGTTTAGAAAAAAATCCCTTAACACCCCTCATTCCACATAGTTTACCCTGCAAACATTTGATTTAGGCTATGGGACACACACACACACACACACACACACACACACACGTACAGGAAAAGAAGCATTGAGAGTGAGATTAAAAAAAAAAAAGAAATCCTGAGAAAGTTCAGATTGTTTCTCTCATCTCTGCAGCTCCTTTGTGTTACTTATTTATATCACAGTAACTTTGAGTTGAGGAGGAGGAGTGACTATGTCTTTGTGTCTTTGGGAGGACAGTAAGATTTGGACTTCTGAAGATGCACACACAAGCAGTTTTGGATCTATCCCTAAAAAACGACTGTTATGACCCAGATTGAGTCAGATATTTTTAACCTCATTCACTCACACTGCCACATTATAGCCTAGATACAAAGTGGGGCCAGGCAGAGAGCAAACCACATATGAGTAATAGTATAGCTATTGACAAATTACTCAATAACATTTCTTTGTTATAAAGTTGTTCTCTTATTTTGTTAGTGTAACTTAATTGCGATAAAAGGGAACACATAACTTCAAAACAACTATTCTGTGTGTTTGCGACTAGTGGACTTGAGGATTGGATAGTCCACATGTTACTGGCTTGAAAAGTTTGTGTCTGGTCCGGCAGAATGACAAAAAATTACGTAAAATGAACAAGAAAAAGATACAAAATGACAAAAAAAAAAAGTAAAATCACCAAAAAAGACACAAAATAACCCCAAAACCCCCGCAAAATGACAAAAAAGACACAAAATAACCCCAAAACCCCCACAAAATGACAAAAAGACACAAAATGACAAAAAAAAGGACAAAAAAAAAATGCAAAAACATATGTGTATCTTGTGTTTGTATTCAATTTTAATGTACATATATATATATATATATATATAATCACAAGTGCAGTTTTGTGTTTCAGCAGTGGTGGAAGAAGTATTTAGATCTCTTAATGCAGTAAAAGTACTAATACCACACTGTGAAATTGCTTCACAAGTAAAAGTCCTGCATTCAAAACTAACTTGAACTTGAATGAACCCACTCAGATTGTTTTATATATTCTAAATATATTATTAGATTATTTCTTATTGATGTATTAATGTAAGCAGCATTTTAATTTCCTCAAGATAGGACTCATTTTAACTACTCAATATACAAGTCGAGCGGTGTATGGGGCTTTGTTGTACTCTAAAAGAGCCATTCGGGATTGTGCGGTGTATGGAATACAAATGTGCTAATAAAACTTGCTGAACAGAGTATTGAGTGCTTCATGTTTGGCCAGCTCACCCATTAACTTAGTGCAATCCACAAAATTGCCATGATGTGCCCAAGGATACTTCGACATGTAGGCTGCCATGGTCAGGGATCGAACCACCAACCCTCCGATCGGTGGGTAACCACTCTACCAACCGAGCCACAGCCGCCCCATTAATATTACACTTTAATGACAATAACAGCTTGACACGCATCTCAAATTAATCTTCAAGTTCCCAGTTTTCAGATGGTGTATACCACTTCTGTTGACCTGCTATCTCTCTAGTCCCTATCCACAATTATCACAATGTTTGGGGGTTAATCTTTTTGTTCTCTGAGTGGGATAAGATGGTTGATACAGCGCGTGTGTTTGGTAAATCTGGAGCATGGGACGTGGTTACCCTAACTTGGCACAAAGACTGACCTGAGCGTATGTTTACTGGTCCATCTGCTTCAATCACACCGAGCTCTGTTTGTTCTGCTATGTGAATGAGCACCAGAGCCAACCTACTGCAGCACCACAGTGTTTCTATGCTGGTTAGCATGCATCGTCTCCTGCTGGATTGAGGCCCAAAGGGATCAGAACATTTGGTCAAAAGCTGTGACACCATGTGCCTTATGCATGCAAGTAGTGTGTTTTCACATGAACATTTGTGTTTATTATCATTAAGGAAGGGTGGAGAATGTAATGCTTGGCATCAGACAGGGTGAGTCTGCACAGTGACATGATGTCATCAGGGACAAAGCACAGGAGGTCAGTTACACACCCATTGTGAAAGCATTTCCATTCTATTATGAGAGCCCTGAACTAACAAAAAGCCATGCTCAATCACTGTGAAAACCTAATAAAGACATTCTGCAGAAAAATGCAATTATATATATATATATATATATATATATATATATATATATATATAATTGTATTTTTCTATTATTGCCTCATTGCAGTAAAATGATGTCAGTGTTCATTGATTAAACCACAAAGCAACCCATGATAATCAATGCAGTGATGCAGAAAAGTTTCAAGTACTCAAACAGTGCAATGAAAGATCTATTATTGAAATGTATTTTGGTTGGTTTTTTTTGAAGGCTGTAGATCATGGGTCCCAAACTCGCGGCCTGCGGGCCAATTGCGGACCTCGTGATGATATTCTGTGGCCCCCACCTTGATATGAAAGTTTAATGTGAGTTTTATATGAATGGCACTTTACCGTGTTTTGTGTGGAAGGTCCCTTTAATTACTTTTTTGGATAATTTTGTGTCTTTTTAAAATAATTTTCTGTCTTTTTTGAAATAATTGTGTCTTTTTTTAAATAATTTTGTGTGTTTTTTTTAATAATTTTGTCTCTTTTGGTAATTCTATGTCTTTTTTTTTGGGTAATTTTGTGTCTTTTTTGGGTAATTTTGTGTCTTTTTTAGTAATTTTGTGTCTTTTTTTGTGTCATTTTGTGTCTTTTTGGCGTCATTTTGTGTCTTTTTTAGTAATTTTGTGTCTTTTTTTGGTCATTTTGATACTGCCTCCAGCGGCCCCCAGGTAATTTGAGTTTGAGACCCCTGCTGTAGAGGGTCTAAGCCTAAAGGACATCAGGCTCTGCCGTCATAAATAGACAGGACCATTAGACAGGCGGCGGCATTATGTCATGAGGTTATGAACTGTCCTCCCCTCACAGATGGTTGGTTCTCCCTGTGTGAGGCCACCTTGAGCCGATCTTCCAGACCACTTCTCCTATCCAGCTCACCGAAGCATCATCTGAGTTTTCTCTCCTCTCTGCATCATGTGTTTTTTGAGCATTTCTATTGGTCAAAGTAAACTGAAATCTCCCCCACATGAAAAGTTAACGTGATGCTAATATTGTCTGTACTCCAGCGGCCCTCACTCACTGGTTGGTCTGTAGAAAGTAGAGGAGGGACTCACCAGAGTACGATTTTATCCCGATACTTGAGTCACGATACGATATTACTGCAATTTTGCGATATGGTGAGTATTGCAATTTAACTGTTTAACTGCATTTTGTGTCCACAAAATAAAATTAAATCAAGAGGCATAGTCAAATGGCTTTGTCATGTTTTCATTATGACAGTTTACTAGTCTAGTTTACTACTTTAGTGTAAATGTTTTCCAATGCAAAAAAGTCAGATCTTGGTGACGCTACCTGAAAATGCTCCAGACAGACTATATCCTATTGACACAGCCATTTGAAAACTACAGTAAAGTTACACATTACTGTATTGAGTAAGGTGACTGAGTACAACACACTGAATATGTATGTTTCACATTTTCATTGCATATTCTCTTTTCAATTCTAATGTGCTTACAGCATTGTGCAAAAAGGAAAAAACACCCTTATTTACAATAAGCATAAAGTCCCTTTGGGTAGAGCTGTGACTGTACAGTGTCACAATGTTGTAGAAATGGTCCACACTGTGTCCTGATTGGTTCATATAAAGTGTTTATGGGTTCGTGGGTTTCAGCTCTGAGTGACTGTAGAGAAGTGGCTCATCATAGGTGAAAGCTGAGGTTCACCTGAGAGAAATGATTCAATTCCGAAGAAATTTTCAGTCAAAAATAAAGATTTAAAAAATGTATAAAATTTGCTTGACAGATTTTGACAACTAGTTCAACATTTTTGTATGTAATGACTCAAGCAATGAAATGTGAACTATTAGTTTTGTATGGAATGACTATTCAGCATTCACTAGTATAGTTAATTTTGACTGACATGACATAAGGAAATAATAATGTTATAAAACAGCAGAGAGTTGTATGAAAGCACTTGATGACTGTCCAAAAGCATTTGTAATTTGTTGAAAGGAATGAGAAACTGCTACTATGATGAGCACAAATGACTAAATGTTGTGGAGGTTGAACTTACTGTTGTCTAAATGTTAATATTGATGTGAGAAATGCACCAAAGCGAGTGAGAAAAACTGTAATAAATGACATGCTTTATGTTTTTTGAGTAATTGAAGTCATGTTTTTTTATTAATGCAATAGAGTTTCTCTCAGTCTTCTTCCGTGCCGCCATCCAAATGAAGACGGCACATAATTGGCCCGTGTTGACCGTGTTAATAACAGTGAAACATATCTGCCCTCTCACTGCATCTCACCCTCTTCCTCACAAATGTCACATTCCAGAAATTAGTTTTTAATGGCCTGCTCTGGCGGCAAACCAACGCCTTGACATTTTAACGCCCGTCACCTTTTTCCGCCATTACTCCCGGTGCAGGATTAGGCAGCGAGTGGCCTCTGACAGTGTGATGTAGCAGACATAAAGGAAGTGAAGGAGCTTTGTTAATTAGAATGGAGGAGGCGTCCTATCTATAAGCTCCCTGGAGTGTTGGGGGCATGTGTGGTGATGTTGCAGTTGATTTGTTAGTGATTAAGGCGTATCTAATCACTTGGCCCTTGTGTCTGATCTCAGATAACTTTATACCTCATACAGTGTTACTGAGCAGTGCAGTACCATCCACGTATGTAGATGTGCTCTATATGAAACAGTGGACAGCCTATAACCTCCAGTTGGGGGTCATCTAAAGGTAAACATTTATTTAGTCATTCATTCAGTATCCGAAAGGTAAACATCCATCAGTTCAAAGAAACAAGGTCACACAATGTTTCTAAAGCAGCCAGAAAAAAAAGAGGAAGGTATGTGCAGGATGTTGCTTTTAAACTGTTTTAGTCAAGAAATACTGTATGTTGAGGAGATGAATGAACGAGAAATTGAAGGAAACAATGGTGGTTTAATACTTTTTTCCATGACTGTATTTGTAGTCATTTTGTGTCTTTTTTGTGTCAGGCATCTTTACATTTATTTTTGGTCAATTTGTATCTATTTTGATAATTTTGTGTCATTTTTGGGTTTTTTTTGTCTTTTGGTCATTTTTACATCTACGGTCATGGAAACATTCTTGATAAATCAAAATGATGATGATGATGATATGTAACTTTATACTTCTACTTCATTACATTTTACAGGCAAATATTGTACTTCTTAGATAGATGGATGGATGGATGGATGGATGGATGGATGATGGATGGATGGATGGATGGATGGATGGATGGGTGGATGAATGGATGGATGGATGAATGGATGGATGGATGATGGATGGATGGATGGATGAATGGATAGATAGATGGATGGATGATGGATGATGGATGGATGGATGGATGGATGGATGAATGGATGGATGGATGATGGATGAATGGATGGATGGATGAATGGATGGATGGATGATGGATGGATGGATGGATGAATGGATAGATAGATGGATGGATGATGGATGATGGATGGATGGATGGATGGATGGATGGGTGGATGGATGGATGTCTGCTGGTGTGAAATTTGATCAACATGCTACTTTAAAAACCAATTCAGCTTAAGTGCTGTTCATTGACAATCAGTGCAGCTCTAATCAGTGCTGCAGTTAATATGGAACCAGTCTTATGAATCAGTCCAGTGATTGAAGCTGCCTGGCTAATATCAGCAGGCCGCTGTGTAAACAGTAAACACTTCTCATCATTAGCACGCAGGAGAACTAGAAGCCATTTAATGCACACGGAGGTTTCCAGCCTGTTGGCCCTATGTTTCCATGGTTCTATGTTTCCATGGCCCTATGCTCCCAGGGTCCTATGTTTCCAGGGTTCTATGTTTCCATGACCCTATGTTTCCAGGGTTCTATGTTTCCATGGCCCTATGTTTCCAGGGTTCTATGTTTCTATGGCCCTATGCTCCCAGGGTCCTATTTTTCCAAGGTTTTATGTTTCCATGGCCCTATGTTTCCAGGGTTCTATGTTTCCATGGCCCTATGTTTCCAGGGTTCTATGTTTCCATGGCCCTATGCTCCCAGGGTCCTATGTTTCCAGGGTTCTATGTTTCCATGGCCCTATGTTTTCATGGTTCTATGCTCCCAGGGTCCTATGTTCCTATTTTTCCAATGTTCTATGTTTCCATGGTTCTATGCTCCCAGGGTCATATGTTTCCATGACCCTATGTTTCCAGGGTTCTATGTTTCCATGACCCTTTGTTTCCAGGGTCCTATGTTTCCAGGGTTCTATGTTTCCATGACCCTTTGTTTCCAGGGTCCTATGTTTCCAGGGTTCTATGTTTCCATGGTTCTATGCTCCCGGGGAGATATGTTCCTATGTTTCCAGGGTCCTATGTTTCCAGGGTTCTATGTTTCCATGGTTCTATGCTCCCGGGAACATATGTTCCTATGTTTCCAGGGTTCTATGTTTCCAGGGTCCTATGTTCCTATGTTTCCAGGGTTCTATGTTTCCAGGGTCCTATGTTCCTATGTTTCCATGGCCCCATGTTCCTACAGCATGTGTTAATAGCACGCAGTAGAACTAGAACCCATTTTTAATGCACACGGAGGTTCCAGCCTGTTGGCTAAGTGACGGATGCTTCACCCTCCACACTCTTTTATTTCTTCCTCAGCATCCTCGCTAAAGGACCACCCCGCCCAGGCTGCCGTCTGCCAAATGGGAGATTGTTCCAGGGTAGGGGGTTTCCATGGTGACCAGTCTCAACTTCTGATGTGTCAAGCTTACGCTGCACACACAGATGCAGCCACACACACAGATACAGATAGGTGTGACGGCGTAGAGAGCAATGACAAACGCCATCGATTCGCTCCCTGCTGCCAAGATGAGGTTAAGAAATTGCTTCAATAGGCTGCTAACAATTACCACTCCATTAGAGCGGATAGCTGGTGTAGAGAACAACTTTACAGCACACACACACACACACACACACACACACACACACACTGCTGGCTCCCTGCCATCCACACCTACTAATACAACTGCTACAACACACACACACACACACACACACCAGTGTGGGAGGTGGGTGCGGCAGAGAGTGATGATCATATTTATTTGTAGGTGATTTTATATTCACATTGTGCATATTAATTTTTTTATATATTTTTTATTTTTTTAATTTCCCACATAAAGCAATCACATGACAAACCACAGAAAAAAAATAAACAAATAGCACAGCACCCAGACAAGAAATACATCAAAAAAAATAACAATAAAATAAATTAAAAATAATAATAATAATAAAATGAATAACAATAATAAAATAAAATTAATGAAAATTAAAATAATAAAATAAATAAAATAAATAAAATAAATAAAATAAATAAAATAAATAAAATAAATAAAATAAATAAAATAAAATGAAAAATTGTATGTAGTTACCACTACACGCATATATACATCTTTCATTTACTGTCAGTCATTCAGTCATTTGTACAGATATATAAGGCCGTACAGTTTAGATGGCGAAAAAGAAATAGGAAAAAAAAGAGAGAAAAAAAGACCAGGGGAGTGAAGTCATATTTATTTGTATATGATTTTATATTCACATTATGTATATTAATTTTTTTTTTTTTTTTTGATGTTTCAAGTTTTTTTAAAATTTTTATTTCCTACATAAAACAATCACATGACAAACCACAGAAAAGGGAAAAAAATAAACAAATAGCACAGCAAGCAGACAAGGAATACTTTAAAAAGTACTCTTACTCTTAAATACTCTTTAAAAAAACTCCTGAAGACGCAGCTCTTCAGAGAGCATCTTCTCTCCTAGCACCGCACGATAATTCTACCCCTCAAAGAATTGTCACTAGCACTTATTGATGCACTGATAGCTCTTATTGCACTATACCTTGATTGTTTGTTGGTATTCTTCCTGTAAGTCGCTTTGAATAAAATCGTCTGCTAAATGACTAAATGTAAATGGAATACACCAAAAAATAATAATGAATTTTTTTTAAAAATAAAATAAAATAAAATAAAATGAAATAAAAAAATACAAATACAAATTAAAATAATAAAATAAAATAAATAAAATGAATTTAAAAAAATTAAAAAAATTTAAAAATAAGAAAATAAAAATAATAAAATAAAATAAAATGAAAAATTGTCAGTTACCACTGTGTTACATACACATAAACGTCTTTCATTTACATTTAGTCATTTAGCAGAGGCTTTTATCCAAAGCGACTTACAGGAAGAATAAAAGCAAACAATCAAGGTATAGTGCAATAAGAGCTATTGGTGCATCAATAAGTGCTAGTGACAATTCTTTAAGGAGTAGAATTATCGTGTGTACATTTACATTTATCTTTCATTTACTGTCAGTCATTCAGTCATTTGTACAGATATATAAGGCCGTATAGTTTACATGGTGAAAAAGAAATAGAGAGAAAAAAGACCAGGGGAGTGAAGACTAACCTTTGTGCATATTAATTAAGCAGGCGGAATAATTAATAGCAAGGCACCCCTCACACACCCCAGAGCCAGAAGAAGAAGAAGAAGTGTAAATGACATCACTCTCTGCCTCGTGAGCTTTAAGGACACAGATCGCTCTCTCTATCTTCTCCATCTTCTGTGATTTCAAACAGAATTCCTTCCTTTTCATTGGAAGAGGGATTATGTCATCGATTGAGATGTTAGAGCAGAGAGAGGTTTGCAGACGCAGCCGTGCATTTATTCTCAATGCTACTGCTGCCCTCTTGTGATATGATGTGAATATTACAGGTGAGAGGATTCTTGCATCATTTATACATTCATTCTTTATCCTTAACCCTCTGGAGTCTCCAAAAGCTCCAAATCCAGACTTCTTCATGACATCCAGACTAGACAACAAAGCAGCGTGGAGCCCTACTGTAAATTTACCTCTAAAGTTCTGGCTGTAAACTCCATGAGGCCAGTTTCAGTTTGATGATGATATACCAAGTAAAACTGGAGACAAGCTCAAATAGATTTAGTATAAAATGATAGAACTGGATGGAACCCTCTTATATGTTAGATTTGACACCTTTGTTCACATTTGCAACATTTCAAATTCTTTATTGAGCATGATAGTGTTTTGAAAGGGAAAAAAAGATTCAAAATCACATTTTATGTTGGACTAAAGGACTAAAAAAGACACAAAATGACTAAAAAAGACACAAAATGACAAAAAAAAAGACACAAAATGACAAAAAAAAATACACAAAATGACAAAAAAAAAGACACTAAATGACTAAAAAAGACACTAAATGACAAAAAAAGACAAAAAAAGGACAAAAAAAAGGACAAAATGACCAAAATTACTAAAAAAAAAAGGACACAAAATTACTAACAAAAGACACAAAATGACCACATTTATGTTGGTTTTTCTTTGTTTCTTTTTGGTTCAAAATGTTGATCCAGTAAGTCAGAATAAAAAAGAACAACTATTATCAGGTCATATAGGTGAAAAAATATACCAACATGGCATTTAAACATTTTTAAGTGGTGTATACAGGCAGGATGAAGAGGATTCAGATCTCCTATGGACAGTTTAGAGTCACCAATTAAACCTAAGCTGCATGTTTTTGGACTGTGGGAGGAAGCTTTAACCCATATTCATAATTAGTGTGATCCATTCTTTATTTTTATTCTTTTGCAATTTTATTTACTTCTAAACTCTTTGCAGTATAATCTTTGTTTAAATATCACAGTGTACCTGCAGGATATATGTACTTGTCTTAACATGTTGTGCTGATTTTATATAGAGTGTAAAACATTTTATTGGCAGTCTATTCTGTCCTACACAGCTTAACTGCAGTAACATTTTCGGCAGAAATTGAGTTATAAAAATAAATAAAAATTAACTCCTTGATGTCTGTTTTATCTTGTGACAAAGATTTAGATTTTAATTTCGCTTTATTTCAGAGGAATAATGATATAAAAATTGCAGTAACTGCAAAATCCAACTCAAAACCAAAGCAGGCCGCTGTAAGTTCACTTACCATGGTCTTATATGGATATATATATATAGGAATTTAAACATATAACCAAAGCAGGAGGCAGTAAATTCACTTAACATGGTCTTCTTTGACTGTGATACAGTGTAGTGTTGTATTTCTTCATTGTGTTGAATAGTGAAGACAAGAATAATAGAAATTATAAGTTCATTTGACAGGGGGATTATTATCAAGATAGTGATTAAGTAAACAAGTGAGATAAAATTATATTAAGACAAAAATACAACATTACTTTATAAATGTAAAAGCTGAGAGAAGACAACATTATAGTTACTGCACTCTGTTTTTGCATTAATATTAGAACCTTTTACAGCAAAACCAGAGTGCAGTAAATACATTTTTTGGGGGTCAAAAGTCAAATAAATCATGATTTTTTAGTGAAAAAAAACATTTTTCTCAGTTTTATCCTTTGCGTAGTTGCTTTAATTAGGCTTTGTAGGGCCTTGTGGAACCAATGGTCATGGTTTCAAGATGTTCTACTACTTTGAGATGTTCACATATTTGCCTCAAAGGGATTTACTGTTTCCAGGGTGCTCTAAACTAACATTAAAACATGATATTTCTGCAGTGATGTCGTCTTTGATTTGTGAATGTGCACAGCATCTTGAAGCGCCCACAGCCCCATCTAGTGGCCTTTTAGTAAAACACCACTTACAACTTATTTACTGTTTATATGCCCACACAGTCATGTAATCTCTACATCAGGATAATGATGATTTACAATGTCAAACACAGAGCTGAGGTGAAGGAAAACCAACACTGAGCAGTCACCTGCATCAGAGGACATTAAAATATCTTCTGAAACTCTCAAGAGAGGTTTCAGTAGACTGTTGTTTCCGAAAACCTGAATTTTTAAATATTGTGCCTCTTCAATGCGTTAATTGATAGGTCTAAAAGTGTAGGGAAGTGCAAAAATTCATGCCTCAAGCTGTAACACAGCCAAAATGATCAACAAATGAAAAAAAAAGAGAAATGTACAAAAATTCCAGAGGAGGGAACAAGAGTTAAAGGCAACAGGATGAATCTTTAACTGCATGTTAAACTGCAGTGACTCCTCCTCAGTGACTGATTGTCTCAACTGATTTCAGGTGTGGAGCTTCACGGTGCAGCAGAGCTGGAGACAGTCTGGTCGACTATCTGGAGGAGAAAGGAGCTCGTACTCCTCATACAGCAGCAGGAAACAAGCTGCTTGTCCCAGTGATAACAGCAGTCTGAACACAGCGTTGGAAATGACTAGCAGGTAATGTTTTTGGTCAATAGTACACAGAGGCTTTGGGTCTTAAAGATTGCATTTTATGCACAAAAAAAAAAAAAAATGCACTTTTGACACTGCACAAAAAAATAATAATAATGTAACAAAATCAGTGTTGCTGCTGTATTGAAGTAAATCTGTGTCATTGGAGTTTGAAATAAAAAAGACGTTGAATTTCTAGCACTGAATATTTATGCATTGAAATTATGTATCTGAATGTTTTTCAACGTTAAAAATTAAACCTAAGAAAATTAAACCGCAAAAAATTTAACTGCAAAAAATTAAACTGCAAAAAATTAAACTGAAAAAAAAAGAAACCTAAAAAAATTACACTGCAAAAAAATAAACTGCAAGAAATTAAACTGCAAAAAATCAAACTGCAAAAAAAGAAACCTAAAAAAATTAAACTGCAAAAAATTAAACTGCAAAAAATTAAACTACAAAAAAAGAAACCGCAAAAAAATACACTGCAAAAAAATAAACTGCAAGAAATTATACTGCAAAAAATTAAACTGCAAAAGATTCAACTGCAAAAAATTCAACTGAAACATCCGGGGACCGAAGGAGGAGCAATCGATTCCAGATTCAAGATTGGGT
Organism: Centropristis striata; assembly: GCF_030273125.1. NCBI lineage: Eukaryota > Metazoa > Chordata > Actinopteri > Perciformes > Serranidae > Centropristis > Centropristis striata. Next base: position 30,671,449 of record NC_081536.1, read on the forward strand.
TTCGAGTTTAGCCATGTCCAACAATGGGGCTTCAGTGAGTGTTTGAACTCTTCTATATGCCATCAGTGTGGTTTGTTTCTGTAAGATTCAGCACTGAATAAACCGTGACCACTTTATAATGTGTATATGTCTGATATGGGTGTGTTTATAGTGTTTTATTTTTTACGAAACTATATAATATAACATCGCACTGAGAGTTTGAAAAAAACAATTAATGTACACATGTCAGCTGTCTATGACTGAAGGCATTCAAAACTTACTGAAGTAAAAGTACAAAAGTATCAGCATCAAAATGTACTTAAAGTATCAAAAGTAAAAGTATGCAGGATGGACCCACTCAGATTGTTTTATATATTCTAAATATATTATTAAATTATTCTTCCTGATGCATTCATGTGGGGGCCAAAAAATCCTCCCAATGTTACCTTTTATGGAGAGGCTAGAGTGGATGACATCATAGCTAGAGTGTAGAGGGAGAGAAAAATTGTCAAAAATAAATTTGAAAACTGCGGTCCAGGCCGCAAATTCCACTCTACAGAAATAATTTATACATAGAAACGTAGGAAAATTAGTCTTCTCACTCACACTAGTCTAAAGCTGTCAGAGTTATAGTTTGGGCGTAGGATGCACAGATGATCCACCAACACGCACCAACAGCCTCATAAACCGCCATGTTAACATGGAAAACATGCAAACAATCTGAGTGGGTCCATCCTGCATACTTTTACTTTTGATACTTTAAGTACATTTTGATGCTGATACTTTTGTACTTTTACTTACGTTTTGAATGCAGGACTTTTACCTGTAGTGGAGTCATTTAACAGTGTGGTATTAGTACTTTTACTGCAGTAAGGGATCTGAATACTTCTTCCACCACTGATTTTAACCCTCTGAAATCTTCGGCTATTATGTCCTTTTAAAAAGGCTTTCCTCAATACCTTTTTTACACTTATGTAATTCTTTCAATGTCTTTCTTTGGAACTTCCTTCCTGAACATTTATGTCAACCCCAGTCTGTGGACACTTTTAAAAATGGGCTTAAAACTTTTTTGTTCAGGGAGGCATTTTTAGCTTGTCCCTAGATGTTTTTATTATTGTCTCTGCACCTTAATCTCTTAATAATGTACTTTATTACCTGTGTCTTTTTTATCTACTGCTCATTTTAATGTGTCTGAGTTTTCTCCTAGTCTTTTGTTTATTTTGTTTCTGGTTTCTGTAGCACTTTGAGATTTCTTTATTAAAAGTGCTTTACAAATAAAATGTATTATTATTAATTATTTTGTTGTTTCATTGTGATTCTCCGGCAGCACTGCTGATGCCAGGATCAACTGTGCCAAAGTGTTGCGGTTCGTTCGGAGTCTGACCCGTAAGAAGCCTCTGGTACCGGACGACGAGGAGTCCACCTTCTGCCGATGCCTGACCACCTTGGACCTGGTGAGTCTGGGCGTGGGCAGCACACTGGGAGCCGGGGTCTACGTTCTGTCAGGAGAAGTGGCCAAGGAGGTGGCCGGCCCCAGCATCATCATCTCCTTCCTGGTGGCGGCCGTGGCTTCTGTTTTTGCCGGCTTGTGTTACGCTGAGTTTGGCGCCCGCGTCCCCAAAACAGGCTCCGCCTACCTCTACAGCTATGTGACTGTGGGAGAGGTGTGGGCGTTTGTGACCGGCTGGAACCTGCTGCAGTCTTACGTCATTGGTGAGTAAAAGGCAAAGTAAAGGTTTATTGTTGTTTATTGTTTTATTTGGATCGCCATTAGCTGCAGCCACGGTTTATAATAGTTTTGGATTTTTCATTAGTTTTAGTTTTAATTTTGTTGTCAATTTTTGTTTTCAAATTCAGTTAGTTTAACCCTTTATCAGGCAAAGAACTATATTTGGTAACTTCTGGTAATATTTCGAGAAAAAAGTCGCAGATTTACGAGAAAAAAGTGGGAAAAAAGCAACTTTTTTTCTCCCAGATATTTTTTGGAAAATGCTTAGTTTTAGTTTTGGTTTTATAAGTGTTAGTTTTTTTGTAATGGGGTATTTGTTGGGTGCCAGATTCAATAAGGTCACAATAAATGTTTTCTTTTATTTCTTTGTCTGATCCATCTCAGCTCCAATAAGTTTATTAAGTCATAAAACCAGATAGATAAAATAGATTTCATATCAACCAAAGAGGTTTACGTATGGAAAAAGTTGAAAAAGACGGAAACGAAGGACATTTTCATTATAATTTTAGTCAGTTTTAGTTAGATTTTGAAGTGTGCGTTGCAACATTTTCTTTGCAATATTTTGTGTTTACTGTTTTTTTGTGTGATTTTATCTGTTTTTTTTTTTACCAAAATGTTTTCATTTTGTGTTTTTGTGGTTTTTATGTGTGTTCTGTCTTTTATGGGGGGTTTTTTGTCATTTTTTTGGTGTGTTTTTGTGTGTTGGGTTTTTTGTTTAAAAAAAATAAAAACAACAACAACAAACAATTGTGTACTTTTTTTTACGTGTTTTTTGTATATTTTTTTGTGTGCGTTTGTGTATTTTTTGTCTTTCAAAATGTTGATCCAGTAAGTAAGATCCAAGGTTGTGCTGAAAAAATTGATACCAGCATGGTAATCATTATTTAAGTTGCATATACAGGCAGAATGAAAAAGAGTCAAAAACCAACAAAATAGCCCCAAACTCCAGAGGGTTAAGAAGTGTCTATTTGCAGTCATACGTTGTAAGTTAATATCATGTCACAGTTATTGTTGTGAGTTACAGACTTCTTAATGCTTTTTGTCAACATCTAAGTCATAACTGTGGCGGGAAACTGGTCTAAACGTTCTGATGAGCCCTTGATATGAAAGTGCCTGGAAAAGACAAATCTAAATGTCCTTAATGTTTTGTGTTCTTCTCAGGAACCTCCAGTGTAGCCAAAGCCTGGACTGGGACTTTCGATGATCTGATAGACAACATTATTGCCAAAACTCTGGGGAAACACACGCCGATGGACTCCCCTGGCCTGGCTCTGTACCCAGACTTCTTTGCTGCTGGGCTCATTATGCTGCTTGCTGGTATTTTAATCCTCTGGGGTCTATGATAAAGTGCCTTTTTTCAAAGCGCCGTAACAAAAAACGAGGTCACGTGGAACGCTGCTGTAAACTTGACTCCAAATCACAGACTTGAAACTTTCTCCAGTTTTTTAATTGACATTCCGAGGACATGTAAAACCAAAGATATGATACTTTAATTTGATAGTACAAAAATATTTATTCAAGTGTAAAAGTAGGAAGGGACGAGGCAGGCGTGGCATTTTGTAAAAATGGAAAAAAGGGGTCTAATTTTATTATATTTGAATTTTACCTTTTATATGTTCATATTTGCAACCTATGTTTTAAATTTTTTTTTTTAGGTACAAAACAGTTAACTGAGCATGTTTGTAGTTTTTATTGTCATAAATAGTATAATTTTATTTCAGATTTTAATGATTTTTGTGTACTTTTGGCCTCAATACGTTAATGAAGTGGGTTAAAGTGAAAAAATAATAGTCAGATCATGTTGAAGTTGTGCTGAGAAAATACTAAATACCAAACATGGGTATAGTAAATATTATGTGTTATATAAAGGGCAAATAGGCTCAGACCCCAGAGGGTTAATGTGAAAGTAAAGAACAGAAAATGCCGCATATTCTGCAAGTTAGAATTTTAAACTTTTTTTTTCTAATTTCAGGGATCCTTGCATATGGTGTGAAGGAGTCAGCGGTCCTGAACAAAGTTTTTACTGCAGTGAATATATCTGTATTGGTTTTTATCATCATCACTGGTTTTATAAAAGGAGACATCAGCAACTGGCGCATCAGTCAGGAGACTCTTTCTAATGCAACTCAATACGTGCAGTAAGATTTCTCCTTATACACTTCTTTGGATTTCAAATTATTTTATGTAATTCAGCTCACCAAATATACATAAACTTAATGCATCAACTTACAAATGTTAAATGTAATGCAGTAAGGCTCTTGGGCATTCTGTATTCTTTTTTAAAATATGTGTTCTTCTGTATTTAGGAGGTGCACCTGAATGCACCACGAAGTCCATCTTCACCCACCGTACACTGTGGCTGCAGTTCTAAATGGTGGACAGAAATCCAATTCGGCCAAAAACAAAAGAAAGTAACTTCATGGCAGCTGGCATCCACTAAATGCCACCATGTCGCTGCAAAATGTATTGTTGACTAAAAATAGATAGTTGACTAGACACATCAATTAAAAATTAGTCAAATGTGACTAAAACAAGGAAGCCCTTTCGCTTAAATACTAAGACCTCATCAAAAATACAGTGTTTTACAGGGGTTTTTTTGCATTCATTCTTTGTAATATCCCTTGTTTATCACAATAGCCCTACCTTTAAGTTTCAAAAGACTAGTTCCCATTGAGTTTTAATGCTTTATGGGGCACAAATATTGTTCAGCAGTGTGCAAACACTGCTAATTGGAAACAGTTTATGCATGACTAGAGACTATTAGGTCAAATCAGAAAAATGTGTTGATGTAAGAAGAGTGACCCTGTTCTCAGTGCTTCAAAAATGTTCTGAGCGGGTTGTTCCCGGTGGTACACCTGGTAGAGCGAATACCACAGAGGCTCAGTCCTCGTCAGCAGGCGGCCCGGGTTCGAATTCTGCTCAGAGCCCTTTCCTGCATGTTTTCCCCTCTATCTACCCCAGGGGTCTCAAAGTGACATATCAGTATCAAAATGAACGAAAAAAAGACACAAAGATGACAGAAAAAAACCCAATTTTTTTTTTTTTTTTTTTTAAAAAGACCAAGAAATACACAAAAAGACCAAAAAAACAAACAAGGAATTACCAAAAAAAGACACCAACTTATTAAAAAAAGACACAAAACGACCCAAAAAAGACACAAAATGACCCAAAAAAGACACAATACTAAAAAAAAAAAAAAACCCCACACAATTATTTAAAAAAGACACAGAATTACCATAAGGCATAAAATTACAAAAGAAATACACAAAATTACAAAAGAAATACACAAAATTACAAAAGAAATACACAAAATTACAAAAGAAATACACAGAATGACCAAAAAAATGCACAAAATGACCAAAAAAATACACAGAATTACCAAAAAAGACACAATTATTAAAAGACACAAAATGACCAAAAAAAGACACAAAATACTAAAGACACAAAATTATTTAAAAAAAAAAAAAAAAGTAATTAAAGGGACCTTGCAAGTGCCATTCATATAAAACTCACATTAAATTTTCATATCAAGGTGGGGGCCACAAAATATCATCACGAGGGCCGAAATTGGGCCGCGAGTTTGAGACCCATGCTCGCCCCCTTTCAATCTGAACATCTCTATTTTCAACAAAAGCTATAAAAATGGCAAAAAATATATCTTTTAAAAAAAAATGCTCTGAGCTGCTGCCTTGTAAATGTGGAACAACATGAAAATTTGCACAACAATTTGAAGAAAGTAATTGGTGAAAGATTTGTTTCTTTCTTTTGTTCAGGAACGTTACGTCAGCACAAAATGAAACGGTTGACTTTGGTGTTGGGGGCTTCTTCCCCTTCGGCATTGACGGCACATTGGCGGGAGCAGCAACCTGTTTCTACGGCTTTGTTGGTTTTGACTGCATTGCCACAACAGGTACTGTTGAGCATGTTGTGTATGTGTGAAGCACATTTTGTTGAATTTGGATGAGTAGTCGCAGGACATGCACTACTGCTTTGTACCAAAGTCTTTCAAATATATCACCAAATATTTCATATCTGCAGTATTGCTCTAGGTTGGTTTGTTCTTTCAGGGGAGGAGGTGCAGAACCCACAGAAGGCTATCCCTCTTGGGATCGTGGCGTCCCTGTTCATCTGCTTCTTGGCCTACTTTGGTGTGTCGGCTGCTCTGACTCTGATGATGCCCTACTATCTGCTGGACAGCCACAGCCCTCTGCCTGTGGCTTTTGAATACGTTGGCTGGGAGCCCGCCAAGTACGTCGTGGCTGTAGGATCCCTCTGTGCTCTCTCAACAAGGTTCGTAGTCCCAGGGCCGGCTCTAGCCCATTTGGTGCCCTAGGCCAGTGATTCCCAACCGGGGGGGCCTGACGATTATTAATTATAATAATAATAACTATGTATGTAACTAACCACTTTTTGGTTTTGTGAAATGCTGTTTCTCGTTTTGTCCACAAGAGGGCAGCTTGTGTTTGTTTTATGGGTTAAATCCTAAAAAGTCCTTAAGTGTGTTTAAAATACATTCTAACATGATTTGGGTATAAAAATATCATTCATGATTTAAGTTTATGGTAAAAATGTAATTCATCTGTTTTTATGCGCCTATTCGTTTTTAGCTAATGTTAGTAATGAGCTTTTGTTTTGAAGGATCGCTAAATCTCTTCCTACTTCCTGGCGGTATTGTGTCTTGCGGTAAAACCAAGCAATTGCAGCGGTACGAGCTGACAGTAAAGGCAGTAAAAGCTAAAGTAAATAAAGGAAACAAAAGGAAAATAAAGCCGTGACGGTAACACAAGAATAAAACGGCGAAGGCTGACTATAATAGCAATAACAGCTCCCCCGAGGAGGCACAAGGTAGACTGTTTAGTGTTTATGGTCATATTTATTTTTGTGTTGGAAAGCTATGCTAAGCTAACTTTGCGTACCTGCTGTTGTTGTGTATTGCCTTGTGTATACAGTAGTGTGAACGGAATGTAACTGTATTTTCTTTATTTACTGTAATACAGTTCTCACGTTGGTTTCACCTTGATTTACAGACTTAATAAGGAACTTGTATGGAAATAAACATTGTGAAAACCATCAGTCGGGTCCACCATCTTTCGGAGGGTATGCTACAAATAATAATAATACATTCGATTTTTATAGCACTTTTAAAAGGTACTCAAAGACGCTTAACATAACAGAATCGAGACTCACACAAACACAAAATGCAGAGAGAACAAAAACTAAACAGAGATGAGAGATTATGAGTTCAGGTGTTGTAAGCTATTTTGAAAAGTTGGGTTCTGAGTTGATTTGTTACGTTGGATAAATCATTTTCAGATTGGTCGTCAAGTCATGATTCATAAATCTGCTGATTCCTTGACACAAATGTAATGCATATTGAATTCTATGTCCCACCTGGTTGGTGCCGGCCAGCTTTCCTTCACTCTATTGAAATGGTGGTGTTGTTTTCCCACAGTCTCCTGGGAGTAATGTTTCCGATGCCACGCGTGCTCTTTGCCATGGCGAGAGACGGCCTGCTCTTCAAGCCTCTTCGCTACATCAGCTCCAGGCAGAGTCCCGTCGTCGCCACACTGTCTTCAGGAGCCGTGGCCGGTAGGGTCACAGATCTCCATAACCCTCTGGCTCCAAATTAGATCTACATAGGAGTTTTAGCTTAGTGCTTCTAGGAATTTTGTTCATACTGAAACCATTCTGCACCTCATGATCAAGGCCTGATTAACCATATGGGCAACTGGGTAATTGCCCAGGGGCCCAAGACCTCTAAAGGGCCCAGGGCCGTGTGGACACGAGCAAAATACCTGGTTATCTCTCACTTATATGTTAAACTGTCCATCGGAGCCGTTGCTCAAAAATGAATTTTGAGGTGACGGTGATTTCTGTTTAAAAGGAGCTGAGGACTAAAATGCTACTTAATTCTAGATTATTGATTTTTTTTTTTTTTTTTTTTTTGTGTTTGTGTCTTGTCTTCCTCTGTGGCGGCTCTATCAATTCAATACATTTGTGCTGCTGGGAATAAGTGTTGTTAAATAGATATTGGATGCTTTGAATGTGGTTGCTTACTTATTTTTTTTGTGAAAATTGAGGACACTTCCTTCCCGATCTTTTTCTATCTTTTTGTACGGTGTCCTTGAGTGCCAAGAAAGGCGCCTTCCAAATAAAATGTATTATTATTATTATCATTATTATTATTTTCCATGTAGTGGGTCAGTTTTGCCAGATTATACTGATGCTGACGTGTTTTGTTTGGACATCGTGGTGCATTTATAGTTCTAATGAGTATATTGACTGTATATTACTGTAATTTATTCTATATTTTGCCAGATTATGGTGATTCTGGGGTCGTGATGATGGGGCCCTTGAATATTGTTGCCCACGGTACAGCAAAGTGTTAATCTGGCCCTGCTCATGATTCCTCCAATATCCCTTACATTAACGAACTCTGCTATAAGACACTTTTTAATCAACCCACAGTCTTTTTGTTTGGTCAGTAATTGTATTATTTGGTTTCTTTTCAGCGTTCATGGTCCTGCTATTTGACTTAAAGGCCTTGGTTGACATGAGTTCAATCGGGATCATCTTCGCCTACTCTCTTGTTGCAGTGTGTGTTCTCATATTAAGGTATGTGCACTTGGAGGAAATAGATTTACAAAGAAAAAGCCAGTACTTATTAAGAGTTTAGGCTTGGAGTAATAATTTATTCCATCATCTTGAGTTATCAGAAACATCTACCACTGCTTGTATTAACACGTTGCTTTATTTTCCTCCTAGGTACAAGGAAGAGACAGGTTTCATCCACAGACCGGAGCTGTTTAGTGTAATAGGGCTGTTCAAGCCTCCATCTCGACCCACCCGCCGCACCTCTAAAAATGTCAACATACTCACAATCATAATTTGTAAGTAATCGCTCATTGTTTCCTGCATTCTACTTCCAACATGCCACCAGTGCCATTTAGAGTTTCAGGAAGAGAACTCTACAAAACCGTTTTTTACCCGTTTGAAATCTGGCTGTTAAAGCAAATTCCAAATGTTAAGGTTTTTCCCTGACGCTCTGATTCCTCCCCAGTGGTCCTGGTGATCGTTTTATGCGTGCTGTTGTCCGAGGGTATGCATTCCCTCCGCAGGCGAGAGTGGTGGAGTTGTCTGCTCGTCTCTGTCCTCACCCTGACACTGCTCCTCGCTGTTTTTATCATCTGGAGGCAGCCACAGAACAGTGCTAAAGCTGCTTTCATGGTAAACTAGAGGGGGTGATGGTGGTGGGCAGGATTTTATGTATTCTGAGGATTTTCACCTTTAAAGTTCCCATGGGGATATCGTGTTAGAGGGGTCGGTTAGTGGGCGATACTCAGGGGCAGCTACAGGGCACAGAAAGTTTATGGCAAAGACGTGTGTGATCACTGAAGGGAAGTTAACCCAGGTCGAACCCACACAGAATGACCACGGCTTGAATAAAACAATTTATGTATTGAAAAAAATCTCCATTTTAACCTTCACTCCAGGCAGTGTAACGATGGCAAATTAGGGCCAAGTATGAAAAAAATAAAATTTCGACCCAGGGGAGGGGGGGAACATTTTGAGGGAAAAGTGGCAAATCTGTGAGAAAAGTGGCAAATCTATGAGAGAAAAGTGGAAAATCTATGAGAGAAAAGTGGCAAATCTGAGAGAAAAGTGGCAAATCTACGAGAGAAAAGTGGCAAATCTACGAGAGAAAAGTGGCAAATCTACGAGAGAAGAGTACCAGATTTATGGGGGAAAAAGTGATAAAAATAGGCTAGTGTTTTGTTTTTCTAGTAACTCCATCACCATAGAAGCTGCTGCATGCCGTGTACTCTGTCTGCAGGGAGAGACTTCATCAAATTATATTTTGCAAACGAATTTAGCAAAAAGGAAATACTGGTGGTTTTAGCCCAGAATCACCATATTTTCATAAGTATCCGGACTTTGAAGAGACATTGCCGTGAATTGGGCCTATTCAGAAGAAAACACCGCACTAATGTGGATGAGATGAGAGCTTCTCTGCATCAGGAACTACAACGCAATGGACAGATGAAGGATATTGCTGGTTATATCTATGCCACTTTTAATCTCATAAATCTGCTACTTAATCTCATAGTTTTGCCACTTTTAATCTCAAATCTGCAACTTTTTATCTTGTAGATTTGCCACATTTAATCTCGTAATCTCTTTAATCTCATTATCCTATATTGTGACTGTTTTTGTAATTGTTTTGGAGGCTTTGGAGCAATCTGGAACCAGAATTTCCTTCGGGATTAATAAAGTTTAATCGTATCTTATAAATATGCAGGTTTTTTTCTTGTCGATTTTCCACTTTTAATCTCATAAATTTGCTACTTTTTTCTCGAAATATTACCCCCCTCCCCGGGTCTGTATTTTTATTTTTTTATTTTATTTCATACGGCGTCATACAGTGTTGCTTCCTGTTGGATTAAAAAGAACGAAGGGTCTGTATAGGATTTCTTTTTATTAAGCCTAGTGGAAGATGAAACATAAAGATGGCAAATGAGCATAATTTCCAAAATGTCAAATTCATGCTTGAACATATGAACCATTTATGAGTTTATGCTTTTGTAGGTTCCCGGTCTACCTGTAATTCCAGTTTTAAGTGTCTTCATCAATACCTACCTGATGGTTCAGCTCGGAGGAGAAACTTGGATCAGTTATGCTGTTTGGATGGTTGTAGGTAAGTGCCCTGAAGAACCAGCATGGTGCGGAATGTTTTTATTATTTAACCCTTTGATGCACAACATGGGTCAAAAAGTACATTTCTCATGTTATTTGATGCTGGCTGTGTGTTTCTTTGCTCTTTCTTTTTAAATCAATTTGTTTTATGATTGAATAGTCCAAGTATTATTTGAATATCTTTATTACAACAGATCATTATATCCATTTTTCCTGTGAAGAAAAATATTTTTTGTATTACACACATGGGTCAAAAATGACCCATTCATCCTAATACTATAATAATAGTTTGTACTGTAGTTATACTGAATACATGGACTAATAAATGATAAAATGCCTTAATTTCTATGTATAATAGAGACACTCAGCCAGGCATGAAATAACATTGAAAATGGATACGGGTCATTTTTGACCCGTGTTGTGCATTAGAAGCGTAGTGATACAAAAAGGGTTTTTATTCAAAAAGTAAGAAATGAAAACACAAAAATTAGGATGTTTGATGATCAAAAAAATTTGATTGAGGAAATCCTGGAATATTAAATGATGAAATTAATTTTTTTGCAAAGATATAGAAAAATAAAAAACTCAGTCGGGTCACTTTAGACCAGCAGTTCCCAAACTTTTTTAGCTGCGCACCCCCTTCTATGTCCAAACCGGGTTGATGCACCCCCACACCTTCAAAAAAACAAAAAATGCAATAAGCTTTTTTATCGCCATATTAAAGGCGGCATGTTTAATCATGTTCAAATGACCAGAACACACATATAATAAAATAATCACAATCACAACAATGCGATCTCACATTTGAATTCATCTGAAACACCGTTTCAAAATAATGCAACAAAGGCAGAAAGCAGATGCGTTCGGGTAAATGTTATATTTTGAGCCACATTGAACAAAAATTGCAGCAAATTTAAATGAGCGTGGACCTAACACAACCCGTCATCATAACACGAGTTGGAAAAATGGAATTATTTACACGTCTTTGTTGTGTGGGGAAAAAAATGTAATTGTGTAATTATCAGACCGCCATTACATTTTTCAACTCGCGCACCCCCTAGCAGCAGCCCGTGCACCCCTGGGGGTCCACGCACCACACTTTGGGAACCCCTGCTTTAGACCCATGTTGTGCATCAAAGGGTTAATGTCTGGCATCATTTGTAGATCTAACTATACAAAGGTGTCATTTTAAATTGAAACTGAAAAGTCTCACCACTCTTTTCACAGGCCTGATCATCTACTTCAGCTATGGGGTTCGTCATAGTGTCCAGAAACAAAGGCTCCGGGAGGCTCGCGCCCAACTCAACATTGTTAATGTGAACAATGTTGCTGGTTGATGTTTTGTATTAAATTGTGTGAGGTGTTGCATGGAATAAGTTAGCCATGAAATATGGTTCAACTCATCAAGGAATTACCTTGAAACCCTTTTTTTAGTGTGATGTCTTAGCCAGACTAACTCATTTCTTAAAAATGCCTGTTTTAATGCTAACAAGTTGCTTTATTAAATGTATAAGTGTTGTCATATTATCCATTATGGCTCATCAGTCATTCAAGACTATGCAATCTTGGATATTGTTTGTGTTTGACACTGACTTTTAAAAAAATACTGCTATTAAAAAATGATCTATGTTGTGGAGGGTTTTAAGTCAGTAAGAATAAATGGTAATAAATTTGTTGAAAAAAATAAATTTCTTTAAGTCGATAGCTGTCTTGTTGTTTTTGGATTTTCAACAATATAATTTATTCTTTGGCATATTTTAGACTTAACAAAACAACTCTTTAGAAAAACAACTCAAACTATGACAGTGGACAGTTTTAATAATACTATTTATATGTCGAATTCATTTAGAATTTTACATTTCAATCAATTGATGTAAATAAAATTTCAGTCATATTGATGGTGTTTTTTCAAGTTACAAATCTACGAAAGATCGACTTTGACTGAGGAAGGCCATTTTTCTGACAACCTAATATGTGATTTGTAATTTTTTAAAATTGTAACTATGTATTTCAGCTGTAGTGGAATGAGTCTCTGATTATGGAGCGTTTTCTATTAATCATAATTTTAAATACGAAGAAACTGTGAATAATGTGAGATTTTGAAAGGCTTTTATTTTGAAATTATACAACAGAATGTCCGGAAATCCGCTGTGGGACACCCTGAGGATGGCCCAGGTCCACCTGAAGTGGGATGAGTCTCTGTCTTCTAAATGAGATTACAATTAAAAGAAACCGTCCATAATCAAATACTCTATTGTGTGAAATTTTGAGAGGCTTTTATTTTGAAATTACACATCAGAATGTCCTGAAATCAGCTGTGGGGAACCTTGAGGATAACCCCTGTCCACCTGAAGTGGGATGAGTCTCTGATTATGGACAGTTTGCTTTTAATCATAATTTGAAATGAGAAGAAACATAGCATATTATGAGATTTCAAAGTGCTTTAATTTTGAAATTATGAATCAGAATGTCCTGAAATCTGCTGTAGGACACACTGAGGAAGTGGAGTACGTCTCTGAAAATTTCAGATAATTATGTGAAAACTGTCCATAATCAAAGAGCTGTTTCTTTTTAATAAGTTGAATTAAAAAGAATGTATATGTATGGCATGCTGTATAGGAAATTATACTATGGAATGAATGCTTGAATATATGGATTAAAACTTGAGAATATATAAATAGAACCCTGAGAACCTATATTGATACTTGAGAATGTATATTAAATCCTGATAATATAAATAGAAACCTCAATATATATATGTTTTTCCTCCTTTTTATCTCTCTTTTTCTCACCCACACATTGCCTAATTCTCTTAATATTCAATTCTCCGTCTAATCTTTTGTTTTATCTATCCATACCATCACCCTGGCCTCAATCACAGCTCTGATCGATGCGGTGATTGCCAGGCTTCAGTTGTTACAGGGCGACTATACAGAGAGGATAATTTATGTAGCCAATCTAGTGTTCATTTGTCAAGCATCACTCATCATTTGTGAAGCCTGCAGGACACGCTGCTGCCAGCCTCCGAGGGCCTGACATATGTTGTTTTGTTGTTTTGATTGCAATTAAAGGATGTGTCTGGGTATTAAAGACGCAGTGAAACGTGACCACTGCAATATGGCCATACCTTAGTGTTAGTGGAGAGAGAAAAACAGGGAGGGGGAGCGAGTTTCCATGGCTGGGAGAAGGTTCGCAGAAATTTTGAAGATTCAAGATTGCACAAAGAACTAAATAGTATTGCGATTATGCATTTGCATTTAATAGTACAGTAACATAAGACTGTTTAAAGTCATACTGCTAGCTCTGTGAGGCTGTACTCACAATGGCAATGCTTTTATATGTGCTGATGGTAAGCCGGCATAATTTACCATCTTTGTAATTTTCTTGGCATATTGGGGCCAAGTATGAAAAAAATTAAATTAAATTTCAACCAAGGGGAGGGGGGTAATATTTTGAGAAAAAAGTGGCAAATCTACGTGTGAAAAAGTGGCAAATCTACGTGAAAAAAGTGGCAAATCTATGTGAAAAAAGTGGCAAATCTACGTGAAAAAAGTGGTAAATCTACATGTTAAAAGTGACAAATCTATGATTGCTTCTTGTCAAATTAAAAAAACTCAGGGTCTGTGTAGGATTTCTTTTTCTTAAGCCCAGTGGCAGATGAAACGGAAAGAAAGCATAATTTCCAAAATGTCAAACTAATGCTTGAACACATGAACTATTCATTAGTTTAATTGTGTTCGTAAGTTCCCTGTCTACCTGTAATTCCAGTTTTAAGTGTCTTGATAATTTACCATCTTTGTAATTGTAGTGTGTTAGCATGCTAACATTTGCTAATTGGCAATAAACAAATCAGACAGGCCCGTTTATCTGGGATTATCCTGGTTTCAGGCTGCATGCCTCAAGTCTTGACGAATCTATCTATAAAGCAAGAAGCGTCTGTGTGTGTGTGTGTGTGTGTGTGTGTGTGTGTGTGTCTAGACTGACCTAAAGCCTCTGTGGTTGCTTGCAAAAACTGAAGATAATTGTTGGCTTTAATATTGTACACAAATTGTGTTTCAAATTGATTAAAGTAAAATTGAATCCTTTTACAGGGACACTTCTGGTTGTGTTTGTGAGTCCAACAGCTGATGTCACTCAGTAACAACTGTAAAAATGAAGTCAGTAACACTGTGAAAAAGTTAACAACAGTCATGTTCACCATTAGTTGCAAAAAGAAGCTCACCATTGTAGTGCTTTCATGCACAACACTGATGTGTGGTATGAATAAAATGAGATGTAAACAATGGTAGTACATATGAAAACACACAAATTGCTTAGATGGGATGAGAAAGTGTCTTGCATGCAACAAAAATAAATCCATTTAGGTTTCATACTGCATACTACTATGAAAACGAATGTTTACTGCATGCTGCATGTGTCAGTAGTATACAGTAGGCAATTTAGAATAGAGCTGTAGCCTTAATGAAGAGTCTAAATAAGCATGTAGGTGTGTTTAGCCACTACAGAGAAGAATAACAGATACAGTAATTTGATGAGATTACTGATCAATAATGACACAACTGGCCCAGACACGACTGATCCACTCATTCTGTATGTTGAGACTTTGCTTCTCTGTGGCACACAAACACACAACAAGTACACACATCAACCCACAGTATCATATGAGGAGACATATAGGCCATAATTCATTCTTCCCTCTCACATTAGCAATTTTACTTCTCACGTTAACAATTTTACCCTTCACACAATTTTGTTATGAACGTGAGAGGTAAAATTGCAAATGTGAGAGGTAACATTGTTAATGTGAGTGGTAAAATTGTGAATGTGAGAAATAAAATTGTGAATGTGAGAGGTAAAATTGTGAATGTGAGAGGTAATATTGTGAATGTGAGGTGAAATTGTTAACGTGAGAGGTAAAATTGTTAATGTGTGAAGTAAAATTGTAAATGTGAGAGGTAAAAATGTGAATGTGAGAGGTAAAATGGTGAATGTGAGAGGTGAAATTGTTAATGTGAGAGGTGAAATTGTGAATGTGAAAGGTAAGTTTGTTAATGTGAGTTTTAAAATTGTCCATGTAGGAGGTAAAATTGTGAATGTGAGAGGTAAAAATGTGAATGTGAGAGGGAAAATTGTGAATGTGAGAGGTAAAAATGTGAATGTGAGAGGGAAAATTGTGAATGTGAGAGGTGAAATTGTTAATGTGAGAGGTAAAGTTGTGAATGTTAGAGGTAAAATTGTGAATGTGAGAGGTAAAATTGTGAATGTGAGAGGTACTTTTTGTGAATGTGAGAGGGAAGATTGAATTATGGCCTATACGGCCCCTCACACAGTATCATGTATGTCTTTCTCAGCAGTTGCTGTGTTGTCCTGCACATTTTTTTTTTAAATCCTGTCCTCCTCCTGTCAGTCTTCGTGGCTCACCTGAGCAGCTGCCGCCACCAACACTGAAAATGAGTCCATCAGGGACACACACACACACACACACACACACACACTTGTGCAAACGCGCCTTATTAGCTGCTCCAGATTGGCCATCCTGAGGCCCAGATGCCTGTGACCTCCCTGCGCCCCCTAAATGCAGAGTTATTGTGATTAAAGCATGATTGGCAGCGCTGGTTATTAATTCTAATCTTGGGCACATATGCGGGGTGGTGGGCAGAGGGCAGGCAGCGGTGTGTGCCAGGCGGACGCCACACGGAGGCTAATTCACTCTGACACACTATCAGAGAACGGTCACACACACTCCACGTTCCCCCGACACACACACACCGCCTATAGCCTGCACACACTCTCCCTCTAATGCACAGGAGAGGGGAGGCGAGGAGAGAAGGTTATCCTTTAACAAGACACACACACTGATTTCAAAGCACTCCAACACAGAAGTGGCATTTCCTGAAAACCATTAAGGCGCTTTGTACCTTCAAGTACATCATTTGAAAGTAGAAGCAGCGTGCGTTAAGCAAATCATTTCCATCTCAAGACTCGTATAAAGGTCTCACATTTACCACTACTTAGAGGCAGAAACTCAAGTGATGGGTTATTTTGAAAACATATTTCTTCCCTCAAGGTAAAAAAAAGCCTTCAAGCAAATGCTGTCTCGCCTGTCTTAATAAGTCTCTTCTCGGGTTAAGATGCCTCCTCAGTGGCTGGAGTCATCCTGAAATTACAGCAGCAATATTACAGAAGTGATGGACTGAGTCTCATCACTCATCAGTATGAGTTCGCATCATGGAGCCTGATGAAAGTAACAGCTAAATTAATTTGCAATGCTTGTAGTTAGTTGTAATTTGATACTGTGTAACCTAGAAACTTTCTGACAATTTTAACTGATCCCTATCAAATGTCAAAGATGTTCTTCAAACTCTCCACATCAGCATGCAAAGGAGTGAGAGGTAAATTTGTTTCAACACAGTAAAATTGTATATGTGAGAGGTAAAATTGTGAATGTGAGAGGTGAAATTGTTAATGTGAGAGGTAAAACTGTGTATGTGAGAGGTATTTTTTGTGTATTTGAGAGGTGAAATTGTGAATGTGAGAGGTAAAATGGTGAATGTGAGAGGTAAAGTTGTGAATGTGAGAGGTGAGTTTGTTAATGTGAGAGGTAAAATTGTTAATGTGAGAGGTAAAACTGTATGTGAGAGGTATTCTTTGTGAATGTGTGAGGTAAAATTGTGAATGTGAGAGGTGAGTTTGTTAATGTGAGAGGTAAAATTGTTAATGTGAGAGGTAAAAATGTGAATGTTAGAGGAAAAACTGTGTATGTGAAAGGTATTCTTTGTGAATGTGTGTGGTAAAATTGTGCATGTGAGAGGTAAAATTGTGATTTGTAATATGATATATACTGTGTAACCAAGAAACTTTCTGACCAAAAAAAGCACACATTTATGATAACGGCTCCGGTTTTCCAGCTACCAAATGCAGTGATAATTTTAATTGACCTAACCTATCAAATGTCAAAGATGCTCTTCAAACTCTCTACATCAGCATGCATGCAATGGATTTAGACTGAAATCTAAGCCGGGTGTGTGTGTGAGGTGCAGGGAAGCAGGAGGTACTCCTCTTTCTCCTGCAGAGGGCATTGCAATATCATGCAAGTGAAAGAGCTTTTCTTGGGGATGACATGGCTGCACAATTATAGTGAAGTGATGTTAGGGAGGCTCAAAGGGGAGTCAGGATTCACTTTAGCAGCACATGTATAACATTTCTAAATATATTCATGTCACACTCTGCAGGCTGGATGCATGCAGCCAAAGCTAAGAATATTATTAACTGCATCCTGGTTGCCGGTGATAATAAATGTTATATATGTTTTTTAAGGTATATAGCCTTATGCTTAAAAACATTTAAATTATTTTTTCCCCTCGTCAATCAATGCCATCTATCTATAAAGCAAGAAGCATCTGTGTGTGTGTGTGTGTGTGTGTGTGTGTGTGTGTGTGGATGTGTGTCTAGGGCAGGGGTCTGCAACCTTTACTAACTAAAGAGCCACTGTTGGCCACAAAAAGAGAAAAAATGTCGGAATGGAGCCGCTAACCTTATTTTGAGCCTCACAATGAAGATAAAACAACCTACTCAGTCTAAATTAGCCTACCAACATTACTAAGAGGCCATAATGAGCATTAATTAATATGATTGTGTAAGAAATATCTCAGGAGATTTTGAATCATAAGCTCGCCTCACGAGAAAAACTCAAAACTAGTTGTTGAAGTTGACAAAATGTAGAGGTTAAGGCGCCGGGTCGTAGACTTTCGCAAGTTTCAAAAGCTCTGGTGCACATTTTAATTGACTTTTTAATGCCGTATATTAGCTGCACATTTTTACAATTTAATACAATACACAAAATGACTAAAAAAGACTCGAAGTGACTAAAAAAAAGACACAAAATGACCGAAAACCCCCATAAAATTATCAAAATAGTTTTCCTCACATATTGTACATATTGAAGTATTGTGATTTTTCAAGCCTCTCCTGTCCTCTCCTCTCTGCTCTGTGTAAACAGCCTATCAATGTTCAGGTGTAATGTAAAATGTAATGTGTATGTGCTGGATGGTGTGGTACCTTATGAAAAGTAAGTGTATTATGGAGTTGCAGACGTTGTTGTAGCGCGATTAGCATGCTAAGTGGCAATTTAGCTTTAGTCACTTCTTATGCTGCATTACTATGTAATTCAGAGATGACATTCATGTTACTAAGCGTAATGCCCATAATCATTTGATATGAGATACTTACATGCAATATAGTATATCAGCTAATTGGGTTCATGTTGATGTATTTTAGTGCAGCATTCTGCGTAATGTGCTATCTCACGGTTAGCATGCTAAGTGGAGATGTAAGCCCTTTCTTCCGCATCAGTTTGATCCAATGAAAACAGTAAAATCAAAACTTTATTAACTGACAGCTAAGCATCATACGGACTGAAAGATAGCGTTTCTGTGTTACTTAAGGTTACACTAGCAAGAGGCATTAGCATTACCTACAAAATACAATCTTGCACTATACGAATACATACTTTCTACGGGCACTGCACTAGTAATGACAAAACAGAAACAGAATTTTAGATTATTTTTTGTTGTTGTTGTAAAATATAATATAATATCAAATATTGGAATCGCAAAAATAACTTCTAGGGATGCAGCTTACTATAATGGCCCAGTACTATAGTAATATGATACATGAGTCAGTGGTTATTGGACTCACAAGTCCCTATATGTTGCATCATCTAGATGTCTTCCATCACCCAATTATTTTCTGTCATGTTGTGAATTTGATCCACATCTGGATGCTGATCTTATCTACATGGCCTTCAAAAGTCCCTTTCATTTATTTCCAAATTCACTCCACAACTAAGGATGTCAGAATTCCACCTTAAAGGCATCCTTTCTTCCTTTTCAACATGAATCCATTCATGACATTTTTTAACTGATCATTATCAGCTATTGAGCTATATTAAACCAATCCAATACTTTGTTACTTGGGATTTGTATTATTTTGTCATTTAGCTTCTACAGTTTTAGAGTTTCACTAATACACTGCTAACCTAACTATGAACAGCTGTACAGGTGCATTTGTTATCATTACAAAACCTTCAGACAAAAACTAGAGGACAACTTTGCTAACACAGCCAAACATCCAGGAGGCGCAGCAACACAAGACATAGCAAGCCAGCTAATATTTCTTACACTTTCTCGGTCAATCTCTCCTTTTTCTCCCCTCATTCTCTCTTTATGATCCTCCGTAACATTCTGTTTGGTCTCTTTGCCTCTTCCCTTGTGTTCATGAAGGCTGCTTAACTGGGGTTCATTGTTTCATTTGATGAAATTTAGAGCTAATATGCAAAAAAGAATCAAATTGGTTTCTAATACTAAAAAAATAAAAAGAAATAAAAAGAAACAGGGCTAGAACTGAGTCAGATAACTGTTCTGTTCTGACTGTGAGCAGGAATGAGCTGAACCAAACTGGACCTAACCAACAGAAAACACCCAAAGTGCAGTAATGTTGTGGGCCCCACAAGGAAAAACCACATCTTCCTGCAGGGCCAAACTCTGTAGAATTACTTTAAAAAAGTTATCATCATCATTTTGTTGATATTGTTACTGTGTCTCTTGTTCTGAGCCAACATGAATCCACTGAGAGGTGTTTGTAGTCTGCATTGTTCCAGGACATGATGGCAGCTGAGATATGCAAAAGAGTTTGGTGAGTCGTAAAAATATGACTGTTGATGATATGTTGTGTGACAGGTTGCAGTCAGTTTATGTGCTCATCATGGATGTATTATTGAATGCAGAACCTCTTTTAAAGCAATTTGTTTAGAATAAAGATAAAGATTCACTGAGAATATTACTGGTGGCCTGTAAGAAATCAATAATGAAGAAATGGCTGAAGAGGGAGGCACCTTGTGCAGGTTAATGGATTGATATTGTGTACAGCATATTTGTAATGGAAATAATTACTTTAAATTTAAGAACACAAAAAGAGGTATTTATTGAAAATTGGCAAAAATGGCTTAAATATGTCTCTACCATAAAACCGGATTTCAGGTAATCTCAGATTGGACGATCAGAATACTTTCATTTCTTTGTACCTTTCCTTTTTTGGGGGTGTTTTCCAATTCCCTTTTGTACGCTTTTACTTTTCCCTTGATATTTTCTGTATTTGTCTATAGGTCTTCATGTTGATTGTTTGTTTGTTCATTTACATGTAAAATCAAAAACCAATAAAAAGTAAATGACAAAAAAAAGTGATTTGCTATCATTGTATCACTGTCTATCAGGTGACACAGAACAACCACAAAGAGAGACAAACAGACGCACAATCCCCACAAAGACATGGCAAAAACTACAAAGTTATGCAGAATGACTACAACAAGATGCAAACTTGTGGCTACACCCACTGTCTACCTGAAAAGAGGAAGTACAGATTACCAACAACCTGCTGCGCCTCATCACTCGTCATATTTACTGTCAGTGTTTGGATGCAGAGGACAAACATCAGACGCTGGTGGAGAGAACTCATTCTGCTCGTCCGGCAGCTTTCACGGGTACGTTTTGGACTTTTTTCCTTTAATGCAGAGATTATTAATATATTCATAGAAATATATGTATATTTCCCTAAACAGAATTAAATAAGCAGCTTTGTTTTATTTAACTTACTTTTTTTTTAACTTTCATATTAAATTGTTAGGATTGTAAGTTGTTGATTATATAACAAAGACGGAAAAGAAGATGTAAAAATTGCTGAACAGATAAAACATGCAAAACATAGTGTTTTAAATATAAGAGTCCATATAACTCAAACATGCTTACCAAAGGCTATACATATATATATATATATATATATATATATATATATATATATATATATATATATATATATACATATTCTCAGGTCCATAAGCATATATCCATGTACAAGTTCAAATAAGCTAAAACATGAATACACTGAGAGGTATTTGTAGCTACATTTGCATTTTTCCAGGACTTGATGACAGCAGAGATATGCAAGCTAGTTATGTTGTTACAGTATGATAATTGAAGATATGCTGTATAACCCATGAACTAGGATTAAACATAAAACATATCTAGTTTTTATGCCCTTATTCTCAAAAAGACAATATCCAAACTCAGCTGCTTATACTTTAATTACAATAACAACTATCTGGAACTGTATCATTTATTAAATATTATTAGTTTAGCCTCCAGAGATAGTGTAATACAAATACTGATAAAAAAAAAGTGCAAAGACAGCATTTTCATGGTCTGCATTGTTTGTTGTGTGTATGTGTGTGTGTGTGTGTGTGTGTGTGTGTGTGTGTGTGTGTGTGTGTGTGTGTGTGTGTGTGTGAACCTACAGCTCACAGCTTTAGTGATGTCACTGAACAATGTTAGGTTGATATAAAACAACATGCTGCCTTTCTATAACCTGATCTCTGATCCTCCAGGTTTCACTCTGAACAATGGACAACACTTCACAGGTCAACGGCCTCAATGACACAACCGGCAACTGCACTGACTACTACAGAAACAACTTTGACTCCAGCAACTTTTTTTGTTTTGTTTCTTTCTCTGGCTTACCCAGTTCTGGTGAAGTTGCGATCATCCAGTTTGTGGAGACATGCCTTCTCATTTGTCTCGGCCTTCCTTTGACCCTCTGGGCCATCTATGGTCTTTTCTCTCAGGTAAGAACTTTACAACTTTTATAACAGTTATTTATTTACTGTATGTGTCATGTCTCTGTGTCTGTGATGGTCTTGATGTGGTTGCGCAACAGCTCTCGGGGTTGGGATGAAGTGTACAGGAATAATTGAACCTATCATTAAAAGGTACACAAACCTGATTGGACCCTAAACACATGCAGTGACTCCAAGACTAATGGCTCGATTTAACTTCAAGAAAAACAAATAATTATCAGGTTTGTCAGATATTTGTTCAAGATTATTTTTGATTTTAATTGTCTAAAAAATGAAGGTTGTAAATATTAATAATCTTCAGAGGAAGAAACCCACTGACCACCATGAGCTTAATGCTTTTGGTTTATGGATGACCATATAATGATCTCCTGACTTTTTATTCATTACCATCATGAGGTGAACTTTTTAACTGGACCTATGCTTTGGTTTACGACTAAATACCTGCACAGTTAATGACATCATCAGCATTCTTCAAAGGATGAAAGGCTTTGGGGTCGACCAATCAGAGCAAAGCAATCAACAGAATTAACTTCCACTGTAGAATGTTCCGGCACAGTGACAGCAGCCAGAGGTTGACAGACTGGAATTCCTGGCCTCGAACAGAAAGCATTTTTGGCAAAACCATAATACCTATCATTGATCCGACTTCACTTTGAGCATCTTGAGTTCTTCCTGAACAGCTACATATGGGTTTTTTTTAAGAAAAATTAAGAAATAGCTTTGTAAGACCGATCTGAAAAACTGTTAAATGTGCTTTTCTACTGAAATCTTCCTGCGTTTTTAATATGGGAGTCAATGAGGCTGTTGGTGCATGTTGGTGGCGCATCTGTGCGTCCTACACCCAAACTATAACTCTGACAGCAGAGGATTGTGAGTGAGAAGACAAATTTTCCTACGTTTCTATGTTGCCTATATATTATTTCTGTATTTTTTTTTCTCCCTCTACACTCTGAGCAATGATGTCACACACTGTGACACGAACATTCCATGCGATACACTGCAAAAGTGCAGCTATTGCATAGCTGTAGGGACCAGTGCTCGGTGCGATTGCCCCGTGACCCTAATAAAGTTGAAAATATAAAAATCAAAGATGACATATTTGGGAGTTCAGATCAGGTTTCAGCTGCTTGTTTCCTTTTTGTTTTCCTGCAGATGAATGGTGAAGTTGCTCCGATCTACGTCATCAACCTTCTCATCTCTGACCTCATTCAGTACTCCTGCTTGATCGTTGAGGTGGCACAGCTTAAGAACATCAATCCTGTGTACAACAAGATATTTACTGTCTTCAACTATATTTACCACTACGGTCTGGAGGTCAGTGTGTGCTTCATGGTGGTCATCGCTCTGGAAAGGTAGCTACCTGTCTATCCAATATGTGTGAAGCTTCAGTGTCTGACCATTGTATCACTGTGGAACTCTGAAGCTGTCTGTCTTGTATTTCAGGTATTTGGTCATCGTCCACCCACTGTGGTACCGCTTCAGACGAACCATCAAGACCTCTGTGCTGATCTGTGTCCTGGTCTGGATCCCCCCTGTTGTCATCTCCCTCATTCAGTATTTTTATCCAAATAACATTGCCGTCGCTGTCCTTCCCAGCATCTTTTACATCCTTCCTCTCCCACTGCTCATATTCTTCCTGACTGCGACCCTCAGAGCCCTGTATGCTACCATCTCGGTCCCCACTGATGAAAAAACACGAATTGCAGGAATGTTGATCCTGGTGCTGCTGATTTACACACTGCTGTTCCTGCCCGCCATTGTTATGTATGTGATCAGGTACGATTCTATTTACAACCCAACCCAGTACATGAACCCACATCTTACTCTGCTGTCTAAACTGACTCCTTTGTCTCTAAAGTTGAGTCCTCTGGCAGACTTAGTTCTGTATATGTTAATGAGGAAAGGAACCATACGCCAGCTTTCAGCCTGTGTGTGTCGCTGGAAAACATGCAGCAATAAAATCAGCACTGTAACTGTGAACATGTCTGCAATGAGAGATGTAGAGAGAGGAGGAGAGAGAGATGGAGAGTGAGATATGGAGAGAGAGATGGAGAGTGAGATATGGAGAGAGATGGGAAGAGATGGAGAGAGAGAAGGGCAGAGAGATGGAGAGAGATATGGAGAGTGAGATGGAGAGATGGAGAGAGAGAGATGGGGAAGATGGAGAGTGAGATGAGAGAGATGGAGAGAGAGAAAGCAAGATAGATGGAGAGAGAGATGGAGAGTGAGATGGGGAGATATGGAGAGTGAGATATGGAGAGTTAGAAGGGGAGAAAGATGGAGAGAGATAGATTTGGAGAGAGATGGGGAAAGATGGAGAGAGAGAGATGGAGAGTGAGAAGGGGAGAGAGATGGGGAGAGATGGAGAGTATGAAGGGGAGAGAGATGGGGAGAGATGGAGAGAGAGATGAGAGAGAGATGGAGAGTGAGAAGGGGAGAGAGATGGGGAGAGATGGAGAGAGAGATGAGAGAGAGATGGAGAGTGAGAAGGGGAGAGAGATGGGGAGAGATGGAGAGAGAGATGGAGAATGAGATGGAGAGAGAGAGATGGTAAGTATGAATGGGAGAGAGATGGGGAGAGATGGAGAGTGAGATGGAGAGACTGAGAGAGAGAAGGGGAGAGAGATGGAGAGATAGATGGAGAGAGAGATGGAGAGTGAGATGGAGACATTGAGAGAGAGAAGGGGAGGGAGATGGAAAGAGAGAAAGACAGACAGACAGAGAGAGATTCTTTCATCTATTGATATGATTTCCAAATTATAGGAAGCTTTGTCTTGACTGCTGTTAGTGAAATGTTTTGTTAAACCTGCTGAGGTTTACAGTGATGACTTCAACAAATATGTTTATATGAGTGTGTTAGATGTAATGATATCTCTGTTGTTTGAATCTTTTAATCACAACATATCAGATATTATATGTGGTTCACTGAGCTCATTGAAGTTTTTGTTGGAAATCTCTACTGCAGAAATCTTGAAAAATAAAATGTGGTTTTAATCAATGGAATCACAAGAATCTATGATGAATGATATATAGCATGAATATCAACTCAAACACAGTGGTTTTGTACATAAGTGTTATAACAGTGTAAAACTAGGCGGCAATCTCCATGTCTGAGCATGGAGGCAAACCAGGAAGTGCCTAAAGCTGCATTCTACCGAAAATTCCAGCAGGGGGCGCTAAATTTGGCTGCAAAAAAAATCCGCCCATTCATTTCAGTGCAAAATTTGAAAACTTCTCACTTGATTTACTACCTCAGAAAATTTTTTTCAGGACAACACTATGGTCTCAATCGCAAGTAAAAAATCTTCTTCAAGACAATTTGATGTTAATAGTGTAAATAATGACCCCATTTAGAAGGAAATAGAAGATAAAGAATCGTATGATTTGGGGCGGAGCTACCTTTGATTGACAGGTCACTGACAAGACGAGCCGTCATCAGGAGAGAAGCAGAGCAATGCGTATCCACGGCAACGTATCAATAAAGTTATATATAACGTTATATAGATATAAAAGAGGACGTTTACTGATTTGGTCTCATAACTTTGACCCTTTCACACAAATATAATGATAACAACAAAATAGTTTAACTTAAGAGCTGATATCTAAACATTTTTCATGGTTTTCTTGAAAATGGTTATGAAAATTGGTTATTATCAAGAAAAACCATGTTAAATGTCTAGATATCAGCTGTTAAATTAAACTCTTATCAGCTATTTTTGTTGTTATCATTATATCTGTCCAAACAAATGTACCTTTAGTTGTACCAGGTATTAAAATGAACAAGAAATTGAAGAAAATAATGATATAATATTTTTTTTCCATGAACATAGGAACACTAGCAGGCTAATAAAAACCCAGGTTAGGCCTTGAAAAGTCGTTCAATCTGAGGATTGACTACTGTCAGTGCAGGTGGAAACAAAGTGACAGAAGTTGTGAAGTGCGTGAGTGCAGAGATTCTATAGGAGAGGCTGCTGATGGTGATTAATAGCTGGCAGTACATTATGGTGCATTATGGTGGCTGGTCATAAACCGTATGGAGGCAAAGACTGAGGTGAGAGTGCTTTAACAGGCTCCCAGCATCTGCACATCAACGTTTAATGACAGCAGAACAAGCCTCGGTGACAGCAGCCCTTCTCTGCATTATTAAAGCAACACACACACACACACACACACACACACACACACACACACACACACACACACACACACACATTCTTGTACTTCTATCTTTGTGGGGGCCCTCATTGGAATAGTGAATTCCCTATCAAGGTTATAATAGTTTTGGATTTTTCATTAGTTTTAGTTTTAATTTTGTTGTGAATTTTTGTTTTCAAATTCAGTTAGTTTTAATGAGTTTTTAGAGTGAATTTACTAGTTTTAGTTTAGTATTTATTTTTTTAAATGCTTTGGTTTTAGTTTAGTTTTTTTTTAGTTGTAGTTTTTTGTAATGGGGTATTTGTTGGGTGGGAGATTAAAAGAGGTCACAGTAAATTTTGCCTTTATTTCCTTTGTCTGATCCATCTTCATTATGTATGAAAAAAGTTGACAAAGACGAACTCTCATTTGTATTTTTATTTCAGTTAACAAAAGTGTATTTTCAATTCTAGTTTTCGTTATTTCATTTAGTTTTCGTTAACTATAATAACCTTGTTCCTGAGCCCCTTAAGTTAACCCTTAACATAACCTTCACCATCACAACTAAATGCCCAACCCTAACCCTAATACATGGTTACCCTAACATAAACCTGATTGTAACCTTTAACCCTTAACCAAAGTCTGAACTCTCAAAAAATCCTTTAAAAAAGTGAGGACCGGCCGAAATGTCCTAACTTTACAAAAATGTCCTCACTCTGTTAGTAAAAAATGTGTCCTGGTCCCCACTATGTAGGAAGTACAAGAACACACACACACACACACACACACACACACACACACACACACACACTTACTAAAGTTATCATGTTTATCTCAATAATGATTCCCAGGGGCTCGAATTAGAATAAAAAAAGTACTTTATTCTCAACATTCCTACCATTATCCACCCCTTTTCTACTTCTTTCCTGTTCTCTTTCTCCACTCATCTTTTCTCCTCTCCTTCATTCTTTTTCCTCACCTCTCCTATCTCCTCTTTCCTTACTTAATTTTTTTTTCCTGCTTTGCTAAAATAAACACCGTTCACTCTTCTTTTTCTTCTCCCCCACATCCTCTCTTCCCTCATCTCCCCAGAACATCTGGAGGTGTCATTTGAAACACCCATCCCTTCAGGACCTGACACACACACACACACACACACACACACACACGCGCACACACACATGTACACACGCACATACTCAGATCAACATGGACACACATTACCTCTGTTGTCATTACTATAATGTTATTTTTATGCGAATTCGACATGAAAATAGGCGGGGGAGGACAGAAAAGACAGAGAGAAGCACCAGGAAAAAAAACCTCAAAGCCAAAGGGACACACAATGCCCAAGGAGCAGAGAGCAATCTTTCATTTATTCAATTAGCTAACGAGGCGAGGGAGCCAGGCGCCGACAGAGGATTGATAGTGGGGAAAAACTTCTCTCAGCAGGCGACGCTTACTCAGGACTTTTACTCCTGTCTCTCTTTGCTTCTCTTTGTCTTCCTCTTTATTCAGGAGAAAAGTTCACCGGGGAAAAGAAGAAGGGAACTGAAGGGAGGAGACCATGAGGGTGACCTTGGGCAGCTGTTTTCTGTCTTGGAGGGGAAAAAATAGAAGAAATGGAGGGCGGGATAGAAAGGAAAGCATGTTTTGCGTTTCTGATATACAGTATTTTTTGCTGCCTATGAAACTTCTCCAGAAATCAAGACTAACTCTAGAGTTACTGTAGCATTTATTTAAGAATTTATTTATGCAGATAATTCACTTGGATGGATGGATGGATGGATAAATGGATGGATAGATGGATGGATGGATGGATGGATGGATGGATGGATAAATGGATGGATGGATGGATGGATGGATGGATGGATGCAGAGCCCGCCCAAGCCCCCATGGGGCCCTAAGCAGAATTCGATATTGGGCCCTCTATTTCTGTCAAAAATATTGATTGTTGATAACACGTTAATAACATAAATGATACCAATGCAATAATAATACCAATAAATTAATGATGTCCAGGGTGTCACATATGGTTTTTAATTTCAAAATGTAGAACATTCAACTACAAGAGCGACCTGGGGTTGTATAGAAAAAAATCTATTTTATATATATATGCCTACATCAGCAGCAGCACTCTGTTGACATATATTTGATCATACACTCATACATCAAAAAAAATATATATCTTTTTTTGTAATTGCTCTTAGGGGCCCCGTAGTGGTTTTTGATCATTTTGTGTCTTTTTTTTTTGTAATTTTGTGTCTTCTTTTGGTCATTCACTGCCTCCAGCGACCCCCAGGTAATTTGAGTTTGAGACCCCTGACCTACAGTATGTACTTTCACAAGTCTGTCACAAAACCACTGTCGTCCTAAGACTACATGATCGGTTTAACCCGGAGGGGGAAGAATGTTTAGAAAAATGTGCACACAAGCAGCGAGTTAATAATCAGAGAAAACAAATTAAAACAGGTAGATAGGAAACAAGATAATAAGAAAACAATAAGACAATAACACAGGAGCTGTCTCGCTGATAACTACGTAGGGTGCAGGTTAATTGCTAGAGTGCAAATTAAGTGATTTTACTGCATCTAATAAAAAGGAATGTTTGAATCTATTGCAGCTGGTGGTTGGTCTCTTCCTTTAATCATCCCTTCACACATAATAGGAAAATATGCCTGGATACTCCAGCCAACAGCTTCATTAAAGGGGACATATCATGAAAAACTCACTTGTGTTTCCAGTGTTTTTTTGCACATACATTTGGCCATTCAGATTTGGCTCTGGTTCCTTTGTCACATGCAGGATTATTTGGATATATTATAGGGATTCACTAACATCTAAAGCTCTTTACATACTCCACAAGAACAGAGAAATTTGTTCTTGTTCTCAGAGTGGCAAGAACAAGAAAAAAGTTCTTTCTGGCCAGGACGATTCATACTTCACGAGAAACTCCACTGCAGAACTCCTGGGAAGACGTTCTAGGACCCTCCCACTGCAGCACACGTCTCATTCAAATTCACATTTCTGACCAATCAAACAATAGTTCTTGTACACCACACAAGAACAAAGTTCTGCCCAGATGATGTGTCAAGAACAGAGAAATGTGTTTTTTCTCCCAGGGCTGCAAGAACAAAATGACATCATACTGTTGTTGCAGCCCTGGGAGAGAGAACACAT
The DNA here is from genome assembly GCF_030273125.1 of Centropristis striata. Taxonomy (NCBI): domain Eukaryota; kingdom Metazoa; phylum Chordata; class Actinopteri; order Perciformes; family Serranidae; genus Centropristis; species Centropristis striata. The sequence goes on from NC_081536.1 coordinate 30,700,851, forward strand.
TTCTCTGTCTTTGCGGAGTATGTATTAGCCTTTAGGAGTTATGTTTGCAAAGGTGTGTCATATTTTTCTCTGAGGGTGAATACAGGTATGTTCAGATAGAAAGTCTGACAAAAATAATAGTACATTTGTACATATAAGCATATAAACATGTGTTACGTGCCCCTCCCTTCTTTTGCTCTTCCTGTGTCATGAGTCTGTCATTGATTTGTGTTCCGATATCCATACTTCCATGAGTACACCTTTTGTTTGGTTTGGTTTCCCCCCTTGTTTTCTGGTGAGACTAGCGGCTCAGTTTTTCAGTTGTTAGGGTCCGAGCCTCGCCAACATCAGAGAGGAACCTATTGAAATTGAGTTTTGTTTTTGTTTTTTTACAATATTTTTATTAGTTTTCAAGTTTTACAATAAAATTCGAACAAACAAAAGTAAATTATAACATACATAAGGAATGCAGAGCAGAACCCAAACTTTCTCACACACACACACACACACACACACACACACACACACACACTCACACCAGGTAGATTTGCACAAAATTATATATGTATAAATACACGCACACATACATACACATGCATGCATTGCATGTTGTTGTTGGACTAAAGGACTAAAAAAAAAACACAAAATGACCAAAAAAAGACACAAAATGACTAAAAAAGACACAAAATGAATAAAAAAAGACACAAAATGACCAAAAAGACTAAATAAAAATACAACATGACTAAAAAAAAGACACAAAATGACCAAAAATGACACAAAAAGACACAAAATGACTAAAAAAAGATACAAAATGACTAAAAAAAAAGACACGAAATGACAAAAAAATGACTAAATAAAAACACAACATGACTTCAAAAAAGACACAAAATGACCAAAAATGACACAAAAAGACACAAAATGACACAAAAAGACACAAAATGACCAAAAAAAGATACAAAATGACAAAAAAAGACACAAAATGACTAAAAAAGACACAAAATGACTAAAAAAAGACACAAAATGACAAAAAAGACACAAAATGACCAAAAAGACACAAAATGACTAAATAAAAACACACCATGACTTAAAAAAAGACACAAAATGACAAAAAAGACACAAAATGACAAAAAAAAGTTACAAAGTGACCAAAAAAAAGACACAAAATTACCAAAAAAGACACAACAACAGACACGAAAAGACATGAAAATGATTAAAAAATGGGGAAAACAGCCCTATAAGACTCCACAGAGTTAAACGTCACATGATCTGATCAGGACGCCACCATCATAGACCCCAGAGGGTTAACATGCAGATAGCACTGATGTTACCATCTTGCTACCATCCAGAACATCAATGTTGAACTCAGCCGCTTCAACATGAGCTGTGGAGGTGAATGGATGTTCTGCCTTCATCTCGTTTTCACAATCAGGTGGAAAGACTAAGTGCTGGCTGATAAATCAGCCGTCTGACTGTCTGAAGGTGGACCGGACGCCTTCCTGCCTGACGAATGTCAAAAGCAGCTTTTTTTAGCCACGATGCAGTGCTTTGGGGTTGAAGTGTTGACCCCTGACCCCAGGTCACGCCTTGACATTCAGCCTGACATTTCAGAAGGACTCGGCTTCCATCGCTAGTAAAGGTCAGCACTGCTGTCCTGTCAGCAGGAGGTCATGAACTCTGACCCCGAGGGGACACCGAGACAGAGTTGTACTCCTCAACTGTTGATTTAGAGAGGAAAGAATAGTTCATCTGTCACACACATACACACACACACACACACACATGGTCCAGGTGACCTTGAGGGGTGTTAGATTTGGGTCAGGATCTGAAAGTCTCTCTCAGCCCATCTGTGCTACTCTGGAAACAGGTCCAAGCAAATCCACTGGGGGAGAAGACGCCTTTACTGGTGTGACTGAGGAGAGCAATAGGAAAACATCAGAGGACAGAGGTTTGTTAGAGTCACAACCAAGAAAGACGGATGAGCGGACGACAAAGACGCACAATTCAAAAAAGGTAAGAGAGTAGAAAAGACAGCAAATTATACACGATGAATAAAAATTAATAGAATGTTGCCCAGGGCTGCCTTTGACCAAAATGGGGCCCTAAGTGAAAAAAATTCTTCTATACTTACCGTATTTCCTCAATTTAAAGCCGGGCCCCTATTAATGACCGGCCTCATTTAGTAACCGGGTGTAAAAACAATTTTTAGTAAATAAAAGCCGGTCTCTTTTATAAGCCAGGTGTCTTACCGGTGTTATGTCAAAGTCTGTTCCCCGTCGATATGTGTCCCCCTTACCTTAACCTGCACCAACCTGACCCCTGACCCCAACCAGTCCTCCTTTAAGTTGTTAACATGAGCCCAAGTTTACCTTAACCCCAAACAGTTCTCTCTACAAGGCCTAACCTTAAACTGAAATCCTAACTCCAACCGCGGAGGTGATGCTACGGAGAACAGTGTTCAGGAAACATCATTTGACGGTAACAGATTTCAACACAACACCTGTATTTAGAAGTTTCGAGAGGGATCTGATCACTGACTACAGCCTCTCTACACCTCAACCTGACTGAGAGAAGCTGCTGCTAATTCATGTTAGCATTAACTGGAGCATTAACTGGGATGTTAGTTTTGGCTAGCAAAAAACATAAACAAAATGTATGTAACTTACCTCAGAAAACTGAGCAGCGACTCCTTAGAGTGTCTGTTAGTCCAACCAAACGCTGAACAAGACATTTTTACTGAACAAAACGTTCAAATAAACTGTCATTAAGTGAAAATACAGTGAAAGGGTCAAAGTTATGAGACCAAATCGGTAAACGTCCTCTTTTATATCTATATAACGTTATATATAACTTTATTGACACGTTGCCGTGGATACGCATTGTTCTGCTTCTCTCCTGATGACGGCTCGCCTTGTCAGTGACCTGTCAATCAAAGGTAGCCCCGCCCCAAATCATATGATTCTTTATCTTCTATTTCCTTCTAAATGGGGCCATTATTAGAACTATTGACATCAAATTGTCTTAAAGAAGATTTTTTACTGGTGATTGAGACCATAGTGTTATCCTGAAAAAATTCTGAGGTAATAAATCAAGTGAGAAGTTTTCAAATTTTCCACTGAAATGAATGGACAGATTTTTTTTGCAGCCAAACTTAGCGCCCCCTGCTGGAATTTTCGGTAGAATGCAGCTCAAGGCACTTCCTGGTTTGCCTCCCTGCTCAGACCTGGAGGTTGCCGCCTGTTCCCAGTCAGCTACATCACAGTTGTGTCAAAAGGACAGTGTGTTGCTGTTGCTGTTGCTTCACCGTTGGAGAGTAACATTGATGTTATGTGAAGGGAAGCACATCCAACATGCTAACGCACATTCGGCCGCCACGTAATCCAGATTTGCTGATCACCTGGACGAGGATAAAGCCCGACTCTTACGTCCTGCTGCTCTCAGACTGTTGTTGGACTTTAAGGTGCTTTATGAACACCGTTTCGACCTTTTCCCCAATACAAGTCCATGGTTAGCATCACCATGAAAATGCTAGCGTTAGCACCTTTCTTCCTCCATTACTTGCTGCCAAATTTCCCTTCCCTTTCTCTCTCTTTCTCTTTCTTTTCCTCCCTCTTTCTTAACTTTACACCATCTCTTCATCATCCGCTCTCCGTCATTTGTCTCTTTCTTTCCCTCCTTCATATTCCTCCCCATTAGTTCTCTTTTCCTCTCGTACCTTAATGTATTCTTTCCCTTTTTCTCCATTTTCTCCTGTTCTCTCTCTCTCTCCCACCCACCACCTCCTCTCTCCCTCCCTTCTCCTCTGTGATCCTGCTGTGTTTCTTCTTTATTTACCACAGGAGCTGCTGAGTTTTCCAGCAGGCCCTGACACTTTAGGCTCTGATGGATAGGCCTGCCAGTGGACGAGTGTGATAAACGATAAGGTGATGGATAGATCTGCCGGGGCGGTGGAGACATCACAAAGCAGTTTCACAGTATCGCAGCTCCTCACCAGGCAGCGGGAGGGCCTGAGGGTGGCCATTTTGTGCCAAGCCACGGGCCCCTAATGGAGGAGCCGGGGCCTAATGAGGCCAGATGATTAGACAGCAGAAAGACGGGGGAGGAAGGGGAGGGAGGGGCAGTAATCTGACTCTAGTGGAAGTAAAGTCTCTTTACTGGAGCGGTAAGACTTGTGTGGAACATACTGAAGACTGAAAACACACAAAGTAATAAATGTGTCCATGCTGTATACAGTATGAGACACGACAAGACTATATGGCTCTCACACAATCACCTGCATTGGCACTGAATGCTGCCGCACTTTAACCCTCTGAAGTCCAGGAGATTTTGGTTCAAATTTGTCAACTTCCTATGCATTTGTTTCTGTCTCTGTTCAGCATCTTTCAGTCTGTCCTTACATCACATGCATGGCTCCTTTTTCTCCACACAAACTTGACTATCAGTCAGATTTTTCATTTTATTTTAATTAACAAAGTATAAAGCTGCCAGGAACCCAAAATACAAACAAAAGACACGTGTCTATGGAAATATACCTTTTTTTAAATTTATTTTTTTTTACCATTTTTACTAGGGTTGTCACGATACTAAAATGTTCAACTTGATACCGATACTCAGGAAAATATTCGATACTCGATACCATTTTCGATACCACCAGGATAAAAACAAAGACCCCAAAATTTAACAGAAATATTTTTATTAACAAGAAAAATGCAACACGTAAAAATTAACAGAACCACAGGTTAAATATTTATAATAAAAAACAGTTGTGCAAAAAGAAACTGCAACTATGAAAACAAGCTTCAGATCCTCGATACTTTTAAAAATGAGTATTGTATCCGGATACAACGTTTTAGTATCGACACTTTTTGGAGTATGGATACAACCCTAACTTATACACACAAAAACAGCAGAAAAAATAATAAATAATGAAACTACAAAACAGTCTATTTGCATGTAAATAAAAAAAATAGTAATAGTTTTCATTGTAGAAAGAAAATTCACATTTTAAAAATGGTCTAGAAATATAAATGGAACACTGAAAGCTCCTATGATTGAACTTTCAACTGGCTTTCTCAGCTTGTCTACATATCAGATATAAATAAAGTTATTACTGTAAATAAAACGTGTGTATTTTCAATAAATATATGGACTCCAAAGGGTTAATCACATAAATCAGTGAAGCCAAATAGTAGAACAAAGTTGGAATTTGTAGATGGCTGTTTGGCTTTGATTACTTTTTTTTCTTTTCTTTTTGGGGCTTCGCAACTACAAGGGGCTTTTATCTCAACTTGAGTTGGTGCACTTGACACCTGTGGACAAAGCAAATGTTTCCATTAACCTGCATTTTACTGCAGCAGGGTCTGACGCAGTGGCAGCAGAAGGGATGTGAAAAAAACATTAGGCACCAGAAGGTTTTTTTTTCAACCATCTCACTTATTCCATATGTCCACTTTCTTTGTCCCATTATCAGTTTGTTTTCATTGCAGTATGGAGTTTTGTTCCTTGTTTTGACTTTTTTTAATTGCAAGCTCACTCTTGCTAATAAGATGGATTTCTCCCTCAGGTTTGGGAGTGAGTTACATCCGTAAGTGAAAGAGTTGAAGACTCTTGAGGTCTTGTATCAGCAGTGATGTCGGCATTGTACCAAAGCTCTCATTAACCAAACCGTCCACATTCTGACCCTCACCTGCTGTCTGCCATGAGCTTTGGTATGGAAACCAACAGCCAAAATGAGTTTCCTCCCCAGGGTGGATGGGCTCTGAATGCTGGCACCAGAAGGTTTTTTGGCATGAGGGCACCTATAAGGCACTGCAGCATGTTTTTAAAAAAATAATAATTTTAAGACCACTCTAGAGGACATTTCATCACATTTTCTCCACTGGAAGGGCACCCAAGAGGACACTTTATCATGTTGTCTCCATGGAAGGCTATACCCTAGAGCAGCTGTTCTCAACTTTGGGGTCGGGACCCCAATTGGGGTCGCGAGATGATTTCTGGGGGTCGCCAAATCATTTTGGAAGTCAGCTCTGTCTCCACTGTGTTAAAGTGTTCATGTGTTAATGTGTTTTAGTCCTTATGGTCATTTTGTGTCTTTTTTTTGGTCATTTTGTGTCTTTTTTTGATCATTTTCTGGTCAATTTGTGTCTTTTTTTGGACATTTTGTTTCCTTTTTTTGGTAATTTTGTGTCTTTTTTTTGGTAATTTTGAGTCTTTTTTGGTCATTTAGTGTCTTCTTGGTAATTTTGTGTCTTTTTTGGTCATTTTGTGGTCATTTTGAGTCTTTTTTGGTCATTTTGTTTCCCTTTTTTGGTCATTTTGTTTATTTTTTTGGGTGATCTGAACTGTGCGTGTGAGATTCTGTTCAGTGAGCGAGGGACAACATTCATGTTAAATTGGGGGTCGCGACTCAAAAAGGTTGAGAACTACTGCCCTAGAGGACACTTTATCATTGAAGGGCATCAAAGGGGTCAAGTTATCATGTTTTCTCCATTTTAGAATGCTAGTGTGTTATGATTTCTCTACCGTGTTGTGTGTGGAAGGTCCCTTTAATTACTTTTTTTGGTAATTTTGTGTCTTTTTTTTTGGTAATTTTGTGTCTTTTTTTAAATTATTTTGTGTCTTTCTTTAATAATTTTGTGGGGGGGGAGGTTATAATTTTGTGTCTTTTTTGGTAATTTTGTGTCTTTTTAAAATAATTTGAAAAATATGAATATGAAAAAAATTGTCAAAGACGAAAACTAAGGACATTTTCACTATAATTTTAGTTTGTTTTAGTTAGTTTTGTAACCACAAAATACAGTTTCAGTTAGTTATGTTTTTTTTAAAAACTCAACTTTTTTCATACGTAAACCTATTTGGTTGTTATGAAATCTATTTCATCTTTCAGGTTTTATGACTTAATAACCTTATTGGGGCTGAGATGGATCAGACAAAGGAAATAAAGGAAACATTTATTGTGACTTTTTTGAATCTGGCAACCAACAAATACCCCATTCCAAAAAAACTAAAACTAACACTAAAACTAATAAAAACTAAACTAAAACTAAGCATTTTGCAAAAAAAAACCCCAAATAAATAAAACTACCAAACTGACTCTAAAAACTCATTAAAACAAACTGAATTTGAAAACAAAAAATCACAACGGAATTAAAAATAAAACTAATGAAAAATCCAAAACTATTATAACCTTGCTAGTAACTGAAGCTAACGTATAGATATAGTGGAGTAAAAAGTACAATATTTGCCTCTAAAATGTAGTGGAGTAGAAGTATGAAGTAACATGTTACTAGTACAATACTTGGGTAAATCTAGATTTAGGCACATTAAATGTCTTGTTTGCAGTGAAGAAAATCTTGTAGTCACGCTTTAAAGAAAGCAACATTAACAGTCTGAAGGAGGCAGAAGGCAGACAGTCTTCTCTCAAAGTCACACACTTTGTTGGCAGATACACTTTGCTGCTAATAGACGAGTCATTAATCAAAAAGCCACAAGAGGTCCTTGTTATTTTAAGTGTTTTAACAAAAAAACACATTAAAGTTGAGATGAACTTTGCAAATTAAGTCAGTTTAGTTAGTTTAATACAGGAGTCTCAAACTCTAATAGGGCCGCTGGAGGCAGTATCAAAATGACAGAAAAAAAACTCAAAATTACTAAAAAAAGACACAAAATGACAGGACAAAACTAAATTACTTAAAAAATACACAAATATGACCAAAAAAAGACACAAAATTACAAAAAAAGACACAAAATGACAGAAAAACACTAAATTACTTTAAAAAGACACAAAATGACAGAAAAAAGGCACAAAATGACAGGAAATGAATTACTTAAAAAAAGACACAAAATTACTTTTTAAAAAAAGACACAAAATTACTTTTTAAAAAAGACACAAAATTACCGAAAAAACACAAAATGACCCCAAAAATACACAAAATTACTAACAAAAGACACAAAATTATTAGAAAAAGACACAAAATTACCAAAAAAAGACACAGAATTACAAAAGAAAGACACAAAATGATTTAAAAAAGACACAAAATTACCAAAAAATACACAACATTACCAAAAAACGGTAAAGTGCCATTCATATTAAAAAAAACTCACATTAAACTTTCATATCAAGGTGGGGGCCACAAAATATCTTCACGAGGCCCACAATTGGCCCACGGGCCGCGAGTTTGAGACCCCTGATTCAATACGTTTCATCTAATATGTATATGACCTAAATGCACTTTATTTTAATCATATTTTTTAAATTATAATCATGATTGTGCTAGTTGTTATGCAATTTCTAAAAATTTTTCTTCTTTTTACTCCCAAATCTTTGTCTTTCTTGCTCTTTTCAGAATAATGACTTATGACTTTAGGATTTATGCACACTTGCCATATCGTACCCTAGAAAGCTTCACATTTGTAGTGTGTGCAAGTCAAGCAAAGACATCCACAAACCTATATTAAGGCCTTAAAAAAAATCAATAAATCATATTCGTAGATATTGTTTCCTCTAGTCTCATTAGTCCTATTTCCAATATCCAATCACACTGAACATATACAGTAATATTATGACTTATTGTCTCAACCAAAAGGGCATTTTATAGTAATATCTCTATATGTATTTGATGGGAAATTATATATCTCTTTGACATTTATTGAGCTCATTTTCTCTCCTTTCTGTGGTCGACTTCTCTGGTTGTAATGACGCTGAACGTCCAGAAGAGATCGCTCTCGTTCTGCATTTGGAACGTCTTTCAGCTGGTAACTGAGTCAGTCAGTGTATGTTCTGGCTTTTCTATGTTTTAACCCTCTGGAGTCTCCAAAAGCTCCAAATCCAGACTTCTTCTTCACATCCAGACTAGAAAACAAAGCAGCGTGGAGCCCTACTGTAAATTTACCTCTAAAGTTCTGGCTGTAAACTCCATGAGGCCAGTTTCAGTTTGATGATGATATACCAAGTAAAACTGGAGACAAGCTCAAATATATTTTGTATAAAATGATAGAACTGGATGGAACCCTCTAAGATGTTAGATTTGCAACCTTTGTTCACATTTGCAACATTCACATTTTCTTAGAAAGAAAAAAAAAAGATTCAAAATCACATTTTATGTTGGACTAAAGGACTAAAAAAGACACAAAATGACTAAAAGAAGACACAAAATGACCAAAAAAGACACAAAATAACCAATAAAGACACAAAATGACTAAAAAAATACACAAAATTACTAAAAGAAGACACAAAATTACCAAAAAAGACACAAATTGACTAAAAGAAGACAAAAAATGACTAAAAATGACACAAAATGACCAAAAAAGGACACAAAATGACTGAAAAGACACAAAATGACCAAAAAAGACACAAAATAACTAAAAGACACAAAATGACCAAAAAAGACACAAAATGACAAAAAAAAAGACACAAAATAACTAAAAGAAGACAGAATATGACTAAAAAGACAAAATGACAAAAAAAGACACAAAATGACTAAAAAGGACACACAATGACTAAAAAAAGACACAAAAAGTACTCAAACTGAGAAGAGAAAATGACCAACAATAACACAAAAAGACATGAAAAGGATTAAAAAATGGACAAAAAAGCCCAAGACTCCACAGAGTTAATTACAGAGGTATAAAAGACAGAGAAAGACTGGTGTCAGAAAAAGAAAAAGTCACCTTGCAGGTGGAGTGACAAAGCTGTCGATACCTGAACGTGGGACCCAAAGCTCCGAGCTGTTTAATTGCCTGATCCAGCAAAAGGACTCCATTACAATTGGACTCTCGCTGTTTCTAATCACATTGAAGATTGTAGAAGAAAATAGAATTGGCCCATTCAAAGAAGCAATCAAATTATAATTCACCTATTATGATGATCAATAAGCAATTAACATTTGTCTGAGCAGAGCCCGACTCAGCGATATTATAAATGAATCCCAGCCAATAAAAAACATCTCCAATCAAAAAAAAAAAAATTAACAGATGATCTAAAACAGGGGTCTCAAACTCAAATTACCTGGGGGCCGCTGGACAATGACAGAAAAAAAACTTAAAAAAGACAAAATGACCAAAAAGAGACACAAAATTACTAAAAGAAATACAATAAATGACCAAAAAAAGACACAAAATGACCACAAAAATACACAGAATTACCAAAAAAGACACAAAATTATTCTTTTTAAAAGACACAAAATGACCAAAAAAAACATAAAATGACAGAAAAAAACGAAATTACTTAAAACAGAAACAAAATGACAAAAAAGACAATAAATGACCAAAAGAAAGACACAAAATGACCACAAAAATGACACAGAATTACCAAAAAAGACACTAAATTTATTTTTTAAAAAGACACAAAATGACCAAAAAAGATACAAAATGACAGAGGAAAAACTAAATTACTTAAAAAAGACACAACATTATTAAAAAAGACACAGAATTACCAAAAAAGACACGAAATTTATAAAAAAGACACACAGTAAACACGGTAAAGTGGCATTCATATAAAACTCACATTAAACTTTCGTATCAAGGTGGGGGCCATAAAATATCGTCACGAGGGCCGCAATTGGCCTGCGGGCCGCGAGTTTGAGCCCCATGATCTAAAATGATCAAATCTCCAATCCAAAGAAATATCTTGATGCCAGTAAAAAATGCTGCATATAAAAGTCATGCTAGAAGAAACATTAGAATAATTTAATGCTCAATAAATTTAAGCTGATTGCATTTGATGTAGAGACAACAAATTCTTAATAAACCTCCTCTACTTTGTGGACACAAGTGTCACTCAGCATGCTTTATACATCCCCAACTCCGCCTATAAAAAGTCACTTTTCCAAACAGTATGCTGATATCATTCCTACCTCTATGGATCACTTATGAGATTGAACGTTGGTAATATCTAATAGCATTTCTTACATGTGACAGTCATAAACATGTCACTCACAGGATGCTTAATGTGATGATAGCTCCGCTGCTACCATCAGTCTGCTGGATTTAGCATTCATGCTCTCAACTGGCCACTTTAATAAATAAGCAAACCTCAACTGTTACAGATACATTTTATACAGTGTTTTATACACCTTCTTTTTTTTAACCCTTGAGGCACCTTAGGGACCAAACGTGTACATTCACCTAATTTTATGTTGTTGATTCTCAATATATCGGTCAGTTTAAAGGCTAATTGTATGAAACTTGGCCATGGTTTGGTTTTTATTATCATTTCAAAAATATTCCAAAATTCCTCTTTTGCAAGGTGTATAGAATAGGAGATACGCATAACACTCACACTTTGACCCTTAGGGCCCGTTTTGGTCCCATTGACTCCCATTATAAACACATAATTTTGATACACTGTAATCCTGACATTATATAATGCTTTACCCATGAATACCTAATACATCTAAGCCTCTCCCTTCAAAATAAAGGGAAAATAGGTTTTAGGTCTGATGAGCCCCCTGAAACCGCCAGAGCTACAGATTACAGATTACATACAGTTTCAATGGAGGCCTGGTTCTCTTATCTTGCAAAATACATGGCAATGAAAAAGCTGAACACCAAAAAAATGTTCTTGGTGTGTTGGGATTGATATAAAAGGAGTTATCAATTATTGATCTAGTCAAGGCTGTAATAACCTCATCCCAAATATTCCACTTTGCACCTTATTTTTGAAAATATTGCATATTTTGTGTTTTTGCCCTTGAGAAAAGCAGGGGTTCTTATGACAAAAAGGGCATTAAAACATAAAAAATGCAAAGAAATTTTTATTTTTTTATTTCTATGGTTAGGTCGGAAACTGCTAAAAGGTTTGATGCGGTGAAAGTGAAAAAAAATATTTATACATCACATTTTTATGACACTTAGGTATAAGGTGATTTTAAAGAGGCCTCGAGGGTTAATAAAAGGGACTCTGCAAGCACTATGTCATGTCACCTGGGAGCTCTTCAGCTATGGTAGTAGTTAATCATTTGCTTACTTGTTTTCTTAGAGTGCAATGTGAAGATTGATATCAAACTCATGTCTGTGCATTAATTACAGAACTGGCTCATTTTTCCTCAACTTCAGCTACATATAGAGATACAGACAGAGCCAAAAGCCCATTCTTTGGGCCAGTTTTGTAAATATCATTTAATTTATTATCTGTAACTGCATATCCAGTGGTGAAATGTCCTGTAAGTAAGTACATTTAGTTAAGTACTGTACTTCATTGACATGAATGGACCAAAATGCTTCTGCAGCGATCATCAGTGCCCCTTGTTGGAATTTTTTTGGTAGAATGCAGCTTAAGGCACTTCCTGGTTTGCCTCACTGCTCAGACCCGGAGGTTGCCGCCTGGATATTACTACCACTAAAAGCTTAGTTTTTTCATTTTCACAATTTTTCCACAATATTTCTTCAGTTTGTACAGATTAAAATAGCAGGATAAAATGTGTTAATAAGTGAAGTGAGCTAGTAGGTGTCTTTGTTACCTTGTGGACAGAGTCATGGAGCTGTTTCCCTCTGTTTTCAGTCTTTATGCTAAGCTAAGCTAATCAGCTGCTAGCAGTGGCTTACAGTGGATGGATGGATGGATGGATGGACAGATGGATAAATGGATGGATGGATGGATGAATAAATGGATGGATGGATGGATGAATAAATGGATGGATGGATGGATGAATAAATGGGTAGGTGGGTGGGTGGATGGATGGATGGATAAATGGATGGATGGATGGATGGATGGATGGATGGATGGATGGATGGATAAATGGATGGATGGATGGATGCATGTAAAGATAGACATTCTAACACCTTTTCTTTTTTCTTCTTGCTGTCACATTTTTGCCTTCGTTTCATCATTTTTTCAGCTACTATCCCCTTCCCCCACCACATGAGCACTTGAGGACTGAGAAGACATGCACACACACAGAAATGATGTCACACACACACACACACACAGACACACACACACACACAGTGTGTGACGAGGAGGTAACTTTTTGTGGCGGCTAGCTGTGAAGAGAGCCGCCTAATTAAAAAGATCATGAATATTCATGAGACACTTGTACTGCTGCAGCTAATTACATATTCAGAGAGGTTTGGTCGCCGGCGCTGGTGTGAGTGGTCTGATTCAACTCCGACACACTGACAACTCAATAAAACACAAGCAGCGATGTTTCAAGCCATTGCGGATATGTCATTAGTGTCCGGACATAAATTAGATCCACTTTCTTCACAGATATATGATAGATGTAAGGGCTGGTGTGGCCATGAAAGGGTGACAACATAACTCAACATTTGAAATAAATTAAAAAAAATGTTCTTGAACATAATGTTTTCAACTTACTCGTCTATTTTGTGATGGTGTCCTTTTTGGTCCCGTCTTTTTGTGTCACTCTACTCTGGGTAATTACAAAGAGTTTCAGCAGCTGTGTGTTACAGCCAGCTGTGACATCAAAAGTATGAAGTTCACCAAAGAGCAAATCAGAGCTCACAGAGTAGATCTAAAGGGTTTCTTTGTGGTGCTGAGCCGTGCTGGTAATGGTCACAGGAGGTCAAGCCTTGGTGGCACAGTGCAAGTGCTTTTCCATTCGTCCGCCCAGCAAGGTTAACTACCGTATCTCCTCAATTTAAAGCCGGGCCCCTATTAATGACCGGCCTCATTTAGTAACCAGGTGTAAAAACTATTTTCAGTAAATAAAAGCCGGCCTCTTTTATAAGCCGGTGTCTTACCGGTGTTATGTCAAAGTCTGTTCCCCCGTCGATATGTGTCCCCCTTACCTTAACCTGCACCAACCTGACCCCTGACCCCAACCAGTCCTCCTGTAAGTTGTTAACATGAGCCCAAGTTTACCTTAACCCCAAACAGTTCTCTCTACAAGGCCTAACCTTAAACTGAAATCCTAACTCCAACCGTGGAGGTGATGCTACGGAGAACACCATTCAGGAAACATCATTTGACGGTAACAGATTTCAACACAACACCTGTATTTTGAAGTTTGGCCACACGAGTTAGTACTGTAGGTAAATATGGTTGTTTCTCCCGCTGTCCTAGTCATTCTCTGTAAAGTCGAGCCGTTTACGCACGTTCTTCTGGGCTTTTTAGTAGTTTAGACATTTTAAATCCTGCTTAAAATGAACATTCAGCGTGCTGTTCATTGTTTGTTTACATTCAAGTACTTCCAATATGGCCGACATCCGGGTAACTGGCTGCAATGCGCTGGTAAAACACTCTAGTAAGTGCCGGTCAGAGCTGCTCTGATTTTCTTTTTTTATTAAAAGCCTCCTTCAAATAATAGCCTGCCCCGATTATTAGCCGGGTCCCAAACTGATTTTTTATTAATAGAAGCCCCGGTTACTATTTGAGGAAATACGGTAGTTCACCTTGATGATTTGTTGTAGGTGTGCTCGCCAAAGACCACATTCAGCTCACTGTGTCTCTGTTTGTACTGTTCCTTCTTGCAATATATATTTCAAACAAATCGGGTGGTCAAATATGGCAGACCATATCTGGTTGACTAGACCTGTTTTTATTGAAAATAAAAAAATAGTGATAAATAGTGCCTGTTAATTAAGTTTGTCTAACTTGTTGACGATATCAGCACCCTGCTGGTTAACCAGGGGGAAGTTTTAATGTGAGGCAGAAAAAGATCATTTTCCATAAAATTGTGGATGTGAGAAGTAAAATTGTGAATGTGAGTCGTATTTTATGTGAATGTGAGAGGTAAAATTGTGAATGTGAGAGGTATTTTTTGGGAATGTGAGAGGTAAAATTGTGAATGTGAGTCGTATTTTATGTGAATGTGAGAGGTAAAATTGTGAATGTGAGAGGTATTTTTTGTGAATGTGTATGTGAGAGGAATTTTTGTGATTGTGAGAGGTATTTTTGTGGAGGTATTTTTTTGTGAATTTGAGAGGTAAAATTATGAATGTGAGAGGTGAAATTGTTTATGTGAGAGATAAAATTGTGAATGTGAGAGGTAAATTGTGAATGTGAGAAGTAAAATTGTGAATGTGAATGAATTACGGCCCCTCATACGAAACAATCATTGTAACAGTGCAGAATTGTAGACACTTAATCTACAGTGCACTATCCACATTTTCATTAATTCATACCTACACATGTATCACAGTGCACTTTTCACGTTTCAATAAATATTATCAAAACATCATGAGACTTCACTAACCTCATTGCTGAGTTTCACGGACACTGAAAGCCTCTGTGGGACGATTATATAACAGCGGGAAGAAAATTCTAACCCTATACCCAATGGACAACTGCTAGAACAGGGACGACAAAAAAAAGAAGAGAAAAAGAAGACATGATTTCAAAGGACTACACAGGGAGGAAAGAAGTAGAGAGTGAAAAAAGAGGGGGTAAAAGAGGAAAGATGGAGGAAGTGGTGATGGGAATTACAGTTCAGAGTCTGATGGGTCGGCTAATCACCACTTTGCCCTGCCTAATGTGGAGCCCCTGTGGCAACAGAACATGTTTTATTCACTAACTTATTACATCCCAGTCCACACTCACTGATAGTTAGCAGTTAGCACTTAGCACAAGATAGCACAGCCGCTGAGGACTGAAGAAACAGTAAGAAATCTTAGGTAATAGGAGCCTTGGCCTACATGCACAGTGTTGTGAGTAAAAGTATGCTTAATTATCAAAGTTACAAAAGCTTTGCAGCTGCACCCAGATGTGCCAACTGCACCTAGCACCATGTCCCATTAACAAATTATAACTGAAAGGAGTATATGCGATAATATTTTAATAAAAAATAATTATATAACTGTTGGCCTGCAAGAAACAGCAGTTTAAGGAGGTTTTATTTATAGGCCAGTGTTGTTTTTTTGTTTTTTTACTAGAGTTGTAACAGGTACTATTATGGGTACAGTTTGACCTATTAAACAACAATAAGAACTGATACTGTAAATTACCTTTAACAAGGTTCTTTGAGGTGCATTTGTATTATATGGGTTGTTTTTAATGTTTATATATTTTCTAGGTGTTTTTCAATGTTTTGATGCTTTTATTTTGAAGAGGTGCCATCCAGTGTGAAACAAGTGCTTTTATGTTGAAAGGTAGTGACAGGAAATAAAAGGTTCAACGGTAAAATGAGAAACGAACGGTAAATAATAACAAGTGCTTCATAATTCATATTAAGTTTATATAAAGTATCAAAAAGCTTCTCTAGTGCCATCATCATTAAACTGCAAAAAAACAGCATTTTAATGATGTTTTATTTATAGACCACAGTTGGTATTTTTTAACTAGAGTTGTAACAGGTACTATTATGGGTACAGTTTGACGAGAACTGATACTGTAAATGACCTTTAGCAATGTTTTTTGTGGTGTATTTGCATTATATAGCTTGTTTTTCATGTTTGTATGATATTTTCTAGGTATTTTACAATGTTGTGATGCTTTTATTTTGAAAAGGTGCTGTCCAGTGTGAAACGGGTGCTTTTATTTTGAAAGGTATTGACAGGAAATAGAAAGTGGAAAGGTAAAACCAGAGCCGTTGATTAAGAAATGAACGGTAAATAACTAGTGCTTCTTAATTCATATAAAGTTGATATAAAGTATCAAAAAGGCTTCTATAGAGCCTGGCTGAAAGCGGCACAAGATTTGTTAAAGTTTATTTTCTTCTGTCATATATGTTAGTGGCTATATTTGTTGTCTTAACTATTGTAAAAGTGTTTATTTGCTAAAGCGCTAATGCTAATGTTTGCTATTGTTTTCCCATCTCGTAGCTCTTCATTCATAAGGTGGCCAAAATTATTTTTATTTTCATGGCGCTACAGTTTTGAATTAATCCTGTGAACCATCTGGAGAAGAGTCTACCTTCATCTAGCCAGGGATGCTACAGATACTGTAAGTATCTTTGCTTTTGTAGGATTAGGGTATAATCATACACTTTATAAAATATGAACATTGTCTCCATGACAACCCACAGGTGTCTGAAGAGATAACTAAAGAATAAATTGACTCACTTGACTCGATTTTGGCACTTCCACATTGACTTCATTTTACAGTGGTGAAATGTAACTAAGTACATTTACTCAAGTACTGTAACTTTATACTTCTACTCCAATAAATTTTGTGGCAAATATTTTACTTTTTACTCCACTTCATTTAGCTGCCAGCTTTAGTTACTTTTCAGGTCAAGATTTAACATGAAAACATGACAAATTTAAAGTGATTAGACATTTTTGTGATAATACAATAATATATTTGGACTATATAAAACAATCCGAGTGGTTCCATTCTGTAAAGTGAATACTTTTACTTTTGATACTTTAAGTACATTTTGATGCTGATACTTTTGTACCTGTACTTTTACTTTTAAGTAAACAATCTTCCTATTTTACTCCACTACATTTAGCTGCCAGCTTTAGTTACTTTTCAGGTCAAGATTTTACATAAAAACATGATAAATTTAAAGTGATTAGATTAGATGAACATTATATTAAGTAGTTAAAATGAGCCCTACCTTAAAAGTAAAAATGCTGCTTACATAAATGCATCAGTACAAATAATCTAATAACATATATAGAATACATATGACACATACATTCTGAGTGGGGCCAATCTGCATGATAAGTACTTTTACTTTTGATACTTTAAGTACATTTGGATGCTGATATTTTTGTACTTTTACTTCAGTAAGTTTTAAATGCAGGACTTTGAAAGTTAGGATACAACCTGGAGCCTGTATTTTATGTTAAATATTGCAGAAGGCAAGATATATTATATTAATATTGCAGAATTATCAGTAAAGTTTTTTTTAACCCTTTGATCCACAACATATAAACACCTTCTAATGCAAAAACACCCACATTCATTTCCCATGTTATTTAATGCTGGCTGTGTTTTTGAATTTTTTTTAATTATTATTACAACAGATCATTATATCCATTTTTCCTTTCATATATAATGAAGAAAAATAGTTTTTTATTGTTATTATTACATCAAGTTTACACACATGGGTCAAAAATGACCTACTGCATTAGAAGTGTAGTGTTTAAAAAAAAGGGGTTTTATTCAAAAAGTAAGAATTGAAAACAAAAAATTAGGATGCATGATGATCAAAAACAAGTTATTTGAGGAAAACCTGGAAAACTGAATGATGAAATTAATTTACTGCAAAGATATAGAATATAAAAATGTAGTCGGGTCACTTTAGACCCATGTTGTGCATCAAAGGGTTAATAACTTTAATGTTGATTTCCTTTACTGTTCATGGCAGTTACAGAGCAGCAGCTTAAAACTGTCTTCTAAAACAACTTTCACTGTGAGATGAACACTCCTAAAAATATGAACTATGGAGCTTGCCTATCAACTTTTTATTACTGTCTGTACTCCTCCAGTGTTGGTAACAACACAAGTCATTATTTCAAACAGGGGTGTCAAACTCTGGCCCACGGGCCAAATTTGGCAATACCAAATTATTATCTTATTATTGTACTATAAAAGCTGACCCATCGGTATTATACGGCGCATTTACAGCTAATACTACAAATCCCACAATGCCCTGCTGTTGTTTTGGCGCGTCAATCAGGACAGGACCCAGAAACGCTCCTCTGTGACAGTCGTCATAGCAACCTCTAGCTAGAGCTGTCTCCGAGCTACCCCTTCCCAAAATGGCGAAAAGAAAGGCAGAATTTATTAACCTGTTGAAAAAGTTTATTTTGATATTTAAATCAGAAGGATGCAAATAGAAAAGAGGCATACGATTTTTATTTAATAAATTAATGACATTGATGTGTTTTTTATTTGAAATTTGATTTTGCATGTCTGCACTATTTAGTTATATATTGTATGTTTATAAGCGTTGCTGGTTCCATATTTAATGTTAAAGCAAATCATGTTTGGTATATATTAAAAGGTTTATTTGTTCAATGTTGGCCCGCGATTGTATTCAAGTTTTAAATTTTGGCCCATTGTGTATTTGAGTTTGACACCCCTGATTTAAAACAACAAATGTGCTCCTTAAGGTAGTTGTTGGATTTTTTTTGTCATATATAACTTGAAAAAAGAAGATTATTATCTTTATTATGGCACAAAATTCAGTTCCTTTCCACATCTATCTTCAGCTTACTCCTTTTAGATGCATTTAGTGCTGTTTACTATAGATTTAATCGTCTCCATGAGGACACCATAAAACAGAAATAGGAGAAACAGAAATCAATACAACCGCAGTGCTTTTATTTTGAAGGCAGTTTACGTATATCTGCCTGATGCATACCCACCTGCAAAGAAACTGCAAAGTTGCAAAAAAACCTGCAAAGTTAACTAGGTACCTTGTCAAAAACACATGTTGCTTTTTGCATAAAGTTAATAAATTACTGATTTACTGCATAATATACAGGCTCTATATTGTTTTTATGGTTTGAATGTATGTTTAGTAGCATTCTGGCTGAATGACGGTCGACTCTTTAACTGATAGTTCACTAGATTTATTTCCCGTTTCACACTGGATGGCACCTTTTCAAAATAAAAGCATCACAACATTGTAAAACACCTAGAAAATGTACAAAAATGAAAAACAAGCTATATAACACAAAAACACCAATAGGAACCTTGCTAAAGGTCATTTACAGTTGTGTTTAAAATAAATTTAAAAGTGATATAGTGATTGGAGTATTTACTACTTTTTACTGCTATATTTGATTTACTCCACATTAACAGTCCTATCATAACATGTATTCTTATCAGTAGCAGCTCAAAACCAGATAATTTACTGTATTTTATAAAGCAATTAAATTAATATTGAGCAGAATTTAGTTCAGAGTTTTGGTCCGGCCCCTGCAACCTTCGTGGTATTGGTCATGTGGCCCCTTGGGAAAATTAATTGCCTCCTGCCATAAAACAAAAGAGATCTTGTAAAGTGGCCCAGAATTTAAAAAAATGACTTTATTATGGTGTTAGTGATACCAAAGGGAGGTGCAGGTTGGGCTGAAATCTGTTCATATTTTTTTTTTTTAAATAAACCTTTGCAAGAGATGCTGGCTGGAAGCAAAGTCTCTCTGACAAACATATATGTGCAGGACAGGAGAAAAGAAGTGGAAAATGGGGAACTCTGGATTTAAGATGAGTCCTTAGTGATTCACATTCGAGCACGCACTAATTATTTTTGCTGTTAGTGGTGATGAGTGTGTGTGTGTGTGTGTGTGTCAGAGTCTGCATGTCTGTGTGCTCACTGGGCATTTTGAAGGGGACATGCTGGCCATATGGAAAAGACAATGAAGCAGAGTAATTAAAACAGAACAAAGAAGAGAAGCGCCGGCACCATAATTAGAACACTGATTAATCAGCTGATAATTTTATCTTGATTAATGTGACTGATTTTCTCTTCATTTTGACCCTAGCCAGTCAGGCCCGCTCCAATTAAATTTAAATTATGCGTCGGAATCTGTCCAGTCCACCTCCCCCTCCCTCCTCCCCCCCCTCCTCCGTACCCCGAACACACCACAAACACACAGACGCCTCAACACACACATGCAAACCACTGCAGGGAGGGAAGCATACAGACACACAAATCCTGCTGTTTCAAAAAGTAAATGTGAAAGAAAGTGGGGTTTTTTTTTTTTTTTTTACACATTTTTGCTCTTTTTCTTTCTCTCTTATTTAGATACCTGTCATTTCCCAATTGCCCACTAGTGGCTATCGGAAATCTTCTCTATATATAAACTTTATTACAGGCTCTAGACCCAATAGCAAGACATACAACATAAAAACAACAGATACATAAACACATACAAACATACTCTTATTCATGAGAGTTTTAAAAGGCACCCATACCAATGTTACCACAGATATGATTGATATCTGACCGAGCTGCACCTGGGGCTTGTGAGCATCATTATAATACAGTTTTGTGACTCATCAAGTCGAGACATAAATTTAAACATCAGGTTCCTCAAGAGAGCTACATTATAAAACGTTTTTTTGCCTTTAAGAATTCTGCTGTCCACAACCTTTACAGTTAATCCACTTCACAGCAAATGGGGAATGATGATCCGTCAATATGTCTCCAAATGTACTTGTTATTTTAGAGTAAAGCAGAGTTGAGTGGCGATACGGGGCTAAAAAAAACACAAAAAAGCATTTTAATAGCTGTTTGTTTGTCATCTTGTGGACAGATCTGACAAAGCATCAATTCAGACAATTGTGGCCCTCGTGACGATATTTTGTGGCCCTCACCTTGATATGAAAGTTTAATGTGAGTTTTATATGAATGGCACTTTACCATGTTGTGTGTGGAATGTCCTTTTAATTACTTTTTTTTGTAATTTTGTGTCCTTTTTTTTTGGTAATTTTGTGTTTTTTTTAATAATTGTGTGTCTTTTTTTAATAATTTGTGTCTTTTTTGTAATTTTGTGTCTTTTTTCGGTCATTTTGCAGGGTTTTTTGGTCATTTTGTGTCTTTTTTTAGTAATTTTTTGTCTTTTTCGGTCATTTTGAAACTGCCTCCAGCGGCCCCCAGGTAATTTGAGTTTGAGACCCCTGGTTTAGCTGATTGCCTGAAATGCTGAAACAGTTGTTGATAACTTTCAGCCACTTCTGGCCGGAAGTGTCAGGAGTCAGCAGTGATATAAAACTTGTTTATCAAAATTTCGGATTCGATGCAAGCACGAGAGGACCTTGAGCATACAGTCAGTCTGTAGTATGAGAGATAATCTGCAGACATACAGACGGGTAGGTGTACACTCACAGCAATCCTGTAATCAAGTGTAAAAGGATAACACAAGACAACACAAGCAACAATAAATCAAAGTAGGAAGTTACAATCTGCCGGATCTGTATGGAGGAAGACACTGATCTTATTAAGCAGTTCAGGTCTCAGCCAAACATGACCCATCCACATTCATTATTTTGCTTTCAATGTCATCATAAACTGCATGCCATATGTCAGGATAAGAGTCTTGTTGGAAAACTATGGCCAAGAGTTTAGAAATACCACACATAATGCCTTATAGTGAACCTCATATGTTTATGCCAGGCAGCAACCTCCAGGTCTGAGCATGGAGGCCAACCAGGAAGTGCCTTAAGCTGCATTCTACCGAAAATTCAGGCAGGGGGCGCTAAGTTTGGCTGCAAAAAAAAGCTGCCCATTCATCAGTGCAAAATTTGAAAACTTCTCACTTGATTTATTACCTCAGAAATTTTTTTCAGGACAACACTATGGTCTCAATCACTAGTAAAAAATATTCTTAAAGTCAATTTGATGCTAATAGTTCTAATAATGGCCCCATTTAGAAGAAAATAGAAGATAAAGAATTGTATGATTTGGGGCGTGGCTACCTTTGATTGACAGGTCACTAACAAGGCTAGCCATCATCAGGAGAGAAGCAGAGCAATGCGTATCCACGGCAACATGTCAATAAAGTTATATATAACGTTATATAGATAGAAAAGAGGACGTTTAGCGGTTTGGTCTCATAACTTTGACCCTTTCACTGTATTTTCAGTTAATGACAGTTTATTTGAACGTTTTGTTCATTAAATGTCTTGTTCAGCGTTTGGTTGGACTAACAGACACTCCAAGGAGTCGCTGCTCAGTTTTCTGAGGTAAGAAAGATACATTTTGTTTTTGTTTTTTGCTAGCCAAAACTAACATCCCAGTTAATGCTCCAGCTAATGCTAACATGAATTAGCAGCAGTCAGGTTGAGGTGTAGAGAGGCTGTAGTCAGTTAACAGATCCCTCTCCTCCTCCACAGTCCAGATATGGTCTGCTCCCCGTATCGGAAACAAGTTGACGATGCAAGATGGCGACGAGTTTAACGCTGAACTGGATGCTTCCAACGGGCCACAAACCAACGGGTGACGTCACGGTGACTACGTCCATTATTTATATACAGTCTATGGTTTATGCTGAAGTAAAAGAATGCGTCGTAGTGGTAGACTTAGGCAAGTGAAAGAAATATGGGATGCACTGGAGCAGTTGACCTTTGATTTGTTCTCTTCCAGCCAACTTTCCCCCTCTGGTGTCTCTGCAGGCGCCAAAACTCATTCCGGTGATGCCCCACAATGGCAGGTGCATTTATTCTGTCAATTAGAAGAAGAGGGAGAAAACAGTTGCGCGGCTAACTGAAAGAGAAAATGCTCCTTTACTTTCTCTCTCTTCAGCCGTCCCCTGTTCCCTCCCCTCCTCTCTGGCTGTCTTTTTTATTCTTGGCCTTGGCTCAACTGACTGGCTCGGCGCCAGGGCCTGCCGAGTGACTTTGGGCACGGCTGCCAACGCGCGTGAGCCCGCGCCACACAGCTTCGCCGCGCCGATCCTCATGTGCCAACACTGGCGGGGGCACGGCGGTTGGAGGGCAACGCTGCTGTCGCCCATGGCCCGGCTCCCGGGGGAGAGAGCACACAGGGCGGAGGGTGTTAATGCTTTCAGATCTGGTTAAGAGCAGGGTGACAGCTCTGTTACCTGGGTGGGAGGGGAGGGGGTTAGGAAGGAAGGGGGGGAGGGGGGCGGGGGGAGTAAAGGGCATCTGCTTCCCTTCTAACACTCAGACATCCAACATAAACTGCCAAGTACAAGATCAGGCCGTGAAGTAGACTTTAGCACACTTTCCTTCAACACTATAGAAGCATATGTTTACATAGACGTACCCCACCTTGATATGAAAGTTTAATGTGAGTTTTATATGAATGGCACTTTACCGTGTTGTGTGTGGAAGGTCCCTTTAATTACTTTTTTGGGTAATTATGTGTCTTTTTTTGGCCATTTTGTGTCTTTTTCTAAATAATTTTGTCTTTTTTTGGTAATTCTGTGTCTTTTTTAAATAATTTTGTGTCTTTTTGGTAATTTTGTGTCTTTTTTAAATAATTTTGTGTCTTTTTTTGGTAATTTTGTGTCTTTGTTTTGCTAATTTTGTGTCTTTTTTAAATAATTTTGTGGGTTTTTTCTCCGTAATTTTTTGTCTTTTTTTGGTAATGTGTCTTTTTTTGGTAATTTTGTGTCTTTTTTTGATAATGTGTCTTTTTGGTAATTTTGTGTCTTTTTTTGGTAATGTGTCTTTATTTGGTAATTTTGTGTCTTTTTTAAATAATTTTGTGTCTTTTTTTGGTAATTTTGTATGTCTTTTGTAAATAATTTTGTGTCTTTTTTAAATAATTTTGTGTCTTTTTTAATAATTTAAAAAAGACACAGGGGGGAGTAAAGGGCATCTGCTTCCCTTCTAACACTCAGACATCCAACATAAACTGCCAAGTACAAGAAGTAGCCGTGAAGTAGACTTTAGCACACTTTCCTTCATCACTATAGAAACATATGTTTACACAGACGTACTTTATACTGGAAACACGTTGTTGGCTGAGTTTGGTGCCATTCAGTGGTGGAAAAAGTGTTCAGATCCCTTACTTCAGTAAAAGTACTATTACCACAGTGAAATTACTCCACTAGTCCTGCATTCAAAACTTACTGGAGTAAAAGTACAAAAGTATCAGCATCAAAATGTACTTAAAGTATCAAAAATATGCAGAATGGACCCACTCACATTGTTTTATATATCCAAAATATCATATTGGATTATTATTATTGAAGCTTTTCTGTAAGCACCGTTTTCATTTTGTCAAAGGTAGGGCTCATTTAACTACTTTATATACTGTTATAGTGGTCGACCGATACAGGTTGTTTCAGGCCGATGCCGATTATTTTGACATCAGTCTTAACCGATCCCCGATATGTGCTAATTTTTTATTTTTTTGGGCCGATTCTTAAAGCCGATATTGCCTTTTCTCCCTCCATTTACATGATAAAAATGACACAATGATAACAAATGTTACACAAGTCTCAATTGAAACAGAAAAACAAACATTTATTAACAAAGCAAACACAACATATTAACAGTTGGATAGCAAACAATGTGTATGTTGTTCCAATGCTGATACAAGTAAAAAATGCAAATATCGGCCGATATATATCGGCCGGCCGATATATCGCCTATCTCTTTACTGTTATAAGGTTTAATTTCAACAAATGCCAAATTACTTTAAAGTTATCATGATTATGTTAAGTATCAACCTTAAAAGTAACTAAAGCTGCCAACTAAATGTAGTGGAGTAGTATAAACGTACATAAAATGGAAATACTTAAGTAAAGTACAACTTCATCAAAATTGTACTTGAGTAAATGTACTTAGTTACTTTCCACCACTGGTGCCATTGTGCTCTACACAGCAGGCTAAGTGCAGTGCTCTGAATGGCCTTACTGTTTCTGCACCCATTGTTGTTTCATATATCACAACAAAAAGTAGAGTGGAAGAATCTTTGGTACCATTTTCTACTAAGGAACCCTTTATGTAGTGTTGTAACTGATGGTTTTATGAATGATCTCCAATCAATTACTCATAAGCCACAAATGCAAACAGGCTGAGAAAAACTCCCTTTTGGATTTCTCTCTTAATGCACTTCAACAACCGATCAGCTGTAGCAACTCCCCTCCCACCCACTCTGAAATGGACCTTTGAGCTACAGCCCAGATTCACAAAAAAACAGGACGTAACATCTAAATAAACAGAATGCAATCATTTGCTCATCCATTATGACACATAATCAATTGAAAACCGTGCAAAGACAGTATATTTAATGTTCAAACTATGGTTTTGTCAATATACATTCTGATGCATTGTTTTTTTGTTTGTTTTTTTTACATTTTTGTGATGCATGGAAGCTCTTTCATCTCCCTGAGTCATTGATTTCAATAAATGCTTTCAGATTGTCCTATGAGTCAATGTTCCCTTGGCCCAGTTTTCTGTTCCACACCTCTTAGCTTTCTGGTCAAGCAGGCGATCTCATCCGCCAGGTGAAACTGAGAGAGATGCATGTCTTTGCCTTGCAACTGCAGGTTTCATTTGTTTTCCAAAGATATCGCTGAGATAAGCCAACTTCATCCAAAAAATGCTCATTAGAAAACTTTTTGGAAAGCTCACCCCCACGCCCTCCTCTTCCAAAAACATTAGTATTTCATCACCCAGGAGACTACCTTACTGTGAGATAGACATCAGACTTCACTGTGTGCTCGGCTTCCATCTCCTTCAACGGCACAGCAGAAAGACATGGATTTGAAGGGGGGGGTCTCATTTCGATGAAGTTGACTGAGGTAATGACTAGAGGTAGACCGATATATCGGCCGGCCGATATATTGGGCCAATATTTGCATTTTTTACTTGTATCGGCATCAGCAAATATCAGCCGATATATATCTGCCAATATTTGCGTTTTTTACTTGCATTGGCAAATATCGGCCCGATATATATTGGCCGATATTTACGTTTTTTACTTGTATCGGCATCGGCACATATCGGCCGATATATATCTGCCAATATTTGCGTTTTTTACTTGCATTGGCAAATATCGGCCTGTTATATATTGGCTGATATTTACGTTTTTTACTTGTATCGGCATCGGCCGATACCTGCGTGCATTCGCCGATCAATTAGACCATTTCACCGATTCAAATCAGCAAATCGGTACTCGGCAGCACATATCGGGGATCGGTTAAGACTGATGTCAAAATAATCGGTATCGGCATCAGCCTTAAAAAACCCATATCGGTCGACCACTAGTAAGGACAGCTGACAATACCTTGTGTAGTTTGTCAAAGCTGCTCTGATGCTGGCACTTCTCTGTGGATTATGCAGTACGTCCACTTCGCCTTTCGGTCAACTTTTTAAACTAGTGTCTGTAGCCCAACATGTTTGCCAGACAGATCTTTTGGTTTTAGTTGGTTTTTAAATCAGTGATTCAAAGTGTTGTGCTTTACTGGCCTGGCTCAAGAGCCTGTGAAACAGAACAGTAAAATCTGAAAATCAAATTAAAATTTGTATAAGGATTATTGGCCCACCTGTCATCAAGCAGCACACAATTTAAATAATTCCTCAGTAGTTGCTCTCTCATGGATGTACTTGCAAAAAACATGTCTTCAATATGAGAGTTCAATATGTGAGATTCTACATCAGGGATGGGCAACTGTTGGTCTGCTGTTCTTGCACTGAAAAATAAGAACCTTTTGTATTCCTATTTATACTGTTATACATGCATTTGAGCATGAATACATTAAGTTACTGCACTGTAAACATAATTAAAATTGCAGTTTCATCATATCTGGTTAAGTGCACGGTCCTATATGTGGCCCTGTAGGAGTGTCCATGAAAAATTGTGGCCCCTCCAGCATTTAATATTTCCCTTCCCTGTTCTAGATAGTACCTACCAAACGTAGTTACCAGAACCATGATATTCTTAACCAAATCATAATCAGTGTCAGGCCTCACGCCTTAACCTAACCAACCCAACCCCTGTTCGTTGGGTCTGTTCTTATGTCCCCCTTAACTCCACATAACATAGGTTACTATACTGGACCTGATGACCCTTGAAGTCCTCTTTTCAACAAAGCCCCAGCTCCACCATTTATTTGGCCTCTAATTCATTACCTGTTCTTTTCTCCATGCTTACCCAATGCCTCTCTTTCCACCATTGAGTAGTCTTCTTGGAGCACCACCACTCTTTATCTGGGATATGGTAGTGAGTGTAGAGAGTAGGTAAGAGCCAGCAGCAAAGTCTGCCAGTTAACTTTACAAGCAACAGGAGCAACAAAGCAAGTGATTGGTTAACTCTGCAAGAGAACAATGGAACGGTCAGTTTCCTCTACAAACATGACACAGCATAGAAAAAACTGCATCATTCAACATTGTTACCACAACTCTAAGCAGTTTGGCTCATCCACAACCAATGAACTCACTTAAGTAACACACTAAGTATCCTTCATATACTGGTAACGCTATTCACTGAGCTGATCTCTTTGGAGTTGGGTTATTGGGTATTTGGCTTTGCTACACCACTAAGTTGATGTTAGTTTGGCTTTTCACAGACACAGTGAAGCCGTCTAAATAACCATACTGTTCTCTAAATCGGCACAATTACTTTACACAAATGGGGTATATATACTTTGAATTGGCCTTTAAATTGGTACACAGAGTAGGAAACTCAAAGTTCCCAAACACTCACACACACATATACACTGCTACATAGCATCATACTGTCAATTAAGCTCAAATTATATTGCTATATTAGCATTGAATGAATTCAGATCCAGGACAGCGACAGCGTTGGCATGGATCATGGTGCTGCCCAACGTACCAACACATTTTACTTTAACTTTGAATGGCCTCACAGTTATGACTGACTACTGTGAAAATGAGAAATCCTGTGAAAAAGCTAAGTTGCTTCTCCTCAGTGGCTGTCAGTGGTCAGTGGGTTTTTCCACAGAAATAATGTTGTCTTCTGTCAGCCCCTCCATTCCTCCTGTCCGAGGTTCTAGTGTTAGTGTGCCAGCCAGGCTCGGCGATAAATAAATGATGAAATGTGAAATGAATAAAAACATGAATGACTGTGGCGATGACACTGTGTGACAGCCCAGAGATGGGAATTAGGAGCCAAAGCAGTGCTAAAGCTGGGTTATTGGGCAGGGGCCCCGCTAACGAGCCGTGAGATTGAATTTGACACGTCGAAGAACAGGTGCTCGTTTATTTTCCCAAATAAAAGGACTACGCCAAAACTCGCCCGTCCAAAATAACACATAACAATGTACAGCCACTGACTGCTGAGGTATTTGTGATTACAAAGTAAGCTCATTTAAAAAAAAAATTCTTCAGGGGGGTTTGTGTTTATATCTCTGGCTATATTTTGACTAATCTAGCGTGATGCCATCTCTGACATTCTTCAGATGTTGTCGGACGCCTTCCGGCGCTGTACCGGTATTTTCCTGGGCGCAGGTGTGGTAGCATGGGCAATAACAAGCGCTGAGTAATTACCACAGCCATATCCATAACAGCCCTAAACCCCTAAAGTGTGCCCAGGGTACCCCTCTACCCCCTCATCTCCTCCACCACCTCCCTCCATCCTCTCCTCTCGCTATCACTCTCTCTCCAGCTAAATCATAGAACTGGGCTCGGGTCCAGGGGCCTTGCTGCTGCTGCCCGGTTTCTGGCGGGCAGGGAAATAAAGCCGGACGGGCCTCAAGGGATGCACTAATGTCAGCGTTAATTGTGAGTTATGGAGAAACATGGCGAGAGCGCAGAGGTCAGGCCTGTCAGCAATCACACTCTTCAGGCAGAATTTACCACAACGCTTCCTGTTTATCCCCCCATCAACGGGGGGTTTGAACGCGAGGAAATTAGCATTAGCACACCGATCTGTTTCTATCACACCCCCTAAACCCCCCCTTTCTTTCTTTTCTGCTCATCTCAATCCTTCCTGGCTGGCTATGTCACCCTATTGGTTACAGTATGAGTTGAAGTGGACTAAAATTTGAAAGCGTGTCCTTTTATTTGAGCAGCTTTGGGAAATATAAGATTTTATAATACCTCTGAACAGGGTAATACTGTGATGTTATTCATTTAATGAGAAAAACTAAACTCTCTGGCTCAAAGGCGGAATGAGAGCAATAACGGCTCTCATGATGGACCATTTTTCTCTATGAGTCATTGCACACTCTGAACCCGGTGTCGATGTCCCAATCTCTCATTAGTGTGTCGGTACAGAGCCAGATTAGCTGAAACAGACGGTGGTAGACTGTGCACAGAGCCAACTCCCATGTCATAGACATCAGGATGAAAACCAGTTTTAAAGCCAAAAAGTGAGAAATATTCCCTTTTAAAATGGAATCTATGCAAAGAGTGATGGAGATGATAGAGGGGATCACAATATATTGCAGTAATAGTTCCTCTATAATTTACTATTTCAATATCAGCAGTCCGAATACTTTCCCAACGAAAAAACATTGTACCTCTAAATTTCTATATATAACTATGTAACTGCATTTCATAATTTTTTACCGTCACCCGACAGTAAGATAATTTATAGAACACAAGTTGGCTTAACTTCTCTGGTTGGAGGTATTAGCTCTACTTTTGTGAGAAGTGGTAGAAAGAAGTCATTCTTTATGTCTGACTGTAATGATTATATTCTTGATATTCTAACAAAATTGTGTCATTTTTGGGACAATAACGGCCTGTTCTACTATGTGGATGAATAGCCTGTGTCTCCTGTGTTTTTTTTTGTGTCAAAAATAGTTGTCTGCATTTGACTTGGCATGTAACAATGCAACAGCAAAGTACCTTACAAAGGGTCAAAGATTTAAATGTGGGTAAATAACATTAAAAAAAGACACTGGACACTCCATAAAATCATATTGTCAGTTCAACGCTGATTTGCTGGCTTGTGATCCATTTGACAGCCCAGTGGAATAAATACCACACACTACTCAGTTATTGGTTGAGGCTTCTTCTCTTCGGATCAAACTTCACCACAGTTGAACTCCAATTGGAGTTTGTGTGACTTCCACCCTGTTTCAATGTGCAATGTATTTGAAATCAGAGCTGTCACCTGCATGCCCAGTCAAGAATAAACCCTGTGATTGGTCACCAACTCAGGAACAGAGCCTCTCATTGGACACCAATTTAGGAACAGAGCCTCTGATTGGTCAACCTTCACAAACACAGCCTCTGATTAGTCACCAACTCAGGAACAGAGCCTCTGATTGGTCAACTACTCAAAAACAGAGCCTCTGATTGGTCGACATGAAACCCAAGGCATCATAGAGATTGCTAACGGACATCTAACAATGTTGTTTTTAACATGGAAAAACACATTCAGTTGATTCAGTGTTGAAATAAAAACTAATGTTAGCCTGACTCAGCTAACTTCACTTTTCCAGCAGTTGGGAAATTACAGATGAGATTTGAGGGACTTCGACATAGAAAGAATGCAAGAATGCAATTGCCTCTTTTAAGCAGGTTACATAAAAATATTAACTATTATAACAGCAAAACATCTGACATATTGTGACCTTACAGTTGTTATGTCAACCATGTTAGTGAACAATGGCCTATTTCAAATACTGCGGACCAAACCAGCAACATTAGTCTAATATTCACTCTTCTTTTGGCTCTGTTTTGGTCTCCACCTACTCCTGAGGAACAATCCTCGCTTTTAGCTCACTAAACACTGCAATTTTTTGCACTTCATGTTCATAGATTGATGAAAAGCAGAAGAAAGGCTGGAAGGATAAACGTAGTTTGTTAGCAAAAGTAAATAATGATGAAAGAATGCCAGCCAAATACATTTGGAAAGAAAAATTCAAATTGATGGCAGTAGGAGTAGTGAAGTGACAGGACCCCGGGAGGACAACGTGCTATCATCCTTGCAGCTTGCAGGACCTGCCTCCCCGAGCAGAGGAATGAGGTAGCATTACTTTAACAGCTGTGCAAACACCGCTAATGCCTGCTACTGCTGTTTCCCCTCTCAGTCTGCAACACTGCTAATCATAGCACATAGCCCCTGTGACTTTACCTAGAAGCCCACAGAAGCAAAGCAGTGCAGACCTCCAAAAATAACATCCTCCTTCAGCTCACACCTAATGACTCAGGCATTATAGAGAGGATTAGATCAGCCTGAACCTGAGAGGCTTTAACTGGAGGTGCTAACTTAGGTGACTGTGTATCAGGTCATAAGACAAAACACAGACACCAACATCAGGTCTAGAACACATCTTCCTCTCTAAACCTCCACTTCTTCTCCACCTGCTATTTCCACCTTACCTATCTGCTAGCAGTGGTGGAAAGTAACTAAGTGCATTTTCTCAAGTACAATTTTGAGGAACTTGTACTTTACTCAAGTATTTAAATTTTATGTAACTATATACTTCTACTCCACTACATTTTGAGGCAAATATTGTACTTTTTACTCCACTACACACTGTAAAAAAATACAGTGAGTGGGTTTTCTAGTGTAAATTTAAATGTAAATATCAATAGTTTTGTGTCTTTTTTTTAGTAATTTGGCGTATTTTTTGGGTCATTTTGTGTTCTTTTTTTGGTCATTTTGATACCGCCTCCAGCGGCCCCCAGGTAAATTGACTTTGAGACCCCTGCTCTAAACGGTCGGCATCTTTCCTACGTGGAAGGAGTCGGACCACCAACCTCTTAAACCTGTGAAAAGCAGTCAGAATGAGAGCCAACACCTCCAACTATGAGGCTGCGTCTCTGCGGCCTCATCAGTAGATTGCTCCGCTCCGGGTCGGAAGTGAGTTACTGCCCCAAGCGAACTGTTCATGAGTGAGAGTAAGATGGAGTGTGAGATGGACGATAGACGTATTGATACGGCGTCTGCAGTGATGTGGGGGCTGCACCACACCGTTGTGGAGCTGAAGACGATAATGACATCGAAGAGAGTGGCTGGGCTCAGCGCTAGAAACAGGGTGAGGAGCTCAGACATCTGTAGGGACCTCTTTCTTGATGGAGGTTTTCCGTGCACGTCCAACTTGTAAAAGGGCCCTGATGAAGACCAGGAACTTGCTCGAGAGATCATATGTCTCGCCTGACCTTGCTCACATTGCTGCTCCCATGATAAGTGGAAGAAAATGAATGAATGGATGGATGAATAACTGCTCATACACTGTGATGTCCGTGGCTGTGGCCATGCATGATTTGAGACATCATTAATCTGTCAAAATTTAAGTACACAGTGTGTACTAACAGATCTGTCGGTATTGAGACACTGAATTGGATCCCTCTTGGACTCTCACCAAGTGGACACTGACCAGCAGCACCGACTGAGTCTTGTATGCAGAGATACAGTATGTTAACCAGACAGGGACGCTGCAGCAGTCATGAATAATACACAAAGGACATCATAGACAATACTGCACACACAACTCAGCTGCCCCCCATACACTCCACCACCTCCACCTCCCCCCTCCCTCTCCTGTTTTCCATAAATAATGCATTAAAAGGAGGATGAGCTTGTTTACTTGTGGTTTGTGTGGTTCCTCTCAGGCAAATTATTTTCCTCTGTTTGACTGATGGGTCAACATAAGGCGAGGAGGAGACTTCATTTTCAATCTCCTTCCCCTTTTTTCACTTTTATGGTCTTTTTTTATGTGTGTGTACCATACTGCAAAGAAATAAACACTAAAATAAATATCCAAAGGAGACTTCTCTGTATTTCACACATGCAGTGGCGCTCTGTAGCAGACAGATCCAGAATCAGCACCGTCAAACTAACAATGCTAGACAAGTGGTTAGTGTGTGTACTAGTGGTCTGTTCACAAATAATTTCAATGTGACATTGCAAGTTCAGAATGTGACAGAAATGCCCACACAGCCATACTGGACTGTTAGCGTAACAATCAGCAGGCTGTCAATTGTTCTTTCTCAAAAAGTGAACACTTTCTCAGTTTGTTTACCTCACCAGATGCCGTACCAACTAGTGAGAAAAGTCCTTGGTCGCGCAAAGACTTTTTCAAATAAATTCCCCCATTTGTCTCCCAAGCAAAGTGTTGATGCAAAGCAAAACGCAACTCAGCCAGAAATGCAATATGTGTACAGTACCTAGAGACAATTAAAACCGCAATCTATAATGAATGAAATAGGAGTCTAATGAAGAGGCTCAGACAGAGCATCGCTGACCCTCCGACCCTCACATGAAAAGAGAAGCAGTCGGCAGAATGCCTACAAAGCGTCGTCCCTGCCTCTTTGAAGTGACATGGAAAACTCGCCATCTGGCATGATCATCACATTTTCACTTTGTCAATCCTCAAATTCTCACACTTAAACCAGCGGGCTGCAGTAGCTCCACTCTGCCTCGCTTCTCCTCCACAACACCTCGACTGCAACACAACACAGGCCCACTGCTGTATTTCCTGGTATACAGTCATGTAGCTTGGCTTTTTGTGCTATAAGGATAACACTTTTGAAATTAGTGTTTTTGTGTGAACAGCTTATCTCTCCTGTCAGAGAGATACAGACATGAGCAGAAAGTGATTACAACCCTGATTCTAAAAAAGTTGGGGTTCTGTTTTTACAGTTTTTAATTGATAATGTGTAAAAAAATATTTTATTTTTCAGGTTTTAGACAACCTACCAAATTTTTGGGAATCAAGATTGTTAAACTAGGCCATGTTAGTACTTAACAACACTCTGAACTAGGCCTACATTATGGTCTGCTATTGTATCCCTGTAGCTGTACAACAACACCACTCAATCTAACAT
Organism: Centropristis striata; assembly: GCF_030273125.1. Lineage (NCBI taxonomy): Eukaryota > Metazoa > Chordata > Actinopteri > Perciformes > Serranidae > Centropristis > Centropristis striata. Next base: position 30,734,848 of record NC_081536.1, read on the forward strand.
CAAGTATATATTGGTTTATGGTTTATATATTGGTATAAACCATCTTTAACATGTATCTCTTTATTCAAAAACAAGGAATGTAGTTTTGCATGTGTTGGTTTAGCTTGACTGGGCCTTTTAAACACCAGCTCCCTCGCTGGGCCTAAATGGATGGTAATTCACACACCCATTCATATGCTGGTGGCTGAGGCTACCCTAAATGGTGCCACCATCAGGAATTCATTCATAAGATAAGACTAAGACTATACGCCAATGAATGCATCATTGGGAGCAATTTGGGGTTCAGTATCTTGCCCAAGGATACTTGGCCAGGGCGCTACAGTCGCCTACTATAGTGCCACTAGCTTTATATCCATGCTGATATAACTTAAGAAAATAATCTACTACACTACATACATTTCTTGGAACTATTTTGCTGTGTGGCGTCACCTTGAAAATATTTCATTGTTACTTTCCTACCTGTTGTTTGGCATTGGATGACGAAAAAAAATGGGTTGGTTTTATTTAATAAACTACAAGAACATAAATGAACATGAGGGAAGATTAACTTTATAAATTCAATTCACATTAATTAACTAAATTAAGAGTACCAGTCGAGACACAAAAAGCATTGGGGTGCCGTCACTCACTACGTTCTCGGCAGCTGATGGTGGTAAGAGTACAATAACAAAAGATGTTGCATGTAAACTCTGTTCTACAGATAATATGGATTGAGACTCGTGGCTAACAGTTCGATAACCATATAATGGATAAACAGTAATGGGCCCGGGGTTACACCCAGGGGTACACCCAGGGGTACACCGAGTGGCGGACTGACCAATAGGAAATTCTGTCAAAGTCCAGAATAGCCTGTTCATCAGAAAAAAGGGAGGTGCTGGTAAGTTGCAGGAGCAGGACACAAAAATAATAGGCTAACCTACTTTTATTAGGGTTCTGTTGCTATGAATGTTAACTTTTCACAATGATGATGATAATTATTTGTGCGATTTACTGCAGTGTTTGGGGCCGTCAACGCTAATGTGTGAAACACCACAAACAACTAACTTATAACAAAAATAAAATAACGCCATAATTCTGTGAAGTCTGCGATTATTTCATTGATTTCCACTTCATTGGTTTCACTTGTGATATGCGAGAAAAAGGGGAAGATGTCAAAAACATCCTCCAAAAATTACTTTTTGGTTTTGGGGAACGAACATGCTATCAGTCTCTCTTTGTGTGAATTTTTTTTCCAGTAGGCTTGTGGTATAGTATCTTGACATGCTGGCAAGTGGTTACTTAAACGCGTAATGTTGTATAGGTTGTTGGCCTAAATTTTGGAAAAAGGCCTTTTTTTAGTCCCAGTCCATCCCTGGTTACACCACCTGTTGTTTTCAAGCACCAAGACCCCTTCTTTCTTCTTACCGTTCTTCTGTCCGCCCACACCATCTGAAAGCCAGTGATGGTCATGTTTGCGTACTGAAAACAATGAATAGCAACAAGGAACATGAACAGTTCTGAAACCCAGACTGAAAAACAGTGACACAATGTCCACTGAGCTTGTTTCAGAACCGTTTCACCCCTAGTATTCACATTAGCGTGGGCATGACCTAGAACACTCAGCCGAAATATCAACTCAAATGTTCTCCCTGCCCCCTGTTCCTGTTAAGTAAAAACTCAGCTTAAGTGTGAGTGATGCCACACCTCAGTGCATCTAAATATGGCTTGGAACAGTGTTGGATTCAGTAGTGTTAAATATGCACTGTGACATCCATCTTACACTGTTAGTGTAGGTGCAACTGCCACCACCACCACCACCCTGTCCACCCAACCTGGCAACACACAAGTGTGAGCCACATTGCCAAGCCCTCAACCTGGCAACACAGACGTGTGATCCTCACTTCAAGGTCTATAAATTATTCAGGTCAGACGGTGATGACGAACCCATCAAGTTTCCTTTCTTGACAGCGATGCTTGATGCAGGCTGGAGCTCTCTGCAGGCCAAACAATGATGTCAGTGGTGTTTTACAGGCTGTTTCTGTGTCAGTGCAAGGTGTTTGTTTCATCCAATTATAATCCAACCTTGTGACATGCGGTAATCAGTAGAAATAAAGTGAGGAAATTAAACGAGCAGGCCACTGGATTCATGTAAACATGCAGAGAATAAAATGTGTAATAGGTCGTAGAAACAGCATTTTTTGGCAAAGCATAAGGATCGTATTGCAACCAAATGAAGGCAAAGTTGGCTGAAAGAAGTCAAAAACTTTACTAGATTAACCAGAATAAAAATCTGTCAATTAAGAGCGCGTTAATCTTTAGAACCATCCCAACACCTCACCATTAGACCTGCAGCACTGTCATATGATAAATCTGTTTGCCGACAATCTATTTGGTTCCTAGATTCACAACAACATATTCTAAGCAGGTTTTAATGTTTAGTGTCACACTGGGAACATGACAAGAAACAATCTCAATGTGGATGGAGACTAGTGGCTAACAGTTCGATAACCATATAATGGATAAACAGTAATGGGCCCAGGGTTACACCCAGGGGTACACCCAGTGGCGGACTGACCAATAGGAAATTCCGTCAAAGTCCAGAACAGCCTGTTCATCAGGAAAAGGGAAGTGCTGGTAAGTTGCAGGAGCAGGACACAAAAATAATAGGCTAACCTACTTTTATTAGGGTTCTGTTGCTATGAATTTTAACTTTTCACAATGATGGTGATGATGATAATCATTTGTGCGATTTAGTGCAGTGTTTGACTTTTGACAAAACAAGAAATCAAGCTTGTTCCAGAACTTTGACTGTATCACATGGATTCTATTAAGACTGTGTTATACAGCTAAAAGCTCTGCAACAAGCTATCCAGTGGTCCTGTTTTTTTTTTTGAGAGGTTTAATTGACTGTCAGAAAGAACTGCCTGACAAAGGTAAAGCAGTGAAAATATAACGAACACTGACACTGATTTTTGTTTTGTTTTTTAGGTGGTCCTTCTTTTACTTGTGGTTGGGGAAAAATATATACAGCACAGTATCACAATATTTTGTGTGGCAATATTATATCAATTCATGGCCGCCAAGTATTTAGCGTTCTGACTGCATGCCGTTTTCGCCGTTCCCGAGGCCTTTTATGAATATACTGGAGATACTGGTATGGTATGATATGAAACTAGAAGATATAAGGAATCTATAGACATGTACGTCAGGATATCGTGTCTCGAAGTTGCCGCTGCAAAAATTAGGCTATTTTTTGATGATTCATGGTGATTTTCAGAGCGGTAATGTGACCTCTGACATCATGCTATCTCAATGAAAATAGGCTCTCTGGTTCCCACAAGTCTCCTTTTTACTTATATGGCTGCCTCCACATTCAGAACTGAGAATTTCTCTCTTATTTGACAAAACAATTCTTGATTGAATTTAATTTTGTGGACAGTTAAATCACAATATATGGTATCGTAATACTTACCATATCGCAAAATAATTAAAATCGCAATAATATCGTATCGTGACTCAAGTATTGGGATAAAATTGTATCGAGGGGCCTCTGGTCATTCCCATCCATCCATCCATCCATCCATTTTCCTCTACTTATCCGGGGCCGGGTCGCGGGGAAGCAGGCTAAGCAGGACATTCCCACCTCTATTTTTTAGGTAAATATGTCACTGTGGCTGCTATTTACATCAGTAAATATCACTTTCCTCAAAGTCACCAGACTCCTTTGACTAAAGCAGTAATTTTCCTTGCAGAACACAGAAGTTGTTGGTTCACCACTGTTGTCCTAAGAAGTAGATTGCTCAGTCTCCATGCCAGTGCTCTGCTTCTAACAGGGAGACCACTGAATGTTACACACACAGGCTATAGATCAAGATATATATGTATAGCAACTTCATCATTCAGAAACCTTTGTCAGGTGTCATGGGAAAAAGTTTTCAAGAGCACGTGTGTAAATAGCATTTTCCCAACTTGAACTAAATTCTTAATGCTCTAATTTGAATTCACAAGGAACACTAGTGAAGCTACAGGATGATATAAAATCTTATAGGATTCCATTCAGAGGTATGGAACTACCTCTATGCTAACTGGTCATGCCATTAGTCTGAGAGCTAATCTCTTGGATGTGCAGCACAAATAGACCATAATACTTGTTCATGTGTCTGTTCTCTGTCCAACAGTACCTTGTTTGTGTCCCTGCTGCCTCATTTTACCACACACACACACTATGCCAGGCGTATTTACTATTTTTCATTGCATTTGAATGTGCTCTTCATATTTCACTGGTTGTTCACTTGCCTACTGGGTGTCATTGGAATATGAATGTCTGTGGCCATCTTCCAATAGATATTACTATAAGGAATTTGGGGATTTTTTTTTTTAGGAAATAAAAAACTTGGTGACAAGAGATAATTGCATATGTGTGTTGAGACTTATCTAATTTCCTGGTGCATGTGTGTGTGCATGTTTAAAACCTAATATGCACGTTGCTCAAAACGTGGCTTTATGCATGTGTTTCAGTGTGTGTGTGTGTGTGTGTGTGTGTGTGTGTGTGTGTGTGTCACGTACGCCGGCGGTCACAGGTGAGTGTCATGTGTGATGATCATTATTGCCATACACCTGCTCCGCTCCTGCAATTAACTTTGCCGATGCAAATGAGCCTTATTGCATCACCGAGGCCTAGCCTCCTCCCCAACAGACTAGACGATGTTCATCTGCTGGATCTAATTAAGGTAATGAGAGAGGGAGGGAGACGGAAGGATGGATGGAGGAGTGGAGGAGCAAAAGAGAAAGATGGTGGGGGAGTGGGAGAAAGGCGGAAGGTGGAAAAATAGGGAAAAGGGGATGAAAGAAGTTGGCACGAGAACTGAAAACCTATGGAAACGGTAGGGAGATGTGCAGGTTTAGCTGTGTGTGAGTGTTTGTATCTTTAGTGTGTGTGCCTGTTTGTGATGTGACAATGTATGTATGCAAGGAGTGTTCTGAGTCCATATATATATATACAGAGACATGACAACAAGGGAAGTCCCCTGCAATGTGTGGATATGTATGCAGAACTACATGTATTTGTGTTTCCAAGTGTGTAGAGGATCTTTTTATTGTGTGTGTGTGTGTGTGTGTGTGCTTGCGCATGTGTGAGTGTGAATGATGAAGTGTCGGAAGAAAGGACGGAGAAGAGAGAGGAGGGGAGGAGACAGCAGGTGTTCTGACAAGGACAACAGCCGTCACACACACACACACATGCACACACAACCACACACACACACACACACACAAAACACAGAGTACAATAGAATTATGCACATGAACATACAAACACAATTTTTTTTTTAAATTCAGTGAAAAACGCATGCAGAAATACACACACACACACACGTATTTCCTACACACACCTCTATAAACACACGTGTCCAAACACACATTCATACATGTGACCTCCATACGGTATGGTTGTTCACACGTGCACACACACACACATTCTCACTCTCAAACTACCTTGTTTCCTCACATATTGAACACGTTATTTAACATATGAGAATAAGAAACATAGTCTCTTTCCTGTAGCTGCTTCTTAACATTGAGTTCTGTGAAGTCACTTCTTCAAGAAGAACATCAACATTTTAGTGACTCTAAAAACAGTGTGCCTGGAATATCATTGGTGCAAAACAAAAGACTAAACTTGTAATGGTATCCCCTGTAGCATGTACGCCTTAAAAGGTAACCAAAATATGTTGCACTAATAAATAAGCCTCGAGGGACACATATATTCATTGTAAACACATTAATTGGTACAAAAACATGAAGTCGAGTGATTGCACTCAACTTCAGCTATCAGAATGATCAGTATTTATTATACTGAAGAAGTGAATTTAACTTGCATTAAATTCGCCTCTGGGCACCACCAATAAGGGAAAATGATAGCCAATTAATGTCAATCTGGAGGTTGTAAGCTCTGGATTCATAAACAGTGATCATAATACTTCATACACACAAACCATGTGTGCTTATAAATGACAGGTTTATTTATCTACTAACTACACAGACAACCAATAACTACTGGCGTATAATTGAACAAATAAATGCAACAATGAATAAATGCAAAAAAAGAATAATTAATTACTGAATGAGGATCACCGTGTATCAGATGAAGTCGTCTGTCTAATGTAGATTGTCGGGATAAGCCAAACAAGACATTTTTAAATGAACAAAATGTTCAAATAAACTTTCATGAACTAAAAACGTGGCAAACAGGTTCACGGCTTTTTTGAGAAACACGTTGCCGAGGATATGCATTGTTTTGTTTTGCTTCTTCTTGCTCTTTATAAACGGACCTTTGCACTCTTTCGAAACAGACCTTTGCTCTCTTTATAAATGGACCTTTTCACTCTTTATAAACAGACCATTGCGCTCTTTAGAAACAGACCTTTGCTCTCTTTATAAATGGACCTTTGCGCTCTTTATAAACGGACCTTTGCACTCTTCATAAATGGACCTTTGCGCTTTTTATAAACAGACCTTTGCGCTCTTTATAAACGCTCCTTCGCGCTCTTTATAAACAGACCTGTGCGCTCTTTATGAACAGACCTTTGCTCTCTTTATAAATGGACCTTTGCGCTCTTTATAAACAGACCTTTGCACTCTTCATAAACGCTCCTTCGCGCTCTTTATAAACAGACCTGTGCGCTCTTTATAAACGCTCCTTCGCGCTCTTTATAAACAGACCTGTGCGCTCTTTATAAACAGACCTGTGCGCTCTTTATAAACAGACCTTTGCTCTCTTTATAAATGGACCTTTGCACTCTTTATAAACGGACCTTTGCACTCTTCATAAATGGACCTTTGCGCTTTTTATAAATAGACCTTTTCGCTCTTTATAAACGCTCCTTCGCGCTCTTTATAAACAGACCTGTGCGCTCTTTATAAACAGACCTGTGCGCTCTTTATAAACAGACCTTTGCGCTCTTTATAAACAGACCTTTGTGCTCTATAAACTATACATTACTAGTGTTGAGTGTCTATAACAGTGATGGGCATACATTGGTGTTTCTTAGTTTCTTGAAAGCCTGGTACATCAGATACAGACCCTGTCCGCAGTATGTGTATGTATTGACCAAGGGTATGGGTATTGACCAAGCATCACTATTATGTGTATATATATATATATACACACACACACATAGATACATAGAAAATTGCATTTTTTTTTCTTTACATGTAAATAGTTCCTTCCTACCTCATTGTCTGTTGTTCCCTCTTTGAATACCAGCATTTAAAATCACCATATGCTATTATTTCTATACTGGTAGCTAAACAAAACGTATGACTTAATGTGCATTAAATTCTGAATTACAGAATCAGTCCCATTGTTCTTGGCACCTTGAGTTCACCGTGCCATCTGTGATCCTTTCCAGGCACATCTTGGGCTGTGAGATATTAACCCTTCCTGCTGTAAATTGGCCAGTTGTCACTTAACATTCCTTTGGTGTCCTCCATGGGGAGTGCAGGCCTGTTTCTAGACCCCAGGGTCATGTCAACATAGAGGTTAATAAACGTTTATTCAACTTTCTGTGGAGGGAAATTAAGTTCTGATCATCATGCTCCACCTCTACAGACTGCAAGTGTAATGTACAGCAGAAGCAGCAGGGGCACCAAACGAAGCATAATGGTCTGATTAATATACAAAAAAAATTCAATCTTTATGGAGCAAGAATTTATGCAGATTGAATACAAAATGTCTGTATTTATTACATTATGAGTTATTGTGTGTGTCAAGTTGACATTTCAAGCTGAGGGTGGCAGCGGCTGTTTTCATGGACCAATTAAAGGTCAGAAGGTCAGCAGAGTTACTCAGTACCATCCTCTGGTTTTGACCTTTCACTTAGATCCACCGTTAGATAATTGATTCATGAGGAGGTATCTTATAAAACCACGACTGTGCAGCACAGCAGTGGCTACTTTCTAACTGTTACCAAAAATACACCATTTATGGTAGAAAGAAAACTGTAAAACAGGCATTATCGTCAAAATTAGACGTTTCTGGCAGATCTTGGGTTATGATAGTTTCCATTGGAAAACGTAACCAAAACGAAGCTTAAAATGTTGTTATTTCTGTCAAAATGACTTAATTATACATGTCTCATTTAAAACATTGTCAAAAATAAACTTTTTTGAATAACTAGATCCTGTTAAAAACATTAAATTTTGCACTATTTAGCGCACATAGAAGCCATGATTGATTCTTGAACGGTCACATGACAAATATTCATTGAAAATCTGTTTACACAGATCAGAGAGGAGAGGGCAGGAGAGGCTGTTTACACAGAGCTGAGAGGAGAGGGCAGGAGAGGCTGTTTACACAGAGCCGAGAGGAGAGGACAGGAGACGTAAGTAGATGTTGTAAAAATGCAAATAGTTAATTATGTATAATATGTGGAGACCCAATTTTTTTTTTTCAAATATTCATAAAACTTGTGGGCACTTAGAGAAGTGTTGTAAATATAAATTCTATTTTATTCAAATTAAATAAATAAAAAAATATCAGACAAATTCAACTTTTAAAAAACCTTTTGTTCATGCTTCTAACCATGATTGTGCTGATTCCATAGAGGTGCAGGACTAGTTATATTTATATTATTATTATGTATTTTGAAGTGAAATACAAGGTCACTAAGGTTCTTAGTGTAGACGGCCACATGATAAGATGCAGGCCTGATTATTTAGCACTTCTAACACACTCACCAGAAGACAGAACATCATGATTTTTTTCCTGATTTTTCTGAAAGTATTTCCAGGAAACAACTACTGCACAATGAGCTTTAGCTGCGCCTCGTCCCTGTGTGGTAACCTACTGCTTTCACTTAACAAATAACCAAACTCTGGAGTACAGCGCTGACATATTTACCAACATATGATTTCAAATGATTTAGCATTCTCTCCTCACATATTGTCGTGTCCTGTCACCACAAACAACACTGTGCCATTATATGTTCTGAGACGTCAGTATGAAACACGGCATGTGTGACCCACCAGGTGGTGTTCTCATCACTTATCCAGTAAACAGGACACAAATATTTCACATGTATAGTATTACTGTCTTTGTTTCTTTGTCTCAGCTGTCCTCTGCCTGTTTCTCCTCTGAGCCTCCTTCTCCTCCGCTTTTCTTTTCTTTCTGTCAACCTCCGCTGGGTTTAATCTGACTAGCCGCTGTGGTGACTGATTGACCGGTGAATGAGCTGTTTATTGGATGCAAGGGAAACAAATTGCGGTTTGACGTGTTCCCCGAGTTGTCTAATGAGAGCCAGGATGAAGTATATCACTCTCTGCTTCTGCTCTCCTCTCAGCATGGGCTAAACCCAAAACAAGGTTTGGACCTCTGCCAGGGCAATCTCAATCATTCTGATGCACCAAACACTGTGTTACTGTGTGTGTGTGTGTGTGTGTGTGTGTGTGTGTGTGTGTGTGTGTGTGTTTGCATATGTGAAGATGGCGAAATATTCTTATGTACATACCTTCTGAATTAGCATGGCACACTCACTTTTGATGACACTGCTTTCTCATTTATTGAGACGTTTTTTTATTGTTTTTTTAAACTTTTTTCCCTTAGATCAGGGATGGGCAACTGGAGGCCCGGGGGCCGTATACGGCCCGCACCCTCACTTGAAGTGGCCCTCAGTACAACTATATTCATTTGAGCATGAAATATTAAAAGTGCAGTAAAAAAATGCACAAAATTACTGCGGGCAGGAGAGGCTGTTTACACAGAGCAGAGAGGAGAGGACAGGAGAGGCTGTTTACACAGAACAGAGAGGAGAGGACGGAGAGGCTGTTTACACAGAGCTGAGTGGAGAGGACAGGAGAGGCTGTTTACACAGAGCTGAGTGGAGAGGACAGGAGAGGCTGTTTACATTTAAACTCATTTATTGAGACTTTTTTTTTTCCTAAAATCCAAATGGCTACAATTTAATGGTTTGATTCTGCATTGAGTCTTTTTAATTTAGATTTTTTATTTTTATTTTCCCTTAATATAATCACATTTAATCACTACTCAGCTCCTATGAACAATGCAGATTAAAAGCAGTGTCTGACCAGTCTGCTGGCCAGTCATCTCTAATACATGAAGATTTCATTAAGGGCCATTGTAGCACAACTCATTGAGGGAGATAAATCACAAACTACTTGCAGTTCTTTGGCCTTCTTTAACTCTCCTGCTTCAGAAGAACACCACAAATGAACATTTCTCTTTAGAAAACATTACAGATAACCAGTGGTGGAATGTAACTCACTACATTTACTCAAGTCCTGTACTTAAGTATAATTTTGAGGTACTTGTACTTTACTTGACTATTTCCATTTTATGCAACTTTATACTTCTACTCCACTACATTAAGCTGACAGCTTTAGTTACTTTACAGGTTGAGATTTAACATAAGAATGTGATATATTTAAAGTGATTACACACATTTTTTTAATTAAACCTCATAACAGTATAGTTAATATGAGCCATATGTTTACAAAATGGAAGCACTTACATGAATGCATCAATCAAATAATCCTATAATATATTAGAATATATATATAAAACAGTCTGAGTGGGACATTCTGCATAACAAGTACTTTAAGTACATTTTGTACATTTTGATGCTGATACTTTTGAACTTTTACTTCAGGAAGTATTGGATGCAGGACTTTTACTTCTAGTGGAGTAACTTCACAGTGTGTTAGTACTTTTACTGAAGCAAGAGATCTGAATACTTCTTCCACCACTGCAGAAAACAGAAATGTTTCATGTGAAAAGTCTGTAATCATTTGGATAAGAAACATTTTGCATTCTCATCCCTTCATACCTGTGTGCTGGGGTTCATGTCCCACACTTACAGACGTGAGTATTGATCTTAAAGGGCCAGTACTCAAATTAAGAAACAAAAAGAAAGACAAACTGTTATTTTTCAGTGTGGAGTTTGCATGTTCTCCTCATGCACCATGGGTTCTCTCTGAGTCCTCTGGCTCCTCCCACAGTCCAAAGACATGCAGCTTAGGTCTAATTCAGGGGTCTCAAACTCGCGGCCCGCGGGCCAATTGCGGCCCTCATGACGATATTTTGTGGCCCCCACCTTGATATGAAAGTTTAATGTGAGTTTTATATGAATGCCACTTTACTGTGTGTGTGCGTGTGTGTGTGTGTGTGTGTGTGTGTGTTGAAGGTCCCTTTAATTACTTATTTTGGTAATTGTGTGTCTTTTTTTTTGGTAATTTTGTGTCTTTTTCAAAATAATTTTGTGTCTTTTTTTAATAATTCTGTGTCATTTTAAAATAATTTTGTTTCTTTTTTGGTAATTCTGTGTCTTTTTTTTAGTAATTGTGTGTCTTTTTAAAATTATTTTGTGTCTTTTTTAGCCATTTTGTGTCTTTTTTTAGTAAATTTCAGTCTTTTTGGGGGTCATTTTGTGTCTTTTTAAATACTTTTGTGTCTTTTTTGGAAATTCTGTCATTTGCAACCCAAGTTCAAATAAGTGGTTAAGGATAATAAATGAATGAAAACCTACTAGACAATTTTGCACAGTCAAACATCAAGCAAGTGCAGCAACAAACGACATAGTGAGCCAGCTAATATTACCTACTTACTGACTGACTTACTTGGATATAATGGATGGATGTGTTTCAATCAATCAAGCGACAGCTTTTAGTAGCTAATCTCCTCTGCCATCTATTGGCTGCGGGGCAGGTGATATACAGTAGGTTGCCTGCTGGTGCTTGACAATGAGATTGGAAGTTCAAGCAGTCAGTTCCTCCATTAAAACCTAATCAACCCCTTCGAGTATGTTTTTTAGGCCAACAAACACAAAACAAGACCTTTTTAATTGACCAATATGTTACAATTTAGTTTGATGAAGTGAAAACACTGTTAAAACTATATATGTAGGAGCAACCTTCAGTTTTAAGCTATTAGTTATTCATTTATTATAACTTGTATTCTGGTATTTAATACCTGTCTTGGCAGCTGGGGTGGCCAGTCAGACCAGTGGGCCCCTCCCTGGACACGCCCCTGCTCTGATAATGTGTTTCTTATGCACTTTGTCTCCATGCCTTTAATGTTTTATGTCACGCACTTTGAATTGCCTTTTTGTTGAAATGCAACCCGGCATCATCAGACTAATTTGCACATCTGTATACGTGCCAAATCACTCAGTTCATTTTTTATTTCCATTTTTTATTTTGAGCGATCCGACTCATCTGCAGAGACTGCTTTCCTGCATAGTTGAAATGTGCTCTACAGATAAACCTGCTATGCTTTTCTTCAAATATAACAAATCCATCTTTGCTTAGAAAAATATAAGTCAATATGACTGAGGCACATATATTCAATATGCAATACTATATGGGTCAATGACGTGATCTAACCCAGTGTCAGTTGGTGTAACCAGTCATTTTTTGGATTATATTGTATATCTTACTATGTCTTGTGTTGCTGTGTTGCTTACTATGTCTTGTGTTGCTGTGTTGCTTACTATGTCTTGTGTTGCTGTGTTGCTTACTATGTCTTGTGTTGCTGCGTTGCTTACTATGTCTTGTGTTGCTGAGTTACTTACTATGTCTTGTGTTGCTGCGTTGCTAACTATGTCTTGTGTTGCTGCGTTGCTTACTATGTCTTGTGTTGCTGCGTTGCTTACTATGTCTTGTGTTGCTGCGTTGCTTACTATGTCTTGTGTTGCTGCGTTGCTTACTATGTCTTGTGTTGCTGCGTTGCTAACTATGTCTTGTGTTATTGCGTTGCTTACTATGTCTTGTGTTGCTGCGTTGCTTACTATGTCTTGTGTTGCTGCGTTGCTTACTATGTCTTGTGTTGCTGCGTTGCTTACTATGTCTTGTGTTACTGCGTTGCTTACTATGTCTTGTGTTGCTGCGTTGCTAACTATGTCTTGTGTTGCTGCGTTGCTTACTATGTCTTGTGTTGCTGCGTTGCTTACTATGTCTTGTGTTGCTGCGTTGCTTACTATGTCTTGTGTTGCTGCGTTGCTTACTATGTCTTGTGTTGCTGAGTTACTTACTATGTCTTGTGTTGCTGCGTGTCTTACTATGTCTTGTGTTGCTGCGTTGCTTACTATGTCTTGTGTTACTGTGTTGCTTACTATGTCTTGTGTTGCTGCGTTGCTTACTATGTCTTGTGTTGCTGGTCAGGTTTACGTGACCCGGAAGTTTGAGTGCGATCAAGTGAGCCGTCATTTGCAATGTAATTATTTCACGTGGTGTGTTGATTTAATGTTAATACTTCATCTCCTCTCTAAGAGTTTTATACTGAAAAAAGTGAGAAAGAATGACAGTAAAGTGTTTATCCTTCATGTCAGCTCGCTCTGAGCAGTTTACATGAATTTACCATAAATATCACAATAAGGGTCACTACATTATACATTATTATTATTATTATTATATAGGGACGGCTGGTTTGACTACGGAGATGAGAATGACGGCTCACTTGACCGCAGTCAAACTTCCGGGTCACGTAAACCCGACCGATTAAATATTAAAATCAAATTCAGTCCTGGTGCGATTAAATATATTTTTTGGTATTTATCCCTTTAAAAGTCTTTATCTTGCTCTGAATCCTCAGAGTGAGTCGTCCCTGCGTGCAGCTCGCCTGCTCCAGTCCCATCCCGTCATGGTGACCATGCTGAGCGTGGCTATTTAACGGTAAAGATTTAGTATTCATGCGGCGTGCTGCAGGATTGCAGCACTCTCATAAAAGCTCAGCCTGAGTCCATCACCAAACAAACGGGAGCTGCATGTTTTTCTGATTTATTAGAGGAGCCCTCCCTTCTTGTTCTCCTTCTCCTCCTCTTAATCTTTCATTATTGTCTTTTCTTCTCCCTCACCCCTCCTCTCCTTCTGTGTTACAGTGTGAGGGCAGCACACGTCTACTTTTCTCTCCATCCCTGTGTGTGTGTGTGTGTGTGTTGCTGTCATTGCGATCATGTGTGCATGAGTGCAAACATGACGAGGGTGTGCATCTGCGAGGATGTCACATGACGTCCTTAATGACAATCTGTCTGTGATCTCACATTTCTCCCTTTAGCTTCTCCTGTTGATGAAGCATGATGCTTTCCTTTTGTTGCCCTTAATGGAGGCTTAACGTCTCTACTCACAGATCAATATGACTTTATGAATTATTTGCTCTGCGGCTGTTTTCTTTCTCTCTCTCTCTCTCTCTTAAAAAAAGAAAAAAAAAACAGGGGCTACACTCGCTCATTAGCATGCTGTCTTTATTAGCCAAGGCCACCGGTGTCTACTTCTGCTCGTGTGTGTGTGTGTGTATGTGTCCGCGTGTGCGTGCAAGTGTGTGAACACGAAGCGTGTACTTTAGGTGTTGTGTGTATAAGTCGTGGTGTAATTAATCTGCTTGCCCTCAGCTCTGATTAAGCTCAGATTCTTCCACACAGCTGAACACTCTCCACCTCCCGTCTTTTTGGCTTCTGCTCATCAACGCGCTGCAAAAATACACAGTCAAATATCACGATTTGTGCTTCTGTGTGTCAGGAAATACAAAGACTGGCAAAATGCATGTTTGGTTTTTGCAAAAACGTGCAACAAGATAAGGAGAATATTCTTAAAATTGCCCCCGTCGGAGGTGAAAAGTACCGTGTGATACATGTGAGGAGGGGAAAGTGGAAAAATTAATTATTTTCTCTTACAGTTTTCTATAAAATGTGTGTAAAATTAGCAACTGCAGGTAAAAAGAAGGGGAAGCAATTCCCACATGCATACTCAATAAAAAACAATAGAAATATAATTCCCCTATTTCATGGATGTTGCCCTTTAGGTGATATGAGAAGTCAATACGCGCTATTGTACAGATCTAATAAAAAGCTGCTTTATGTGTGTGTGTGCACCTACACACACACACACACACACGGCTTCCTCTTCCCTTGGCGTAATCTGTAATAATTGTAGCTGTAATAATCTTGCAAACAGAGGAAAAGGTCAAGTCTGGGAGGTGAATATGTGAGAGAAAAAGAGGAGAAACAACAGGAGAGTGATTGAGAACGAGAGGAGAGGTAAACAAAGATGACGAGAATGAAAGGGGGGAAAATGGAAAACAAGAGGAGAGGAAAAAGTCAGCGTCTGTTGCCGTCTTTCACCACTAGTCTCTGCTGTTGCACCAAGAATCGGCTTGGACACGCACACTTTTTTTTTACCTCCCTCTCCTGCGTTTATTCCTCTCTTTCTTGAAAGCCCAAGGTCTCTCAGGCAGTGTTGAATTCCTGTTGAACTACACATACGGCGCTGTTACAGCCCGCGCTGACAGCTGTATTGTTCCATTGCAGGGGGAACAGCACGTTGTTCACAACAATCCAGCTCCACTAAGCACGCTTCCTATGGAGAACAAAGGTGACACTCTACTTTAAGCATTATGTGGAGCATTATGCACTATAGAGTGTTACATAATGTTTACAGTACGCTCATTATGCTCTCGTAGCGGGCCTAATAGGCAGCCCTGGAGAGCACCTTTAACCATTATTCACCTTTTTAGACCAGCGTGAGATATTTATATTTAAATCCATCCTCACGTGTGACTGTTGTTGTATTTTACAAGTCAATCATTTTATTCCCTTCATTTATTTTATGCACAAATGCAAAGGAATATAGTATAGTTAAAGAATATAACACAGCTCGTAAAATTCAGACACTTTATATCCCACCATTTAGCTTAAAAATCTTAGGTTTTATTAAGTTTATTAAATATTTATTGTATATAAGTGATGGGAAACCATGACATTTTTATCTGGACGCATTACGGTAATGAATTTGTGAATCAAAAATATGTTAAAAAATATGAAAACAATGAATTGTGCCTCATTATGGCTATATTGTTCATTCATATAAAAGTGAAATATATTTAGTTTAATAAATTATGTCCTTATATTCTTCACAGACAGAACTTAGACTGGCTTCAATCTTCATGTGTGACTGTTGTTGAATTTTACAAGTCAATCATTTTATTCCCATCATTCATTTTATGCACAAATGCAAAAAAATCTTAGGTTTGATTCAGTTTAGCCACTAAATGATGTTAAAATGTGGAGTTAAAGAACATAACACAGCTCTTAAAATACAGACACTTTAAATCCCACCGTTTAGCTTAAATATCTTAAGTTTTCTGTTAAATTATACAAGTTTATTAAATATTTATTGTATATAAGTGATGGGAAACCATGATATTTTTATCTGGATGCATTACGGTAATGAATTTGTGAATCAAAAATATGTTAAAAAATATTATTTTAGCACAAAACAGTGAATTGTGCCTCATTATGGCTATATTGTTAATTCATATAAAAGTGAAATATATTCAGTTTAATAAAGTATATCCTTATAATCTTCACAGACATAACTTAGACTGGCTTCATGAGAATTAGTTAAAATGTATTGTCACCAATATGATATTATTTATATTTATATTATAATTATATTTATATATTTATATTTATTTTTAAATCGATCTTCATGTGTGACTGTTGTTGAATTTTACAAGTCAAACATTTTATTCCCTTCATTCATTTTATGCACAAGTGCACAGCTCTTAAAATACCGACACTTTAAATCCCACCATTTAGCCTTCATATGCAATATGTAAACAATTATTAATAAAACATAACACACAATATAAGGATATTTTGGGTGTATTTCCAATGACTATAACTCCTCCTGTGAAGCTTGTGTAGCAGATAACGAATCAGTGATATTAGCTCGATTGTAAGCCTATAAAAAGCCTTTAAATTATATGAAATATAAAGTATTTATGTGTTATATTTAGTAATGCCATTATATTTGTTCGTTTCTATTTGTTTATTTATAAACTCTACATGTAGAGGTTTTTGTCAAAGCATAAATGAATAATTTGCATTTGATCAGTGGAGTCCAAGGACAACCATACGTCTACAAATTTGGTGTTTTTCAAAGACAATTAAAATAATTAACATCTCTTTTACTTCTTGAGAAAAATAAATCATTGGAGAATCATGATTTTTTTTTTTTAATAAGACTGGAATATATGAACAGTAAATATCTTTAATCTTCTTGCAATCAAATCTTGAAATATAATAATATCAGATGTGTTATACTAAAGTATAAATAATGTATTTATTGTTGCTTTATAACCGTTGATAAACACAATTAATAATGTCCTTATATCTGCTTATAACTACTCAGAGGTGTTTATTATTAATCTCACTTATCCCACAGGGATGTATTAAAAACACAGTTGCAGTAAAATTATATAACTTATTACATTAAAAAAAACAACCCTGATTCCAAAAAAGTTGGGACGCTGTGACTTAAAATTTCATCTGGAAAACTTGTATTTTTGTAAAAACACTCTGTTTTTATGTATGTTTGACACTGCATCCCAACTTTTTAACTACTACCTGTTTCTATAGCTACAATAACAGTCTGGAAATATCACATGGAAGCTAAATGTCCACAAAAACAAATTAGAAATGTATATTTTGTCCAATAAATTACACTTTGTGTACCAAAACATGCATCAACACTCACCTGAGGACCATTGTTAGACTAACAGACACATTTTTTTTTATAAATTCTGACATCAAATCCTCTAAATATGAATTATTTTTTGTCTGAGACGTAGACGATGGGTGCTCAGAGACTCAGTGTGTTGAGTTATTTCCCCACAGATCAGCAGATAAATGGGTCATCACAGATTAGCAGCAGGGATAAACTCTATATATATTTTTATATGGTTTCTGGCAGGAATGGATATTCAGAAATGCATAAAATAATGCACACTGTGTTCAGTGAGTACTTTTTTCTACGTATATATTTTAGAATCCAGGGTGATCTTGTTTCAAGGACCATTGAATGAATCTGATTTTGATGCTGACATGCAGATGGCATCATCCTCCAGCAGAACAGCTCCCTCTGATTATTGTCTGCAACTTATTGTAGATCAGGGGTCTCAAAGTCTCAAATTACCTGGGGGCCGCTGGAGGCAGTATCAAAATGACCAAAAAAAGACAGAATTACTAAAAAAAGACACAAAATTAAGAAAAAGACACAAAATTACAAACAAAAAAAAGACACAAAATGACAGAAAAAAGACACAAAATTACTAAAAAAAAAAGACACAAAATGACAGAAAAAAACTAAATTACTTAAAAAAGACAAAATGACCAAAAAAGACACACAATTACTAAAAAAGACACAAAATGACCAAAAGAAGACACAAAATGACTGAAAAAAACACTAAATTACTTTAAAAAGACACAAAATTACCAAAAAAGGGACACAAAATGATAGAAAAAAAGTACTTAAAAAAAATACAAAATGACCAAAAAAGACACAAAATGACAAAAAAAGACACAAAATGACAGAAAAAAACGAAATTACTTTAAAAAGAAACAAAATGACCAAAAAAGACACACAATTATTTAAAAAAAAAGACAAAATCATTTAAAAAAGACAATAAAATTACCAAAAAAAGACACAAAATTACCAAAAAAAAGTAATTAAAGGGACCTTCCACACACAACACGGTGAAGTGACATTCATATAAAACTCTATCTCACTATCTGAAGAAATGTTGCCAAATTATAATAACAGAATCATTTACTAGTAAAAATGTGGGAAATGGAATTTGCCAGTTATAATAAAATCAAGGGAATAGAGCCAACTTTGCTTCATATATTTTGATTTTACACCTCTGTCTGTGTGAGTTTTTAAGACAGCAAACGTCCACAACTTGATGTCCCTTTATGGATTTCACACGACATCTCCCTGCAAGAACACACTGAACTGTGAGACGAATATTCCTCTTTTGCAAACGCTTCACATGACTCCAAACTTCTGGACAGAATCTGGCACGAGAACTTTTATTTCAAAGTTTTTATGGTGTGTGAAAGAAGAAAAGAAAGAGTAAAGTAATGCAAAGCAAATATCACACAGCGCTGATTCACTGTGTGACCAAACACTGAGCCCAAGTTGAGACTAATGAAGTCTTTAATTTAGTTATAGTTTATTCAGAAATGCATAAAATAATGCAGACTGTGTTCAGTAAGTACTTTTTTCTATGTATTTATTTTAGAATCCAGGTTGATCTTGTTTCAAGGGCCATTGAATGAATCTGATTTTGATGCTGACATGCAGATGGCATCATCCTCCAGCAGAACAGCTCCCTCTGATTATTGTCTGCAACTTATTGAAGATCAGAGAAGGAGAAAGGAAGTTTATACCTGCATGTTGGATGGTTTAAAGTAGAGGCCTCAAACTCAAATTACCTGGGGGCCGCTGGAGGCAGTATCAAAATGACCTCAAAAAAAAGACACAAAATTACTAAAAAAAACACTAAATTACTTTAAAAAGACACAAAATGACAGAAAAAACTAAATTACTTAAAAAAGACAAAATGACCAAAAAGACACAAAATTACTGAAAAAACACTATATTAATTTAAAAAGACACAAAATTACTGAAAAAACACTATATTAATTTAAAAAGACACAAAATTACAAAAAAGACACAAAATTACTGAAAAAACACTAAATTACTTAAAAAACACTAAATTACTTAAAAAAGACACAAAATAACCAAAAAGACACAAAATGACTGAAAAAACACTATATTACTTAAAAAAGACACAAAATGACCAAAAAGACACAAAATGACCAAAAAGACACAAAATGACCAAAAATACTAGCCTGGCTAGCACCAGACTAATCACAAATGAGATCTAGTCTGGAAACCAGCCGTTCATTTCTCCGTAGAGGAGGTGTGGTTTACGATCCTCCGGAGCCGTTTATTGGGCGCTACGAATGTCTATCAAAGCGTCTGTAGGTAGCTCTTAGCCAATCAGATCAGTTATACCAGATGACGTAGTAGAGCAACAGAAATGGATGTTTGTTGTGTGTGTGTGTGAGAGAGTGTTGTTTGCTGCTTTGCTTCTCTAGTTCTCGCTTTCTGCAAGATTATTTATTTTCACGCTTTATTCCCCCTCATGTCATTCAGCCACACACATCCACTGATTTTATGGTCAACAGACAAGCTGCTGGGGGTCTCTGGGCGGCTCCGCTGTCCGGCTCGTAGCCAGATCACCGTGGTTACAGCAGCGAGCGGTAGTGGGGCTAGTTGGTAGATTAGGCTTTGGCCAAATCCTGTAGGAAGCAAGGCTAAAACATCCTTTTTGGTGGTGAAACAGGAGTGTAAAGTCAAACATTGTTCTTCTTTTAAAATCAACTTTCGTTTTAAACTATTTAAAACGCCATCTACAGCTAAAGAGAGTTTTGCGGCAGCCATGTTGGATCCGTAAGAAAACTACAAAACTACAAGCTTCCGTCTGCCGAGTAGTACACGTCATCGTCTTGCCGTCCCTCCCCGTTCTGTGATTGGATCCCTAAAAAGGGCTAAGAAACCTCTCTGGTTGCCAGACTGTGCGGAGGTTCGAAATTAAATTCGAGCGCGTAAGGCAGTATGGGTATACCCAGGCAAAATACATAAAATGACTGAAAAAAACACTACATTACTTGAAAAAGCCACACAAAATGACAAAAAGACACAAAATGACCCAAAAATACACAGAATTACCAAAAGAATTTTCCGGACAGAATCTGGCACAAGAACTTTTATTTCAAAGTAAAGTTTTTTACGGTGTGTGAAGGAAAAAAAGAAAGAGGAAAGTAATGCAAAGCAAATATCACACAGCGCTGATTCACTGTGTGACCAAACACTGAGCCCAAGTTGAGACTAATGAAGTCTTTAATTTGGTTATAGTTTATTAATGTCACAGACACTCCCCCATTAATCATATTATAACGCCCCTGAGTGTGCGTGTGCATAGCCTGCGTGTGTGTGTGTGTGTGAGTGTTTGAGCATATGCCTGTGTGTTTCTATGGGTGCCTGCATATGTACATGTGTATGTGCAGAGAGAAAAAGAAAGAGACAAGTGTGCAGCTCTCCACCAGCAATAATATCGCATACATTTTAAAGGACCGTCATTATCGCCGTGGGTTACCCCGCGGCCCCCCATCACAAACCCCACAAACCATTTTCATTCCAAACTCATTAATATGCAAACTTATTCAAATGAGATTGTAATTAAGCATCTACTGAGTGGGAACCCTTTTCATGATAATTTATGATAAACTCCTCGCCACCTTTGATTGAGATTGATTTTTGGCGCAGGCAAGCCGACCTGAATACAAAGCTACACCTGAGAGACCTGGAGGGAGAATAACACTTTTAAAACAGCAAACTTATTTCATGGCTGATTGTGCCACAATCATCTTGGAGGAGTAACAAAGATCTATTTGAATAATGCATTCCCACTGTGCTGGCGATGTGCTCAGCCTAAAAAAAAAAAAAAAAAAGAGAAAGAGAAAAAGAAACTTGGGCATATCTGTTCTTGGCATCGAGGTGACAAAGTGATGTGTGTGTCTGTGTGTGTGTTTTATAATGGAAGGTAAACCAAGCAGAACTCTGTTTACCCAGCGTTTTATTGGAAGGATTACAACCTTTTCTGACTGGAACTGACACATCATGAAAATATCAGCTTTAACGTTCATAAAAACGGTCTGTTGGCCCTTATAGTGAGCATCATTTTATTTACCATAACTTAACCCTTAATAGGGTTCTCATTGAAATACTTGCAAATTCCAAATTTCAACCCTAGAGAATATTGGAGGATATTACATACAGCCAGAATGTGTAAAAAAAAAAATATGGACCCGGGGGAGGGGGGTAATATTTTGAGAAATAAATTTATGATTAAAGTGGCAAATCTACGACAGAAAAAGTTGCAGCTTTATGAGATTTAAAGTGGTGAATCTGCGAGAAAAAGTCGCAGATTTACAGGATTTTTTTTTAAAAATTGACTTTTTTCACGCAGATTTGCCACTTTAACCCTTTATCGGGCAAATAACCATATTTGGTTTCAAATTTACAAGATTAAAGTGGCAAATCTACAAGAAAAAAAGTTGCAGATTTAAGAGATTTAACCCTTAATAGGACACTCATTGAAATGCTTGCAAATTCCAAATTTCAGCCCTAGAGAATATTGGAGGACATTACATATTGCCAGAATGTGTAAAAATATTTTAAGAAATAAATTTACGAGATTAAAGTGGTAAATCTACAAGAAAAAAATGTGCAGATTTATGAGATTTAAAGTGGTGAATCCGCAAGAAAAAAACACTTTCCACTTTTTTCTCGTAAATCTGCAACTTTTTTCACGCAGATTTGCTACTTTTAATCTCTTAAATCTGCAACTTTTTTTTCTTGTAGATTTGCCACTTTAGTAAATTTGCAACTTTTTTCTCTAAATATTATTATATTATTATCACTGTCTGTGACGTAGCACAAGAAATCCATGTGGCTCTACGACCTCAAAGAGACATGGAGAGCCCATTTTGGATATCCGCTGAAGTTACCAAATACGGTTCTTTGGCCGATAAAGGGTTAACCCTTTGGAGTCTTGGGCTATTTTATCAGTTTTTAAATACTTTTCATTCTGCCACTTAAAAACTGTTTACTGTGCCAGTGCATGTTTGTATCACCTTTTTCAGCATCTCATCTATTTGATCTGATGAATATTTTTTCAACTTACTGGATCAACATTTTGAACCCAGGATAAAGGAAAAAACCCCAAAACATAAAAAATACGTGTTTTTTTTTACTTACAAAACATAATCATGCTCAGTAATCATTTTAAATGTTGCAAAAGTGAATATATACATGAAATGAGGATCTAGTTCTATATTTCATACTACATATAATGACCTTATCATCTGCTTTACTCGGCCTGAGTTTGAAGCCAGAACTTCAGAGGGAACTCCATGTCAGGGCTTGTAGTTTCTTCGCTATTATGCCATATGACATAATGAAGAAGTAATGTGTCAGTGCTTTTGTGGACTCCAAAGGGTTAAAGTCATTACATGTTCCTGTATGTATAGGTCTAAGTGGCCTGTGTGAAAACTTCTGATAAATGTGTTTTTTTTCTCCATCATGAAATGATTACATTAGAGAAAAACATCTCTGAAGAAAAGTAGTGGTGTTTTGTGTGGTTTAGCTCCTTAAAGAGGTACTCTAGTGATTTAGTGCTGCTCTTACATAAAGCTCTGGCACTCACTCATAGTTTGATTTTTAATATAAGGTTGAAATATCTTCATATTTAGCTTTTTGGTCATACATTAATGTTAGAAAAACATGTATACTGTTTTTGCTCTACATAAATCTTAGAGGTGTGAATCCCCAGAGGGGAGTACTTGAGTCACGATACGATATTATTGCGATTTTAAGCATTTATGGTAAGCAATAAGGTGAGTATTGCGATACAATATATTGCCGTTTCAGCTCAAAAACTAAATCAAAATCAACCAGCAACCTCCAGGCCTGAAGTGAAGTCTGAAACCTGCATTCTATCTAATGACCAGCAGGGGGCGCCTCCACTGGTTGGAAAAAGAAGTCAGATTATGCAAGAGTCTATGAGAAAATTAGAATACTTTTAAAACATTTTTTTTTTTAACCACAGTTAACATTTCCCTTTCATGGTTACTGGTAGAGTTTTGAGAGACAGGCCCCACGATAAGATTTATATAGCTACAAAACTAATCTTCAGGATGCAAAGCAGCAAATTTCTTCAGCCATAAACACCAAAAAAAACAGCTGTAAATAGGCCAAAATCAAGGCCTAAATGCACATCTCCTGCAAAATTACCCAAAAAAGTAATTAAAGGGACCTTCCACACACAACACAGTAAAGTGCCATTCATATAAAACTCACATTAAACCATCATATCAAGGTGGGGGCCACAAAATATCGTCACAAGGGCCACAATTGGCCCACGAGCCACGAGTTTGAGACCTAAATCCTATAGACAACTCTTTCCTTTTCGTAACAAACAGAGGAAACAGATTTATGCTTTTGTAGCATAAACATATGTACAACAAACTTCACATATTCCATGTAAACATCATTTACCTTCTCTTTCATACATTTTTGTTCTTGACTGTTTTATGTTTCAAACCAAACATCACCTCAAGTAAAAACCCAGTTTATCATATGACACGATATTCACTTCTTACCTAATTAAAAGTCCTCCTCAGAAGTGTGTGCGACCCACATTAGGATCCTGGCCCACCGTTTGGGAACCAGTGGTTTGGATGCAGATGGTAATCGCCTTGGTAATTAACACTGTGAGAGCAGCGGTGGGGGATGAAGAGAAGAAGTAAGGCATTGTTGTTTGAGGAACATCATCAAAGACAAAGGCAGTCTCCAGCAAATGATAGTTGTGTAATTGCCCTGCGGTACCTGCGAGCCATATGACCGAACTCTCCGAGCTAGTTAGGAGCCCCAGGTGAGAGAACAGTAGGGCCGGATCTCTGCATCCCCTGTAGTCTGCACACACACACACACACACACACACACACACCTGCATAAATTGGATAGAAACTTTGGGATCAACATCAGAGATGCTTTTGTATTTTCAAAAGTATATTGTTTATCGGGGTCAGAATGATTTAGGGGCGGGACTTGGGATGAAACAAAAGAAAGTGAAGTGCTCTTTGTTTGTTTGTTTGTTTGTTTGTCTGTGCAACTACAAACTCCAGTTAGCATAAAGAATAAATCAATAAATTCTTCTCTGCCAGCAGTGTTCTTTGTTGTTTCTTTCCCTCCCTTTTTTTGTTTTCCAAAGACAGACTGGTGTTGGATGCTGAGGTCTTGTTAGTGTGAATGGCTCGCAGGCCAGCAGCCTCTGTGAGGTGTGAAGCAGCTTCAGGTGGAGAAACACGTGCAAAGTGAATATGAGCTCATTCTGTGTGTGCTAGTTTTATTCTTTTTTTTCCGTATGTTTCATCCTTATACCGATGTTCTCCACACCTTTCCCATTTATACAATCCTACTTCATATTTCTGGAAGAGAGGAAAATGTTTTCTTGAGGGTGCAGACGCTGGTGACACAAAAGTGAAACCAACATCTTCTTGACTCTGCTGGAGCTATTTAGTTCTTGTTAGTATTTAGTTGTCTGTTTAGTTTATTATTAACAATGAGTATTGTTGTATTATTCTAGATGTTTGCTTATTTTGATAATATTTTGTTTTGCTAGTTAATTGTTTCGTTTAATCATCATTATTGTTTAGCATATTTAGTTTACATATTATATTTTGTGTTTTATGGAATTTGGGTTGGCACCATGGGCACCTGATGTTATATAGGTAGGTAGGTAGGCAGAGGGCCGTCATGCACCTGGGTGGGCCGATGGTTTTTTACCAGCGCCAAGATAGGCAGCAGGAGCCATGTTTCTTTGTTCTTTTGTTTGCTTGCTCGCAATGGACAAAATAAACCTTTGGATCTATCAATCATGCATGGACATCACCTTCTTTGCCTGCGTACACCACACGCTCATGGTGCATCAGTGGCATTTTGATTAAGTTTGTTTTAAGTTTAATTTTGTTATTTTTTCGGACAAAATTGCCACTACAGACTCGTTGAACTTATATTTCCAGCTACTGGTCATAAATTACTAAGTAAGGCGGTAGAAGCTAAATCTGTGTTTTCAGATGAGCAAGGCAGTTAAACTGACAGCAGCTAAGCTAAGCAGCTAACATATATATCATATATATCCTTTACTTAACCAGGTAAAAGTCTCGTTGAGATAAAAAAAATCTCTTTTCCAAGAGAGACCTGGCCAAGAAAGCAGCTGAAAAGTGACAAGTTACAACATTTAAACACAGTTAACATAATCAATTAAATACAATTAAATACAAATACAGCCATCACAACAACAGTGAAAAATGCCCAACCTTAATCCAGACACTCATTTGTCCTCCTTTTGAGAAAATAACAAAAAGGTCCGCCTTTTGACACGTTACCTTGTTAGCCAAATAATTGACATACAGAGTAAAATGACGTGTACGATTTCCCAAGCCAGTAATGAAACTCAGAGCACAATGATAAACACAGTCCAACTTCTCTTTTCTGATAGTGCTAATGCCACCACGAACAGTCCAACAGTAGGACCTGAGGACAAACCGGCAGGTGGGCGTCAGGTTTAACTAGTGGTGGAAGAAGTATTCATATCTTTTACCTAGTAAAAGTACTAATACCACACTGTGAAATTACTCCACTACAAGTAAAATTCCTACATTCAAAACTTACTGAAGTAAAAGTACAAAAGTATCGTCATCAAAAAAAGTATCAAAAGTAAAAGTACTCGTTATGCAGAATGAACCGACTCAGATTGTTTTATACTGTATATTCCAAATGTATAATTTTAGATTATTTGTATTGATGCATTGATGTAAGCAGTGTTTTACCCGCTGAGAACTTTAAAACATTAATAAAAACCTATTTATTCTCCTTGGCGTTCAGTCCCAGCTAGGCAAGAATCCTTGGCTTTCTTTTTACTTTTTTGCCCTTTTATTTTTCTTTTTTTTTATCTCTAACTCTGTTTTTGGATTGTGTTTTTATTACTATTCTATTACTATTCTTGCTTTTTTTTTTTTAGTATTTTATTGTTTTCATTGTTTTTATTATTAAATTGTAACAATTTGTGTATGATTTTTTTCTATTTTAATAACTGTACAGCACTTTGGTCAACTGAGGTTGTTTTTAAATGTGCTCTATAAATAAACTTTGACTTGACTTGACTTTGACTTAATTTTTGTAAAGACAGGGCTCATTTTAATTACTTAATATACTGTTATGAGGTTTAATTAATAAATAAAAACAAGTCAAATCACTTTAAATGTATTTTTGTTACGTTAAATCTCGACCTGAAAAGTTAAGTAAAAGTAAGTAAGTTAAAGCTGTCAGCTAAATGTAGTGGAATAGAAGTATAAAGTTACATAAAATTGTTTAAAAATAAAATTTCTCAAAATTGTACTTAAGTACAGTACTTGAGTAAATGTACTAAGTTACTTTCCACCATTGGTCAGGTGTAACCATGTGGCTGAACGCTGAACAAGATATTTTTAGGCCATCCAATGTTACTTCATCTGGTAGTGTTAATTAACTCTAAGGAACCTAAAAACATACCGTGAAGATGTCCATTTTTACTCTAAATGGGGCAATTTACAAAATAAAATCATGCTGTATTGCAGAAGACTTGAAACTAGTAACCAGGAAAGGGAAATGTTAACTGTGGTTAAAACAAAAGGACTTTCGTATAATCTGACTTCTTTTTCCAACCCTTGTAGGCGCCCCCTGCTGGTCACTAGAAAGAATGCAGGTTTCAGGCTTCACTTCAGGCCTGGAGGTTGCTGCTTGATTTTAATTTTGTTTTTGTTTTTGAGCTTATGAATCATACAACTGTTCTTAAAAGAACAGCTATTTTGACCAGGCATTAACCCATTTAAGCCGGAAAAGCATTACCGCATTTCTACCATTAAAACTGGGGGCGCTGTTGCGTTATTCTACCATTAAAGCCGGGAAAGCGGATACATCTTTTTGTAGTATTTGTAGTTTTTTTCCACCTGTGTTCAGTCTCTTGGCCAATGAAATGCATCAGAATACATGTGGGAGTGTTGCAATGCAACATGGGACTTTTCCAGAACTTTGAAATCATCACCAAAAAAAAAAGACACAAAATGACCAAAAAAAGACACAAAAATAAACAAAATGACTAAAAAAAGACACAAAATGACCAAAAAAGACACAGAATGAATAAAAAAAGACACAAAATGACTAAAAAAGACACAGAATGAATAAAAAAAGACGCAAAATGACTAAAAAAGACACAAAATGACTAATAAAAGACAAAAAATGACTAAAAAATGTCCAAAAAAGAAACAAAATGACAAAAAAGACACAAAATGACCCAAAAAAGACACAAAATGACTAAAAAAGACAGAAAAAGAAACAAAATGATTAAAAAAAGACACAAAATGAACCAAAAAAGACACAAAATGAATAAAAAAAGACACCAAATGACTAAAAAAGACACAAAATGACTACAAAAAGACACAAAATGAGAATACATGTGGAAGGAGCTCAGATATAACAGCTATAAGCTCTCAAATACTTTTTGAATCTCATTTCTATCTGCTACAGCGGCTGAAAAATCAATTATTTAGTAGGAAGAGTTGACACTTCTGTTGAAATTCCAGAAAAACTTCAGGTTTTAGGGGATTATTTTAAAATCGCCCAGAGGTTTTACAGGCATTTTTTTCAGGCGTTTTAGGCCTAAAGAAAATTATGGATATTACACGATTAACTAATGATACATATCTCACTCATCAGATCAGTTTAACCAGGTTGCTTGTGTTACTGGATGAAGGTCTGAAATCTATTTACCTGCTCCGTGCTGAATAATATCTGAATCATGTCTTCTAAGACCCCCTCAGGAGCAATTAGCATACGAGTGATGACACATGGTTAAAATTACTTTAAGACAAAATTAGCCTTGCTGTGTGTTGTTTACTGATGATTTATGGCTCTTAAAATCCCTTTAGACCCATAAAGGATAATGTTAATAAACCACTTGAAGAAGCTCTCAAACACACACACAAAAATTACATTTTATGTTATTTAACAACTAATAATTCCTCAGAATACACACATACTGTACCACACCAGGGGTTCTGTCATCATATACATCTGATTAAACAAATCATGCAAAACTGAATAATTAAAAACACTAAATACAGTAACTGCTCAGTGCAAAACTTAGCAATTAGGGGCAGAAATTGTGCACCAGCTTATTAAAGCAAAAGTGCTTTGATTCAGAGTTTCATGGAATCACATGTGGACACAAAGACAGAGAAGGATCTAGTGAGTGCCAGTCCTGATGAGGAAAGTATGTGTTCAGGTATTTCTGCATTCAAGATGAAAGACGATGTGCTATCTGCAGTAATACATGAAAAACTGCATAGAAGTCAAAGAACACTGGACTCTGACAGAACAAAGAGGCGACAGATGTGATGTGTGTCTGCTTTATTTTATAAACAGTACACTGCAAAAAAAGAAAAGTTGGATGAACTCAAAATTTCAAGGCAACAAACTTCGATAAAATTTTAAATTGGACAATTAAACTAAATATTTTGAGTTTTGTTTTTTAGTTTGCTCAACTCTGAATTCAGATTTTACAATTACAATTTTACATTGTAATAACTTTGAATCCTTACTTCTGCTAACTTCTGCAATGTGTTGAAGTGGCACGATTGGAACGCCGATATGAAATGTCAGCTAATGTTGCGGCCACAATTTTGAGTTAGCATTGATACGCTAATGGCTACTCTTGTAGCTGTAACAAGCAGCGCCGCTAGCATCAGTTAGCCGCTAGCATCAGTTAGCCGCTAGCTTTCGCTAATGAATTTCACCGCTTTCCCGCATTTCACAACAAAGAAATGAGAGTTAGCAGGACTATTGTCCCTTAACTTAATTTAACTTAAAGATATAAGTAACAACAACTCACAAACTTGTTTTTGAGCAGACAACTGGCTTCCTTTGTTGTGCTAACTTACATT
The DNA here is from genome assembly GCF_030273125.1 of Centropristis striata. Lineage (NCBI taxonomy): Eukaryota > Metazoa > Chordata > Actinopteri > Perciformes > Serranidae > Centropristis > Centropristis striata. The sequence continues at coordinate 30,764,289 of NC_081536.1, forward strand.
ATTGCCCTAAATGTCAATAATTTATATTTCCAAGTTTTACCAATTTAAATCACTGTTTTAGGCAAAAAATACAAGTTGGCTTTTTTGCAGTGCAGTGAGAGGGGTTTCCTTTGAGCTAAATGCTGATGTGATAGCTTGAAAAAGTATAATTACTCAATAAAACTACATATTACCATGTTTGTATCATACACAGACGTTTTGAGCCACATTTGAGCATTTTGACGGCGGCTGCAGAAGCATTTGGGTCCATTTATTTCAGTACAAAATGAGAAAACTTCTCATTTGATTTATTACCTCAGCACTACGGTCTCAATCGCTAGTAAAAAAAATCTTCAAGACAATTTGATGTTAATAGTTCAAATAATGGCCCCATTTAGAAGAAAATAGAAGATAAAGAATCGTATGATTTGGGGCGGGGCTACCTTTGATTGACAGGTCACTAACAAGGCGAGCCATCATCAGAAGAGAAACAGAACAATGTGTATACACGGCAACGTGTCAATAAAGTCATACAGTCATGGGGAAAAAAATTAGACCACCCTTTTTCTTAAATTTCTTGTTCATTTTAATTTAATTAGGTAATTAATGCGCCTTCTCTGTTCTGTTATATTATCTGTGATAATTTTGCTGAACTGCTGAAACGACTCCTGATAGTTCTCAGAGCTGTTAGGGAAACCTTAATGTCTGACTGATGCAAACAGTCAGACATGTTTGTTGTCGTTTGCCTGAACTGCACATGGATGTTACGTAAACGTGACAAGAGCAAATCTGAGCTGATCAGAGACACTTTTGCGTTTTTAGTCCTTTAGACGGAAACGGCCTCGGTTCACCGTTGTAAAAAAGGCTATACTATGCAAAGTGAACACAGTACATGCTCGATTTTATGTCGTACTTAGTAAGAATAATATGCAAGTCGACCAGAGCAAATTTTAACTTTTCTTAACATTTACCCTGCAATTTGAGAAAAATCCCAGATGACATATTTCTCACTTGCATCTTGTTTTACCTTTTCATCTTCTTCAAACTCTTCTGTTTTATGCCTTATATGTATGAGCTGTCATTCTGCAGTCAGTTATTGTGAGTATTGTGTCACCTGCCTGCGTGTGCGGCCTATGTCATAGATGTAATTAACCCTCTGGAGTCCATCTATTTATTGAAAATACACGTTTTATTTACAGTAATAACTTTATTTATATATGATATGTAGACAAGCTGAGAAAGCCGGTTGAAAGTCAATCATAGGAGCTTTCACAGTGTGACATTTAGGTTTCTAGAACATTTTTAAAATGTGAATTTTCTTTCTACAATGAAAACTATTACTATTTTTAATTTACATGCACATAGACTGTTTTGTAGTTTTGTTATTTTTTCTTCTGTTTTTGTGTGTATAAATGGTAAAAATAAATAAATAAATAAAAAAAGATACATTTCCATAGAGTGTCATTTGTTTGTATTTTGGGTTCCTGGCAGCTTTATACTTTGTTAATTAAAATAAAATGAAAAATCTGACTGATAGCCAAGTTTGTGTGGAGAAAAAGGAGCCATGCATGTGATGTAAGGACAGACTGAAAGATGCTAAACAGAGACAGAAATTAATGCATAGGAAGTTGACACATTTGAACCAAAATCTCCTGGACTTCAGAGGGTTAAAAGAAAATGACAGCAGACTCGCCCATTCATTCCAATGAAAATTGCTCACCCAGTTCACACGCCAATATAACACAGTCAGTTTCTGTTTCGCTGAAACTAACTGCCAGCCCATCCCATACATACATGCACTGTACACCACAACACACACCAAATAAGTGTGTCTACATTCTGGGAAGGTTTTTTTTACAGATATTTAAACCTTTTTGTCCCCCACTGAGGCTGCTGAGTGGACGCAGATTAACAGAAATGAACAGTCGTAGCATCCCGATGCAAATCCAGACGTGCGTCTTTGTTCCAGCAGCGCGGCCTCTTCAATGCAATGTTTGCATGAAACAAAGCAAATTACCGTTAAACAACTACATGTCTCCAATTTCCACTTGCTGGGCCACATCAAGAAACGTAAGGACTAAATGATGTTTGGTTTGGGGTTTTACATTTCAATTTAGCCCCAGGCCTGGAAGCCATTAAGGCCTAATCTGAATCCTGGTCAGTGCTTGCTCCCTGGAGCAGAAAGTATGGTTATATTAGCATCAAATCATACACAGCATAGAGAACACACACACACACACACACACACACACACACACACACATAGTGGCATAGACCCAGCCCACGTCCAATAATGGCAAAACAGCATCTCATTACTGGCCATTAGATTTGTATTACTTTCATTTGAACTGGCAATACATCTCATATTCATAAACGGAACAAAGTCACAACATGAAATAGTGACACAGCTGCATGATGGGAGCTGGGAGACAAGGCCAGAAACAAATGATTCATAAAATGAAACGGTTTGAAAATGTCGTTTATGATACGGGGGCAGGATGTCTATAATTACTGACAAAAAATAATGTAACACCCACTCATGTGCTGACATGTATGACTACTGGAGGTAATTAACACATACATTTTGAGTGAATTTTGTCATTTTTTTCCATTGGAGCCAAAATGTAAATTTATGTATGTATGAGTATGTGACAGCGTCCATACCGAGTATCTCTAGCTTTTTTAAGTCATTTTGTGTCGTTTTTTAGTCAATTGTGTCTTTTTTTGGTCATTTTGTGTCATTTTTTTTGTCATTTTGTGTCTCTTTTTGGTCATTTTGTGTCTTTTTAGTCATTTTGTGTCCTTTTTACTCATTTTGTGTCTTTTTTAGTCATTTTGTGTCTTTTTTTAGTAATTTTGTGTCTTTTTTTATTAATTTTGTGTCATTTTGTGTCTTTTTTTAGTAATTTTGTGTCTTTTTTAGTCATTTTATGTCGTTTTTTAGTCATTTTGTGTCCTTTTTTAGTAATTTTGTGTCTTTTTTTTAGTAATTTTGTGTCTTTCTTAGTAATTTTGTGACTTTTTTTAGTCATTTTATGTCTTTTTTTAGTAATTTGTGTAATTTTTTAGTCATTTTGAGTCTTTTTTGTCATTTTGTGTCTTTTTTTGTCATTTTGTGTCTTTTTTTAGTCATTTTGTGTCTTTCTTAGTCCTTTAGTCCAACGTAAAATGTGATTTTGAATCTTTTTTTTAACTTTCAAAACACTATCATTATAAATGTTGCAAATGTGAACAAAGGTTGCAAATATAACATATAAGAGGGTTACATCCAGTTCTATCATTTTATACTAAATATATTTGACCAACCTGAGAGGTTACAGCATGAATGAAGTTAACGGTGACTTCTGGATGGACTGGGTGTGAAGCTGTACATTGGTACCCGACCTGTCGTTTATGATACGGGGGCAGGATGTCTATAATTACTGACAAAAAAAAAGTAACATCCACTCATGTGCTGACATGTATGACTATTGTAGGTAATTAAGCACATACATTTTGAGTGAATTTTGTCTTTTTTTTTATTGGAACCAAAATGTAAATGTATGTATGTATGAATATGTGACATGGTGGAAATGGAAAAGAGGGCAAAGAGAGTCAAACCCCCTCCGTGTCTTTGGCACGGCGTCCATACTGAGTATCTCTAGCTTTTTTTTGTCATTTTGTCTTTTTTTAGTCATTTTGTGACGTTTTTTTGTCATTTTGTGTGTTTTTTAAGTCATTTTGTGTCTTCTTTGGTCATTTTGTGTCGTTTTTTGGTCATTTTGTGTCTTTTTTAGTCACTTTGTGTCTTTTTGTGTCTTTTTATAGTCATTTTGTGTTTTTTTTTGGTCTCTTTGTGTCTTCTTTAGTCATTTTGTGTCATTTTGGGTCTTTTTTTGTCATTTTGTGTCTTTTTTTGGTCATTTTGTGTCTTTTTTAGTTTTTTTGTGTCATTTTGTGTCTTTCTATAGTCATTTTGTGTTGTTTTTTAGTCATTTTTTGTCTTTTTGTGTCTTTTTTGTCATTTTATGTCTTTTTTTGGTCATTTTGTGTCTTTGTTCTATCATTTTATACAATATATATTTGACCAACCTGATCGGTGACTTCTGGATGGACTGGGTGTGAAGCTGTCGTTTATGATACGGGGGCAGGATGTCTATAATTACTGAAAAAAAAAGAAGTAACACCCACTCATGTGCTGACATGTATGACTACTGGAGTGATTAAGCACATACATTTTGAGTGAATTTTGTCTTATTTTTTATTGGAGACAAAATGTAAATGTATGTATGTATGAATATGTGACATGGTGGAAATGGAAAAGAGGGCAAAGAGAGTCAAACCCCCTCCGTCTCTTTGGCACGGCGTCCATAGCGAGTATCTCCTGCTGATGGACACAGCACATTAACTGACTCATTATCAGCCTCCCACCATATGGACTCCGGCCGGCGTGGGTCAGAGCGGCGGCCGCCCCGATCCGCGCCCCCTAATTAGGACAATTATGCCATCTCCGTCACAAGGGCCAGTTACACAAAATGGTGTCGCGCCCTCGCCGAGATTGGTGTCACCGAGCCCAGACTATGAGAGGAAACCGCAGCGTCGTTCTGCAGGCGCCGACGAGCGAACAGAGCAATTACCCCGGGTGAGAGGTGGCCGAGTCGGTGGGGGGGGGGGAGGGGAGAGGGAGGTAGAGGGCAAATGAAAAGGGAGTAGACAATGGATAGCAACCTGAGAGGTTACAGCATGAATGAAGTTAACATGGGTGACTTCTGGATGGACTGGGTGTGAAGCTGTACATTGGTACCCGACTGGACTTCATTCAGTCGTTTAACCTCTACGGGTCCCATTGAAGTTAACTGTCTCTTTTAGTGGTGCTAAATGTGCTGCAGAACTAAAGGGCTGGACTGTACGGTGGCCCTGAGGGCTCACAGCGCTGCACCTTAAGGAAACACATGCAAGGAAAACAAGAAAAAAACTGAACAACACACTGGAAGAATTTCTTGATAGACCCCGATTCAACAAAACCTGGTCTACATTTATTCAAAAATTCACCTCAACAAATGCCTGATCCCAATCCCACAGAACTTAGAATAGAATAGAACTTTATTGTCATTGTACAAGACAACGAAATTTTGTTTGGAGCAGTCAAAATATTGATATCTATATCTATATAGAAAAATACTTAAAATAAAACACAACATTATCAACATTATCAACATTATCTTTGCAACACACCTCTTTTTTCTCCCTGAAATATCCACACATATATTCAAGCACTTATAAATACAAAGTACACGCACACACACACACACACACACACACACACACACACACAAACACACACACACAAATTCCCCCATTGGTCTGTCTGTCTGCTGATTTGCATATCAGCATATGTGTATGGCCACACAATAACCCTCCTCCTCCTACCTTATGTTCTGTTTAAGTTGGGGTTTTTTTTAACCTTTTTTTGTTCTGTAAATAAAAATAAAGTTGTCCTCCAAAAGTGGGGTGGTGGTGGTGGGCAAAAAAAAGCAAAAAAAAAAAAAAGACACATGCAAATACACAAAACACAAGTAGATTGTGAAAACATCTTCATCAATTGGACAACACAAGCGCAGCAACTCATTTTACAAAATGTGGTAAGATGGTCTGTGGGGGTCTGCTTGTCTATCAAACTCCACATTATGCTACCTAGACATCAGAAGACCTTGAAAAGATTTGGAAGACATGAAAAGTTGACTATTTCACAGTAAAAGTAAATATAAGGAAGAATAAAGGAAGGGACAATTTAGAAATGAATTCATGATATACATTTATGTCCTATTTAATTATGATTTGTTTAATTGAATAATTCTATTTATCAGCTCTATCAACTTTCATTTAGTTAATCAGACATTAATCATTGATTATTTATTACTTATTTATGTAGGCTATATATTTATTCATACATTTTAACTGGGTCTCTTTACTGTTCTCTTTACTAAGAAACATCTAAATATATGACATCACTATATTTTTATTTAGGACTGAGCTTACTAGCATTATTGTGATGTTTCTTTTTTTTCCTGTGGAAGTGGTTTTACTGGCCGGTCTGGAACCAGTCTGGAACCAGTCTGAACCGGGGACCTTTCCCCCGCTCATCTATTGGTTGGTGATTGTGTTACATCACTGAGACTTGAGATAATATCAAACACGTTTGATATGATCCAAACCAAGACTAGGAAAAGACTGATATGAAACAGAGCAGATTACTACCTTAAACTGAACCATGGAGATGACTCCAGTAAAACTCCTAGATTTACTAAAGACTTTCAGTTTTTAGTCTGTGAAAGTCTTTTGGTGTAAGTCCAGCATTAGGGGTCATAGCCCCAGCCAAGAAAACCAGAAGGCTTATTTTTTCACACTTGCAAAAGTTCCCTCCCGAACCTACGGTGGCCCTGAAGTCCAAATCACAACGGCAAATCAGAAAAAGTGTGTTTTCTGTTTTGTTGTTGTGTTTTTTGATTTACCGTTGTGTTTTTTGATTTGTTGTTGTGTTTTTTGATTTGTTGTTGTGTTTTTTGATTTACCGTTGTGTTTTTTGATTTGTTGTTGTGTTTTTTGATTTACCGTTGTGTTTTTTGATTTGCCGTTGTGATTTGTACTTCAGGGCCACCGTACGAACCACAGAAGATCTACAAAAAGCAAAGGACAAAGATAATTAGCTTTAACCCTCTGGAGCCCATGAAACTGCTTCATCATGTGCTGCCCTTCAAAGTATTGGCTTGACACTCTATATATTTGATAAAAAGATAAAAACTAGATGTTAATCTTGCAAATTTACGAGATTAAAGTGGCAAATTTGTGAGAAAAAACTGGCAATATCTTTTTCCCCATACCTGGCCCTAATACGCCCTCGTAGTTTTGAAAGTAAAAAAAAAAAAAGTATTAAAAAAAAAAAAACAACAACAAACAATGAAAAAAAGACAGCAAATTAAATGTGGTGGAGATGTTCCAAAGGCATCCTCGAGTCAGCTGTTGTAGTACTTAAAAAAAAAAAAATTTGAATGCAGATTTTATTTTTTTTTTGTTACCTTTGGGTTCAAAATGTTAGTCAAGTGAAAATAAATGAGGTTTTGCTGAAAAACATGGCATGGGAAAGATTTTTTAAGAGGCAGAATGAGAGTATTACAAAATCAACAAAATAGTCGGAGACTCCAAAGGGTTAATAGAAAAACTAGTTCAAATTGGAAGCAAATAACAAACAGGTTGAGATCTATCCATCTGTCTTTCCTCGGGAAGACAAAACAAGTCCAGAACTCTGCAAGGACACCTCGCGTGGCTGTTACCAGCAAAATGAAAAAACCTATTAACACCACAGTGAATTGATGTACACATTTGTGAAAAGGTGGGAAGCATTATGCAATTAAAAGCATTCCTGAGCCAATTAGCTATAGCAGGTTTTCAGACACCATAGGCTCTATAGTGCAATAATTAGGCCACATTCATTGTAAGTGTTGTTCCATTGATCTTCAGACAAACAGCGCACATGACTTAGAGCTCATCTTCAATCCAGAGCAGACCCAGTTTTTCTTATGACTACCTGATGTTCAACCAGTGATGTTTTTATTTTCTTCCTTTCATAGCAGAATCCTTGAGTCTTAAATTAGGCCCTGAGGGTGCCTGTAGATCGATAGGCTCACTGCAGGTGCACGCCGACAGGAACAACAAGAGAAAGCATTTTCCCTCTCCTTTCATCGGAATAAAACAGGCTTGATTGGGAGCGATGAGTGGAGAGAAATGTGTGAGTTCGTGTCCACCACCGGCTCCGGCGTTGCATTTGTTCCTGCAGCCTGTGTTCATTAGCCAGCCGTGGTATTGACCATGTTGTACAGCAAAATGGAGATCAAGCTGGGTTACAACAGGGACGCCTGAATTCCCGAAAACAAACTGTTATTGATTTGTGTGAGTAAGTTGAATAAGCAGTATACAAGAGGCTGCTTTGAAGGCCCAAGCCCATGTCAGAATCCGGCACCACCTCTGCTTCCATTTTACTGCATGTTGCTGCTAACACCAGCTGCCCTTATTGACTATTTGGAGTATTTATGCATAAGTGCAGTTCACTTTAGTGCTGCGTGTAACAAGGGTGTGCTGGGATCTGTGTGAAACTGGAATGTATGGATGACACACTGGAAGTTACCGTTTTACAAGGCATCCGCAGGAGGATATCTTGCAAAAATAAGCAGAGACGTCCCTGGAAAAACCTGTCTGGATGGCAGTATATGTTGCTCCCAAAACCTGTATGTTGCTTTCAGCAACCTTTTTCTTGAGGGACCCATATTTTTACCATTATAAACTATGGCGAGCCCCCCTATATAAAACTTATTTTATATGAATTTATGATCAATATATTCACTTTGTTTCTCACTGCAAAAGATGCATTCGGCTCTAATTTTGTCCATTGTCCAAGCTGAACTCAATGTGACTTTCATGGTACCCTCTCTTTTTCTTTTTGAGATATTTTCATCTCCCTGACGCTTCGCCATTTTTCCATTAGCTCTGTGTTTCTGTTGTTAGGTGAGGTTACCGCTAGGTGAGGTTACTGCCAGGTGAGGTTTCCGCCAGGTGAGGTTACCGCCAGGTGAGGTTACCGGCAGGTGAGGTTACCGCCAGGTGAGGTTACCGCCAGGTGAGGTTACCGGCAGGTGAGGTTACCTGTGTATACTTCAGGAGGGATGTTACACATGTCCTTATTCTCGCGATATAGCCATTATTTTATTTATTATTTATTTATTTATTATATTTATTTTTCTATATACATAAATGAATAAACCTTTAATGTAGCCCTCATTTAGTTGTTTTGTCCCAATAATGAATTTAATGCTGACTCATTTATATTTAAACACATTAGATTTATTAAACCCATTAAAATCAAGAGGGCTTCGCGACCTCCCGTAGATCTTTGGCGCCCCCCTTGGGGGGTCGGGCCCCCCCGGTTGGGAATCACTGCTATAGACTGTATAAATCGTGGACGTAGTCACCATGACGTCACCCATTGGTTTGTGGCCCGTTTGAGGCATCAAGTTCAGCATTACACTCGTCGCCATCTTGTTTCCGATACGGGGAGCAGACCATATTTGGACTGTGGAGGAGGAGAGGGATCTGATCACTGACTACAGCCTCTCTACACCTCAACCTGACTGAGAGAAGCTGCTGCTAATTCATGTTAGCATTAACTGGAGCATTAACTGGGATGTTAGTTTTGGAAAAAAACAAAAACCAAATGTATGTTACTGACCTGAGAAAACTGAGCAGCGACTCCTTGGAGTGTCTGTTAGTCCAACCAAATGCTGAACAAGACATTTAATGAACAAAACGTTCAAATAAACTGTCATTAAGTGAAAATACAGTGAAAGGGTCAAAGTTATGAGACCAAACCAGTAAACATCCTCTTTTATATCTATATGACGTTATCTATAACTTTATTGACACGTTGCCATGGATACGCATTGCTCTGCTTCTCTCCTGATGACAGCTCGCCATGTCAGTGACCTGTCAATCAAAGATAGCCACGCCCCAAATCATATGATTCTTTATCTTCTATTTCCTTCTAAATGGGGCCATTATTAGAACTATTAACATCAGATTGTCTTGAAGAAGATTTTTTCTAGTGATTGAGACCATAGTGTTGTCCTAAAAAACATTTCTGAGGTAATAAATCAAGTGAGAAGTTTTCTCATTTTGTATTGAAATGAATGGACAAAAAAGCTTTTGCAGCCACCGTCAGCGCCCCCTGTTGGAATTTTTGGTAAAATGCAGCTAAGTATTTTTTAACAAAAGATAAATGCAATTACAGTGGTGGCTTGTATATATATATATATTACATTAAATACATATTGCAGTGTATTTTACAGTGGAGTAATGTATTTAAAAAAATAAAAAACTTTAAAAAATATTGTTTTGGCTGATATATACATTTATGGTGTTTCATTGTTACTGAAACCGAATTAACTCATTCATTATTTTACGGTCTTTTACCGTCGTGATTTAGCAGTTTTTCACCATAAAATCTACAGACATTTTTTACAGTGTACATAGTGTGGAGTCGTCAGCATTCAGACCAGTTTAAGGTGCTACAACCTTGACTAATGAGTTTATTGTTGGGAATGATCCGCTCTTTATAGCAGGGTGACCCACAGCTTCAATGGCAGGGAAATCTCAGCAATAATGAGGCCTTTAAATGAAAAATTAATTTAGAATATCACTGAATAATTGAATGAATTAATACATTTCCATGCAGGGACAGACTTCATACTGAATGGCTGTAAACAGTATTCACTGTATTCAGAGAATAAAATGACGCTGTTTAACCCTCTGGAGTCTCCAAAAGCACCAATCCAGACTTCTTCTTCACATCCAGACTAGAAAACAAAGCAGCGTGGAGCCCTACTGTAAATTTACCTCTAAAGTTCTGGCTGTAAACTCCATGAGGCCAGTTTCAGTTTGATGATGATATACCAAGTAAAACTGGAGACAAGCTCAAATATATTTAGTATCAAATGATAGAACTGGATGGAACCCTCTTATATGTTAGATTTGACACCTTTGTTCACATTTGCAACATTTCAAATTCTTCATTGAGCATGATAGTGTTTTGAAAGGGAAAAAAAAAGATTCAAAATCACATTTTATGTTGGATTAAAGGACTAAAAAAGACACAAAAGGACAAAAAAGAACACAAAAAAACAAAATGACCAAAACAAGACACAAAATTACTAAAAAGACACAAAATGACAAAAAAGACACAAAATTACAAAAAAAAGACACAAAATTACAAAAAAAGACAAAATGACCAAAAAGACACAAATGACAAAAAAAAGACACAAAATGAACAAAAAATGAACAAAAAAAGACACAAAATGACCAAAAAGGACACAAAATGACCAAAAAAGACACAAAATGATCAAAAAGGGACACAAAATGACTAAAAAAAGACACAAAAGGACACACAATGACTAAAAAAAGACACAAAATGACCAAAAGACACAAATTGACAAAAAAAGACACAAAATTACAAAAAAAAGAGACACAAATAACCAATAAAGACACAAAATGACTCACAAAGACAATAAAAAAGATTCAAAAATGGACAACAAAGCCCAAGACTCCATAGAGTTAAATGAGTTTATTGTAACAGGTTAAAACCATTGTCATGTCTGTTCACAGCTGCCTTGATGCTGTAGGAAAAAAAAACACTTCACACAACAATGTAAAGACACGACTGACTTTAAGGATCGTGACATTGAGAAAAGCCATTAAGAGAACCGTTCTGCTAATGTTAGAGATCATGATGATTTACAACCACTGAATGATGGTCTGATGTAGCATGTGATGATGCTGAAGATCTTGGATGCTTGAGAATAAAAAGACAGGTGGGCACCTCACATCACAGAGGATTGGTTGAGTCCATTGACCTCCTTCAACAGGGATTTATTATTATCCTCCAAGTCAACCTTCTGTCTGTGTGTTGCCATGCCACTATAAGCTCACTATGCTATGAAGTTCACAGAGTTCACAGAGTGACTTTGAAAAATTGAAAAAGGTGTAAATTCTACTAAAGATTACTGAATACAGTCATGGAAAAAATATTAGACCACCCTTGTTTTCTCTAATATCTTGTTAGTTTTAATGCCTGGTACAACTAAAGGTACATTTTCCATGGTTTTCTTGATAATAACCAAAATTATTATTATTATTATTATTATCAAGAAACCCATGGAAAATGTCTAGATATCAGCTCTTTACTCTTGGTCATTTTGTGTTATTTTTGGTCATTTTGTCTTCTCATTTTGTGTACTTTTTGGTCATTTTGTGTCTTTTTTTTTTTTTTAGTCATTTTGTGTCTTTTTTTGGTCATTTTGTGTCTTTTTTTAGTCATTTTGTGTGTTTTTTTTAGTCATTTTGTGTGTTTTTTGGTCATTTTGTGTCTTTTTTTAGTCATTTTGTCTTTTTGGTCATTTTGTGTCTTTTTTTAGTCATTTTCAGATATTTACAGGCAATAATGGGAATAATTGGACATAAAAGAAATATATTGCACTGTTTGTTCCACAGTATTGAGATGTTTTGGGGTTGATTTTTAGATTTATTTCTTGACAGTGTCCTGGCTTGTGTCCTGTGGCAGGTGCACACAAATGACTGCACATAAAAAAAAACAATCTGTTTCTGATAAGTGTGTGCTTCATATGAATTTTAGATTTAAAAAAGAAAATAAAAATACAAGGGCAGGGAGCACAGACCTCCACCAAGGAGGCCAAGCCTTTTCTAGCAATGTTAACAAAAATTATTCCAGTCCTTGAACGGGTTCTTTCTTGGCCTTTGTTACACACATCCACCAAGTTTAATGGAAATCAGGCCAGTAGTCTCGCTCTAATCCTGCTGACAGACAAAAAACAAGCTGAATTAAAAATATAACACCCCTGATAGAAGTAATGAAGTAATCCTTTTAAGTCAGGGGTCTCAAACTCAAATTACCTGGGGGCCGCTGGAGGCAGTATCAAAATGACCAAAAAAGACACAAAATCACAAAAAAAAGACACAAAATGACAGAAAAAACGAAATTACTTAAAAAAGACACAAGATGACCAAAGAAAGACACAAAATTACTTTAAAACGACACAAAATGACCAAAAAAAGACACAAAATGACAGAAAAAAAATTAAATTACTTAAAAAAGACACAAAGTGACTAAAAAAAGACACAAAATTATTAGAAAAGACACAAAATTACCAAAAAAAGACACAAAATTACTAAAAAAGACACAAAATTATTAGAAAATTACACAAATGACCAAAAAAAGACACAAAATTACCCAAAAAAGACACAAAATTACCCAAAAAAGACACAAAATGACATTACATAACATTTCCACTTCTTCCGGTAACAACAACACTATGTTAACGTCGTCATAGCAACAAGTGAAACAAAGCTCCAGCTTGCGCAATAAAGGGATCTTCTACACACAACACGGTAAAGAGACATTCATATAAAACTCACATTAAACTTTCATATCAAGGTCAGGGCCACAAAATATCGTCACGAGGGCCACAGTTGTTTGAGTTTGAGACCTATGCTTTAAGTAATCCACATCTAAAGATAGTAAATGTATTTAGAATACCATCAATTTAAGCTATAACTGTGATAGAAATGTTCCTCTCAGTTTGTGTTTGATGATTATGAAATACCACTAATGTTCATTAACGTCAAAAGAAATCATTTTTAGAGCTCTAGCAGTGAATTAATATAATTTTCTTGTACTTTATTTTAACAAGACCAAGAACCCAAGTCACATTTTAAATTATACCATAATACAATTTTTATAAAATATCCTATGCTAGATATATAAAAACTGGTATGGGCATAATAATTCAAGGTTGATTAGTGCGTTTTCTCTCATATTTTGCCTCAAATCACCATAAAAAGCATCAGAATAGTCAAACGACATGTAATATTCGATCATAATTTTTGTCAAGGTTGCGAAACTAACTAATTAACTCCAAACTCATATCAGTGGTGGAAAAAGTATTCAGGTCCCTTTCTTAAGAAAAAGTAAAAAACTTACTGAAGTAAAAGTACAAAAGTATCAGCATCAAAATGTACTGAAAGTATCAAAAGTAAAAGTAAAAGTAAAAGTAAAAGTACTCGTTATGCAGAATGAACCCACTCAGACTGTTTTATATATTCTAAATATATTATATTCGTATTATTATTGATGCATTCATGTAAGCAACATTTCAATTTTATTGGGGCTCATTTTAATAACTTAATATACAGTTATGAGGTTTAATTTATAAAAATGCATAATCACTTTAAATTTAACATGTTCTTTAAATCTCGACCTGTAAAGTAACTAAAGCTGTCAGTTAAATGTAGTGGAGTAAAAAGTCCAACATTTGCCTCTAAATGTAGTGGAGTAGAGGTATAAAGTTACATAAAATGGAAATACTCAAGTAAAGTACAAGTACCTCAAAATTGTGCTTAAGTACAGTACTTGAGTAAATGTACTTAGTTACATTCCACCACTGATTATTTTATTATGCTTTTCCACACACATATATTATTATAATAATAATAATTATAATTGTTATTATTATTATTATTATTATTATTGTTATTATTATTATTATTATTAGCATTATTTATATTATTATTATGATTATTAATATCATTGTTATTATTATAACTATTATTTCTATTTCTATTATTATTATTCATAATAATAATAATAATAATAATATTGTTATTATTAATATTATTATTATTATTATTATTAATATAATTGTTATTATTATTACTATTATTAATATTATTATTATGATTATTAATATAATTGTTATTATTATTACTATTATTTATATTATTATTATGATTATTAATATAATTGTTAATATTATTACTATTATTTATATTATTATTATTATTATTATTATTATTATTATGCTCTAAATCAAAGATAATTTAATCCAGAAAACAGCACTGATTCAATCAGTGTTAGTACTTCATATAGTCCCGCCTCTTCTATTTCCCTATTGGCTACTGGGATGTTGAGAAACTTTTCCTCGCATGCCATAGGCTGAGCGGCGCAGCGGGAGGGACAACTTTCAGGAAGTGATCAGGTGTTGTTTCTGTTTCGCACCGGGGCCACTTTAAACGAAGATGGCTAAACATTTAAAGACGACGTACTCTATTAAGTATTAATTACGACAGCGTACCGGTATGTATCTACTCTAAAGGCTCAACTGACGACGTACAGCTTTGTTTCCTGTTGGAGGTCGCCGTAAATTTCTGTACGTAAGTCATATAAAATAGCTGCTTATTAGCTAATTTAGCCGCTAGTTGTGTGCTTAGTTACTAGAGTTTTCCAACCCTTTTCTTTTAAGTTCCTCCAGAGTTGTTTGAATCCATAACTGTGTGTCATATATCGTTAACTGCCTTCGGTTGTTGTATTTTTAACTGTTCAGAGGGACGTAACATAACTACTAAATGAGATCTGTTTCCAGGGACGTAGCTAACATTTATTGGGATAATCTGAAGGGGGTGTTGTGGTTTAACTGGTGACTTTCAGCCAAATGTGTCTGTGGTTTAAACACACTCACATTTTATATTTTAGACTTTTATGAAGACTACAGAGAAAACATTTTACTTCTTATTAAAATACCCAGATATAGAGAGCAGCCACGTATTCTCTTTTTGTTTTTAACTGCTGTTCTACCTGTCACCAGTTGAACCGTAACACAGGGGTTCCTCCTCCAGAATTACTTTTTTTAAGATGTCATGTCTGGTAATCAAACAGGTGGATTGACATTTAAATGCAGCTATTAAAAAGTACAGAAATTGACTTGATGAGTTATTTAAAGCCGTCTTTAATAATGATCACTCATTGTTTATTTAAACTAAAAAATGTCTTTATGCTTGCTTCCAATTTAGTTAAATCTCTTTGGAATGACTGAAGCAGTGGTGAAAAGTAACTAAGTATGTTTACTCAAGTACTAATTTTGAGGTGCTTGTACTTTACTTCAGTATTTTCATTTTATTTAATATTATACTTCTACTCAACTACATTTTTAGGCAAATATTGTACTTTTTAATCTACTACATTTAGCTGACAGCTTTACAGGTCAAGATTTAACATAAAATATATGATCAATTTAAAGTGATTAGACTTTTTTTTTTAGATTAAATCTTATAACAGTATATCAATTAATTAAATCAACCCTGTCTTTACAAAATTAAAACACTGCTTACATAAAAACATCAATACAAACAATGTACTAATATATTAAGAATATATAAAACAATCTGAATGGGTTCATTCTGCATAACGATTTAACTTTTGGAACTTTAAGTACATTTTGATGCTGATACTTTTGTACTTTTACTTCAGTAAGTTTTGAATGCAGGACATTTACTTGTAGTGGAGTCATTTCACAGTGCCACTATGCATTCTCCGAAAAACTACATTAATCTTACAAACATTTCTATTTCCATAAAAAACCACCAGGTATATTGGTGGCTTTGTTTACATACTTTGTAACACTATTCAAACATTTTTAGTAAAACATTAAATGAAAAAAAGGCATCAATATAACAACCACCTGACACCTAAAATGAAAAGCAATATTTGTTTGTTTATTTATTAGGATCCCCATTAGCCATCACTCTGTTGTGGGAGCAATGGCGATTCTTCCTGGGGTCCTCAAACAGGACACAATTTAAATACATAGCAAAAGCATACAGAGTAACAATTAGAATCTAGAATCTCTGGCAGTTATAAGAAAAAAACGACAATATTAAATTCAATAATTTACCAAAAAGTGGAATACCGATTGCGATTCAAAGAAATGATTAAAAACAGTTTTTAAAACATACAAAATCAATACCTGGCTTATGAAACAGAAAAACAAAAGCGAACAAACAAAGCAAATAGCAAAGCAATAGTCATGAGTTCATAAGTGGAATTAGTTTAAAAAGTGTTTGTGAGAAAATCAAGTCAGTTGAATAATATCGTCTAGATTTGTGACATAGAACCCCAAATTCTCATGAAATATAAAAATGAATGTGAAACCTCTGACTCTAGCCTCAGCATACCTCATTAACCGAGTCATCTTACTTTGTGGCACGCCCCTCTGGTGTGGTTTCATTTTTGTTTTCATAATAAACTGAAACTTTCTCTCAGTGGTTTAGGATCACAGCCACGTCAGAAAGTATAATGTGAATCAGTTTTTGAATATTGTCTAGTATATAAAAATATGTTTCTATGTTTTCTTCTTACACAAACTTTTTGAAACTTGCTTAGTTACCATGGCACCTCCAAAAAAGAGAGCGTTACCCAAACCACTCCCTGGGGGCTTTATACTGACTGACAGTGAGAAGAAGAAATGGAAGCTGGGGAAAATCATCGGTCAAGGTGGCTGTGGACTCATTTATCTTGGTAATGAGAACACACTGTCTGATGACACACACACACACACACACACACACACACCCTGTACAGTCTGTGACATAAGTATGTACATGAATACAGACTAGTAGGATAATTCCCTCTCTTTCTCTGCCAGACACACACATTGTTGATGGGAGACACTACTTTGATTGATCTGTGTTTCTCATGGTTGTGAAAGCTGTTCACTGACCAGATTGATACAAGACTTTCAACCTTTACACTTGCCAATATCTTTCACAACAGATCCATTTAGAAAGTCCAAAGGAGTTGATCTAGTCCAAGACTTAAGACTTAACATAAAGCATGTTTCCATTGAGTACTTTTTGGAAAGCAGCGGAGTGTTTTCCCTCTAGAGACTCTTTTTCAAAAGAGCGACTAGTGACAAATCTAGTGACCTTTTCTGGTGTTATTGGAGACTTTTGGAGACTTGGGCCCCGTTTACACGAGGACACTTGCGGGTACGACAAAATATTTTATTGGAAGTGCCTTTCGTTTAGACGGTGACTGTGTTTTTGGGGCTTAAAAACGCAAAAATCTGAAACCACCCTCCAGAGTGTAAAACTGTAATCGCTCCGCCGTAGCGTGTCCGTCTACACTGACAAGACACAAAACTCTGATCTGATCTGCTCACGTCACGTATGTGTTTACGTCACATACATGCTCCAGTACAGGAAAATAAACAAACATGTGGGATTATTTCCATGCGTGGGACCTTCAAGCTGCTCTGGCAGCTTTAATAAACTTACAGGAGTCTTTCCACCAAATGTACAGGATATGTAGAGATAGTATTAGTGAACAGAGAAGGATCTGTTATTACCTTGATCGCATTTTGGATGCAGCAATTGGTGGGAGGCGAGCCAGATGGTGGAGAACTTTGTGGAAGGAGTAGCTGATGAAAATGCGTTGCATGAAAACATCCGCATGCCCAAAGATGCTCTTATCGCTTAAAGTAATGCCGCCTGGCATGCATCCCCAATCCAATCCAACACACTTCTGCAGCACCGTATGCAGCAGATTTCCTCCCGAAAACACTCGTCTAAACAAGTAAATAAGAAGTGAAGACGCGACGCCACTTTTGCATCTTTTGTTCAGACCGTCATCATGTAAACGTAGCCTTGTTTTCTACTCTTCTTAACAAGTAGCAGACGCCGTCCCAAAGCACTCACAAGCGGCCCAGTCCTCCCAGCTGCAGTCAGAGCAGGAGATGTTAACCCCTCAGCGTCCAGTTTGCACAAGTCTGCAAATGAATCACGCATGTGCGAAATCGCCGCTCTTTGTGAGCCGCTAACCGGTGAAGTTGAGCAGATCCTCTCTCCCAAGCCGCACTCATAGCGGCTCACTAGAGGGAAAAGTGTCTAATGGAAACGTGCATATAATGTGCCACAACTCTGTATCCTGCATTTCTTATAATCTGCCCTCACTGTCTCCTGTTGTCCCACAGCCTCTAATGATGTGGACAGACCTGTTGCAGAAGACACAAACTTTGTCATAAAACTGGTAAGAACATTTGTGCTTCATACTGACAATAATGCTTTTTATAAAAAATGTTAGTGCAACTACAAGACTACTGCACTTCGTACTGGTATGGCTGTTGTCATAGGATGATACTGCATGTAAATGTCAACAGCAAATGTTTCCTCTTTTTTGGTTCTCACTTCACAAAACGTCACATGATTTAGTTTGAAGTCACTAGGAGAAAGCATGTGAGAAACATGCAGAAATGATGACTCAAAATATCTAAATTTGCACATATGCACTTCTGCATATGTGCTTCTGTTTAGAGGTTGAGTATCCTAAACAGGCATGGACAATCACTTGTTGCTGGATTGCACTGTTCCCTTTTATTTAACTAGAGACTGTGATGCTTCAGGTACAGGTGAATACGATCTAAGAAGCCCAATTTTAGCATCGTGCAGCAGACATGAATTTACAATTCTGGAAAGTTAGAACAGCATCGATCATATACTTTTTCTCTGCAGCAATTGGCAGCTAAACAGCAGAAATACAGCATTAAAGTCACAAAGTAAAGCACAGGGAGTGTTATGTTAAACACATGATTGGGTCGACATTGCAATTTGTTGCTAACAAAGCAAAAACTGGTTCAACTTTTCTGCAGGATGACACGGCATTGTTTTGGCTGGCACCATTTAAATGGTTGAAGCCATTTAAACCAAGCAGAAGACTGCTCAGAAAAGTCTAAAAACTTATCTTAAACCATACAACACAGACCATGTGTTATAGCAAGTTTACTTAACAAATAATGCTGTTTCATCCAACAAGAATAAAGCCTTAAAAGGACTAGAAGGCACAACCAGTTTTATTTAAACAAGACTTGATTAGTTGGGACACTAACATGCTTTGACATTTCTGTCCAGCTTGTTTAACCAGCGATAATGAAATAGTTAATAGTGTCCGCTTTTACCTGCAGGAGTACCACGAGAACGGCCCCCTGTTCTCCGAGCTCAAGTTCTACCAGAGGGCAGCCAAACCGGAGAGCAGTGAGTAGCACCACCCGTCCAGCGTCCCGGCAGCTCGCTGGAGCACGAGTGTGTTTGACTGATGAAGTGGCCGCAGACACAGAGGCTTTGCTGCCTGCAGCACAGTAATTAATAATAAGCCAAAGCAAACATGCACCTCAGTGGCAGTTAGCCCCCCTCTCCGCGCTTGTCTGAGCCCTCCACCGCCTCCGTTTGGAGAGGTGCGAGAGAGAGGAAGCCACTCACACGTAATGATGCCCGGGCCTCCGCTGAGCCCCTGACCACCTGCCAGTCTGGTTGGGAGCCAGTCAGGCCAGCCGCCATTGAGCCCCGAGCCAGCCCACTGCTTTGTCTGGGGGCTCTGTGTGTGTGTGTGTGTGTGTGTGTGTGTGTGTGTGTTTGCAGTTGTGTCTTTGTACCCTCAATACTGTAAGATTGATATTTGCATCATGCATGCGTTATTACTCTTACAAGGACACATCGGGAATTCAGGACAAAACATTTGCTTACTTTTCAGAGGATTTAGGAGCTTTTTTGTTGCAGATTCCTATTGGAGAGTTAGACTGTGGGTTGGGTCAATGTTAGGAAGTGATTAGACTCTGAAATTGTTGGGATAAGTAACATGGAAAGTTCTAGTCACCAACCGTTCCCCTCAGACTGATTGTCTAAGTCAGGGGTCACAAACTCAAATTACCTGGGGGCCCCTGGAGGCAGTGTCAAAATGACCAAAAAAAGACACAAAATTACTAAAAATAGACACAAAATTATTTTAAAAAGACACAAAATGACCCAAAAAAGACACAAAATGAAAACCCTAAATTAATTTAAAAAGGCATAGAATTATTAAACAAAATTATTACAAAAAGACACAAAGTTATTACAAAAAGACACAAAAAAATTATTTAAAAAAGACACAAAAAAATTATTTTAAAAAGACACAAAAAATATTTTAAAAAGACACAAAAAATGATTTTAAAAAGACACAAAATTATAAAAATAAAGACACAGAATTACCAAAAAAGAAACAAAATTATAAAAATAAGACAAAACTATTTAAAAAAGACACAATTACAAAAAAAAGTAATTAAAGGGACCTTCCACACACAACACGGTAAAGTGCCATTCATATAAAACTCACATTAAACTTTCATATCAAGGTGAGGGCCACAAAATATTGTCAAGAGGGCCGCAATCGGCCCGCGGGCCGCGAGTTTGAGACCCCTGGTCTAAGTGGTCTGAAGCACCAGGGATTTCTTCTTTCTTAAGAGTCATTGTGGTTTTTGAGTTTAATTGAGTTGTTAGTTTGACTGTAATTCAGTCTTTCCAGACACACATTGGCATAACTGTCTCTAATCTTGTTCCAGTCCAGAAGTGGAAGAGGAGCAGGAAACTGGACTTCCTGGGCATCCCAGCGTACTGGGGGTCCGGGTTGGCAGAACATAATGAACTCAGGTACTGACTAATGATGACCAGAATACATGTCTGCTCCATTTTAAGTGTAAAAGGATATAGTATACTATATCTAGTCTTTGTGACTTTTCCGTCCTCCATTATCTACGAGTGAACAGTTTTTGGTGAAATTCCACCATAGCATTCAATGCAAGTTGTTTTAAAGTCCTGTAATGTCCGTGTGATAAATGTTGACCTCTGACCTTGTTCTCTTTCTCTCTCAGGTATCGTTTTATGGCCATGGACCGGCTCGGCACGGACCTGCAGAAGATCTGCGATCAAAGCGGAGGTCGGCTGAAGAAGAACACTGTTCTCCAGCTCGGTCAAACACTGGTGAGATCATCACAATAAAAATTACAAAGCAGGCTTTTATATTGCTTAATTGTTGAGCTCACAAGCCACTTCAACAGATAATGATCATCTTTACCAACTTTAAATTACGTTAAGTCTGAATATGTCTGGATCCACTTTTGTCTCTTTAAAAATTCAACTTTTTTGGTTCATCAGATTTTTTAAAAACTGCTTTACCCTGTTGGTTGTGTATTTCAGCACAAAGCAGCTTTTAGACATGTTTCTGTTGTTTGGAAACAGACAGAATTGTCAATGAGGCTCCTTCATTCAACACAAAGTCAATATAGATCAGGGGTCTCAAACTCAAATTACCTGGGGGCCGCTGGAGGCATTATCAAAATGACCAAAAAAAGACACAAAATTACTAAAAAAAGACACAAAATGACAGAAAATAACTAAATTACCAAAAAAGACACAAAATGACCAAAAAAATACACAAAATTACTTAAAAAAGACACAAATGACCAAAAAGAGACACAAAATTACTAAAAAAACACACAATATGACCAAAAAAAAGACACAAAATTACAAAAAAGACACAAAATGACAGAAAAAAAACTAAATTACCAAAAAAGACACAAAACGACCAAAAAAAGACACAAAATTACAAAAAAAAGACACAAAATGACCAAAAAAAGGCACAAAATTACTAAAAAAAAGACACAAAATGACCGAAAAAGACACAAAATGACCAAAAGAGACACAAAATATCGTCACAAGGGTTGCAATTGGCCCGCGGACCACGAGTTTGAGACCCCTGATATAGAGTGACAGTGGGGGCGGGGCTTAAGTACCCTCTTTTTCTATTGTACATTCACTTTTATTTCATCACAATCTGCTCATCATACTTGTCATTCTTTGTTCTGTTGTGTGTTTTTCTTGTGTGTCAGGTGGACATTCTGGAGTATATCCATGACAACGAGTACGTGCATGCAGACATTAAAGCTGCCAACCTCATGCTGGGATGCAGAGACCCTGACAAGGTAGGTCCACTGTAGATCTCCACAAATGATCCTGCATACCCATAATAGTGAGCTCTGCTCTATTATAGAATAAACACTTTACGGCTATGTTTCTGTGTGCAGATAATGCACATGATCTGTTATCAGCTATCTGTTTTTGATGACGATTGTGTCTCTGATTGGTACACGATAAATTCCCTTTATTTGTTGAATTAGCCTGTTAAAATTCCAATTTACACCATTTTTTATTCTTCTGGAGGGCGTTTTATGAATATACTAGATACTGATATCATTTGAAATGAAAAGATCTAAGGAATCTACAGACCCCAAGCATGTCAGGAGGATATCGTCTTGAGAAGTTGCTGCAAAGTTAGGCGATTTCCAAGTCAAATTTTCAGATCGCTCTCTGTTTTCCCACAAGTGTCCTTTTTACAAATATGGCTACTTTATGCTGATAACATGCAATTAAAGGCAAAAACCACATAGTGTTTCTCATGCAGTGCAAATTTGCTATTTCCTCCTACAGTATTTGAATATTTGTGCACACTGGAGTCCCGAAACATTTTCTTTATGTGGGATGATGTTAGTCATCAGTAGTAGCCACTAGGGTGGTCACGATACTAAAATTTTCAACTCGATACCGATACTCAGGAAAATATTCGATACTCGATACCATTTCGATACCACCAGGATAAAAACAAAGACCCCAAAATTTAACAGAAATATTTTCATTAACAAGAAAAATGTAACATGTAAAAATTAACAGAACCACGGGTTAAATATTTATTATGAAAAACGCTTAAAAAAGAAACTGCAACTATGATAACAAGCTTCAGGTGTGAGGTAGTGCAAAAAATAAATAAATACAATAAACAATAACAATTAGAACAATATTAACAATCAATACTTTTTAAAATGAGTATCATATCCGGATACAACGTTTTAGTATCGATACTTTTTGAGTATAGTATAGTAGCCAGGTCATTGTAGTGATGGTATTTTCTTGCTCAAATTAATCTTCAGGTTCTCAGCTTTCAGATTATGTCACCACTTCTATGTGGCATTTATTGTTGACCTGCTATCTCCCCCTTAACATCCACTGCCCACAACCCCCAATTCTCAAAAAAAAGCTTGTTGAATTGTAAGAGGTTAACACTAGTGTGTGTGTGTCTGTGTGTCTGTGTGTGTGTGTGTCCGTAGGTCTATCTAGCAGACTATGGGCTGTCCTACAGGTTCTGTCCTGATGGAGTCCACAAAGAATACAAGGAAAACCCCAAGAAGGGCCACAATGGAACCATTGAATACACCAGCCTTGATGCTCACAAAGGACTGGGTAAGCCTTGAATTCATAACAAGACAGAACAACTAACACTAAAGAAGAAACATCTGGGAGCTGGTCTGAAACAGATACAAAGATGATGCGCTGCTGTAATCACAATGTGAAGCCGGATTCAGAGTGTGTGATTTCTGTACAGTTGATGTAGTTTTGATGTTGTAGTTTATTTATTATTATTATATTTATTTTATTTTATTTTATTTTAATTTGCCATTTTTTACTTATGCAGTGCACCTGCTTACAACGTTTTTAATTTTTCAAAAGGAAAAAAAAAAGAAATTAAAAAAGGACTGGAAACAACAACAGTAACAACAACAAAAATCAAACATCAAGCATCAAACTAACAAAAATAAAACAGGTTGGATATAGACAGGTAGATCTTACAAAAAAGTTGAATTGAGTTTTAGCCACATGTTTATTTTTTATTTTTATAGTTTTTATTTTATTTTCATTTGCCATTTTCACTTATGCAGTGCACCTGCATGCAAAGATTAAAAAAAAAAGAAATAAAAAAACAAACAAACATACAAACAAACAAAATCAAAAACAAAAAATAATAATAACAAATAACATTACAAAAATATATAAAAAATAACAATTATAATTATTATTAATAATAAAAATAACAATAAACCGCAAACAAACAAATAAAACAGGTTGGATATAGGCAGGTAGTTCTTAAAAACAAGTTGAACAAGTACAAGAACAAGTACCCCTTAAAAGCTTAATGTCCAAACTGATAAACTTTTGCTTTGTAAATATGTGGGTCAGTGACAAATAAGGATTGGAAAGTTGTCAAATGGTGTAACCACAAAAAAATGATAAATATTTAATACTTCATCCACCTACATTGTATTTTATATTATTTTTTATATATTAGTGGACTTGTGCATATAATTACTTCATTGTAAAAAACATCAAAAGATTTTTTAAAATTTTTTTTAACCATTTCTACATTTACACATTTTCGTCAACATTGAGCAGAACATATTCTAAATACAGCCATTTTTTTCAGAAGTTTTGACAAATTATGTAAAAATGTGTTATATACCATAGTGTTGCAATGTAAACGTGGATTGTATTTTTTTTCTTCTCATTTTAGTTCACATTTATTTTCCTGCATATAATCATATTTTTATGGGAAAAAAATGACTGGTTACACCAACTGACACTGGGTTAGATCACGTCATTGACCCATAGAACAAATTCTGCTCTTCTTTACATTGTGCACAACTTCTTTGGAGTCAGTATTGTAGTAATTGTAGGGAGAATGACTGACAGGTATTTAAAGCTGCCAGTCTTGTGGTATTTTACCAATATCTATATTAACCCTACCATAAGCTCTGTCCTTTTTAGTTGGCAGTCTTTGTTTGTCAATACATGTAAAATAGTGTGGTCTCCCCGCCCCGCCGCCCTCTGCCTCCCTCGGCTGATATTGGGAACACATTAACTGGCAAATTGCCTACATGCTCCCTCTCTTCATTGACCATCGATTCTCCATCCGCGGCCCCTGCTGAATTCCCCGGTACCGTCTCTGTTTAACAATTCCCTAATTAGCCGAAGTCATAACCTGCGTCGTGTATTCATCCCCCATTAATTAAGGGCTTTGATGTTTGGTTAGAGGGAAGCCCGAGCCACAGATAACCTCCGTGAGCTCCACGCCGACCAACTCCTACTACCCTCCAGTTCAATATTGTGAGTTAGCGTGGCTCAGGCTGCCTAATCGCCACGGTTGTGTTACTATCAAAACGATCAATAAGTGAAAGGGGGACAGAAAATGTCCCGTCAGCAATAACTATCAAATGGAAGTTGTGTCAATTTTAATATGATTTTGCAAAGAGCGGGAGGAAAGTGAGCAATAAAAATTGTGATGCACGTTCTTTTGCTACTCTACATAAAAGAATACTTTGTAAAAGTAAGAATCCATCTTTTCACCAAGTGCTTGTAAAGGTCTCAGGTTCGTAGATTGGAAGCCTAAGTTTAAACACATACTTACAAAAAAACAGAAATGAAACAAGAATAGTAAGTGTGGGAGAGGTTGGCTTCGCCAATTAAGGAATCAAAGTGACTGATAGTCAGAATCAAATTAGTATCATCAGCAAAAAGTATTGGTAGCATAGAGGAAGAAACAGTTGCAAGGTCATTAATGTAAACAAGGAACAATAACAGACCAAGTATGGAACCCTGAGGGACACCATATGTTAACTGGGCTCTGGAAGAAGTAAAACCGTTAACATAAACAAATTGTTCTCGATTTGAAACATAATTGACAAGCCAAATATATGAATAATGGAATAATGGAAACCATAACAATATAATAAAATATATATATATATATACACAGTACTGTGCAAAAGCCTGTTTTGATAACAGACACTTTTATTTTGAAAGGATGAAAAGAGACTTGATCCTGTCAATTGTAAAACTAAATCAACTAAGATTAAACTGTAAAGACAATGTCAAGGAGTTCATTTTTTTATGTTTTAGCCCCAGAAGAGGCATGAGGTCAGTTTTCACAGTAATCTTCATATTTAAATGTGTTTTGTGTTTAAGTTTTGGATAAAATTTAACTGATCATTTACAAGTCTTTCAAGGACCTTGGACAAAATGCACAACTTGGGATTCGGTCTATAGTTTTTAAAGGAGGTGGGATCTCCCCCTTTAGGTAGAGGGAGGACGTGGGCGGTCTTCCAGATTTTAGGAATTTTATTTGTTGTGAGTGAGGTTAAAAATATGTTGGAGGGGTTTAGCAATAATATTACCTGCTAATTTTAAAAAATAGGGTTCCAATTTATCTTTATAAAAGGTTTACTTGAAATAATAAGGAAAATAAAAACAGTTATGAAAAGTTATGTAGATGCTTGATTATTTTAGAGAGTAAAGACAAGCTTTGCAAAAAAAATTAAGTGAAAAGACAAAAAAAAAGAAGATAGCAAGATGCAGTAGAACAGCTGTTTAAGACCCTCCTCCTGTAAAACAGTATTGGTTGAGCATTTAAATGTGATGGCTGCATTTGGTGCTGAATTCGTATGCATTAGTATTTCTTAAGCAGGTGTCTAGTAAACTAACCTGGAACATGTTTCACACACTGCACATGACTTGGCTGCAGTGCAAATAAAATGTCAGTCAGAAGATTTTTTTAAAACTTTAATCCATGGATATGTGCCTTCTTATAATTATTCAAACATAACATGCTCTTATTGGAGCTACAAGAGTGCTGCAAACCTGAGGTAATCATTGTTATAAACACAGATCCATGACTATATTACACTCGTCTCGAAGGAGAAGAAAACATCAAAATGCGTATTTTTGGGATATTGTCGTCTTCAAGTGTTGGGGTACATGACCGAGGACCAGACCCTTATCTGACGCTGTGTGACCTGATGGCACCAATCCCTGCAAAGATGTTGACAGGTTGCCATGGCGAGGTTTTCTGAACGCAGCTGGTGAATGGCAGGCCTTTGAACCTAGAGCTAAACGGTGTAATTACCACCATTCGGTGGGCGTCCGGCGGACAGAAGACCGTCTACAAACGACAAGACTGTGAAGCAGAAGGGTTAAGAGTGTGACACTGCAGCATGCTTTGGGGAATCTGAATAACAATAGGAGATAATTAACAACAACACCACCCCCCCTTCGTCTAAAGCATATAGAGAACGTGTGAGTGTTGCCAGCCTGCGTGCATATTAATGTGGGTGTCCTGCTTTTTTCGGATCATGTGTGTGCGTTTCAAGCATGTCCCAACTTCCCTTTTTCGAGCTGTTCAAGTGTGTATGTGAACACACATGCATATCTCTCTGCACTGTCCTGTGTCATTCCTCACACGAGGGCAAAACACATTAAATACAGAAGAGCAGACACACAAAACACTATTATGAGCTTTGATAACGTGCCCAGAGCACGCACAGAGGGCAGCGCCGCTTAATGTAGTCGTTGATCTTTTTAATTGTTAATCTATTATGGCACTCTGGGAGTTGCAACACTTTTTTCCAGTGTCAGTATCACATGTATTTTTCATCTTTATTCTCCTTTAACAGGCTCTCGGTAGCAATGAAGTGTTGTGCAATTATTTACAACAAAAGGAAGCCGCGCTGTAATGCCGACTTAATGCACACTTTACACCCACAAGGGCAAACACACCTAACTCTGACTACAAGAGTGGTTGAGATGTAGTGTAACACACAATGGCAGGGTCATATTTGGACCCACCATATAGTTGACACTTGATGCTGTTTTTACTGCATGTTTTTGCATACCTGTGTGGTATGTGGCTGTGAAATAAAAAAAGTCAGTTATAGTTAGAACAGGGATCCAATGGTTCAGTCAAGTATATTTTATTGTGGCTTTTTAGGGCTGCACCTATCGATTTAATATATATATATATATATATATAACAATCAATTTACCTAAAATACATTTTCAAAACTTGTCATTTATATTCCCATATTATATTCAGTCGTCTTCTTTTTTTAAACCAAAGAGCGACGGTATTATTCCACAACAAATGACGTCACAGAGCTTGTTCCATTCAAGTAAAAGGAGTAGTCCAATGTAATCTACACTTATTAAACAATAAAATAATGAAATAATGATAAAGTCAGATTCAAGTCACTTTCTAGAGGAATACAAAAACACTCAGTTTAATCGAGCTATGCTTAAAAATCGATATTGCCGTCTAATAGGACTTCTGTCCTTGTCCCAGTTTACATGCAATTTAGAAAATCTAATAACTGACGGGAACGTGTCCTCCTCCTCAACACTGGGTGGCGATATGCATCATTTCAGCAGGTTAATATGGCTCCCTTTTCGGTGCCGTCGTTTCTGACTGGCTAATGGGACTGACTAATGTGACCGGCTAATGTGACCGGCTAACGTGACCGGCTAATGTGCAACCGGCTAACGTGACCGGCTAACGCGGCTGACTAATGTGACGGCTAACGCGACTGTCTAATGTGCGACCGGCTAACATGACCAGCTAATGTGTGACCGGCTAACGCGACCGGCTAATGTGTGACCGGCTAATGTGTGACCGGCTAAAATGAGTATTGTCCGGATACAACGTTTTAGTATCGATACTTTTGACAACCCTAATCGTGACTCAAATATTGGGATAAAATCGTACCGTGGCGCCTCTGCTAATTCACACCTTTAGTAAATACGGTTTTATTTTGGAACCATTCATCACTTGGTGGTGAAGGTTTAGCCTTTAAACCCCCCACATGGTTTCATACAATTAAAGTGTAGTTGTTGTAAGGTATCTGATGCCAGCATGGAAGGACACCAGCAAACATGGAGAGGAGTCTCTGAGGACCTTCCTATACAGGCAGTGTCACCATCCAGTCTCTAACCACCTCTCCCATTCTGATCTTCCTCATTGATTGTTGAGCCCCCCTACTGGGCTCAAGCAGTTAAGTGTTCCTTGCTAACCTCAGAGTTTTTTATTCAGGCACACCTCTCAGCATTTATTCCCTTCGAGTGATTTCCTTCCACTCTCCTCACCAACACAACTCTACGTCTTTATATTCTGTCACCACGTAGAAGATCCCAGCAATGATGACGTAGTTAAAAAAAATCTGGAATACTTCTAATACAGTTGTTAACCAGATTACTGCCCACCTGTTCGGTGTAATCTGGTCCTGTGTGGCAGTGGCCATGCTTCTTTTTGAGACCAGCCTGTTGGCTGGGGGAGGATCAATGCCGGCCGTGGCTCAGGGAGGAGATTTCTCCCCTCTGATGGAGCCAGTCGATAGGTAATTTCTCTGGAGACGTGTGGTGGCCGTTACAGTATTGAGCTGCTAAAACTCCCCGGGCTCGACCCCTCTGGATGGACTTGGTCGACAAGTATTGATAGACCTCACACATTAATGTAGACCCCTGCAATCACACACTCACAATAAGATGCAAACACACTGCAGGCTTGTTCTTAAAGAAGTTTTAGTACTTGGGAAACCACACAGGTATCATACATAGAGTTTTCATGTCATCATTAAATTCCCTAATATGAAATTGTGTTGTTGTTGTTCTACCTGCCCTCCTGATCAGACCCCTGAAAGGCTAAATAGTTCTTTTGTTATGATTTGTTGAAAGCCTTTGTACACTCAGGAGACCTTTAGAGTTCAAACACAGCTGATTACGGTGTAAAGCACATTTTGAGCAAAGAGGTTCTTCAGATTGTTGTTAGATTCATTTCAGATGAATGGAGAAGGAAGAATTGTCACTGCTTTAGTCCCGTTAGTTTCACATGGCAAGAAAAACAAGAAACGGTAACACAAGTGCTAGTAGACATTTTTTGCTTTTAATTTATCTAGGGCTGCAACTAACGATTATTTTCATTATCGATTAATCTGTCGATTTATTTTAGCGATTAATCGATTAGTTGTTTGTTCAATAAAATGTTGAAAAATATCAATCAGTGTTTCCCAAACCACAAGATGACGTCCTCAAATCTCTGGTTTTGTCCACAAACCAAAGAGATGTTCACTTTATTGTTATAAAGGAACAAAGAAACCAGAAATATTCACATTCTCGGCTTTTATTTTACATTTGACTTTTCTTTAACAAGCGCTGCAGCCTCACAGAGCCCCCTGCTTGGCTGGAGTCTAGCTTATTGATTCAGAATTTGATCTCTATAACATACAAATGGCGTCAGGTTCTGACCATTAGAGCAATCTGTCAGTGTAGGGGTCAACAGTACACCACTGTTGATTTCTATAATAGTACATATAATGTATAATGTAGTGATTTGACCCTCGGTGTCTACAATAAGAAGAGAGGAATATTGTTTTATATCTGGATCATGTCAAAGGCCATCTGGTGTCATTAAATAGACTGCTGTAAGAAGAATGAACTCAAAAAGTCAGTCAGAGTACTCTGGAGTGCTCTGCCTGCACAATCTTGTCTCAGATTAATATATACAGACTGGAAACCAAAAGCTGCCTACATGACAAGATTACATCTTCATCACTCTCCAAACAAAAATGTCCCATTGACACGATGAAAAGAGGTGAAGAGAGGTGGATTCTCTGCAGCACAGTCCTACATCTATCACAATCACAAATCACAAATCTACACATCCTCGGTGCTGCAAATGGTACTTATGTCCAACCTCGACTGAAAAGACTATGTAGTGACTCTATCTATGAGTGAAACTAGGGGTGGGCGATATGGCCCTAAAAGAATATCACGATATTTCAGGCTATTTTTGCGATAACAATATTCTTGAGGATATTACGAAATACTTAAAAAGATATAGAAAATATGATTTTTTTTAGTCTGTAAAGAAATAAAAATGTAAAATGTAGTGTGAAGTGCAAATCTCAACAGTTGCCAAATACAAAAAAAAATGACTTGACTCTTGAGTATGAGCAAATAATAAAAATAACCATTTCAGGGTTTCGGGGGCATATTTTAATGACATTTTGTAAAGGAGAATAAAGGTTCTTGTCTGTTTTTTTAAGGCATCTTATTTTGACAGTCTTCTTCTAAGTTCTGTGGTGGATTCTGTTAACACACTGTGCTCTTATTTTGAAAGCTGCATGTGTTTAGCGACAGAGAGTAAGTAGCTTTTTGTGATTAAAACAACTATAATTGTTAGCTAATGTTGGCTCGTGGCTAACGAACGTGGGGGTCGGGGTTTGACTGACTGGTGACAGACACTCAACCTTACGCCGCTAAATCAAGAAGTAGGAATGTTGCCAATATCATGATATGCATTTTTTTTAACCATAAAAAAATATACCGATATTATCGTGAACGATACGATATGGCACACCCCTAAGTGAAACTACCATTGACTTTTGTACTGGTGCTTTTTTATTTTCCTCCAGTCTCTGTGAAGAATACACCAAACTGTGACTAACATACATTATGTAAAAGCTTCTTAACAAACCGAAACATATGATTATTGGGTCAGGTTGGACTTATGGATACAACAACATTATTGGTTGCTGATTATTTGGTACTTGTATATATTTATGTATTTTTTGTCTCTTGCAGCTCCATCCAGACGTGGTGACCTCCAGATTTTAGGTTTTTGTCTTCTTCACTGGTTATGTGGGTCTCTGCCTTGGGACAAAGTTCTTAAGAACCCAACTCAGGTCCAGGAGGCCAAGGCCAGGTATGCTGTCACTTCCTGTTTCTAATGACTTAGGGCTGGTGATAGCAACCCCACCCCCTCCCCTGTCCTCCATCTTTCATAATGTTTCTGCCCTCACTTCTTCACTGTTTTATCTCCTCTTCCTCCTTTCTCAGACTGATGGATAATCTGCCACACTCAGTCCAGCAGCTGTCAGTGAGTGGAGCCAGCACAGGTAAGCCAGGGCCACAGGATTCTATCTACACTTGTTATGTTAAACTGAGAACTTGGAAATAAGATGGTGAGGCCGTGGAGGTGAAGACAGGAATGTCCTCAGTGTCTCCAGTGTCTAATTCACTGCTCTTAGAAGGGAGATCCAGACTAAAGGCCAGAGACAAGACTAACAGGTGACTGTAAAAGGGCCTGTTGTACGACATGTATGCATAGGCAAAATATTTAAGATGTTCTCAAAGTAGTAGAAGTTAAAAGCTAAAATATCTACCCAACCAACCAAACAACCATCTAACCAACCAACCAACCAACCAAACAACCAACTTAACAACCAACCAACCAAACAACCATCTAACCAACCAACCAACCAACCAAACAACCAACTTAACAACCAACCAACCAAACAACCATCTAACCAACCAACCAACCGAACAACCAACCAAACAACCAACTTAACAACCAGCTAAACAACCAACCAACTAAACAACCATCCAACTAAACAACCAACTAAACAACCAACCAGCCAACCAACCAACTAAATAAACAACCACCTAAACAACAAACCAACCAAACAAACAACCAACCAGATCAACAACCAACTAAAAAAAACAACCAACCAACCAACCAACCAACTCAACAACCAACTATTAAGTTAGATGACTATTTGGTTGGTTGGTTGGTTGTTTTTTTTAGAGTGTTTGGATGTATTTAATTTGCCAACAGCACATTAGCAGATGATGTTGTTTCAACATTTGTACAGCTGAAGTTCTGTCTCAGTGGGATTCATGACTGAAATGAATGAGGTGGCTGCCGTTCTACTGCTGGTTTGAACATGGACTAAGCTTACCTGATGTGAACAACACCTGCATTGTCCAAGAGTCTGTAGCCGTGAGCCGAAGCAATGACCCAGACTTTGGGAAGCTCAAATCCACATTCAGCTGAAACTTTCCACCCAGAATGAAACACTCCCTCTCTCCCTCAGTTACCTCAGGCTCCTGAATAACTTTGTATAAATGAAACGTCTGTCCCATTGACATGCCTTTCAAAGTTTGTCGTGTTTTATCTCACCTCTTTATAAGGAGAGGTCACACCTGTGTGAGGGCTTAGTATGTGATGTATGTTTGGGACTGGGTGCTCCTCTGCTGACAAGACCCGGCTGCCCGCCACAGATAAGAGCCAGGGTATGCATCAAATGTGTGTGTGTGTGTGTGTGTGTGTGTGAGAGAGAGAGATACAAGTTCTACCGCAGTATGTGTCATACACGTCGTCTGGCCAGTGTGTAATGCATCGTGGCTGTGTATGACACTTACACACACACACACAATGCATTTCCATAGCAGTGTGCATGCCTAATCTACTCTCAGTGGGGAGATACATTGCCAGGCAGTGTATTATCTGGACTGTGAGACCTTCAGGTTCATCCTGCCTTTGCTGCTACATGACTCAAGTGTCCCCAAACGATTTCATTGCATACATTCAGCATTACTGAAGTTACAATAGTAGCCTCAGGTAGTAAAATCAAACCAACGTGTGATAAAACATTGTGTAACGGATTATAGAAATTGTGAAATGGTCCATTGGTTCATTATTCTCTGCAAGGTTAAAGATTGTGTGTGTGTTTCTGTCTGTTCCTGTCTTCAGATGAGGTAGCTGCATTCCTCAGCTATGTGGAAACTCTGGACTACCAAGAGAAGCCAAACTACCAGCATGTCAAACAGCTGTTGGCCACTGTTGGCACAGGAAGACTTGACTTCTCTACGCCAAAACGACCTGCAGGACCCGAGTCCACCACCAAAGTACAAGATCCCCCCGCCAGGGAACCGGTGAGTCCATGACGAGGTCAGAGGCCTATTTGGTTTTGGTTTTGGTAGAGATATGGCCCTAGGAGGAGACAGGCACTGCCAGGATGGTGGTGGTGGCTGCAGCCACCATACTGACTTTTAAGCCATTTAAGGCGGGAAAGCATTACCGCATTTCTACCATTAAAACCGGGGGCGCTGTTGCGTTATTCTACCATTAAAGCCGGGAAAGCGGATATGTCGTTTTGTAGTTTTTGTAGTTTTTTCCACCTATTTTCGGTCCCTTGGCCAATGAAATCCTTTAGAATACATGTGGGAGTGTCGCAATGCAACACGTTGATTTTTTTCAAAACTTTATTGAAGGTTGGACAAATAAACTCAACTTCTCATGAAAGCCACAGGTATAAGCTCTTAAAAAGTTTTGGAATTTAATTTCTATCTGCTACAGAGGCTGAAAAATCAAATATTTAGTAGAACCGTTGACACTTCTGTTGAATTTCCAGAAAAACTTGGTTTTACAGGTTTTGTGTCTTTTTTTTGGTCATTTTGTGTCTCTTTTTTAGTGATTTTGTGTCTTTTTTTGGTCATTTTGATACTGCCTCCAGTCTCCCAGGTAATTTGAGTTTGAGACCCCTGATCTAAACCAAAGAAATGTGTAATGAAAATAATAACAGATCATCTTTACAGCACCATGTGTTTTAAAGGTTCTATGTTTGCCTGCTGCAGAAAGTGTAACCACTTATTAATAGTTTGAAGCATTTGATTTCAGGTTTTTATTTAAAACCAGTCCATGGGGAATATGTTTTGCATTCAACATGCAACATTCAACAACTTAAACGTTGGTCACAAAGATTCCTTTTCCCTCCGTTGAGTCTCTTAACCCTGAGAGTGGAGGCAGCAGTAACAGGGAGGGTTAACCTGCTGCTGCCCCCCAACGAGCAGGTCAACCAGGGGCGCCAGGTCTGGAGCTGGAGGAGGACTGTGATTCCCCTCAAATCCACCACAACCACTTCTTGACCCCTCAGGTCCAGCGAGTGCCCTCTCAACGGCCCAATTTGACGAAGTTGATGACACACACTTCCCGCAGCACGGGGTGTCTCCAATTATGCTCCTGATTTCCTCTCCTCTCCTTGTGTCATTTAATTTCCATGCTAAAGTGCTGGCCAGTTTGATCCCTAGTTAAACAGAAGTGGCCATTTACTGGCGGTTTAGTGCAGAGAGTAAATGTCAGCAGAGAGAAAGGCCATTCAACGGGCATGCTCACTCAATCATTTGCCACTAGTGTTGTAAAAAATATATTATTATTTTATGGATGATTATAGTGAGGCAAAGTTTTATTCAAGAGAAAACATTCAAACAAAACTCTGAAAAAAAAAGCTATCACACATTCAGTTTTATATGGATATTTAAAAGTAAAGTAAAGTAAAGTAGCAGCTCCTGATACATCTGCAGTAATGCAAGTGAGACAACATAAAGGACATAGAAATAATACAAATCATCCAACCATTGTGTCAGCAGAAAGCAGGACGAGCCAAAAGGCCGTCCAAAGCCAAAGCTGCAGCTAAAGAGGTGAAGGATGAAGAAGAAGAGAAGGTGAAGCCTAAACCAGTAGAAGCTCGCTACGTAAGGGGACCACCGCTCTCTAAGCCTCAGTCACAGGTAAGATCTCACTCAACTCAGTCTGAACCAGGAGAGAAAAGATCCTCCTTTCCTAATTTATGAGGGAATGCTTTTGTTCAATGGTTTTCGAAGCAGGTTTGTAAAATGTTCTCCGAAGTTGGATCACGACACCCTGTAAACTTCAGCTGCTGGGTGGGAACCTCCACAATCACTTTGTCAACAGTATGGCCAGTATTTAGATATATTGATAATTGCTTGGTGTTTGATATTATGTATATAAAACAGAGTTGGCGCTCCCGCCTCACAGCAAGAGGGTCCTGGGTATGAATGTATATAAAACACCAAAGACATTTACTTGCATGTGTTGGAGATACAGTGGAATGGCCAAACGAACTTTAAGCTCAATTTAAGGCTAAATTTAAGGGTTGTATATGGACTAAATATATATTCTGTCATAGCATAGTAGAACGTACTTGTGTGGAGACATATTAAGGACATTGTGGGAATATAGTTTGTCCAAAAATAGCAAAAACACCATGTTACGAGATGTCCAAAAATGACCCCCTCAAAAAAAGTCATACTGCTAAAAATGACTGACTTAGTCTGTTGATATCTATTAATCAGAATCAGAATCACCTTTATTGTCATTGCACAGAGTACAAGTACAGTACAACGAAATTAAGCCATCAACCCGTCCAGAACGCATAATACATAAACAAACAATATCACAAGGTAGACAGGACAGGAAGACAGGGTGTGAAGAGAGATAAAATACAGCACACATGGGGAGAGGAAAGTGCATAGTTTGACCATAAATGACTGAAAAACACCATATTATGGGCTGTCCAAAAATTGGACAAAAACAAAGTTTTTGTCAAAAATGGTCAAATTTTAAAATGGCTAAAAACGCTTCAAACGGGTCAATTATAGTATGTTGATATGTGTGGAAGTATTTGTCCCAAAATAGCAAAAACATCATGTTACGAGATGTCCAAAAATGACCCCCTCAAAAAAGTCATATTTATTTATATGATTTTGTTAAAAATGGTGAAAGTAAAAAAATGCTAAAAATGACTTTATCAGTCTGTTGATACCTATTAGAGCATAGTTTGTCCATAAATGACAGAAAAACACCATATTATGGGATGTCCAAAAATTGAAAAAAAGAGAAAAAAAGTCGATTTTTGTCAAAAATTGTAAATTTTTAAAATGCCTAAAAATGCTTAAAATGGGTCAATTATAGTCTGTTGGTATGTGTAGTAGTATGGATTGTCCAAAACTGACAGAAAAACAGCATATTATGTGATGTCCAAAAATTGGAAAAAAAAAACAAAAAAGTCATACTATAGTAAGTCGATTTTTGTCAAAAATGGTCAAATTTTAAAATGCCTAAAAATGCTTAAAAATGATCAATTATGGTCTGTTGATACATATTAGAGTATAATATTGCCAGAAATTACAGAATTTTGGGATATCCAAAATTTGAGAAAAAGTGTCAATTTTTGTCAAAAAACCTTTTTAAGCTCAATTTGAGGGTTGTATATGGACCAAATATATATTCTGTCATAACAGCAGATTGTACTTGTGTGGAGACATATTAAGGACATTCGGCTACAACAAAAAATCCAGTAAAAAAATATATTTATAAATCAGTATTGAACTGTTTTTTGCTGTCTGCTGATAGAATGATGATGGAGTTTTGCCGGCTGTCAGCGGATCATTGAGGCCTCGACCTGTGGTGACTTATAACGAAGATGACAGTGAAACTGAAACTGAGGATGAAGAAGATGAAGAGGAGGAGGACGAGGAGGAGGCCAGACCCAGACCCATCCCTGCATGCTACCTGAGGGGCCCCCCAATAGGCCCCAGAGCTCAGTCCAAACAGGTGTGAGGCCCAGATGGCAGACTGCTTTTAAACTGCTGTGTACGTCTTCATTCAGACTTTTGTTTGAGATGAATGGTACAAAAATGGCTCAGAATCAAGTATTTTATTGTCAAGAAGCCTTTGTAAAAATCTTCTTGTTATAATAAGATGTTTTACAAAGAATTGCACACATATTCAGTTGGTAATCTTTTCACATATATAAGTTATTTTAAAAGAGCAAACACTTGAATCACCCTGTAGAACCTGATAATGTAATAAATTCCCGATAATGTAATAACCCCGATAATGTAATAAAAATCTGCACTTGAGTCCACTGAAAATGTAATAAAACCTGATAATGTAATAAAGTGCATTTCCCAATAATGTAATACACTTTTTACCAATAATGTAATAAAGTATAACATTAATGGGAGGTTATTACATTATCAGGTTAGCCTTCATTTCGCAAGTCCTGATAATGTAATAATTCCCCAATATTGTAATAATTTAACAGCAGACCACCCATTACTTGGGTTCAAGTGGTGATACTGTGTATCAACTCTAGCTCAAGAGCTCTAGCGCCACCAACAGGTCAAAGTTGAATCTTTATTAACTTTTGACCCGTTCATCCGTTTTTCACAGAGGATGTATCACTGGAACCCTTGGGCCAATCCCAGCTCAATGGGGTTTTTCAGCCATATTGGATTTTCCGCCATCTTTGATTTGATCAAAAACCTTCCATTAATGTAATACTTTATTACATTATTGGTAAAAACTGTATTACATTATTGGGAAATGCACTTTATTACATTACCGGGAAGTTATTACATTATCAAGTTTTATTACATTTTCAATGGACTCAAGTGCAGATTTTTATTACATTATCAGGAATTTATTACATTATCAGGTTCTACAACCCTCTTTAACAGAACACTGAGCTCAAACGGCCCGTCAGGAAAACAAACCACCTCACCATGACGTCAGAGAGACGGGATCGACGACTCCACTCGCAAAGGAGAAAACAGACATTGACAAACGGAGACGCCAAGAAGCAAACACACACAGACTACAGGGAGAGGAGGGCCGAAACGCTGCTGCCCCAGAGTGAATATGTGGACCAGAGCTGGGCCGGCCCAAAGGTAGAGGACGACTGGGAGCGACACCAGAATCACTGCAGGCTGCTCCAGCACAGAGCAGCCTGCAGCCATCACCATCACTGCCACTGTGACCTCTGCTGTGAACACAGTTTGTTTAGATGGGAGGGGTCTCCTCTCAGAGGGCCACAGAAGGAAGCTGGTCCCCCACAGAGGGAGGGGCCCTTCTCCTGGTTCCTCTTTGTGACTGTCGTCCTTTTCCTGGGTGCAGCTCTGGGTGTCTGCCAGAGTGTGTTTCAATCCTTTTAAAAACTTCAGGACACAAGCTGTGTGTGTGTGTGTATGTGTGTGTGTGTGTGTGTGTGTGTGTGTGTGTGTGTGTGTGTGTGTGTGTGTGTGTGTGTGTGTGTGTGTGTGTGTGTGTGTGTGTGTGTGTGTGTGTGTGTGTGTGTGTGTGTGTGTGTGTGTGTGTGTGTGTGTGTGTGTGTGTGTGTGTGTGTGTGTGTGTGTGTGTGTGTGTGTGTGTGTGTGTGTGTGTGTCGTAGAACCTCTTTTTGTCTCGTCTATTTTTTATCTGGCTCTCAGCAAAACTTCACAGTGAAATGATGTTTTCAAAGCCACACTGACACTGTAACAGACTTTTCGTAAGCTACGATGCACATTTTAGTTCATTATAATGTTAAAACATTTGTTTTAATGCCGAATATAAGCTACACATTTTTACAATTGAAGGATACACATTGCTTTGGGCCTACAACAATGAAATTAAAATTACAATGTAAAGAAATAACCGTTTCATTTCGTATAATTTTTTTCCGTCAGAGCTACAGACGGCCTGAAGAGCCACATGAGGCTCCTGAGCTGCAGGTTGCCCACCCCCGGCCCATACCAATTACAAAAAAAATCTTTTTAACCCAACACTTCATGTTTCTCTTTCAAAATAAAAGCCATGTGGCATTTCTGTGGATTAAATCTTTTTATTTGTAAACACAAAGCTTTTATTCTGAAATATTTGCACCATGTGGTGGAAAAAGCACAGCTCCAAAGTTTAATATCTGTTTTCAATCGTGAAAATATGACAGTAGAAATGAAAGATAACTAGTCATGGACATTATCACGGCAGACTCAATGTACAGGTGCATCTCAATGAATTATAATATCATAGAAAAGTTTATGTCAGTAATTCAATTCAAAAAGTGGAAATAACACATATAGATCCATTACACACAGAATGAAACATTTCATGTTTAATTCATTTAATTTATTCTAATTGTAATGGTTATGGCTTAAATTTAATGAAGACCTAAAATTCAGTATCTCAAAAAAATTTGAATATCACAAAAAAGCAATTTTAAAGAGTATGTTTAATATGAAAATGTTGGCCACTGAAAAGTATGTCATCTATATGACTCAATACTTGGTTAGGGCTGTTTGACTTGAACTACTGGAAATGGACTTTTCGTGATATTCTAATGTATTGGGATACAGCTGTAGACGGCAGTGCAGCAGCAGTAAACTGTCTGTGTGGACATCGCTCCGGTGCGAGCTGCAGCAGCGACTTGTTGCCGTAAATCAGGGGTCTCAAACTCAAAATAAAAAATACACAAAATGACCAAAAAAAGACACAAAATGACAAAAAAAAGGACAAATTATTTAAAAAGACACAAAATGACCAAAAAAAGACACAAAGTTACTAAAATAAAAAGACGCAAAATGACAAAAAAAGACACAAAATTACCAAAAAAAGGACACGAAATTACCAGAAAAAGTAATTAAAGGGACCTTCCACACACAACACGGTAAAGTGCCACTCATAAAACTCACATTAAACTTTCATATCAAGGTGGGGGCCACAAAATATCGCCATGAGGGCCGCAATCGGCCTGCGGGCCGCGAGTTTGAAACCTGTGCCGTAAAGGATCCACTCGTCTCGGCTTTCAGTCTTTCATGCTGCTTCCCAAAGTCGTCGAGATGGCGCCGACGGGAACACAAAGCCACTTTTCAGGCCTTCTGGGCTGCCATTTTCACAGTAATAGGCTGAAATAGAAGAATTCTTCAGTTTATTCTGCATATTAAAAGTTCATTATAACCAAACGCGGTATGAAGGATTGCTTTGTGGGAGAGATGAAGTGAGCTCTCGTTTATGACTGGACCGTAGCTGAAGGACTCCCGACTACACTCCAAATCCAATGCACAAATAAAACTTACCTTTGAAATCAATGGCGTGCTGTATTCACAGATATCACACTTTACTTACTCCTTTATCACACAAGGAGCGGCATCAATAAAACCCACTGAATGCGGCACATTGTTGTGCAGCCTTTCAGCACACAGAAGGTTACATGATGTACAGAGCCGTGCTAATTAAGTATGCTGAATGTCTATTGACTCTGCACTGAAGTCCTTTATGGAGGCAGCTGTCAGTCACAGTGTGAGGGGCACACGTACCTTGCTACAGTAAGGACACTCTCCAAAAACAATGTTGAAGCTCTGCCTGCTGGAGGGGAGCGCTCGCAGCCACTGGAGGGAAAAAAAAAAAAAAAAAAAAGACCACTTCATCAAATCATTACCTTGGATGTGATGTGGCTGGTGTCAAGTGATAATAAAGCTTGTTTCAATGTACACTTATTACAGGTATATTCAAGATTATCTGACACATTGAAGCATTTTAAGGGGCTTTTATGTGAAACTTTAGAATGTCCTGCTGCCACTTTTTCCAGCCTTTTAAAATGGGAACATGCTTTAGTTTTACTGAATACAGAATATATATACAAAGTAATCCCCGTTCAGGCAGATGGAGCTCATTATCTTTGTGGTGAAGCAGCACCAGTCCACCTTAACAATCCCTCACTTTACCTGTGAGTGCCAGGCAGAAACCCTGTCACTATCAGAGCTGATACTTCAGCCCACAGAACACTGGAAACATTTGTAGCTAACCTGAAAAGGACCAGTGTCTTTTCTGTTCTCGACAGCTGAGCCTTTAACTGCTACATGACCTGACTCACTTCAACGTTACAGCGATGACACATTTCTTTAGTGTTCAGTGTGTACAAAAGGTATTCATGAATTAATGTAATTCACTGTGCTTGTCTCCGCGCCTAAGAGCAGTTCTCTGAGCGTTAACGTAATAAAGCTACATTCAAGTATTGCTCTGTGCTTGCCTGACTAAAAACACAGCGCCTGATGCATTAAAGACATATTTTGCCTTAACCAGTTAGAGTTGTGTCCAGTCATTAAGGAAAAAAATCTTTCAGTTATTTGAGTTTTTTCACCCTAATGAGGACTAATTTGAAAATGCCTTAAAATGGGTCAATTGTAGTCTGTTGTTACATGTTATAGAGAATTATATGGTCAGAAATGACCAAAAAACACCATATTTTGGGATATCCAAAAATGACCCAATCAAACAAGTCAATTTTTGTCAAAAATTGTAAAATTTTAGTATGCCTGAAAATGCTAGAAATGGGCAAATTATAGTCTGTTGATACATGTGGTAGTAGTAGTTTGTCCAAAAACAGCAAAAAAAACACCATATTATGGGATGTCCAAAA
Source organism: Centropristis striata (assembly GCF_030273125.1). NCBI lineage: Eukaryota > Metazoa > Chordata > Actinopteri > Perciformes > Serranidae > Centropristis > Centropristis striata. Next base: position 30,806,036 of record NC_081536.1, read on the forward strand.
ATGACCCAATCAAAATAAGTCATACATGTCGATTTTTGTCAGAAATTGTCAAATTTTAAAATGGCTTGAAATCCTTAAAATGGGTCAATTAAAGTCTGTTGATACATATTAGAGCATAATATGGTCAGAAATGACCGAAAAACACCATATTTTGGGATGTCCAAAAATGACCCCATCAAACAAAAGTCATACATTAATAGCATGTCAAAATGTCATTTGTCAAAAATGGTCAAATTTTAAAATGCCTAAAAAGGCTTAAAATGGCCAAATTATAGTCTGTTGATACATGTGGTAGTAGTAGTTGGTCCAAAAACAGAGAAAAACACCATATTATGGGATGTCCAAAAATGACCCCTCAAAATGTCAAAAATGGTCAAAATTTAAAATGGCTAAAAAGGCTTAACATGGGTCAATCAAAGTCTGTTGATACATATTAGAGCATAATATGGCCAGAAATGACAAAAAACACCATATTATGGAATGTCTATAAATGCTTAAAATGGGTCAATTATGGTCTGTTGATACATGTGGTAGTATAGTTTGTCCAAAATAGTGAAAAAACAGCATATTATGGGATGTCCAAAAATGACCCCCCCCCTTTTAAAAAAAAAAAAAGTCATACTAAAGCATGTCGGTTTTTGTCAAAAATGGTCAAATTGTAGAATGCCTAAAAAGGCTTAAAATGGGTCAATTAATGTCTGTTGATACATATTACAGCATAATATGGGCAGAAATAACAGAAAAACACCATACAACGAGATGTCCAAAAATGACCCCATCAAAAAAAAGTCATACTATAGCATGTCGATTTTGGTCAAAAATTGTCACATTTTAAAAAGGCCTGAAATCCTTAAAATGGGTTAATTAAAGTTTGTTGACACATATAAGAGCATAATATGGTCAGAAATTAAAGAAAAACACCATATTATGAGATGTCCAAAAATGGCCCAATCAAACAAAAGTCATACTATAGCATGTCAAATTTTGTCAAAAATTGTCATATTTCAAAATGCCTAAAAATGCTTAAAATTGGTCAATTATAGTTTGTTGATATATATTAGGGAATTTCATGGTCAGAAATTAAAGAAAAACACCACATTATGGGATGTCCAAAAATGACCCAATAAAAAGTCATACTATTGCACGTTGATTTTTGTCAAAAATGGTCAAATTTTAAAATGCCTAAAAAGGCTTAAAATGCGTCTGTTGATACACATTAGAGCATTATATGGCCAGAAATTACACAAAAAACACCATATTATGAGATGTCCAAAAATGACCCCTCAAAAAAAAGTCGAACAAAAATTTGGAGTCAACGTCACGGCTACGTCACTGGCAGTTGTGTGTGCAGACTGGTGACTGGTGTGTGTGTGTGTGTGTGTGTCTGTGTGTCCATACCTCATAGAGACAGGCCTGGTGGAAGGGTTGGCCACAGCGAGGGTCATTACACACCTGATCAGGGATCTCAGCCTCTAGACGGTACGAGTAACAGATCCCACACTCCACACTGAAGCTCTACACACACACACACACACACACAATGAAGTAAATATTCAGCACGTACACTTCTGGCTACAGACGCTTAAGATTTGGTCCTCTGTAACCACTTAGTGTTAAACAACCTTGTAGTTAAAACTCCAGTGCTAGCATCACCCTGATCCACCCAGACTCTCCCTCTCTCTCTCTCTCTCTCTCTCTCTCTCTCTCTCTGCAGTCCCACCGACACACTCTCACTTTCCTCTCTGCTCTCGTTTGCATTTTGGCATAATGAGAAGCTCCTGTTTTTCTGGAGCTATCCATTAAGAGAGAGGATGGCAGGTAAAAAAAAAAAAAAAAAAAAAAAAAAATCAACATCTGGTCAACTCAACTTTTTTGCACTCCTCTGAATGTTATGAAGCTGAGGCATTAATCACCGCGGCGACAGCGGATAAACACGACGCCCTTTTAACCCATCCGCAGAGAGGGGAGGGGAAAGAACGAGTGTTAAAAAAAAAGAGAGATAAATGGTTTTGCGTGATTAAAGCGATTTGATAGTGCAGAGAATTCTGCCATCTTTGTTATTCTAATGATCTTTTCTGTAAACAACCCAATTAAAGGAGAATTTGTGCCCACCTCATGGAAAAACAAAACACAGAGAGAGAGAAAAATATGGAAATAAACAGAAAAATAGGCAATAGCGTATGTCCGCCCCCTTATAACTTGAAGCTCAAACAAACGCACAAACAGGACTATGCATGCATAGATGTAAACACACACAACACACAGCTCCTTGAGGTAATCGTGATGGGAATGGACATGTTTGAAATGGAAAGGGGGCAACTGTGTCACATACAGATTTTTCGTGGGTGGCAGGTGACGGGAATTCGATCTCCAAAACATCCCGGAGGTTGTGCAAGACGCTGGAGTCCGGGTTCCTGCCAGCAGACCACAGACAGCTCCTTCACACACTAATTAACCACATGCAAATGAGTCTGCAAAGACACTGGGGGATGATTAGGAGATTTTTCACCATTGGTATAAAAAGAGGGAGAAAAAAATAAGCATTTCTGCTGCTTCAAAACTCAACAGAGGTGGAGAGAGAATTTCCTCAGACATGTCACGCAGGGAGGCAAATGTTAAAACCTGTGGTGAAATCTAAAATTTCTACTTCGCTTTAAAATGAAGTGTAATTGTGTTGTTTTTTTTCTGAGTGACAATCAGAGTAGAAATGGTATTCATGGTTAATTATGGGGGGAAAAGTAGGATTGGATAATATATGCTCAAAGTCAACAAATCCCTTAAAAAAAAGCAACAACTATACTACAGCATATGATGGGATGTCCAAAAATGACCCCTTCAAAATAAAAGTCATGTCGATTTTTGTCAAAAATGGTCGAATTTTAAAATGCCTAAAAATGCTTAAAATTGGTCAATTATAGTCTATTGATACATATTAGAGTATAATATGGTCAGAAATGACAGAAAAAAATGACCCTCTCGAAAAAAAAGTTGATTTTTGTCAAAAATGGTCAAATTTTAAAATGGGTCAATTATAGTTTGTTGATATATATTACAGCACAATATGGCCAGAAATGACAGAAAAACACCATATTATGGGATGTCAAAAAATGACCTCCTTAAAAAAGTCATACTATATATAGCATGTCGATTTTGGTCAAAAATGGTCAAATTTTTAAATGGCTAAAAATGCTTAAAATGGGTCAATTATAGTCTGTTGATACATGTGGTAGTATAGTTTGTCCAAAAATAGCAAAAAAAACCCCCAAAAACACCAGTTAGGCTCCGCCCAAAAAATACAACATCTTTGTTAGTAAACAGTAAATTGACAATAAAAGTAGAGGAAATGGTATTCATGGTTAATTATGGTGTAAAAAGTAAGATTGGACAAAATGCTCAAAGTCAACAAATCCCTAGAAAAGTATCAACAATAAAACTTTACTGTAATACTTCTGGTTCTGGTGTTAGGAAGTATTGAGAGATTAAAAAACTGCATTGGTTTCAGTCTTTTCATGGGATTTGTTGACAACGATGCAGAATCAATTAAAACGATCAAACTGATATCAAAGCCTGAACAAGATATCAGTTGACCAATATGACTGGCCAGTAATAGGAATGAGCTTCCAATAAATGTCATTACATTAGGGTTAGGGTTCTGGTGTTAGGGTTAGAGCTATGGTTCTGGTGTTAGGGTTCTGGTGTTCAGGTTAGAGCTAGGGTTCTGGTGTTCGGGTTAGAGTTAGGGTCCTGGTGTTCGGGTTCTGGTGTTCGGGTTAGAGTTAGGGTTCTGGTGTTCGGGTTAGAGCTATGGTTCTGGTGTTAGGGTTTCCGGTGTTCAGGTTAGAGCTAGGGTTCTGGTGTTCGGGTTAGAGCTAGGGTTCTGGTGTTAGGATTAGGGTTCTGGTGTTTGGGTTCTGGTGTTCGGGTTAGAGTTAGGGTTCTGGTGTTCGGGTTAGAGCTAGGGTTCTGGTGTTAGGATTAGGGTTCTGGTGTTAGGGTTCTGGTGTTCGGGTTAGAGTTAGGGTTCTGGTGTTCGGGTTAGAGCTAGGGTTCTGGTGTTCAGGTTAGAGCTAGGGTTCTGGTGTTAGGGTTCTGGTGTTCGGGTTAGAGTTAGGGTTCTGGTGTTCGGGTTAGAGCTAGGGTTCTGGTGTTAGGATTAGGGTTCTGGTGTTCGGGTTCTGGTGTTCGGGTTAGAGTTAGGGTTCTGGTCTTCGGGTTAGAGCTAGGGTTCTGGTGTTAGGATTAGGGTTCTGGTGTTCGGGTTCTGGTGTTAGGGTTAGGATTCTGGTGTTTGGGTTCTGGTGTTTGGGTTAGAGTTAGGGTTCTGGTGTTCGGGTTAGAGCTAGGGTTCTGGTGTTAGAGTTAGGGTTCTGGTGTTCGGGTTAGAGTTAGGGTTCTGGTGTTCGGGTTGGAGCTAGGGTTCTGGTGTTCAGGTTAGAGCTAGGGTTCTGGTGTTAGGGTTCTGGTGTTCGGGTTAGAGTTAGGGTTCTGGTGTTCGGGTTAGAGCTAGGGTTCTGGTGTTAGGATTAGGGTTCTGGTGTTCGGGTTCTGGTATTAGGGTTAGGATTCTGGTGTTAGGGTTCTGGTGTTTGGGTTAGAGTTAGGGCTCTGGTGTTTGGGTTAGAGCTAGGGTTCTGGTGTTAGGATTAGGGTTCTGGTGTTAGAGTTAGGGTTCTGGTGTTCGGGTTCTGGTGTATATGTTGTCCAATATGTATTCATTGTTTATTTATATAGAAAGGAAAACTGATGTTTATTTAGCTATTTATTTCTCAGTTTTAGAACTGGTTGACAATGTAATTTAATATTCTTTAATAAAGTTATTTGTTCATAAAACAGCCTTATGATTACCTTTGCATAGTTATACTATGTTTGTGTTCATTCCAGCTAAAAACATTTAAAAAATGACTGTATTGGCCGACTGTAACTGATATCTAGTGATCTGCATATACGTGAAATCCACTTTAAATAACTAACTTTTTAATATTTCATTACAATTTGACCACATTTGGACAACAGAAAATATTCTAATTATTATCACTCATTAGAAACTTATAATATGATCATTATTATAATTATATGACCCTGTTGAATGACTCTGATCTTACAGTAAAAGCTTTATGGTGCAGACATTCTCACCACATGTGCATGTTGGCGTTGAGCTTATTCCTCAGCGGAGTCACCACTGCAACAACACAAGAAAAAAAAGGGAATTATTTGGTGTTGGATGCTAATAAAAGTCTCGGATTTGATTTTCAAGCACCTGCAGGTACATTATTACTGTACATAAGCCCTCGGAAAATTAGACCGTCTTAAAAAAACACACTCTGCATACCCTCAGACACGTCTCTTATTTGACAACAGCGCAGACGGCGGCGTCACCGCTCAGATATGAACCGTCTCTGCTTCCTCCGTTCCACAGGGGAGCTTTGTCTCCGTGCAGCACTCATCACTTTCACTATTTGTTATTCCTACATGCAAAAAGCAATATTTCTGCGCGACCCCTCGTATTTGAGGGTCACCGCCTGCCTCCTGTCTTGGTGGCTGAAGTGTGTATGTGTTTAATATCTTTTGAGTTGCATTGCTAGGCAACAGGCTAGGAGTTGCGTGACCTTGGGTTTACAGAAACAATGGCCGACAATTGACGGGGACTTAAATAGAAAGCTGTAGCCGAAAGCTGGCGGCTGGCTCTGGTGTCGGCGTGGCGAGAATGGAAAGTTGCCATTGTGGAAGCGAGTCTTGTGACAATAGGCAACAGGAAGGGCCTGGTTGAAGTGGAGACGTGGAGATCAGTATTAAAGCAGAGCGTTTCCTTTCTCATTCAGGCCTGATGGCTCCTCACTGCTCTCATGTGAATAATGGAGGGCACAGGCTGGATTATTCTGTAAAAACAGACGTCTGATTGTGATGATATGAAGCTCAGGACTCAATCGTTCCCATCAGTGACAAAGCAATTCATCAATTACTTGTTTTGTCAGTTATTTTTGATTCATCTAATTTAAGAAAACATGCCAAACGTGTATGTGTACGGTGGCCCTGAGAGCTCACAGCGCTGCAACTTAAGAATGCAAATTGACGTGAAAACATGAAATTATAATTATCTTGAAATAACATGATAATATCAGTGTGTCCAGACGTGTACATCACTTTTAAGTGTCCTCTGGAAACACTTCTTTTAAAAAAAAAAATGTATTGGTGAAATGACGTAACAAACAAGGTGACAGCAGACATACAGCGCAAACAACAAGAAAGAAAAACATAAATGATAAACGATTTGCACAGAGGCATCACAGGTGTATGTGCGTGTGCGTGTGTGTGTGTGTGTGTGTGTGTGTATGTGGATGAGGGGCAGATGCTACAACATATATATAAATATATATAACATGGCTCACTTATATGTATAACACAATGAAAATAAATAGGCAAACAAAGCAAGAAACACAACCTCTGGAAACACTTCTGTTGTGTTGTGGTCAACCACTAAATGCTGTGCTTGTGTAATGTAAAGTTGTTGTAATGTTTCATGTGCTAGATTAATATGAATGTGTCTGATTGAGGGCCGCCTGAGCATGGAGGCAAACCAGGAAGTGCCTTAAGCTGCATTCTACCGAATCTCTACTGCAGAAATCTTGACAAATAAAATGTGGTTTTAATCAATGGAATCACAAGAATCTATGATGAATGATATGTAGCATGAATATCAACTCAAACACAGTGGTTTTGTACATAAGTGTAATAACAGTGTAAAACCAGGCGGCAATCTCCTCTCTTAAGTGCCTTAAGCTGCATTCTACCGAAAATCCCAGCAGGGGGCGCTAAGTTTGGCTGCAGAAGCATTTCTGTCCATTCATTTCAGTGCAAAATGAGAAAACTTCTGACTTCATTTATTACTTCTGAAATATTTTTAGGACAACACTATGGTCTCAATCACTAGTAAAAAATCTTCTTAAAGACAATTTGATGTTAATAGTGTAAATAATGGCCCCATTTAGAAGAAAATAGAAGATAAAGAATTGTATGATTTGGGGCGGGGCTACCTTTGATTGACAGGTCACTAACAAGGCGAGCCGTCATCAGGAGAGAAGCAGAACAATGTGTATCCACGGCAACGTGTCAATAAAGTTATATATAATGTTATATAGATATAAAAGAGGACATTTAGAGGTTTGGTCTCATAACTTTGACCCTTTCACTGTATTTCCACTTGATGAGAGTTTATTTGAACGTTTTGTTCAGTAAAAATGTCTTGTTCAGCGTTTAGTCTGTGGTCATATTACATGTGTAGTGCATGACCCACAACTCAAATAGTTACTTCTGTACATCACTAACCAGCTATTTCACCAAGAAGTGGATGAACCACTGTGGTGTAACTATTTCACTGGCTTACTGTGAGTTTGCTACGTTTTATTGGTGACTCATCTCCTGCGATTCCTAGAAGAATTCCTTAAGAAACTATTTATTCACAAACCTCGTGGGCCCCTGATAACTGCATTATAACGAGGAGAGGATTTCACATGCTTTAACACACTGTGTCAGTTTTGGGTGTGTAATAGTGCAGATACACTTCTTATGCTCTTGCACCGCCTGGAAACACACTTTCATGTGTTGCCATGTCTCTGGGGTCCTACCCACCGTGCTCAGCTCCCAGCAGGCAGCACTCTGGCAGCATCTTAGGGTGTCTGGGATCCACCTCCACTTTGATGGAGACGTTGTTTCCTGCACATACAGAGAGGGATGCAGGATATGCTTTTTATCATATGGATTAATTCAGGGGTCTCAAACTTAAAATACCTGGGGGCCGCTGGAGGCAGTATCAAAATGACAGAAAAAAGACACAAAATTGCTTAAAAAAAGACACAAAATGACAGAAAAAAACCCCTAAATTAATTTTAAAAAAGACACAGAATGACAAAAAAGACACAAAATTACCAAAAAATAAATAAATAACTTAAAAAAGAAACAAAATGACCAAAAAAGACACAGAATTATTAAAAAGACACAAAATTACCAAAAAAAACTCCACAGAATTACCAAAAAAGATGATTAAAAAACACACAAAATTATTAAAAAAGACATAAAATTATTTTAAAAAGACATAAAATTATTTTAAAAAGACACAAAATGACTGAAAAAAACACTAATTTACTTAAAAAAGACACAAAATGACAAAAAAGACACAAAATTACTTTAAAAAATACACAGAATTACCAAAAAAGACACAAAATTATAAAAAAAAAAAAAAGACACTAATTGACAGAAAAAAACAAAATGACCAAAAAAAAGACACAAAATTACAAAAACAGTAATTAAAGGGACCTTCCACACTCAACATGGTAAAGTGTCATTCATATAAAACTCACATTAAACTTTCATATCAAGGTGGGGGCCACAAAATATCATCACGAGGGCCACATTTGGCCCGCGAGTTTGAGACCCCTGGATTAATGAGTGTTTCTTTGTGTATAATATTTCATCTTCTATAAACCAGCTGCTGTATGTGATGGTGGATTATAGATATAAACTGTGTGAGATCTTCCTTCATACAGTACCGATGGCGATGCGCCTCATGCTGTCGGCTCTGCTGGGTCTCTCCGGCTCCAGGATCCAGGTCTTACTGTCGATCTCGTCCAGGACGTCCCAGAACTCACCCAGGGACTCCAAGACCAGCAGGAACTGGCTGTGGAGCTGCTCCAGAGTACTCTAACAAAACCAGACCAGAACAAGTTTGAGTCACTTTAAAATACATTTATACTTAAAATCATTTTGTGTCTTTTTTAATAATTGTGTGTCTTTTTTTTTTTTTTTTTTTTACATAATTTTTTTGTCTTTTTAAAATAAAATTAAAATTTGTCTTTTTTGGTCATTTTGTTTCTTTTTTAAGTAATTTAGTTTTTTTGTGTCTTTTTGTGTCTTTTTTTTCTACATCTACATTCTACATTTTTCTTGTGTTTTTTTTAATACTTTTTTTCTTGTGATTTGGATTTTTTTTCCTGGTAATTCTGCTTTTTTCTAAAGGCAGATTAACTATATTTCTCACAGAAAACTTTAGACTTAATGTAAAAATATATATTTTTAAAAATGTATTTGAAAAATGGTTAAAAAAAACAAAACTTTAGCCTAACTTTGCAGCGTTATTTCGCCAATTTCTCGACACAATA